>NC_134089.1:79988696-80710696 GCF_000715075.1 Nicotiana tabacum | reverse complement strand
TTCAAGAATGGTATTGAGAGGCATCTCATCCCTTTTTGAAATTCCACCCGCTCTTTGGCAATCGTCACACCTCTTCACAAAATCACCCGCATCCTTGAACAAGGTGGGCTAATAGAATCCACAACTAAGAACTTTCAAGGCGGTCCTCACCCCACCATAGGGTGAAGAATGGCAAGCCTCTAAGATACTCAATTGTTCTTCCTCCGGGACACATCTACGAATCACACCATCCGTGCAAATCTTGAACAAGTATGGCTCATCCCAATAGAAATCCAAACTATCCCACTTGAGCTTCTTCCTTTGGTTAGAAGAGAGCCCATACGGGATTACTCCAGTCACAAGGTAGTTGGCAACATCGACAAACCATGGCATATCATTCATTGACACCACAAGGAGTTGCTCGTCGGGAAATGAATCATTGATCTCAAGGCCATCATAAGGCCCCCCCTCCTCCTCCAAACGAGACAAGTGGTCCGCCACTTGTTCTCACTACCTTTCCTGTCCACAATTTCTAGATCAAATTCTTGAAGTAATAATACCCATCTCATAAATCTTGCCTTGGAGTCTATCTTTGTCATCAAATACATGAGGGCGGCATGATCGGTGTGCACTATAACCTTGGCCCTCATAAGATATGGCCGAAACTTTTCCATTGCAAACACTATAGCTAACAACTCTTTCTTGGTGACTGTATAGTTACTTCGAGCCTCATTCATGGTCTTGCGTGAGTAGTACACCGGATGAAACATCTTATTAACCCTTTGACCCATAACAGCCCCAACCGCAACGTCACTTGCGTCACACATGAGCTCAAAAGGCAAGCTCCAATTTGGTGCGGTGATGATTGGGGTAGTGGTCAACTTAATCTTTAGAAGTTTAAATGATTGCATACATCCCTCATACGAACACAAACTGTGCATCATTTTCTAGCAACTTGCACAAGGGGTGTACCACTTTTGAAAAATCTTTTATAAACCTCCGGTAAAAACCCGCGTGCCCAAGAAAACTCCTCACCACTTTGACAGAAATGGGGGGAGGAAACCTTGAAATCACCTCTATCTTGGCTTTGTCAACTTCAACTCCATGCTTTGAAATTTTGTGACCCAACACTATACCCTCTTCAACCATGAAATGACATTTTTCCCAATTGAGTACGAGGTTTGTGTCTTCACACCGGGCCAATACTATATCCAAATTTCTCAAACATTCTTCAAAGGAATCACCAACCACACTGAAATCATCCATAAAGATCTCCAATATATCTTCCACCATGTCGATGAAAATAGCCATCATGCATTTTTGGAATGTCGCCAGAGCATTACACAATCCGAACTGCATCTGAGAGAAAGCGAAGGTTCCATACGGACAAGTACAGGTGGTCTTCTCTTGGTCCTCCGGGGCAATTAAGATTTTATTATACCCCGAGTACCCATCCAAAAAGCAATACAAAGCACGCCGTGCGAGACGATCAAGCATTTGGTCAAGGAATGGCAATGGGAAATGGTCCTTTCGGGTCACCTTGTTTAGCTTCCAATAGTCCATGCAAACCCTCCAACCTGTGACTGTCCGAGTAGGAATAAGTTCATTGTTGTCATTGGTCACCACAGTCATACCACCCTTCTTCGGTACAAATTGCATCAGAGAAGTCCATGCGCTATCAGAAATGGGGTACACAACCCCGGCATCCAACTATTTGATCACTTCTTTCTTCACCACTTCTTGCATAGCTTCGTTCAATCTTCTTTGATGCTCCAAGGAAGGCTTTGCATCATCCTCCAAGATAATTTTGTGCATACAAAATGCGGGGCTTATTCCCCGAATGTCAGCTAGAGTCCATCCAATTGCCCTTTTCCGCTTTTGAAGCACCGCCAAAGTGGCCTGAACCTGCATGTTAGTAAGGCAAGAAGAAAGAATAAGTGGTAAAATAGAGTTTGAACCCAAGAATTCATACTTGAGGTATGGAGGAAGTGGTTTCAACTCCAACACCGGTGGCTCCTCAATTGATGGCTTTGTTGGTGGAGTTTTCCAGTTTTCAAGATCCAAAGACAATTTTTTAGGCTCATAAGAATAAGAGCTCATCCCATATAAGGCATTCACACACTCCACTCTACTTGCATCCTCATTGACATCAAGATTTAATAGCACAGCCTTAAGAGGATCCTCCACGTTGATCATAGCACTGGTATCATCCACAATCACAGTTGTGACAATGTTACAACCCATATCCACATGTGTTAGTTTATGCCATATATTAGTTAACATAAATCCAAGAAGGAATTATCTTTGAGATGATAAGAAGTCAATCCTATTGGTCTTAAGTGATACAAGAGTGTATAAGGGTGATTAACCAGTATTAGAAGTTAAACGAATCAAGGATGTTGTAACTCGTATTTTCAGGTAATCTAGCGGTTCTTAATACACTCAAGAGGTCATTTATTAAGGTATTTTAATCATATAATATCCGTATCATAAGTCTTGAAGTCAAACGAGTTATGAAACAAAAGTCGACAAAAGTTGTCGCAACTTAGGTTCATAATTTTACTTAAACATTAGGTCAAATGTTTCTAATCTTTTCTCATAATTTTCAAGGAATTACGGAGTGATCTACCCACCAAATTAAATATCTATGAGTCTAGTTTCCAACGCATTAAACCGTTCATCGATACGATCTCGGAGTAGAGAGATATTCGCGTTTTTGCGAGACTGCGCCAAGCACCTCTCTATGGGGCCCACTAAGTCGGTTTAAGATATTTGGACCTATATAGGATGACTACAACCCGTTTTTAGTCATTTCTTTTCACTATTTTCAGACCTTAGAACCCTAGGAACATCCTCTCAAGGTTCTCTCAAGATTCAAGACCCAAAAAAAGGGCAAACAACACAAATCAAGTGTCGGGAATTCCGTGGCGCTAGTAAGTCTCTTGTTCTTCTTGTTGTTGCTCATTTTTGTGTCATTCCAGCCCGTGTGGGAGGTTGTTTTAAAGGGTTTATGTTCTGTAAATACTCCCTCATGTTCTTAATATCAATCCTAGGTGATTTCAAGCCTTCTAAAGTGATTCTAGTGCCGAAAAACACTAATTGATCGCTAGTTTCGCTCTTTTGTTGTTGTGGCAGCATTGGAGGGACATTTCATGGAAATTTAAGGTCAAATTGGAGTTGTTCTTTCTGTATAAAGGTAAGGAACCTCTTACTCTACATGTATTTAAGATTATCCAAGTTGCGGCTAAGCCATTGAAGCTAGAACTTGTGAGATATATATCGAAAGATTTGGTAGTAGTGTTATTGTTTTGTGGACTGTTTTGCGTTGTTGTTGGGCTGCGTATTTTACTACTATCTTGTGGAGTTTTGGAGGAGTAAGGGTGTAGAGAAACACCATATATATGTAGGGTTATGGGCTGATAGTTATTCGTAACATTTCCAGGTTGTTTGACACGACTACGGTGGTCGTCGTATGTATGGAGTGATTAGGCTGTGTGTGGACTATTTTGGGAGGCTCAATATGTTTATTATTGATGTTGTTTGGGCTGTTTGGTGACTGTTTTGAATAGTGTGAGGTCATATATATAGGGGAGGTGCTTTCCGTTTCATCGTAAAATAGGTTGTGGTCGATACATAATAGTTATGACGCTTAAATGATAACGATAGTATCGTTTCTCTTATTGTAGACTAAGGAGTTTTGACAATTGCATAGCTTGAGATTGGGGAAGTATATACAAGGTATGTGAGGCTATCCCTTTCCTTCTTTTGCATGACTCCGATTGTACATAATGTAATGAACGATCTTCCAAGATACTCTACTCTTAGAAGCTAGCAGTACTTACATTGTTTTCCCTCTTATGGAACGATTGATGTTAATGTTGCTTCTCTTAGTCTTATGTTATCAATGTTGTTGGTACTTCCTGATTCTTATAAGGTTCATAGTGAAGAGTTAGTCCTAATAACGTGTACAGAGGATACCGACCTTACGTCACTCCGAAAGGTTTAGAATGTGATTCCATGAGTCGAGCATGCATTATATATATGTATCTATTTTACTCTACCGAGCCACACTATAGTTGGCCGGGTACGGCACCTATTGTGCAACCACTGATCAGTTGGGTTTTACCGAGCTCCACGTGGCCGAGTACGATTCTACCGAGCCTATTATGGTCGGGTACGATATGATGATGATGATGCCCACAGAGGCGAATGCTTTAAAGGTTTATGTATTTATACATATGTATCATGCATTTCATGTAAGTAGCCCTCAGAGGTACTAAGATGTTACAGGTGGTATATTCTTTATCCTTGCCTTACATACTCAGTACTTTATTCGTACTGACGTCCTTTTATTTGTGGACGCTGCATGTCGTGCTGCAGGTCCTGATAGACAGACAGGTGCAGCTCCCCCACCACAGTAGACTGTCCAGTTCAGCGGTGATTGGCGAGATCCCTTCTCCGGACTTGCCTTGGTCTTGGTATGCAATTTTTGTTATAGACATTATGGGTATGTCGGGGCCCTGTTCCAGCTATGTTGCAACACTTATGTTCTTTTAGAGGCTCATAGACAGGTGTCGGCTCATGTATAGTTTGGTATGCCTTGTCGGCTAGTTTTTGTTGTATAGTCTTTCATAGTAGTGTGGTAGCTCATACCTTATATGTAGCTTCTTGATTGTCTGGTCATCCCCTGCTATGTATATTCATGCCATCATATTTTATTGCTGGTTGTCCATGATCTAGGTCTACCATTTATATTGATCTCGTCTGCCTTAAAAGATAATAATGAAGGTTAGATGAAATGTACGTTGGTGCTCGGCAAGTGTGGTCGGGTGCTAGTCATGGCCCTTCTGTTTGGGTCGTGACAAACTTGGTATCAGAGCAAGTCTGTCCTAGGGGTTGTCTATGAGCCGTGTCTAGTAGAGTCTTGATTATGGATGTGTAGCGCGCCACATTTATAATCAGGAGGCTACATGACATCTAGGGTTGTTACCTTCTTCCTGAATCTAGATCGTGCGTAGAGTTGAGTCGTAAGTGTTCGTCTCTAATATTCACCTTTTTTTTCAGTGATGCCTTCGACTAGGAAGAAAACGATTAGTAGACGGCTTGATACAGCAGCGGGAGAGGGTACCAGTCAGGTGCCCCAAGTCAGAGCAGGACAAAGTGAGGCTCAAAGTGAGATGCCCTCTCATACCTCATCTACTCCATCTCCTCCAGAGGATATTAGAAGGCACCCAGCGCCTCCAGTTCCTCCGTCTGACACTCCAGACCAGGATATGCGGAGTGCTTTGCAGTTATTGACTAGCTTGGTAGCTGCTCAGGCTCAGAGGTAGAATACAGGTGCTGCTGAGAAACCAGTTAGTACAAGAGTTCGTGATTTTATTAATTTAGACCCTCCAGTGTTTACCGGATCAGACCCCAAGGAGGACCCACAGACTTTTATTGACCAGGTTCATCGTACACTTTGGGTTATGCATGTTAGTGATACAGAGGCAGTAGAGTTGGCTTCTTATCGGTTACGGGATTTAGCGGTTCTCTGGTATGATAGTTGGGAGAGATCCAGGGGTCCGAACCCTCCTCCAGCTGTGTGGAAGGAATTTTCTGAGGCCTTTCTTCGTCACTACTTGCCAGTTGAGATACGACGAGCTAGAGCTGATAAGTTCTTGAACCTTAGACAAGGTAATATGAGTGTGCGAGAGTACAGTATGCAGTTTGATTCTTTGGCAAGGTATGCTCCCCATATGGTGGCCGAGATGAGTGATAGGGTGCATATGTTCGTGAATGGGTTGGGACCACATCTGATAAATGACTGTACGACAGCCTCCTTGGTGGAGGGCATGGATATTTCCCGTATTCAAGCTTATGCCCAGACCCTAGAGGATCGTAAGCGCCAGCAGAGGGCAGTTAGGGAGCAGCATAGAGGCCAGCATAAGAGGGCGAGATTTGCAAGGTATTCTGATGACTTCAGAGGCCGCATCAGGCCACAGTTTTCGAGGAGTTCGGCGCCACTTGTAGCTAGTGCTCCTCCACAGTTTCAGAGGCCTCGATATGATCGATCCTATTCTGGTCCAGGTCAGAGTTCGCGGGCATCTGGCTCGCAACATCCCAGGGATACTAGTCAGATGAGACCCCCAACACCACATTGTGATCAGTGCGGCAAGGCCCACTTTGGACTGTGTCGTCGAGGTTCTGATGCATTCTATTCGTGCGGGCAGCCTGGCCATATGATGCGGGATTGTCCTAATAGAGGAGGTGATGGTATGGCTCAGCCGACTGGATCTATGTCTGGTTCTTCCTCATCAGTTCGACCTCCAGCACGGGGTTTTCCGCAGTCGACAGGTCGTGGTAGGGGTAGAGGTGCAGTGCCGAGTTCGAGTGGTGCTCAAAATCGAACCTATGCTCTAGTAGGTCGACAGGATCTCGAGTCGTCTCCAGATGTTGTTACAGGTATTATATCTGTGTTATCTTATGATGTATATGCGCTGATTGATCCGGGATCTACATTATCATATGTTACACCCTTTGTGGCTAATAAGTTTGGCATTGAACCTGAATTGATAAGTAAACCCCTCGCGGTATCTACTCCGATAGGAGATTCTGTGATTACTAGAAAGGTATATAGAGGTTGCACTGTGATGATTTGTAGTCGTCAAACCTCAGCAAATTTATTTGAGTTAGAAATGGTTGATTTTGATGTGATAATGGGAATGGACTGGTTGGCCTCATGCTATGCAAATGTTGACTGTCGTACGAAGATGGTTAGGTTCCAATTTCCAGGTGAACCCGTCATTGAATGGAAAGGGAACATTGCTACACCAAAAGGTAGGTTTATTTCCTATCTTAAGGCAAGGAAAATGATCTCAAAAGGTTACATTTATCATCTCGTTCGTGTTAGGGATGCGGAGGCGAAACCGCCTACTTTACAATCAATCCCTGTGGTCAACGAATTCCCAGATGTTTTCCCAGATGAACTCCCAGGCCTTCCTCCTGAAAGGGAGGTTGAGTTTAGCATTGATGTGTTGCGTGACACTCAACCGATCTCTATTCCTCCATACAGAATGGCCCCGGCAGAGTTGTGAGAGTTGAAGGTGCAGTTGAAGGACTTGCTGGATAAGGGCTTTATTAGGCCTAGCACTTCACCTTGGGGTGCACCAGTCCTATTCGTGCGGAAGAAAGACGGGTCGTTACGGATGTGTATCGACTATCGACAGTTGAATAAGTCTACTATAAAGAACAAGTATCCACTTCCAAGAATTGATGACCTGTTTGACCAACTCCAGGGTGCCAAGTATTTCTCTAAGATTGATTTACGTTCAGGGTATCATCAAGTGAGGGTTAGGGAGAAGGATATTCCAAAGACGGCCTTCCGGACAAGATATGGGCACTTTGAGTTCTTGGTGATGTCGTTCGGGCTAACAAATGCCCCAGCAGCTTTTATGGATCTCATGAATACTATATTCAGGCCCTATCTTGATGTGTTCGTGATTGTATTCATTGATGACATTCTAGTGTATTCTCGTTCGGAGGTGGAACATGCGGGCCACTTGCGGATAGTATTACAGACGCTTCAGGATCGTAAGTTATATGCTAAGCTCTCCAAATGTGAATTCTGGCTGAACTCAGTAGCATTCCTTGGCCATGTGATATCTGATGAGGGTATTAGTGTCGACACTCAGAAGATCGATGCAGTAAAGAATTGGCCGAGACCTACAACACCATCAGAAGTCCGCAGCTTCCTAGGACTAGCAGGATATTATAGGCGGTTTGTAGAAGGATTTTCCTCTATATCATCACCATTGACTAAGTTAACACAAAAAGCTACCAAATTCCAGTGGTCTGACACTTGTGAACGTAGTTTTCAGGAGCTGAAGAATCGATTGACATCTGCACCAGTGCTCACTCTTCCTGAAGGAACAGAAGGTTATGTGGTATATTGTGATGCCTCAGGTATAGGTTTGGGGTGCGTATTGATGCAGCGTGGGAATGTGATTGCTTATGCATCAAGACAATTGAAGAAGCATGAAAAGAATTATCCAACCCATGATTTGGAATTGGCTGCAGTAATATATGTTTTGAAGATATGGCGGCACTACTTATACGGCGTCCATGTTGACATCTACACAGATCACAAGAGTTTACAATACATCTTCAAGCAGAAAGAGTTGAATTTGAGGCATCGTAGGTGGCTTGAATTATTGAAAGACTACGACGTCGAGATATTGTATCATCCCGGTAAAGCCAATGTTGTGGCAGACGCTCTCAGCCGTAAATCAATGGGAAGCTTAGTACATATTGAGGCAGGTAGATGGGGGTTGATTAAAGAGCTTCATCAGCTAGCCAATATGAGAATCAGATTGTTAGACTCTGATGACGGAGGTGTTACTGTACAGAATACATCAGAATCATCTTTGGTAGCCGAGGTAAAAGCACGACAATATGAAGATCCTATCTTAGTACGATTAAGAGAAAGCATTCAACAGTGTAAAAGTATGGCTTTTAGGATCGGAAAAGATGGGGCACTGAGATACCAGAGTCGATTGTGTGTGCCTAATATGGCAGGGTTGCGAGAGAAGATTATGAATGAGATTCATCAATCCCGATATTCCATCCATCCCGGCTCGACAAAGATGTATCATGATGTCAAGGAGCAGTATTGGTGGGATAATATGAAGAAGTCTATTGCTGAATTTGTAGCCCAGTGTCCCAATTGTCAACAAGTAAAGATAGAACATCAGAAACCCGGTGGATTGCTTCAAAATATAGAGATTCCGACCTGGAAGTGGGAGGTGATTAATATGAACTTCATTATTGGATTACCTCGCTCTTATCATAAGTTTGACTCCATCTGGGTGATAATTGATCGACTTACAAAATGTGCCCATTTTCTGCCAGTGAAGACAACTTACGCGGCTGAAGATTATGCAAAGTTGTATATCAAGGAGATTGTTAGGCTTCATGGTGTGCCCATATCTATTATATCAGACCGAGGAGCTCAATTTACGGCTAACTTTTGGAGGTCTTTCCAGAAGGGTTTAGGCACACAGGTAAATCTCAGCACTATATTTCATCCGCAGACTGACGGACAGGCTGAACGTACCATTCAGACACTGGAAGATATGCTACGAGCATGTGTTCTAGATTTTAAGGGGAATTGGGATGATCATCTTCCACTCATAGAATTCGCCTATAACAATAGCTACCATTCCAGTATTAAAATGGCCCCATACGAGGCACTATACGGGAGGAGATGTAGATCACTAGTTGGATGGTTCGAAGTCGGTGAAACAGAATTATATGGGCCAGATTTGATTCACCAAGCTATTGAGAAGGTGAAAGTGATACAGGAGCGATTGAGGACGGCACAAAGCAGGCAAAAATCTTATTCTGATGTCTGACGTCGTGATCTAGAGTTTGAGGTTGGTGATTGGGTTTTCCTGAGGATCTCACCAATAAAGGGTATTATGCGTTTTGGGAAGAAAGGTAAGCTGAGTCCAAGGTATATCGGGCCGTATAAAATTCTTTGACGAATTGGACAGGTTGCTTATGAGTTAGAATTGCCATCCGAATTGGAATTTGTCCACCCAGTATTCCATGTATCTATGTTGAGAAAATGTATTGGAGACCCTTCTCGAGTCGTCCCTATCAAAGATGTACAAGTTACAGAGGACCAATCATATGAAGAAGTGCCAGTGGCGATATTAGATCGGCAAGTCCGCAAGCTGAGAACAAAAGATGTAGTTTCCGTCAAAGTATTGTGGAGGAACAAAAATATGGAAGAAATGACATGGGAAGCAGAAAAGGAGATGAAGTCAAAATACCCTTACTTATTCCAGAATGAAGATAACAAGGATGCTGGTGGAAGACAGGATACATTGGAAGAAGAAACGACTCTATGAGGTAAGCAATAATTTGAGAATACTCCTCCTTAATACAAAATGGTGATATGTAGATAATGTAAATACGCATAATGCTTTGTGTAGACTTGTGAAACCATATGTTGGGCTTAATTACTTGCAAGTTTTGCTAGTGACCATTTTATAGGGGAAAATTGATCGGAAATTTCCATTGGAATCCACGATGATTTAAACTCCCCATAAACCCTTACATTCGAGGACGAATGTTCCTAAGGGGGAGGGTGTTACAACCCATATCCACATGTGTTAGTTCATGCCATATATTAGTTAACATAAATCCAAGAAGGAATTATCTTTGAGATGATAAGAAGTCAATCCTATTGGTCTTAAGTGATACAAGAGTGTATAAGGGTGATTAACCAGTATTAGAAGTTAAACGAATCAAGGATGTTGTAACTCGTATTTTCAGGTAATCTAGCGGTTCTTAATACACTCAAGAGGTCATTTATTAAGGTATTTTAATCATATAATATCCGTATCATAAGTCTTGAAGTCAAACGAGTTATGAAACAAAAGTCGACAAAAGTTGTCGCAACTTAGGTTCATAATTTTACTTAAACATTAGGTCAAATGTTTCTAATCTTTTCTCATAATTTTCAAGGAATTACGGAGTGATCTACCCACCAAATTAAATATCTATGAGTCTAGTTTCCAACGCATTAAACCGTTCATCGATACGATCTCGGAGTAGAGAGATATTCGCGTTTTTGCGAGACTGCGCCAAGCACCTCTCTATGGGGCCCACTAAGTCGGTTTAAGATATTTGGACCTATATAGGATGACTACAACCCGTTTTTAGTCATTTCTTTTCACTATTTTCAGACCTTAGAACCCTAGGAACATCCTCTCAAGGTTCTCTCAAGATTCAAGACCCAAAAAAAGGGCAAACAACACAAATCAAGTGTCGGGAATTCCGTGGCGCTAGTAAGTCTCTTGTTCTTCTTGTTGTTGCTCATTTTTGTGTCATTCCAGCCCGTGTGGGAGGTTGTTTTAAAGGGTTTATGTTCTGTAAATACTCCCTCATGTTCTTAATATCAATCCTAGGTGATTTCAAGCCTTCTAAAGTGATTCTAGTGCCGAAAAACACTAATTGATCGCTAGTTTCGCTCTTTTGTTGTTGTGGCAGCATTGGAGGGACATTTCATGGAAATTTAAGGTCAAATTGGAGTTGTTCTTTCTGTATAAAGGTAAGGAACCTCTTACTCTACATGTATTTAAGATTATCCAAGTTGCGGCTAAGCCATTGAAGCTAGAACTTGTGAGATATATATCGAAAGATTTGGTAGTAGTGTTATTGTTTTGTGGACTGTTTTGCGTTGTTGTTGGGCTGCGTATTTTACTACTATCTTGTGGAGTTTTTGGAGGAGGAAGGGTGTAGAGAAACACCATATATATGTAGGGTTATGGGCTGATAGTTATTCGTAACATTTCCAGGTTGTTTGACACGACTACGGTGGTCGTCGTATGTATGGAGTGATTAGGCTGTGTGTGGACTATTTTGGGAGGCTCAATATGTTTATTATTGATGTTGTTTGGGCTGTTTGGTGACTGTTTTGAATAGTGTGAGGTCATATATATAGGGGAGGTGCTTTCCGTTTCATCGTAAAATAGGTTGTGGTCGATACATAATAGTTATGACGCTTAAATGATAACGATAGTATCGTTTCTCTTATTGTAGACTAAGGAGTTTTGACAATTGCATAGCTTGAGATTGGGGAAGTATATACAAGGTATGTGAGGCTATCCCTTTCCTTCTTTTGCACGACTCCGATTGTACATAATGTAATGAACGATCTTCCAAGATACTCTACTCTTAGAAGCTAGCAGTACTTACATTGTTTTCCCTCTTATGGAACGATTGATGTTAATGTTGCTTCTCTTAGTCTTATGTTATCAATGTTGTTGGTACTTCCTGATTCTTATAAGGTTCATAGTGAAGAGTTATTCCTAATAACGTGTACAGAGGATACCGACCTTACGTCACTCCGAAAGGTTTAGAATGTGATTCCATGAGTCGAGCATGCATTATATATATGTATCTATTTTACTCTACCGAGCCACACTATAGTTGGCCGGGTACGGCACCTATTGTGCAACCACTGATCAGTTGGGTTTTACCGAGCTCCACGTGGCCGGGTACGATTCTACCGAGCCTATTATGGCCGGGTACGATATGATGATGATGATGCCCACAGAGGCGAATGCTTTAAAGGTTTATGTATTTATACATATGTATCATGCATTTCATGTAAGTAGCCCTCAGAGGTACTAAGATGTTACAGGTGGTATATTCTTTATCCTTGCCTTACATACTCAGTACTTTATTCGTACTGACGTCCTTTTATTTGTGGACGCTGCATGTCGTGCTGCAGGTCCTGATAGACAGACAGGTGCAGCTCCCCCGCCACAGTAGACTGTCCAGTTCAGCGGTGATTGGCGAGATCCCTTCTCCGGACTTGCCTTGGTCTTGGTATGCAATTTTTGTTATAGACATTATGGGTATGTCAGGGCCCTGTTCCGGCTATGTTGCAACACTTATGTTCTTTTAGAGGCTCATAGATAGGTGTCGGCTCATGTATAGTTTGGTATGCCTTGTCGGCTAGTTTTTGTTGTATAGTCTTTCATAGTAGCGTGGTAGCTCATACCTTATATGTAGTTTCTTGATTGTCTGGTCATCCCCTGCTATGTATATTCATGCCATCATATTTTATTGCTAGTTGTCCATGATCTAGGTCTACCATTTATATTGATCTCGTCAGCCTTAAAAGATAATAATGAAGGTTAGATGAAATGTACGTTGGTGCTCGGCAAGTGTGGTCGGGTGCTAGTCATGGCCCTTCTGTTTGGGTCGTGACAGACAAGGTCTACAAATGAGCACACCTCGGTGGTATTGGGTTGCTTCATAGACTTGCAAACATGGAAAATGACCTTTTGATCTCCCACTCGGAAAGTGAGCTTGATTAGTTAGGATTTTAACATGTTTTATGCCCTACTTGCCTATGCTTTGATCATATATTGTTACAAAATAGTCCTAAAAGGCTCACAAGTTGTGCTTGATCGCAGGTTTGATCGACAAAGTGACGAAATGTCAAAGATCGGCCCAAAAAGGAGTGAAACCTGCTCAAGTATCAAAGACCAAGAAATTAAAGAAAATAAGGCCTAGTGCGGACCGCACAAAGTGGAATGCGGCCACACTAGGTGGTTTAGAGAGTTGGTGAATCAGGTAAGAAGAAGCGCGGCCGCGGTACACATCTCGTGGTCCGCGGTGAAGGCTCCGCGGCTACACTACTCTTTTGTGCGGTCCGCGGTCATGAGGTTCAGAGAGATGAAGTGTGCAAAGCCAGTGCCATGCTGTCCGTGGTCGTGGTTGCGCCGACCGCGCTAGCTCCCTCCGTGGCCACAGTACGTTCTACGCGGTCCCCGGAGTCCAAGTTCAGAGAAGCAGAAGTGAGCCCAGTGCGGCCGCGATCCATTTAATGCGGCCCGCACTGACCCCGCAGGGGTATTTTTGAGTTTTTCCAGCCTAGTATAAATAGAACATTTTACCATTTTTTAGGTAATCAGATACATCAGTGGAAAGCTGCGCTCGTGAGAACGCATTTTGTAGCCATTTT
This sequence comes from Nicotiana tabacum, assembly GCF_000715075.1. NCBI lineage: Eukaryota > Viridiplantae > Streptophyta > Magnoliopsida > Solanales > Solanaceae > Nicotiana > Nicotiana tabacum. The sequence continues at coordinate 80,697,192 of NC_134089.1, read as the reverse complement.
TGGCACTTTTGCTTTATATTTACAATAGATTTTTGTATTTTAATTTTAGCAATTAATTAATATGCTTAGTTCTTCATCTATTTCTGTATTTTATTCTTCAAGCATGAGTAGCTAAACCCATTAGTTAGCATTGTGGCTCAACCCTAGTGTGGGTAATTGATGGGTGTTGCCATCTAATGTTAGATTGACTATGGGTGTTTGCTATTTGGGTTGATTTTATGTTTTAATCTAGAATTGGTGGTTGCAAATATTGATTCAAGCTTTGTGGGTTTAACTCTTATTGAGAAAGAGAGTCTATGACCCCAAAATTGACCCAACAAGGAATTGGGATGGACTCATGAGAATTGATAGTCCCAATTAACGGGTTAAACCTCGAGAGAGTAATTACCTTACTTGAACCCTAGTTGCTTGGTCTAATTTGCTAACCCATTTGGTCTCGAGAGAGTCAATTGGGTAAAGTCACTTTCTCTACCAAGAGGTGTGAGAGTGGGTAAAATTGTGCAACGGTTATAGCATAAGCCCCAATTATGTCAATTGAACCTTAGTAATATCTACCCGTCAATTAGCCACCTAGGTAGTATCATGACCCTAGTGCCCTTCTTCCCATTAGATACAACTTAGCAATATTCTCGTAGCATAATTTAGTGTTAATCAATAGTTTTATAAAAATAGTTATAATTCGAAAAACCAAAAATGTTTGAAGTGACATTAGGAGTACAAACACATCTCTAGGCTAGACAGACAATCCAACTCCATTACTAGCTCCCTGAGGAAATCGATCCCGACCCTCATATCGGGTAAAAGCTATTGCGACTCGCTCTTCCTACCTTAGTGTAGCGTTGAGTTGGTAGTGATCACCTTTTTGGCGCCGTTGCCGGGGAGCTTACGGTGTTGACTATCTGTTTAGTTAGTTTTGTGTTTTGCATTTCTTTCCTTCTTGTTTACTAATTCTGTTTGTGTCGATCAATCAGGTACAAATGGTACTTAATGCAAATGACCCTCTCGGCGATGTGATAGCGGGGGAGGAGGTAGAGGATGTATAACAAGATGAGGTATTACCTCAAGTTCCATGGAGGGGACGAAATGCCAATATAAATGCAAATGAGAACAATAATATTCTAGGCCCTCCTCCATAACTGTCGAGAGTGGCTCGCAGAGTTTTACCAAATCAAGGATACGCCAGTGCTATTGTGCCTCCCCGAATCCGGGCGGGGAACTTTCAAATCACAAATGTTATGTTGAACTTGCTCGAGCAAAGAGGGTATTTCACTGGCGCCTCCGATCAAAATGCCTACAAGCACTTGAAGGGGTTCGTGGATACATGTTGGGGCAGCAAGCAGACAAACGTGTCCGAGGATGCGTTGAGATTGAGGCTTTTCCCATTCTCTCTTCGGGGTAAAGCATTGGATTGGTTAGAAAGGCTCCCCAATCATTCTATTACAACATGGGATGAATTGGCGGACAAATTTATTGCCAAGTTCTTTTCTCCAAGTCATATGGCGGCTCTTCGGGATGAAATTCTAGCCTTCAAGCAAGAGCCAACGGAACCTTTGCACGAGATATGGGAAAGATATAGAACAATGGTGAAAGAGTGCCCTAATAACGACATGACCAAGGTTATGATTCAACAAACCTTTTATCGGGGCATCAACACCACGAATCAATGCATTGTGAACAAATTGGCTAGAGGGAACTTTATGAAACTTTCTTACCAAGAGGCATGTGATGTACTTGATGAAATGGCCGACACCTCTTCGGCATGGCAAAGCCAAGCAAATGTGCCCCAAGGTGACCCTGCGGTCATCCATTTGCACAAGGAATTGCACGATCATGGCCAATCTATTGCCGAGATTACAACAACTATGAATCAATTGGCAAAGGTGAAATTGCAACAAGTCCAAAACCCGCGCCAAGTCAATGCAATGGAAGGTGTTTCTATGTTGAAAAGGAGGAAAAGAGGGCAACATCCTCAAGGTAATTATGAACAATATGACAACAACAATGATGGTGGTGGTTATTCAAATGAGTGCTATGATGACCAAAGCAAAGAAGTCCAATATGTCAATAACTACCAAGGGAATAGAGGCAACTCTTCAAATCAACAATGGCGTCCTCAAGGAAATTGGGGCAATCTACAACAAGGCGGAGGTAATTGGAATAACAACAATAACAACAAGGTGGTGGCAATTGGAATAATAACAACCAAAACAACAATTGGGGTAATCAAAGCAATCAAAGGAATTGGAATGGTAATAACAATAATTGGGGCAACAACAACAATCAAGGAGGGTGGAACAATAGCGGGAACCAAGCAGCGCCTGATTTAACATCGCGGCACAACGCATGTTACCAGCATATCACTTTAGATGGAGAAGTGCCACCACGTGGCTATCATCAAATTTCCCAAGACAATGCTTGACCTGATGTCCATTGACTCTGAATACTTCACCATTCTTGTTCCTTAGATCAAGAGCACCAAATGGGGTCACGAACACAACTTCAAACGGCCCACTCCACTTTGACTTGAGCTTACCCGGAAATAGATGTAACCGGGAATTGAACAAGAGAACCATATCTCCAACCTTGAACTCCTTGCCCTGAGCATATTTGTCGTGAAGGTACTTCATTTTGTCCTTGTATAAGGATGAGCTGGAGTAGGCATGGAATCTAAACTCATCAAGCTCATTAAGTTGTTCAACCTGCAGATTTTCCGCAATATCCCATTCTAAGTTCAACTTTCTCAAAGCATACATGGCCTTGTGCTCTAATTCCACCGGAAGATGACAAGGTTTTCCAAACACCAACCGACACGGTGACATACCAATCGGAGTTTTGTAAGCCGTCCAATAATCTCAAAGAGCGCCATCCAACTTTTTCGACCAATCAGTCCTATTTGCATTGACCGTCTGTGACAAGATACTCTTATTCTCTGTTGGAGACTTCCACTTGGCCACTAGCTTGAGGATCATAGGGGTTCGAAACCTTATGATTGACACCATACTTAGAAAGCAACGTGTCAAAAGCCTTGTTGCAAATGTGAGACCCCCATCACTAATGATAGCACGAGGAGTGCCAAACCTTGTGAAGATGTTCTTTTTAAGAAACGCACCAACACTCCGGGCTTCATTATTAGGCAAAGCCACGGCTTCAACTCACTTTGAGACATAATCAACCGCCACGAGAATGTAAGTATTCCCACAAGAGCTAACAAATGGACCCATGAAATCGATGCCCCAAACATCAAAAATATCCACTTCGAGAATTGTATTGAGGGGCATCTCATACCTTTTAGAAATTCCGCCGGCTCTTTGGCACTCATCACATCTCTTCACCAAATTGCCTGCATCTTTAAACAAGGTAGGCCAGTAAAATCCGCAACTAAGCACTTTAGAAGTCGTTCTTGCCTCGCCATGATGGCCACCATAGGGAGAGGAATGGCAAGCCTCCAAAATACCCAATTGTTCCTCCTCCGGGACATATTGTCGAATCACACCATCCGTGCAAATCTTGAACAAGTATGGCTCATCCCAATAGAAATCCAAACTATCCTGCTTGAGCTTCTTCCTTTGGTTAGAAGAGAGCTCACACGGGATTATTCTGGTCACAAGGTAATTGGCGACATCGGCAAACCATGGCATATCCTTCTTTGACACCGCAAGGAGTTGTTCGTCGGGAAATAAATCATTGATCTCAAGGCCGTCACAAGGCCTCCCCTCCTCTTCCAAATGGGACAAGTGGTCCGCCACTTGATTCTCACTACCCTTCCGATCAACAATTTCTAGATCAAACTCTTGAAGAAGTAGCACCCATCTCATCAATCTTGCCTTGGAGTCCTTCTTGGTCATCAAATACCTAAGGGCAGCGTGATCGGTGTGCACTATAACTTTGGCCCCCATAAGGTAAGGTCGAAACTTTTCCATAGAAAACACAATAGCCAACACTTCTTTCTCGATGACTGTATAGTTTCTTTAAGCCTCATTCATGGTCTTGCTTGCGTAGTACACCGGATGAAAAATCTTGTTGATTATTTGGCCCAAAACACCCCCAACCGCAACGTCACTAACATCACACATGAGCTCAAAAGGCAAGCTCCAATTTGGTGCGGTAATGATGGGGGTAGAAGGCAACTTGAGTTTAAGAAGCTCGAATGCTTGCATACAACTCTCATCAAACAAGAACTTTGCATCTTTCTCTAGCAACTTGCACAACAGATGTACCACTTTAGAAAAATCCTTTATGAACCTCCGGTAGAAACCCGCATGCCCAAGGAAACTCCTCACCCCTTTGACAGAAGTAGGGGGAGGGAGCCTCGAAATAACCTCAATCTTGGCCTTATCAACTTTAATTCCTCGCTTCGAGATCTTGTGACCCAACATTATACCTTCTTCTACCATAAAATGGCACTTTTCCCAATTGAGAACAAGGTTGGTGTCTTCACATCGGGCCAACACTCTATCTAGGTTTAACAAGCACTCCTCAAAAGAATCCCCAACCACGCTAAAATCATCCATGAAGACCTCCAAGATATCCTCCACCATGTCGGTGAAAATAGCCATCATGCATCGTTGGAAGGTCGCCGGAGCATTACACAATCCAAATGGCATTCTAGAGAAAGTGAATGTGCCATAAGGACTTGTAAAGGTGGTCTTCTCTTCGTCCTCCAGGGCAATTAGAATTTGATTGTACCCCGAGTAACCATCCAAAAAACAATAGAAAGCCCGGCTCGCAAGATGATCAAGCATTTGGTCAAGGAATGGCAATGGGAAATGATCTTTTCTAGTCACCTTGTTCAGCTTCCGGTAATCTATACAAACTCTCCACCCGGTGACCGTTATAGTGGGAATGAGCTCATTGTTGTCATTGGTCACCATGGTCATACCACCCTTCTTCGGCACACATTGCACTGGAGAGGTCCACGCACTATCAGAAATAGGATAAACCACCCCTGCATCTAGCCACTTGATAACCTCTTTCTTCACCACCCCTTGCATCGCCTCATTTAGTCTTCTTTGATGCTCCAAGGAAGGCTTTGCATCCTCCTCCAAGATGATTTTGTGCATGCAAAATGCGGGGCTTATACCTAGAATATCAGCTAGAGTCCATTTGATTGCCCTTTTCCGCTTTTGAAGAACCTCCAAGGTGGCCTCAACCTGCATGTTAGTAAGGGAAGAAGAAAGAATAACAGGTAAAGTAGAATTTGAACCCAATAATTCATACTTGAGATGTGGAGGAAGTGGCTTCAACTCCAACACCGATGGCTCCTCAATTGATGGCTTTGTTGGTAGAGTTTTGCGGTTTTCAAGATCCAAGGATAGCCACCTAGGCTCATATGAATATGAACCCATACCATGCAATGTATTCACGCACTCCACTCTACTAGCATCATCATTGACATCCATATTAAGAAGCACGACCTCAAGGGGATCTTCAACATGGATCATGGAACTTATGTCATCCACTATCACAATTGTGACAATGTCTACAAATGAACACACCTCACTGCTATTGGGTTGCCTCATTTATTTGCAAACATAGAATACCACCTTCTCATCCCCCACTCGGAAAGTCAACTCACCCATTTCAACATCAACCAATGTCTTCCCCGTAGCTAGGAAAGGCCTACTAAGAATAATCGGCACTTCAAAGTTCACCTCACAATCCAATATGACAAAGTCGACCGGTAGTATAAACTTATCCACCCGGACAAGTACATCATCGATTATGCCCAAAGGTCACTTCATCGATCGATCCGCCATTTGATGTCTCATTGAGGTGGGTCGAGGTTGTCCAATTCCCAAAGTATTGAAGACCGAGTACGGCATCAAATTTATGCTAGCCCCCAAGTCACAAAGGGCCTTGGAAAAATCCGCACTTCCGATAGTACAAGGGATAGTAAAAGCTCCGGGGTCCTCAAGCTTGGGTGCCATTAAATGCACTATGGCACTCACTTGATGAGTCATTTTAATTATTTCACACTCCATCGACCTCTTCTTTGTTACCAAATCTTTCATGAACTTAGCATACCCTAGCATTTGCTCAAGTGCCTCCACCAAAGCCACATTGATTGTGAGGCTCTTCATCATGTCAATGAACTTTTTGAATTGATTGTCACTCTTTTGCTTTGCTAACCGTTGAGGATAAGGTGGAGGTGGCCTAGAGAAAGGTGCCTTGGCCTTTTGTACAACCGGCTCGGGCATGTCAATCACGTGTTCCCTAGACGGGTTCATGGCATCTTGAGTCTCTACCTCAGCTTCATCATCAATATCAATCCGCACATTATTGTTCACATTTTGATTAACCACATCATCAACAATCAAAGGTACATCATCATCCCGCAATTCAACATCTTCTTCCATAATTTGCTTTTGCTTTGAGGCATTCACATCACCGCCTCTCCCACTTCTTGTTGTAACCGCCATCACATGATTATTATTCCCACCCTTCGGGTTCACTACCATATCACTCGGTAGCGCACCCTTGGGACGAGTATTTAATGCTTGAGAGATTTGGCCTAATTGCACCTCCAAGTTCCGAATAGATATATTATGAGAAGCTAATTGGGCATCGGAATCTTGGTTCTTTTTCATCATTTGCTCGAACATGCTTTCAATTCTCCCCATATCACTCCCGGAAGAACTCGGACCTTGAGAAGGAAATGGGGTGGATTGTTCAGTTGTTGGTACATGGGGGCCTTAGAAAGCCTTGCCCCTGGTTGCCTTGGTTCCCGCTATTGTTCCACCCTCCTTGATTGTTGTTGTTGCCCCAATTATTGTTATTACAATTCCAATTCCCTTGATTGCTTTGATTACCCCAATTGTTATTTTGGTTGTTATTATTCCAATTGCCACCACCTTGTTGTTGATTGTTGTTATTCCAATTACCTCCGCCTTGTTGTTAATTGCCCCAATTTCCTTGAGGACGCCATTGTTGATTTGAAGAGTTGCCTCTATTCCCTTGGTAGTTATTGACATATTGGACCTCTTCGCTTTGGTCATCATAGCACTCATTTGAATAACCACCACCATCATTGTTGTTGTCATATTATTCACAATTACCTTGAGGATGTTGCCCTTTTTGCCTCCTTTTCAACATAGAAACACCTTCCATTGCATTGACTTGGTGCGGGTTTTGGACTTGTTCAATTGCGCCTTTGCCAATTGATTCATAGTTATTGTAAGCTCGACAATAGCTTGGCTATGATCGTGCAATTCCTTGTGCAAATGGATGACCGTAGGGTCACCTTGGGGAACATTTGCTCGGCTTTGCCATGCCGAAGAGGTGTCAGCCATCTCATCAAGTACATCACATGCCTCTTGGTAAGAAAGTTTCATAAAGTTCCCTCCGGTCGATTGGTTCACAATGCATTGATTCGTAGTGTTGATGTCCTGATAAAAGGTTTGTTGAATCATAGCCTCGGTCATGTCGTTATTAGGGCACTCTTTCACTATTGTTCTATATCTTTCCCATATCTCATGCAAAGGTTCCGTTGGATTTTGCTTGAAGGCTAGAATTTTATCCCGAAGAGCCGCCATATGACTTGGAGAAAAGAACTTGGCAATAAATTTGTCCGCTAATTCATCCCATGTTGTAATAGAATGATTGGGGAGACTTTCTAACCAATCCAATGCTTTACCCCGAAGAGAGAACGGGAAAAGCCTCAATCTCAATGCATCGTCGTACACGTTTGTCTGCTTGCTACCCCAGCATGTATCCACGAACCCCTTCAAGTGCTTGTAGGCATTTTGATCGGAGGCGCCCATGAAATACCCTCTTTGCTCGAGCAAGGTCAACATAACATTTGTGATTTGAAAGTTCCTCGCCTGGATTCGGGGAGGCACAATAGCACTGGCGTATCCTTGATTTGGTAAAACTCTGGGAGTCACTCTCGGCGGTTGCGGAGGAGGGTCTGGAATATTATTGTTCTCATTTGCATTTATATTGGCATTTCGGGCCCTCCGTGGAACTTGAGGTAAGACCTCATCTTGTTCTAGATCCTCTACCTCCTCCCCCACTATCACATTGCCGAGAGGGTCATTTGCATTAAGAGCCATTTGTACCTGATTGATCGACACAAATAGAATTAGTAAACAAGAAGGAAAGAAAATCAAAACACAAAACTAACTAAACAGAGAGTCAACATCGTAAGCTCCCCAACAACGGCGCCAAAAAGGTGATCACCACCAACTCAACGCTACACAAAGGTAGGAAGAGCGGGTCGCAATAGCTTTTACCCAATATGAGAGTCGGGATCGATTTCCTCAAGGAGCTAGTAATGGAGTTGGATTGTCTGTCTAGCCTAGAGATGTGTTTGTACTCCTAATGTCACTTCATACATTTTTGGGTTTTCGAATTATAACTATTTTTATAAAACTATTGATTAACACTAAATTATGCTACAAGAATATTGCTAAGTTGTATCTAATGGGAAGAAAGGCACTAGGGTCGTGACACTACCTAGGTGGCTAATTGACGGGTAGATGTTACTAAGGTTCGATTGACATAATTGGGGCTTATGTTATAACCGTTGCACAATTTTACCCACTCTCACACCTCTCGGTAGAGAAAGTGACTTTACCCAATTGACTCTCGAGAGACCAAATAGGAAGGCAAATTAGACCAAGCAACTAGGGTTCAAGTAGGGTAATTACTCTCTCGAGGTTTAACCCGTTAATTGGGACTATCATTTCTCATGAGTCCATCCCAATTCCTTGTTGGGTCAATTTTGGGGTCATAGACTCTCTTTCTCAAGAAGAGTTAAACCCACAAAGCTTGAATCAGTGTTTGCAACCACCAATTCTAGATTAAAATATAAAATCAACCCAAATAGCAAACACCCATAGTCAATCAACATTAGATGGCAACACCCATCAATTACCCACACTAGGGTTGAGCCACAACCCTAGCTAATGGGTTTAGCTACTCATGCTTGAAGAATAAAATACAGAAATAGATGAAGAACTAAGCATATTAATTAATTGCTAAAATTAAAATACAAGAATCTATTGTAAATATAAAGCAAAAGTGCCAAACATGGCTACAAAATACGTTCTCACGAGCGTAGCTTTCCACTGATGTATCTGATTACCTAAAAATTGGTAAAATGTTCTATTTATACTAGGCTGGAAAAACTGACAAAATACCCCTGCGGGGTCAGTGCAGGCCGCATTAAATGGACCGCGGCCGCACTGGGCTCACTTCTGCTTCTCTAAACTTGGACTCCGGGGACCGCGGCCGTGGAGGGAGCTGGCGCGGTCCGCGCAACCACGACAGCGGACCGCAGGGCACTGGCTTTGCAAACTTCATCTCTTTAAACCTCATGACCGCGGACCGCACAAAAGAGTAGTGCGACCGCAGAGCCTTCACCGCGGACCGCGAGATGTGTACCGTGGCCGCGCTTCTTCTAGCCTGATTCACCAACTCTCTAAACTACCTAGTGCGGCCGCATTCCACTTTGCGCGGTCCGCACTAGGCCTTCTTTTCTTAAATTTCTTGGTCTTTGATACTTGAGCATGTTTCACTCCTTTTTGAGCCGATCTTTGACATTTCGTCACTTTGTCGATCAAACCTGCGATCAAGCACAACTTGTGAGCCTTTTAGGACTATTTTGTAACAATATATGATCAAAGCATAGGCAAGTAAGGGCATAAAACATGTTAAAATACAAACTTATCAACTCCCCCAAACTTAAACCTTTGCTTGTCCTCAAGCAAACAAAATAAGACCCACCCCTTAAAGGAAACTCCAAGTAATTCCAGCTGTCCTAAAGTAACCTCAATAAGCATTAATTGGGACTAACAATTGCCCTCAATATAAATGGATCATTAACAAAATTTAAACTTTGAAAAACTTTGGATCAAGTGTGACACAAGAGCATCAAGAATTGACTCATTACATCAAAGAACTCTCTCAATTACTTTGGTCGTTGTGGACCCCAAACTCACACATACTCAACTCTTTCTAGGCAAACCTCACCTTTTAGAGTATAAGCACGCAAACCAAGTTTAATGGGAAGTCACTCGTCTCTCTCTCAAGGAAAGTTCACAAGTCTGGCTCTAAGTACCATATGCTTGACCCTCATGTAAGTATCCACTAATGCGAGCGTCATCCAACTCAAGATCATATAGGGCTTTTGTGGAGTCAATGTGAAGGCTTTTGGTTCGGAGTAGGAAACGTTGCAGGCGCTGCTTGGGAGGCAACCCATGTCTTTTTTTCCTTTTTGATGTTTTCTGTGTTTTCTTGGTAGTGTAGGTTTGATTTTTGAGCTAACTGATTGTGAGATATTGCAGGGATTGAGTTGATGCAGTGCAAAATAGTTTAAAAAGGAGTTGAACAGTCTCTGAAGATTGCCAGTGCGACCGCGGTTGCTTGTGTGCGGTCCGCATTGGTGATGGTCAAAAGTGGTGCTCTTTAAAGTTTGCCACTGCGGCCGCATTCCATTTAGTGCGGGCTGCGGTGGACCTCCACGGTCGTGGTCTGTTTTGGTGCAGACCGCGGAGGTTGCCTACTCGAGCTTCATTTTGAACAAACCCAGCGCGGTCCGCAGTCGGTTTTGTGCGGTCGCGCTGGTAGGTAAGGCTGGGTCCCACTGTTTTCTATAAATATAACTCATGGGTCACTATTTACCTTTTTCGAACTTTTTACACTCAGAGAAATAAAAGTACTGATCATAACCTCTCTTGGCCGTGATTCTTGATTAAGATTGACTAATTACATTTCATTTTCTCATCTGGTAATGTTTCACTCAATCCTTGTACATTTACTTGATTAATTTTGTTTTATTTTATTATCATTAGCTCATAACTTCTTTTTCTTCTCGTTAGTTTCTTCTTCTTTATTTTAGTTGTTAGCTTAGGGTAGTTTTAAATGCTGGATTTGTGTGCTAAATATGCATAATGGTTGGGCAAGTGAATAGGGACAAAGTAGGTGAACAAATTTGAACAATTTAGCAAAAAATGAAACCCTAACTTAGTGCCTGTGCAAATTACTCTCTGCGGCCCGCGGTCGCCTTTGTGCGGTCTGTGGTGCCCTGACACGGTCCACATTACCATTTTGTGCGAACTGCGGTGCCCAAGTGATTGAAATTTAACCTATGCCCAGTGCGGCCGCATTGCACTTTATGTGGTCTGCACTGGCCCACCGCGGCCGCGATGCTACTTTGTGCGGGCCGCAGTTGTTGGATTCAGAGAGGTGGTGTTACAGTCCTTACATCAGTGTGGACCACGGTCTCTTTTTGCGGTCCTCGGTGCCCCAATGCGGCCTCACTACATTTTGTGCGGGCCGCGGTGGGGAGAATCAGAGAGATGTTGTCGAGGGCCTTGTCCCAATGCGGACCGTGGTCGCCTTTGTGCGGTCCGCGGTGCCCCAGTGCGGCCGCACTCCTGTTTGTGCAGGCCACGGTGCCATGTTCTGCAACTATTTCTGCAACATTTAACTTGTTGTCTGCACCTCAATTTCAAGACTTGTTTCACTGCTAGTGCTGATACTAACTATGTTAGATGTGTATGCTTGCAGATAATGGTCAAACAACGAGGTAAAGGTGCCAAACAACCCAGCCGAGGTAATTCCTCCTAGGGAGGGAAGCAACGGATGGTAAAACTCACACCCCAGGCTAGACAAAACATAAAGGACATGAGGAAAGCAATCAAAGTGGCTGAAAGAGCCCTTGACACCTCGGGGAGTGAGTACGAGCCTGGGAGATCTCTTCATATTCAGTCCCTCTATACATCCCATATCCGGAGAACGCCATACATAGAAACACTCCCTCATCTTCCCCCGATGCTCGAGCCTTAATCAACATTTCTTCTGGGTCGTCTGAGGGATCAGCGGCAGGTAGTGGGGATGACTGCTCTACCTCTCCCACAGCATCAATATCTGGAGAGGGTGCTAGAGGTGATGAGGGAGATGGAAAGTTACCGGGGGGTGGTATGCCGCAGGTTGGGGGTGTTGACCGGACTAGGAATCCAGCTATTTGGGAGGATGGATTCGTCAGCCAGGTGGCGTTCCACAAGTTTAGGGAATGGTGGCCGGCACGGAAATTGATTCTTGAAAGGAGTTTCATTGATAGAGACCTCCTACCCCTACACCCCAATATACATAGACAGTTTAAGGCTCGGGTGGGTTGGGAGTTCTTTAAAGATAATTGTGTGAAGGCGAATGAGCATATGGTCAAAGAGTTATATAGCAATGTGGCCCACATCTTGAAGGGCACTAAGGTGACCAAAGTGAGAAACAAAAACATGGTATTTACCGGGAAGGCACTAAATGAATACCTGGGGTTCAATGATGAAGATGAGTCCCTTTACAATGAAAAGTTGGCAACGGGCGAGGAGGTTCATCCGTGGTTAGCTTCATACCTAGCAATCCCGGGTACAGTTCCAGAGTGGTTGCAAGCAGGGGCCAAAATACTTCGGAGAACTTTCAACTTTGAGGCTAGAGGGTGGTTGACTTTTATGTGCAGTTGGCTCGACCCCACAACCCATGATCAGACTATTCCACTTGCTCGGGCTGTTTTTGTTGCTTCTATTATGGCAGGATATCCTATCAACATGGGCAATATGATGTCCCGCGTCATTTCTGCAGTGGGGGTTGAGCATGACCGGAACTACCCTTTTCCCAGCACCCTCACTATGTATTTCCAGGACCTGGAGGTGGAGAAGAGACCTTTTGACGTAAAGGTCAAACTTGTGGCTCCATTTTCATGGTACAGTTTGAAGGGGTCAGACAACCCCAAGGACAAAAATTACAAGTCGCCTGCTTCTGCCCCAACCGGCCAGTCTATAGAGCCGGTTGCGCTAGAGCCCTCCATTGAGCCTACTTCCACAGTTGCTGACATGCCTCCCGAACCTTCCGTTTTTGCTGGTCCCTCAACTTCAGCTGGTCCGGGGGATTCCATCTTCCCGGGCCCATCCTATCACCGCCCACCAGCTGAGCCAGACACTTCATAGCTTGAACAACTGGATGGTGACTGCTTCATCCAAGTTGTCCACCTTGACTTCTACCATTGCGGCTCAGTCGGCACCACAGCTAGTGCAGGTGCCCCAGTCTATCGAGGATTCACTTAAGGAGATTCTTTCCAGCCAGCAAACGATCCTCGATTCTCAGGCTCCCTTGGATAAGGTAGTGGATTTACATGGCAAGGCCCTGAAGGAGCTTGCCAAGGAGCACAAGAAGCTGCGCAAAACACGGGCTTCCAAGGAGTTTGTAAAGGCACTGAGGGAGGATATTGACAAACTGAAGGCAGACCAGCTGCCTTTAGACTTGCTATTTGAGAATCCAGCCCCAGCTGCAGCACCAGTAGCAAAGCCACAGCAGGAGCAGACACAGAGGCCTCCAAAGAAGAAGAGGAAGCTCCCTAGTGCAGATGAGGCGATCATCCAGTTAGCGGACCCACCGGAGGTTTCCCCCAGTCAGCCACAGGATGTTTCAGATATTTAGCCCATACAGGTCCAGGCCCCAGTCCCAACAGCTGAGCAGCAAGATACCGAGAACCAGTCTGAGGTTCCCATACATACAGAGGACCAGGGAAGCACTCATGTTCCCATGCAAACAGACGAGGCTTATGGAGCTCCTATATCCTTTCCTTTTTATTTCTTGATGCTTATTTGTTTAGTTGGCATTGGGGATAATGCCAGCTTTTATTTGTGGGGGTGCGCCTACTTTTTATCCGGATGATCGTATATATTAGTTGACTTAGTTTATGTTTCTGTTGATTTTTTTTATTTGGTTTGTATATAACTTTACATTTAGTTACTTTTATCGCACTTTTTATCTTCTTTTTGGTCTATATATAAAGTTACATTTTAATATATATTCATCCCCTGTTGTATATTATAATCCCCTATTGTAAATATTCATTCTATTTTCTATTTTCGTACAATTTTTTCATTCTTAGCTTAGTAGATAGGCTCGCAGCTTTTTTGTTTCGGTTTTGGCACTTTCAATAAACCTTTGGTTTTCTTAATGCCACGGTTCTTTCCAAGGGTGGAGTATTGTGTGAACCGGGTGGCTCTTCCCGATGATGGATGGCGTGACAACCTTCTTAAAGGTTTGAGTCCGTTTTTGATTTTTCTCTCGTTTTTAGTAGTTTATGGTTAAGGGTACCTCAAGCAAAGCTTCACTTGGGCCTAACACATTTGCCTTTGATCCCATGGTCAAAGACAAGTGGTTGTGTGTTAGGATGGTGAAAGTAGTGACCTTGAGACTCTTGTTTTGACCAAACAAACATCATGTGGTCTTTCGGGACTATTGTGTGCTCAATCGTGTCTAAGGTTGTTGTGGGCCCCCGACTCTATGTCTTTAGCAATCCTTGAGTGTGTGTGGTGAGAAATCGAATTGTGAGTCCAAGTCCCGAGCCAATGGTCTAGAACTTGCCCTGAATGTTTGTTGAGGCGAAATTTTGAGTGAAATTCGATTTGAGAAGTGATTATAGGCTCTCCTTGATCCAAACAATAGTCGAACAATTCCATAGCCTACCAATGATATAATCCTTAGCTAACCCTTTTGAGCCTTAAACCTTTTTCTTTCAAGAACCAATGCTACAAGCCTATACCCGTTCAAAATTATACCCTCTCTTGGCAGCCAAATCGTCCCTTAAGTAATGGAAAAAGTCTAAGTTTGGGGGGGAGACAAGAAGGAAACAAAGTGATAAAAGGAACAAAAGCAAAAGGAATGGAAGGCGATGAAAAAGAAAGAAAAGAAAAAGACAAAAAGAAAGCCCAATGTGCAAAGAATAAAACGGAATTCAAGAAAAACAAAAGTGAAAAAGGTGTGGGAAAAAGGGAGTAGAAAAAGGAGAAATGCTTTGAATTGCATAAGAAAGAGTGACAATGTGTCTCTCTAATCCCTTGAAAAGAAGTGAAATACTCAAAGAGTCAAAGAGAATTGTGCCAGAATGAATCAAAAGAAGTACTTAAGGGAAGATGGAAACAACTTTTCCTACTCCAAACCAAAAGCCTTCACACTAGGGTTGTGGCCATCTAATGTTAGATTGACTATGGGTGTTTGCTATTTGGGTTGATTTTATGTTTTAATCTAGAATTGGTGGTTGCAAACACTGATTCATGCTTTGTGCGTTTAACTCTTCTTGAGAAAGAGAGTCTATGACCCCAAAATTGACCCAACAAGGAATTGGGATGGACTCATGAGAAATGATAGTCCCAATTAACGGGTTAAACCTCGAGAGAGTAATTACCTTACTTGAACCCTAGTTGCTTGGTCTAATTTGCCTACCCATTTGGTCTCGAGAGAGTCAATTGGGTAAAGTCACTTTCTCTACCGAGAGGTGTGAGAGTGGGTAAAATTGTGCAACGGTTATAGCATAAGCCCCAATTATGTCAATCGAACCTTAGTAACATCTACCCGTCAATTAGCCACCTAGGTAGTGTCACGACCCTAGTGCCCTTCTTCCCATTAGATAAAACTTAGCAATATTCTCGTAGCATAATTTAGTGTTAATCAATAGTTTTATAAAAAAAAGTTATAATTGGAAAATCCAAAAATGTTTGAAGTGACATTAGGAGTACAAACACATCTCTAGGCTAGACAGACAATCCAACTCCATTACTAGCTCCCTGAGGAAATCGATCCTGACCTTCATATCGGGTAAAAGCTATTGCGACCCGCTCTTCCTACCTTAGTGTAGCATTGAGTTGGTAGTGATCAGAGCTCACCCGCTTCAACATCAACCAATGCCTTCCCCGTTGCAAGAAACGTCTGCCCAAGATAATAGGAACCTCATATTCCACTTCACAATCCAAAATGACAAAGTCGGCGAGCAAAATAAATTTGTCCACCCGGACAAGCACATCATCAATAATGCCCAAAGGTCGCTTCATCGATCGATCTGCCATTTGAAGTCTCATTGAGGTTGTCCTAGGTTGCTCAATACCCAAAGTTTTGAAAACCGAGTAGGGCATTAAATTGATACTAGCTCCCAAATCACATAGAGCCTTAGCAAAATCTGCATTCCCAATGGTGCAAGGAATGGTGAAAGCACCGGGATCTTCAAGCTTCGGGACCATTGAATGCACTATAGCACTAACTTGGTGAGTCATCTTTATAGTTTCATAATCCATAGAACGCTTCTTTGTAACTAAGTCTTTCATGAATTTTGCATAACCCGACATTTGTTCAAGTGCCTCCACTAAAGGCACATTAATAGATAAGCTCTTCATCATGTCAATGAACTTTTTAAATTGATTATCATTCTTCTGCTTTACGAGCCTTTGAGGATAAGGTGGAGGTGGCCTTGGCAAAGGAGTCTTGGCTTTTGGCACAACTAGCTCCGGCATGTCAATTATGTGTTCCCTAAACGGGTTCACATCATTTTGGGTTTCCACCTCGACTTCTTTAATATCAATCCTCACTTCATTGTTCACATTTTCATCAACCACATCTTCAACTACCAAAGGGACTTCGTCATCTTGTAACTCAACATCTTCATCCACGACTTGCTTTTGCTTAGAGGCATTCACATCACTGCCTCTCCCACTTCTTGTTGTGACTGCCATAACATGATTGTTCCTACCCTTTGGGCTCACTATCGTATCACTTGGTAGAGCACCCTTCGGTCGAGTATTCAATGACTGAGAGATTTGGCCTAATTGCACCTCCAAGTTTCGGATAGAGGTGTTGTGAGAAGCTAACTGTGCATCAGAATCCGCATTCCTCTTCATCATCTGCTCGAACATCATTTCAATTCTACCCATATCATTACCAGAAGAACTAGGACCCTGAGAAGGGAAAAGGGGTGGATTGTTCGGTTGTTGGTACATTGGGGGCCTTTGAAAGCCTTGCCCTCTGTTGCCTTGGTTTCCATTGTTTTTCCACCCGCCTTGATTGTTGTTGTTGCCCCAATTGTTGTTATTTCCATTCCAATTGCCTTAGTTGTTGTTTTGATTATCCCAATTGTTGTTTCGGTTGTTGTTGTTCCAATTGCCACCACCTTGTTGTTGATTGCCCCAATTTCCTTGGGGTCGCCATTGTTGGTTTGAAGAGTTTCCTCTATTGCCTTGATAGTTGTTGACATATTGTACCTCTTCACTTTGGTCATCATAACCATCATTTTGACACCCATCATATTCATCAACAAATTGCTTAGAATTTCCTTGATTTTGTTGCCTCCTTTGACTTCTCTTGTTGACAAGCATACTAACACCCTCCATGGCATTCACTTGGCGAGGATTCTGAACTTGTTGCAACTGTGCATTAGCCAATTGGTTCATAGTAGTAGTAAGCTCAGCTATCGCTTGCCCATGGTCGTGTAATTCCTTGTGCAAGTGAATGACTGTAGGGTCACCTTGAGGCATATTTGATCTACTCTGCCATGCTGAAGAAGTGTTCGCCATTTCATCAAGTACTTCACATGCCTCATCATAAGAAAGCTTCATAAAATTGCCCCCGGCCAATTGGTTAACAATGCATTGATTTGTAGTATTTATGCCACGGTAGAAGGTTTGTTGGATCATGGCCTCGATCATATCATTATTTGGGCACTCCTTCACCATCGTTCTATACTGCTCCCAAATCTCATGCAAAGGTTCTGTTGGCTCTTTCTTGAAGGCTAATATTTCATCTCGAAGTGCCGACATATGACTAGGAGAGAAGAATTTGGCAATAAACTTATCCGCCAACTCATCCCAAGTTGTGATGGAATGGTTGGGGAGTCTCTCGAGCCAGTCTAATGCCTTCCCTCGAAGTGAGAATGGGAAAAGTCTCAATCTCAGTGCATCCTCGGATATATTCGTCTACTTGCTCCCCCAACATGTATCTACGAATCCCTTGAGATGTTTGTAGGAATTTTGATTTGCAGCGCACATGAAGCACCTACACTGCTCAAGTAAGGTCAACATCACATTGGTTATCTGAAAGTTGCCCGTCCGGATTCGGGGTGGGACAATAGCACTTGCGTGCCCTGGTTCGGTAATACTCTGGGAGCCACTCTTGGAGGAACCAGGGGAGGGTCTGGAATATTGTCATTTGGATTAGCATTGGCATTCTGGCCTCTCCGTTGACCTTGAGGTGCAAGAGGCACCTCATCTTGCTTAAGATCATCTACCTCCTCCCCCGCTAATCACGTTTCCACGAGGGTCATTAGCATTATTTGCTGCCATTTGGTACCTGAGTAGTGACACAAATAAGTAAGTAACAAAGAAGGAAAGAAGAACAATACACAAAACTAACTAAATAGATAGCCAAAACCGTTAGCTCCCCGACAACGGCGCCAAAAAGTGATCACGGCCTACTCCCCACTACAAATTAAGTAGCGAGAGAGGGTCGAAGCAGATTTTACCCGATTTGTGGGTCGGGATCGATTTTCACAGGGAGCTAAGAATGGAGTTGAGTATTTATTTAGAGTGGAATTGTGTATTTGTTCCAAATATCACTTCTAATCATTTTTGGTTTTTCTTTAACAAAATAATATTATCAACTACTAATTATAAATGCAACTAGATTATGCTAAACGAGAATTGCTAAAAGTTGTATCTAATAGATAAAAAGGCACTAGGGTAGTGACTTTCACCTAGGTGGCTAATTGACGGGTAATTGCTTCTAAGGTTCGATTGATATGATTGGGGAAATATTCTATAACCATTGCATAATTTTACCCACTCTCACACCTCTTGGTAGAGAGAGTGATTTTGTCCAATTGAATCTCTCGAGACCAAATGGGTAGGCAAATTACCTCAAACAACTAGGGTTCAAGTCGGATAATTACTCTCTCGAGGTTTAACTCTTTAATTGGGACTATCAATTCTCTTGAATCCATCACAATTCCTTGTTGGGTCAATTTTGGAGACTTAGGCTCTCTTTCTCAAGAAGAGCCAAGTCAACTTAGCACAAACCAGTGTTTGCAACCACCAATTCCTAAAGTAAACCATAAAATTGACCCAAATAATAAACACTCATAGTCAATCTAGCCCTAAATCACAATACACATCAATTACCCACACTAGGGTTGAGCCACAACCCTAGCTAATGGGTTTAGCTACTCATACTTGAAGAGAAGAACAGAGAAATGGATGAAGATAAAGGCATATTAATTAAACACTAAAGTAAATACAGAGATTCTATCGTTAAAACTAAGTTAAAATGCCCAAAAATGGTTACAGATGGTCTTCTCACGAGCGCAGCTAATATCTGATAATATTTGATGCCCTAAAAATGGAAAAAGGTTCTATTTATACTAAGCTGGAAAAACTGGATAAAAATGCCCCTACGGGGTCAGTGCGGACCGCACAAAATGGTGTGCGACCGCACTAGGCTCGACTCTGCAATTCCAACTCTCTGAACCCAGGCTCCGCGGACCGCACAGAAGGTACCACGGCCGTGGAGGCTTTTAATGTGGTCCGCGCAGAATGGATCGCGGCCATGGAGGCTTCCAATGCGGTCCGCGCAGAATGGATTGTGGACCGCACAGGCTTGAACCCTGGCACTTGACATCTCTCTGAACATTGCTTCTGCGGACCGCATGAAATGGTGGTGCGGCCGCACAATATCTACTGCGGCCGCACAATATCTACTACGGCCGCACTACTTTGATGCCTTCAACTCCAGGTCTCTGAATCTCCCCAGTGCGGACCGCACAAAGTGTATTGCGGCCGCACTAGGCCTGTTTGTCCTGAGTTTATCTTGTCTTTGGTACTTGTGCAAGTTGTACTCCTTTTGAGCTGATCTTTGACATCTTGTCTCTTTGTTGATCAAACCTGCAATCAAGCACAACTTATGAGCCTATTAGGACTATTTTGTATGAATTTATAATCAAAGCACAAGCAAGAAGGAGCATAAAATGCGTCAAAATCCCTAGTTATCACTCACACCCTAATTTCATAGCTAAGATAGAGTAAGTGCATTGTGGAAAGGCCAGCTTTTGTGCGTCCAAGTTCAGAGGGAGCTCAAGGGTCCCAAGGCAAGGCTCACACAAAAGGGACAGAACTTAGTGGTCTAAGAGCAAGGTGAGAGTGCTTAACATAATGTTGAAAATAACTTAGTAAAACAATGTTGAAGTAGAACTTTCAGGAGTGAAAAGGTTTTTAGGAATAGACACAGTTAAAAAAATGCTAAGAGTGAAAGCAGTTTTGGAAGCAACTCTGAGAAAACACACAATCACAAAAAAACAACTTAGAGTGCTCAGAATCAGAGCCATTTATTACTTGATTCTAAGTGAAGAAGGGAGTTAACAAGGGAGTTATGCTCGAACTTAGAATAGTAATAGGGAATAAGACATAGAGATAGGGTATGGGAGTAGTCATGTTGAGGACAGGGGTCTATGATACTAACACGGCATAATAGTTGAGGGAAATAAACAAGAACTCAAGTAGACATGCTGGCCGAGTATCAAACAAGACAAGTGAAACCCAGACATGTTGAGTACACACTTGAACAAGAGAGGGCAAAACTTAAGCATGTTGCATAAAGCAGTAAACAAGAAGAGCAATTAAATACATAAACCATTAAATTAGTGTAGAAGGAGACATGGATTAACAGACATGGAGCACATAGAGTTGAGTTTCAGAATTGAACTAGGAACATACCAGTTAAGGAAGCAAAATGCAGAAAGTAAAGCAAGTAGAGTTCCACAGTCTAGCCTTGGCTTTCAGCCGGCTAGACAAGCAGTTAGCACAAGTAGCAGAGAGAGAGAAGAGAGAATTTTATGTGTGTGTGTTTTTTTTGAACTAATTGTTCATGTCTTTGGAAGTGAGAATAGAGGAGAGAAGTGTAAAGTAGTTGAGAGCAGAGTAAAGTAAGGTAAAGAATCAATCATTCAGTAATTAGGGAAAATTACATAATCAATCATGCACAAAATCAGCAAGGTTCCCTCCTAGTAAAGGGGTGACCAGTTAACGATAAAGAACAAGGCATATAATTAAGGAAAGAAAATTAAATACTTAAGTCTGGGGTGGGTAATTAAGGGTAAATAAACAAAAATTCAATTAAGGGAACAATCAATAAGAATCACCAAGTACCACAGTTAATCGTAAACAAGGCAAAAAATAATCAAAAGTCATAGAAATAGGAAAATAACCAGAAATGAGTATATAGGTATTACCATAGCAAATCAGTGAATAAGGATTCAAAATAATACTGATTTAGGGGAAATGATATAGGTTTTCCATGAATAAGCAACTAAGCCAAGTATAAACGAAAAGAATCGAATATGAAACCTTAATAGAGGCATACTAGGGTAAAATCACGAGATATTCTAATTAACGAAGAAATAATCATGTAAATCAAAGCATAGAACATTGGCATGTATCAAATAACATGGACAAGTGCAGAATACGAACAAAGTGTCAAAAATTGGGGGTTTTAGCATAGGCTAGTTAGAGTTAAGGAAGAACTCAACAAAATCAATCAAAACACATAGACGCAGGGGACTAAACACTTAAAACTAGAAAGCGTTTTGAAGAAAAGGATTTTCAGAAACCCTAGTTTAGAAAAGAGCGACTAAAATCGAAATAGTTAGTTAAAACAAGGGATTTTTAAAGGAGAATGCTTAATAATACTCGAATCACCTCAGATCTATAAAGATATGAGAAGAATCGAACAGTAGCGAAGTAGGGTTTTCGGAAAATAGTAGAGACGAAGAAAATCGGTTAAAAACTCATGGATTCAAATGAAAAACAAGAGGAAATCCTTTCTTACAAACGAAAATGGCCGGAGACAGGCCAGTGAACGAGTTTCAAACCGGAACAGGTAGACTTTCCTTGAGATCTTCTCAAAGACTCATGAAGTCGAAGAGCCATAGAGTATAGAAAACTGGAGGTAGTCGGAGAAGGCACGAGAACACCATAGGAAGGAGGTTCTCGTCGGTAATGGTGATTAGGGTTAGGGTGAGTTGAGAGAGAATTTGGGAGAGGAGGGATTCAGAGGCGGTGCAAATGAAAGAATGGGGGTAGGGTTTGAGGGATCGTTTGATTAAAAAAGGAAAGGGCTAACATGGACCGTTGATCTGGGAGATCAACAGTCGAGATTAAATAGAGTAGGTGGGTTTCGGGTTTGGGTATGGGTTAATAGGGTGTGGGTCGGATTTTTTAATTGTAAAATTGGGTCGGGAATTGGGGTCCGATTTGTCTATAATTGAAAGCCAATTTGGCTATAATTTAAATAGCTAGTTTTTCCCTATTTAATTTATAAAAAATAGTAGATAATTTCTGAAAAAACAATTCAAAATGCTAAAATAATTTATAATACATAATTAGAAATGTAAAAATACAGGATCCAATTTTATGCATATAAAACATAATTAAATCTTAAAAGGGATAATATTGTAATTATGTACAATTTAGCTTTAAAAATACTAAATGTAATTTTAAAAATATATAAAAATTACATTAGCCATATTTTGGCATAAATATAGAAATCCAATAGATGAATTATCAAAACAATAATTTTGGAAATAATTATTGGGGATTTTATGGATTAAAAAGGGAGAAAATAAATCAATTTAAAACCTTAAAATTATGGAAAAATAATAAAAACATTGGGCATGCTTATAGATGCATATATATGCTATTTTGAAGGTATTTTGCATATTGAAAATATATAGGGAAAAATTTGGTATCAACAACACCGCACAAATAGTGCCTCCAAATCTTTAAGGCATGAACAATAGCAGCTAACTCAAGGTCGTGAACATGATAGTTCTTTTCATGCACCTTCAGTTGTCTGGACGCGTAGGCAATAAACCTACGGTCCTACATCAACATTGCGCCGAGACCAACTCGTGATGCATCACAATAAACAGTATAAGACCCCGAACCTATAGGCAATACCAATACTGGGGCTATAGTCAAAGACGTCTTGAGCTATTGAAAGCTCTCCTCACACTCCTCTGTCCACATGAATAGAGCACCCTTCTGGGTCAGCCTGGTCATAGGTGCTGCAATAGATGAGAATCCCTCAACAAATCGACGGTAATACCCCGCCACACCTAAAAAGCTCCGGATCTCTATAGCTGAAGATGGTCTCGGCCAACTCTGTACTACTCCAACTTCTTGGGTTCGACCTTGATCCCTTCACTCGATACTACGTGACCCAAAAATGCCACTAAATCTAACTAGAACTCACATTTTGAGAACTTTGCATATAATTCTTTTCTCTCAAGGTCTGAAGCACTGTTCTCAGGTTTTGGTCATGATCTTCCCGACTTCGGAGTACACCAGAATGTCGTCAATAAAGACCATGACGAATGAGTCAAGATAGGGCTAAAATACACTCTACATCAAATGCATAAATACTGTTGGGGCGTTGGTCAGCCCAAGTGACATCACAAGGAACTCATAATGACCATACCGAGTCTTGAAAATAGTCTTCGGGATATCTGGCTCCCGAATCTTCAACTGATGATAACCTAAATGCAAGTCAATCTTGGAAAACACTCTAGCACCCTGTAACTGATCAAATAGGTCATCAATACGAGGCAAGGGATACCTTTTCTTCACTGTAACTTTGTTCAATTGGTGATAATCAATGCACATTCGCATAAAACCCTCCTTTTCTTCAAAAATAAGACATGAGCACCCTAAGGTGATACACTAGGCCGAATAAAGCCCTTATTAAGCAATTTTTGTAACTGTTCCTTCAACTCAGGAGGGGCCATACGATATGAAGGAATAGAGATAGGCTAAGTACCCGGAAACAAATCAATACCAAAGTCAATATCTCTATCGGGCGGTATGTTTGGAAGATCAGCTGGAAACACATCAGGAAAGTTCCTCACTACTAGGACTGACTCAACTATAGGGGTATCAATACTGACATCTCTCATATAAGCTAGATACGCGTCACACCCCTTCTCAACCATTTGTTGAGCTTTAAGAAATTGAATAACTCTGTTGGGGGTATAATCTAAGGTACCCCTCCACTTTAATCACGAGAAACCTGGCATAGCTAGCATCACGGTCTTGCCGTGACAATCATGAATAGCATAATGGGGCAAAAACCAGTCCATGCCCAAGATAAACATCAATGTCTACCGTGCTGGGCAATAATAAATAAGCTCTGGTCTTAAAACCACTAAGAGCAATCAAACACGACCGATACACGCGGTCCACAACAAGAGAGTCTCCCGCAAAAGTGGACACATAAATAGGGGAACTCAAAGAATCCCGAGATACGACCAAATGCGGGGCCAAATAAGATGACACATTGGAGTAAGTGGAGTCTGGATCGAATAGAACTGATGCATCTCTATGACAAACAAGAACAATACCTGTAATGACAAATTCGGAAGCAACTGCCTCCGTATGAGCAGGAAGGGCATAGTATCTGGCATGGCCTCCCTCTCTAGGGTGACATATACCTCCCCGACCTCCACCTCGAGCGGCTGAGCAGTTGGAGTAGTAGCTGGTGCTGGAATCATGACCTAAGGACCCGATAGAGCACGATGTGGTTGAGAAGTCTGTGGAGGTGAACCCCTACTAAGCTTAGGGCAATCCCTCACCATATGGCGAGTGTCTCCATACTCAAAATAAGCTCTAGGAGGGCATGGCTGCTATGGCTAGCTCGGGTCAGGTCTGCTGGACTGACCACTAAAAGCACCCCGTGTAGGAGGCACATTAGATACTGGAGGTGCATAATAAGGCTCCTGAGGCCTAGAAGGGGCTGAAACACCACTGGGTGATGGAAAAGTTGAATGAAGGGGGTGACTCACATAACCCCTACCATGTCGAACTACAGCTGGGGCACGAGCACCAGAATAATGGCCAGACTCTCGAGACCTCCTGGCCTCTCTCTCCTCTCTTTCCCGAGCAATAATGCCCTCCACTCTCCTAGATGTACTCATAACATACTGATACAAGATATATATATATATATCTAACTCCCTGTCCATGCTAGTCCTAATGCTGGGATAGAGTCCCTCAATAAACTGAAGGACCCTCTCTCGAACTGTAGAAACCAAGGCCGGTGCATGTCTACCCAAGTCACTAAAATGAACTGCATACTCTGAAACAGTCATAGCACTCTGGAGGAACTGCTCAAACTCCACACGCCGTGCATCCCTGAGGCTCTGAGGGACATACTCTCTCAAAAACATGTCCGAGAACTAAGTTCATGTAAGTGAAGCTACCTCAGCCAGACTGTCCAACTCATAAGCAACCCACCACTAATAGGCTGCTCCTCTAAGCTGAAACGCTGTGAAAGAAACCCCACTCGACTCTGTTATGCCCATAGTGCGGAGGATACGGTGGCACTCCTCCAGAAATCCATGAGCGTCGTCTTATGCTAGGCTACTGAATGTAGGAGGGTGGTACTTCTTATACCTATCGAGCCTACGCTACTCCTCTTTAAAAACTGCTGCCCTACCATTGGACTGAACTGGGGCTACAGGTGACACTGGTATAACCTCTAGAATTTGATCAACCTGAGCCCGCTACTCTGGGGTGAGGATGGCGAGGGTCTGTGCTCCTCTCCTGGACTGAGATGTGGCTGGAACAAGAGGAGTCAACCCTGCCTGAGCTAGAGTAACGAACATTCTCAAGAACTGTGCAAGGGTCTCCTGAAGAGTTGGTGTAGCAGTAGTAGGCGTCTCAGGTGCCTGCGCTCCGACTAGAGCTACTGGTGGCTCCTCTGTAGCAGCTCGCTCTGGTGCTCGGGCTGCACCACATGGGCGTCCTCAGCCTCTACCCCGGGCCCGGCCTCTAGCAACTCTAGCAGGGGACGCGAGTGCCTGGTCATCTCTGGCTACACGTGTACTCACCGTCTGTGAGAGAATAGAAGACATAAGTTAAGAATTTCGAAGTCAACAATTTCGCACGACAAGGAATCAAAAGAAGTAAAATTTTCCTAACAGTTCCATAGCCTCCCGAAGATAACTACAGACGTCTCTGTACCGATCCGCGGGACTCTAATAAACTGGCTTGTGACTCACGACACCTATAAACCTAGAGCTCTAATATCAACTTGTCACGACCCAAATTCTCCCTCCCTGAATTTGTCGGGACGACACCTAGTTTCTATGACTAGGTAAGCCTAACATTTGCGGAAATGAAATGAAAGAAATATAAAAGTTTACAACTAGCAGCAACAGATAATTTAAATAAAACATTTGAGATACCGCTCGGCATATACAATAATCAACTCCTAAAGTATACACAACTCTCCCAAGACCCGGAACACCGTAAGTCACAAGCTTTTACGAATTTCTAACTGTTCTATACATCAGTGTCTATATAAATAAGGGAAGAATTAACATAAGGGGATAGAGGGGGACTCTGAGGGCTGTGGACACGGGCAGATGTACCTTGAAGTCTCCTGAAAAGCAGCAACCACACAACTAAACTCGAGGCTGGTAGGAGGTACCTGGATCTGCACACGATAAACATGTACAAGAGAGGCATGAGTATACCACAACGGTACCCAATAAGTGCCAAGCCTAACCTCGGTCGAGAAGTGACGAGGTCAGGTCAGGGCCCTAATGGTATAAATATATAAAGTAAGACAGAACAGAATATCGCAATAAAATAAAGACAGAAATTCAACCGAAAAGAAACTCGGAAAGATAACGGTACAGTACACAGAGATAATAACAGGGGATCTCCAGAGATACCATCTTGTAGTCCCAAACGTAAATTGCAGGGGATCTCCCGGAATACCATTCCATAATCCCAAAGTAAATATGCAAGACATGGGGATTTCCAAGGAATACCGTTCTGTAGTCCCAAAGTAAATATGCAAGGAGATCTCCTGGAATACCGTTCCATAGTCCCAAAAGTAAATATACAATTCAAACAATAAAAACAACAGCTACAACACAAAATCATACAATTTATACTAAGTACAAGTCAAGGAAGAAGCAGGGAATTCACTAAGCATGTTGCACAGAGTTCAGATAAGCAATTAAGACACGTAGACATGTTGTTCTAAACTAAATAGGATAATTACATATGCTAGTGTAGCTCAATTAAAGTGAAACAGGTTATTACTTAATGAAAACGGAGTTTTACAACAAATAGCCCGTATACGCACTCGTCACTTCACGTACGTGGCGCTCACATATCAAAACAGTACCAAATCCGAAGGGGAGTTCCCCCACACAAGATTAGGCAAGTCACTTACCTCGAACCAAGCTCAAATCAATCAGTAACAATGCTCTTTCCACGAATATCCGACTCCAAATGGCCCAAATCTAGCCAAAATCAATTTCATATCATAAGTATATATTCAAGAATAAATCTAGCTAATGAAATCAAAGCTAAAGTAAGAAATTGGAAAATCTCCCTAAATGTCTCCCCAGACTCACGTCTCAGAATAGGATAAAAGTCACAAAATACGAATACTCATTCACTCATGAGTCTAACCATACAAGGATTACTCGAATTCGACCTCAAATCACCTTCCAAAACTCGAAATTTTAGTCTATGAAGTTTGTACCATTTTCTCCCAAATTTCCAACTCAAATACCTAATTAGAAGATGAAAATAGCAATAGATTCATGAAATATAGTCCAATGCGAGTTAGAATCACTTACCCCAACAATGTTCTCGAAGAAACCTCGAAACATCGTCTTACACCGAGCTCTCAAAGTCCCAAAATCGAAATGGGAACCAAACCCTCGAATTTCTCTTTTCTACCCAGTTATTCCGCATCTGCGGACCTGCCACCGCACCTGCGGAATTCTCATCGCAAGTGCAGATTCCACTTAAAACTCAGTGTCCGCTTCTGCTATCAAGGGGTCGCACCTGTGTGTGCGTGCCTGCGGACCCATGTCCACTTTTGCGGTCTTCTTCAGCTCTTGCGGATGGTTGAGCACTTATGTGGGCATCGCAGATGCGGTACCTCCTTCGTACATGCGACCCTAGGAGCCTTCTCTCCTTTCTGCTTCTGTGCTTGCCTCTCCGCACTTGCGACCCCGCACTTGCGGTCTCCCCACTGCATGCACAAAAACACAAGAATTCAGATAGCTTCAGCAATTGCATAAGTCCAAAACTCAATCCGTTAAGCATTCGGAACACACCCGAGACCCCCTGTCACGACCCAAACTTCACTCCGTGAACCGTCATGATGGCACCTAGTCTCTATAACTAGGTAAGCCTAACATTTGCAGAATAATAAAATGATAACATAATTTTAACAACTAACTGTAACAAAACAACATAACTGAATACCATGCCGCTTGGCATGTATAATAACCAATTACTCAGAAATACACAATATGCCCAAAACCCGAAACATCATGAGTTATAAACTACAGAAGAAAATAGTATCTCTATACTCCAGAGTCTAACAAAAGGAAATACAGAAAGTGTTTGACATGGGAAAGAGTAGAAAGGGACTTTGAGGTCTACGGACGCGGCAGATGTACCTTGAAGTCTCTACAACTGGCTCGCCTCACTGATAATGTGGCCGATAAGCGGTACCTGGATCTGCACACGAAAAACATGTGCAGGGAAGGGCATGAGTACATCACAATGGTACTTAGATAGTGCTAAGCCTAACCTCGGTCGAGTAGTCACGAGATCAGGTCGGGGCCCTTCTAGTATATATATAATAAAATAAGACAGAATGAAATATCGCAGTAAAGAAAAATACTAAAATTTAACAAGAATGAAATCACAGAAAAACAACAGCTTAGTATAATGAGATAACAATAGGGGATCTCCCAGAATGTCGTCCCGTAGTCCCATATGTGAATGTGTATGGAGGATCTACATGAATACTGTTCCGTAGTCCCAAAGTAAATATGTAGAACAGGGGAATCTACCGGAATATCGTTTCGTAGTCCCAAGGTAAACATGCAGAATAGGGGGATCTACCGGAATACCATTCCGTAGTCCAAAAATAAATATGCAGAACAAGGGGATCTATCGGAATACCG
This sequence comes from Nicotiana tabacum, assembly GCF_000715075.1. NCBI lineage: Eukaryota > Viridiplantae > Streptophyta > Magnoliopsida > Solanales > Solanaceae > Nicotiana > Nicotiana tabacum. The sequence continues at coordinate 80,668,376 of NC_134089.1, read as the reverse complement.
TTCCGTAATCCCAAAGTAAATATGCAGAACATGGGGATCTATTGGAATATCGTTCCATAGTCCCAAAGTAAATATGAAGCTCAAGCAACGGAAATAACATTTACAGCAAGAAAACCTACAATTTTGACTAAGTACCAGTCAAGGAAAAAACAGAAATTTCACTAATGCACAGAGTTCAAATAAGCAATTAAGGCAAGTAAATAGGCTATTGTAAGCTAACAAGATGCTACACATGCTGATATAACTCAAATAAAAAGAAGAACAGGTTATTACTTAGTGAAAATCGGGTATTTACAATAACTAGCCCATGTACGTACTCGTCACCTCACGTACACAGTGCTCACATATTAAAACAGTACCAAATCCTAAGGGGAGTTTCCCCCACACAAGGTTAGGCAAGCCACTTACCTCGAACCAAGCTCAATCAATCAGTCACAATGCCTTTCACACGAATATCCGGCTCCGAGTGGCCCAAATCTAGCCAAATCAATTACATAACGTAAATATAGCTACAAGAAACTAATCTAGCTAATGATATCAAAGCTAAAGCAAGAAATTAGAAAAACACCCAAAAAGCCTCCTCGAGCCCACATCTCGAAATTGGGTAAAAGTCACAAAATATGAACACTCATTCACTCACGAGTCCAACCATACCAAAATTAGCCAATTCGGATCACAACTCGACCTTCAAATCCTCAATTTGTGGTTTATGAAGTTTCTACAATTTTTCCGAAATTTCCATCTCAAAGTACTAATTAAATGATCATATTAGTGATATATTCATGTATATTAACCAAATCCGAGTTAGAATCACTTACCCCGATGAATTTCTTGAAAAACCCACGAAAATTCGTCTCAAACCAAGCTCCCAAGGTCCAAAAATGAAATAATAACCTAAGCCTCGGTTATATAGTACATTCTATGAACTCACCATGTGCGGTCCACACAATTCCAAGTGCGGCCGCACATCCCAGCTCTTGCGGTCACACAAAAATTGTGTGGCCGCACTCTCTTGGTGACTGTACTGCCAGGCTTTAGTATTTTGGCCATAACTTTCTCTACAGATGTCCAAATGATGACTTCTTTACCTTTCTAGAAACTAGACACGAAGTTACAACGTTTGCTTTTGAATCATCTCAAAATTCCTTGTATATCAAAAGATATAAGCTTCCAAAGTCGGAACAACAAATCTGAGAGTTCCTGAGTGCGGCCGCACACAAAATTGTGTGGCCGGCGCACTCCTCTGCGGCCTGAAGTGCGGCCGCAACAAAATTGTGCGATCCGCACAATTCCCTTGAGGTCCGCAATTCCCTTTTGCCTCAGCACTCCCAAAATGTGCGGTTCGCACTTCCAAAGACCCCCAGAACAACATTAGAGTGCCAAAAAGCCCGTACTCGCTCAAAACTCACCCGAGCCATTCGGGACCTCAACCAAAGATACCATCAAGTCCTAAAACATCATACGAACATGGTCGAACCCTCTAATCACATCAAATAACAACAAAACATGAATCGAACACCAATTCAAGCTTAATGAACTTGAATCTTCAAACTTCTACAACCGATGCCGAAACCTATCAAATCACGTCCGATTGACCCCAAATTTTGCACACAAGTCATAATCAACATTACGGATCTACTCTAACTTCCAGAACTAGATTCCAACTCGATATCAAAAAGTCCACTTCCGGTCAAAATCTCCAAAATTTTGACTTTCTCCATTCCAAGCCTAAATTAGCTGTAGACCTCCAATTCATAGTCTGGACACGCCCTTAAGTTCAAGATCACCCAACGGAGCTAATGGAACCAACGAAACTCCATTCCGGAGTCGTCTTCACATAGTTCTGACTACGGTCAAAATCTTAAGACTTAAGCTTTCGTTTTGGGACTAAGTGTCCCAAAATACTCCGAAACCAAAAACAAAACCTCCCGGCAAGATACATAAGCCTAAAACGATACGGGGGAAGCAGTCAATAGGGGATCAGGGTTATTACTCTCAAAATGAACAGTCAGGTCGTTATACTTCGGGACCTCAACCAAACATACCAACAAGTCCTAAATCACAATATGAACTCAGTCAAGCCCTCAAACCACATCAAACAACAGCTAAAATCACGAATGATCCTCCAATTCAAACTTAATGAACTTGAAACTTCAATTTCTATAACCGATGCTGAAACCGATCAAACCACATCCAAGTGACCCCAAACTTTGCACACAAGTCATATTCAATATTATGGACCTACTCCAACTTTCGGAATCAGATTTTGACCCAGATATCAAGAGGTCTACCACCGGTCCAAATCTCCAAAAGTTTGACTTTCGTCATTTCAAGCCTAAATAAGCTACAGACCTCCAAAACACAATCTGAACACGTCCCTAAGTCCAAAATCACCCAACAAAGCTAAAGGAATTGATGGAACTCCCTTCTAGAGTCGTCTTTACACAGTTCTGACTACGGTTCAAATCCTAGGACTTAAGCTTTCGTTTAGGGACTAAGTGTCTCAAAGCACTCCAAAAACTAAAACAACCTCCCGGCAAGTCACATACGCTGAAACATATACGAATGAAGCAGAAGATAGGGGATTGGGGTTATAACTCTCAAAATGACCGATCGGATCATTATAGTAGCACTTCTTTTGTAGAAGCTCGAGTCATGCACCAATCTTAACTTGTAACCTGCGCACAATCAAAGAACACCAACCGTAAAAGAGGAAAATAAAATAAAAAGAAAAACTTCCTGTATTAGCACTACAAACTATTTCAGACACTATTACTTGCCAATCCCCGACAACGACGCCAAAATTTGACGAGAGCAAAACACACACTTAGATTATGCTCGCTAATCAAATATAGTATAATATAATATCGTATCTACAGGGATTAGATTTAAATAGTATTCTCATAGTTTCTAAATTTATTACTATCCAGAAGGATCAACAATTGAGATTTATATGATTAATAACTAATATTTAACTAAGAATCTAAAGCTATTGACTAGTGACAAATCGAGACAAGGAATAAGCAAATAAAGTTATCAGTGGGAGAAGATAGGGTTTTGATAGGATATGTGCAAGATAATTGTTCTAGGTCTAACTCTAGATAATTCACTTCTAATGTTCAAATGAGTCTCTCGAATTTATTCAATTATTAGTTCAAACAACAATAACAACATACATAATATTATTCCATATTGTGAGATCTAGGGAGGGTAGTGTGTAAGCAGACCTTACCTCTACCTTGTGAGGATAGAGAGGTTGTTTCCAATAGACCCTCGGCTCAGGAAAGCATAAGCACCACATTAATGAAAATATATACAAGAAGGGACGGTACCAAAAAATCATATAAAATCAGAATAAAAACAACAAGATAGTAAGGCGATCACCAATGAAACAAAACAACAGTAGTCAATTATTAGTTCAAACGTTCAGCAAAAACTCCTCTCTCGATTAAGTCTTAACCTTATGAGATGAACCAAATTAAGCACTATGAAGATATGCAAGAATGCATAATGGATTGGTCTTTAGGAAAACCTCTTTCGATTATTCTCCTAACTAGGTTTAATCAATGATTCAGCTAGCCTCTTTCGATTACTTAGGAGAATCTATGAACTTGACCAACAATATAATGCAAAGATATCATAAGTTATGCCTCTCTCGATTATATGAACTAGTGAATATAGATGCAACAATTAAATTATCCAAAACGATTCAATATATAAAACTAGAGTTATAATCCACAAACAATTATCAATACACCAAATCCATCAAACTCTAAGGTGAAATACTCCATAGACAAGGAAAAATTCATCACAAATATAATTAAAAGTATAGGAAAACATAAATTCAATCCAAACTCGAGTCTTGATTGAGGAAGGAATGATGAATTCCTTATGCTTGTGTTCTTCCAACTTCTCCTTAGCCTCCTTAGGTCGAAAGTATGTCAAAAGTCTTGAAAATAATATTTTTTCATGTATTTATACCAAGTAGGGTCGGGCCGGGACGAAACCACCCTTTCCTAGCCAAAATAGGAAAATAGCTTTGGGAAAAATACACAGGTGCACCGCATGGGGCAACGCGCCACGCGAGGAAACAATGGGACTTATTAAAGAGCTCACAAAATTGACAAGCAACAGGAATTGCACTGTTGCAACGCACCACGCACTGTGGCAGTGTTGTTTCCTTAGAGTCCGACTTCAACCTTTATTTTTGATGTCCAGACTTGGTCCTCGACCCTCAGACACGATGCCGGCTTAATCCTTTGGGCTTTTACTCATACTTCAAAGCTCCAAATAGCTCGAATTAGCTCCATAACATCTACATAATTCGAAATCACTCTTATAAGGCATAAAACACACAATAAGTGCAAAATACTACTAACTAAATCTCAAACACAAGTGAAGTGCAGTGAATTACAATGCAATAAGCGATTAAAATACAGGATTATAGCCTACCATCAGAAAGATCCTCAGTATAATTTATTTCCATGGAAGCACACATGTTGAACTTGAGGTGCCTGCTATTTCCACTATTGATGGTAGAAGGGATACCCACCAGAAAATACTATTGACCGAAGAAAATATGTACAAACTTGAGAGCAAGAGAGAGAGAGAGAGAGAGAGAGAGAGAGAGAGAGAGAGAGAGAGAGAGAGAGACCATATGTTCTGGAGCGTTACTTTTCTTATCTGAAGATAGCGTTACTTCTCCACGTTCATTCCAGATTCAGAGCGGTGCTTCCACATGTTAAAACTGGAACTACACGTGCTATATAAGCAATCGGCTAAATAGCTTTGAAATGATAGAAGAATCCTCAAATTAATTTTTATTTTCATGGAAACACACATGTTGACCTTGAGGTTCCTGTTGTTCCCTCTTATTAGTAAGTTGGAACTACACATGTTAAGCTATATAAGCGATCGTCTAAATAACTTTGAAATGGCAGAAGTATACTCACATTAATTTTTATTTTCATGGAAGCACACATGTTGACCTTGAGGTGCCTGCTATTCTCTCTTATTAGTAAGTAGTAATTTAAAGGGCTTCTTAGTTGGTTTACTTGCTCAGGGAAGTGATTTTGGTCAAACAATAAAATTCCTTGTCATTTGGTCAAATGGTTCAATAATAAACAAAAGATGAGAACAATCTAGTACTTGAAATATGAAGAACCAAAATACATTTTTAAAGGCAAAATGACATATAGTAGCATCCATTGCTTGATTCCTTTTACTTTTGTAGTGAAACATGTAAATTGATGAGCAATAAGATAATATATATATATGGGTATACACATTAAAACTTTCAAAAGAGGTGATTAGCATGCTTTTGGGGATTTTTCTCAGGTATTTTATGATTTTAGATTAAACGGAAAAGGTCCAAATATACCAATTAACTATGCAAATTAGGACATATTCCCGTCGTTATTAGTTTCGCCCAAATATGTTCAAACCGTCCAATAGTTGTGCATCCATGCCCTTATTAGACAGAACCAACATTTTCTTTTTTTTAATTAACTAATATTGAACTCGACCTAAATCTACCGACCCGACCCACCCCTAATTCTAAAAGACCCAAACTTAATCCCCTATTTTGTTCGCCCATTTCCAAAAGACCTAACAGACGTCCCTCGCCCACCCCATTCGCTCTTCCTTCTGTCCTATTCTTCCTAAATCCTAACTAGGGTTTTCCATATCTCCTTCCTTCTGCCTCAATGTCTGTCTAATTAGTGAGTTTTCTGAAAAAAGGCACGGGTCTCCCCTCAAATTTTCTTCTTTCTCCTCTTTCTTTCTCCCCTGAAAAAAAGGTACGACTTTAAATTTTTGGCTGGGTTCTTCTTCTTTCTCCTTTTTCTTTCTTTTATGCTTTAATTTTTCAATCCAACAGGCCGTTTCCATCTTGTTTGATCCATTCACTTTCCTCTCTTACTTCTTTCATTTGTTTTGAAATGTCGAAATGTTCGAGTTCTTCAAATAGTCGTCGAAGGATGTGTGGATGTGGAGTTGCTGCACTCCATCTCACATCGCGGACTGAAATGAATCTCGGAAGACTCTTTTTCAGGTGTCATAAACCTGATTTAAGTTTTCTATTTTTTCCCCAATTAATGCTTATTCCGACAGATTTGAATCAATGATTTTGTCATATTTGTAATCGATTTTTGTTATGATGTTAATATTTTATTTGCAGAAAACTGGATGTGGTTATTGGGAATAGGAAGGCGATGAATTTCTACCAAGAGCTATTATTGTCATCAACAAATTAAAAAGGGAAAAGGGTGCTCTTCTTAAAGAAAGACTTGAAAACAAGGGGGGAAATTATTTCTTATGTTTTTGGGTTTCATTATTGGATTTGTGGTTAGTTTCATGTTTTGAGGGAAGACTTGAAAATATGGTTGTAATTGTTTATGGGTGTAATTGCTTATGGTTGTTTTAGTTGTATAATTTAGATGCATTATATTGTAATGGTTGGATGAAAATAGTTGTAATATGCAATATATGATTTTTAATGTAATGGTTGAAAATATGGTTGTAATTTAAATGCATTGTAATGCTATAGTAGTAATTTCTCAGCAGCATTGCGTGAACTTTCTAGTGTTGTGTAATTGCTCAACAACATTAAGATTAGGGAGTAATATGTGATCCATATAATTGCAAAAGTTTGTAATCTGGTTATGCACATTATCTTGGACTTGCTTCTGTTGATCAGCTAAGGAGGCCTTGTAATGAAATAGTGGAAAAAAGATCATTTGTGAGAATAAATTCTTCTGTTGATCAGCTAAGTGTTAATTCATCTTGAACAAGAGTTATTGGTCCCCTACTAGAAATCGTACAAGTCATTTTGTAGTTTTGTCATCACTTAGGATGATCCACATAAAACATGCATTTCTTTCTACTATTTCGTACATTTGCTAGCTAGCATTATTATTGATGCAACGAATCTTACACTTTATGGACAAACCATATGCCATTGTAGAAATCTGTGACTTTAATCCGACAATTAGAAACATCAAGAAACAGTAATGTCTTTTGTCCCCTCATCTAACTTGGAACTAAGTAGCTAACTACTAATATCAGAACTTAAATAGATGTACTATCTTTGGACTAGTAAATATTGCAAGGATCGATAACAACACTGTTATAGTACCAATACTACTGAATAACCACATGGTTATGGCAGCAACACTGCTGAATAACCACATATTTACATAGCCACACTGGAATATAGTTAAACAAACAGACATTCATATCCACCAAACCAAGATAACATGCATATAAAGTTAAACCAACATAAAATTCACTAAAAATCAATAGTTTTGTGTATAATAGTCATCCATAAACTAAGTTCCTTAAGTTTTTCACACAAATAATTAGTCAACTTATGCTAAATTTCAGCATTTGGTACAGGGACTCCTTCCCCATTTGGCTCCATCTTCATTTTCTTTTTTCTTACTTCAGCTTGGAGCTAGCTAAGTGTAACTGCAGCTTTCCCCTTCCAAGTTGCCTTAGTTGGTGAGTAAGGCAAGTTTGTCGGCATAGACACTCCATCTGCACCCCCAGTAAATTGAATCCTTCTAGTCCCAGTTGGTAGTCTTTCTTTCAACCTTCTTTCCTTAAGTATTGATTGTGACTCAGAGATGATTTGTGGCCTCAACGGTGGATCTTCCTCATCGCCAATATTTGTACCATAGGCTTGTGATTGTTGTGTTGTGACTTGAGAAGAGTAATCAGATTATTGTGTTTGTGCTTCAATTCAGATTCAAAGTCCAACCAATTATCTTCAGTACTAAGAGTCGATATTGTACTATCCTTTTGCTTCTTTTTATTCGATATTGTACCCTCTCCACCATCTTTGTTATGACATCCAAAGAATGAGTTAATAAGAAGTTGTCATACTTTAAATTTCCATTATAAGTTTGTTTTACCTTGAAACAAATCCTAGAATTGTGGTTCTCTCCATCACATTTGTTGCATGTCATCACAGTTCCTTTCCTTGAATAACTCCACTCCCCCTTCCTCTTGCTTGCTTCATCAGGTTCTCTATTTTTCTTTACCTTGGGTTTGCCCACAGTCTTGGAAATTTCAGGTGGATCCATTGCTTGTCTAGGATCAATTTTTCAGAATTTTATACCCCTAACTGGTTGAAACTTGTGCTTGTAAGTCAAGGAATATGCTTCTTTGCTATAGTACCAATGTATTTGTTCCTTAGGATCACCCTTTCAAAAGCAAGAAATAACACTAATTAGATAACTTGGAAAATATGAGCTTAAGTGAGAAAACTAACTTAAAATATTTCATACCCTATCATATATTATAGCTTTGATAGCATGGGGGCAAGGGATCCCAGAAAGTTGTCATAATCTACAAGTGCATTTTTTATGTTGAAGATCCACAGTATGTCTATCATCACCTTATATGATTTTGTATCCAAAGTCACCATTAAACTCAACCTTGCAATAATGAGCAATTGTCCTATAGTCATTGTAAAGCATCAAAGCACTTGGACTATAGTCACTATTCCATTTTCTGACAAAATAGATACAGGAAGTCAAAATAAAAGGAGCATAAAATAGAAGGAGAACATTTCATTATAACTAGTCATTACTTGATTTTATCTTTATTGATAGCCAACAGATTCATAACCTTTATTCTAATCTCCCAGAGTATCTTGATAATTGGCATATGTATAACTTCAAGAATCCATGCATTAAACGACTCGGTGAAATTATTGTCTAACATCATGTTTTTTCATTGAGTGTCAAAATATGCTCTACACCAAGACTGTGGAGGATAATGCAGGAGATCTTTTGCAGCAGAAGCATCTTCATCCTCACATAGCTCTCCCATCTTTTTAGTTGATCTTTGAAATCTTCTTCATAAGTGCTCCAAGCACACCACCACAACAACTTCTTCATATGTCCACTTCTCTCCTTCTTCTGCCAATTTACCTCAATATGTCTTACACAATACCTATGATTAGCTTCAGGAAGTATATTCTGCATAGCATCAATTAACCTCTATGATAAAACAGGAACAAAAAATCATAAGCGGTAAAATATATAAGTGTATACAAGAGAACAATAGAAATCAGAGATGAAAGTTGTAGTGTTTCCCTTTTGCATATCTGAGATAAAAGTCACTCTTTGTCCATCATTTAGCTCCAGAGAAAGCTTCAAACACTCTAAAAACCAACCCCAAGTCCTGACAGTTTCCTTGTCTACCACAGCCCATGAAAGAGGATAAAATTGGTTCATACAATCTTGACGATTAGCCACTAACAACTAATCCTTAGATGTACCCTTAAGAAAGGTACCATCCAGCCCAATCAGTGGTCTCAAGCCACTTTTCCACCCATTTTTCAATGCATTGAAGCATATGTACATCCTCAAGAACTTTCTTTTCCCTTCTCCAAGAGCATTCTTTGATAAATTGATCACAACATCACTGCTCGGATTAGATTGTCTTACTTCTTGTCCATATGCCTTGAGTTTGTTATAGTCATAAACAAAACCGCCCTCCAACTTCTTAAGAGCCAAACCCTTGGCCCTTTTGAGCTTACTTTTGGACACATTTAAATCAAAACCACTCTCCAACTCAGCTTTCATATTGTACTTAGGATTGTACTACACCTTTATCTTAAAAAATTAGGCCAAAGTATTCTGATCAGCCCTAGCATTTTAGAAACATGTATCACATGTATGTTCATCTTTTAATGTTTTGATTGTAATGGTAGGACACTTCTTATCAACTGAAATATACAGTCTAAAAAGGCAGCCTTCAGCACACTTGTAACTAGCCCTAGTCGTATCAGTTTTGAGCAACTTCAACCCTTTTTTTATTTACTAGTGCATAGAAGTTTACTGCCCTTCTAGCTTCTACAATATCCTTAAATGTCATACCTAGCTCAACTCCTTAAAATGTTCCAACTTGTCAGTTACAACCATCTTCTTTCTTTGACAATACCATCAAGTTCTATAGAATCATCCTCAAAACAATCTGATTCATCAAAGTCACTTCCCCCAAGACTATGTTCGCATTCAGAAGCTACATCAATGTCTATAGAATATGTCTCTGTATGATAAGTAATATTTTGAGCAAATACCTTTAATTCAGACTCATCAACAGCAAAGAAATTAATCACATTGAATTCTTTAGAAAACAAGCACTGAAGAGTCTTCACACCTTCATCATCAGTTACCAAGTAGTAACAAGATAAGAGACATAACCAGACAAAGTGTGCACCGACATCTTGTTATATACTATCTTGGGGGAAAAATTCAGTTACCCTCATAGTGAAACACCAAGTCCACTTTATCAATCATCTTCAACGGACTTCATATGTAAAGGTCTAGAAAAAGGGACAAAGAAGGGACCACATAAGTATATATAAAGTCATATTCGAAATGCAGAGCAAACAAAACAGCAAATACTGTCCAAGATTATCAAATTAATATATTAAAATACAAAAAGACCCAACCACTCGACAAAACCATCAAAATTATCAAATTAACTGACTGTATTTTGTTCTTTAGTGTATTAAAATACAAAAGATATAAAAAACAATATCACTCTTTAGTGGATTCTAACAAAGCATAGCTTGTCCCTACATATGAAACACACAAGAAAAAATTTGAAATCCCATATATAACACACAAAGAAAGTATAAAGTAATCATACCTTTGTCAGAAGATGAAAAACCCTAGCTTGTCATACTCAAAGATGGAAAACCCTAGTTGGGATTTTAGGAAGAAGAGGACAAAAGGAAGAAGAGGACAGAAGGAAGAGGCAGACAGAAGAAGATGACAGAAGGAAGAGACGAACAGAATAGGAGATTAAGTTTGGGTCTTTTAGAATTCAGGGTGGGTCGGGTCGGGTGGGTAGATTTAGGTCGGGTTCGGTATTAGTTAATTAAAAAGAAAAAGAAAATGTTGGTTCTGTCTAATAAGGGCATGAATGCACAACTGTTGGACGGTTTGGACATATTTGGGCCAAACTAATAATGACGAGCATATTTGTCCTAATTCACATAGTTCATTGGCATATTTGGATCTTTTCCGTAGATTAAAAGAAATCTTTAAGAGAAAAAAGAAAAAGATAATAATAATTTTTTGTATTAAAATTATAAGTTGTACCGAAATCGTTCCTATTCAAAAGGTGGAGGATATATTATTTCCCAATCTTTAAAGGTTAAAGGGTAAAGTGGATTTTAATATAAAAGTTTCAATTAATTGAGATAAAACTTTGTTTTGTATGGAAAAATAAATAAACCTTTACTGGGAACATTGTTTTACATATAAAAAATTATAACATTTTTCATATTAAGAGGAACCGTAAACATACTGGAGATTTGACGTTAGTTGATGAGTCTCGTGTGCAAAAGAAAATAGATAAATAAGTGAAATGAATTTTTAAATTCTCCGAAAAAGGTGAGAGATTTGTGGATAATACATCACCTTTTTTTCTTAAAAAAAGTTAACACATTTTAGGTGAGATTATATTTTTTTATTATTAACATTGTCATTTGTGGGTGCATAACTAAAATGTATGATAAGAAACAAACGCATCAGCCCTAAGACAGGATCAAAGAAGTCTTTTTGATAAACATATAATGCATACTAGTACCATAGTAATACGCCATATATCACAAAATAGTCATATGAATATATAGTTCATTGTTATACTTTTACAGGACTCTATTTTATAAGCATTAAAAATGTAATGTTTCTTTCTCTTCTATGTCATTTCGTACGGAAATTCTCTTATCCTTTTTTGGACGTTGGTGTATGCATCAACGTCCAAGTATAATATTTTACAAGTATTAAATACTTATTTTACTGTGATTGTAAGTTTATAACCGAATTCACGCACGTTGAATATTATACTTAGGATGTGAAGGAATGTGAGACTTTGAGTAACTCCAGTGTCTCAATTATTATTTTCATCTTTAGAGTGAAATTAGCTAAATTTTCTTTTACTGCTTCCTCAATGATTTAATTTTTATTTAATTTTTAAATGAAAAATTTTCGATGTTTTTGTCAAAACTAGAAGTCACAATTAACGCTTCTGCTCAATTAACTTAACTCATAAAATTCTTGGAGGAGTTAAGAGGCAAAAGTTAGATTGCGGCCTCATTTGTTTGCACTTAATGGAGGTCTGAATCTTAATCATTCAAATCTCAAACATTAAGTGTGTTTGTTTTTAAAGTCTGAATCTTAATTATTCAGATCTTAATTATTAATTATTTTTTTTTTACTTCACAATCACTTAATGGATCTAAATAAGTTTGTATGATTAAGATCTATAAGAGAGACTTAATTTCATTAAGATGCTATCACATATTCATTATTAACTGCCGCCATTATCAACTACCATCATGCCACCACTATCACCATACTCAACCACCACCACCATAACCCCACCACCACCTCCACCACCACCCCACCACCACCATCCTCAATTATAGCCGCCATCATTATCGACCATCACCACCTGTTATTCCCACCACTCCGACCACCATCATTCTCACCCACAATCAACACTCATCCACCTCAACTACCACAACTGACCATCCTATCACCATCAACAACCACAGCCGGCACTGTCCATCATAATAACCTACCACCACCCACCCACCACCTTCCTCAATCACAACTACTACTACCACCCCCAATTATTAACTATAATCATCCACCACCACCATCCTTAATCATAATCGCCACCACTACCAATCACTACTAGCTACTAGCATGAATCATCATCATAAACCAAAACTACCACCAACCACCACCTCTAGTCGGCATTCACCCGTTAGCCATCACCATCAACAACTATCATATTTAAAAAAGTTATATATTTTATTGATAGAATATTAGATTAGTTAGTATTTCATTTGAATTTTATATTTATTAATTTTCAAATAAAGATAAATTTTATACATTCAGATGTTAAAAATCAAACAGTCTTAATTATTTCTATCCAGATCTTAATACACATCTTAATATATTCAGATGTGTATTTAGATTCAGATGTTTTAATCTTAATACACGTCTTGATATTCAGACGTGTATTCAAATTCAGACGTCTTGATCTTGAAAATAAAACAAATGAGGCCTGATTTTTCTAGTTACTAAAGTCTAGTTAAACCTTACACACTCAAAAAGTTATTATATCTGTTGAAAGAAAAGACATTAAATTTACTATCGACAAATTTATTTTCCTTCAACCATATAAATATGGATTCTTTGGTTATTACTCTTTTTAGATTCAGTTAATTTGTAAAAGAAAAAAGGAAAATAGTGAAGTACTATTGTTTACGCATTTCCTAACGACAAAGAATTAATTACGGTTGACTTCATTTTCTTTCTTGGTGTAATAAATTTTCTGTTTTCTGAACTTGCAAACCAGCTACTCACTCTTTCTTTCTCTGTGGTAAAACCGGACCGAAAGGCTAACCTGAACCGTTGGATCCATATCTTGCCGGCGATACAGATGCGGCCGACCGCCCGATCACTATCTCTTGTTCTACTCCTTGCCGCCTTCCTCATCGTTTTTCCGGCGTTTGCTTCCGAGTCCGATCACAAGGTATAAATCTGACATATTATACATTGCAACGGGAAACCCTAATTCTAGCTCATTCTTTATTTTTCATGGTTCACACTTGTAGAAATTCCGTCACTTTCATGGAATTTGAATGCTGGGATGTTCCTCGTGCGTCATTTTTGTAATTTGTGAGCCATTATAGATTTGATTAACAGTGAATGAATAAAATACAACAATGGGTGCAACTAGGCATCCATCCTATATATTAATCCTCTACGTTCATTCAACTCCAGGGGCGGATCCACAATGTAACCTATGGGTTCCGGCAAAACCAGTAGCTTTGGCCTAGACCCTATATATGCGTTAAGAAATTCATCAATGTGTATAAAAAGTAAATTTTGAACCCATTGATTAGTGTACATGAGGTTGTTGTCCTAGAATCTTAAACCCATAAGTTCAAATCCTGGATCTGTCAAATCCACTTGGATCCCATTTAATTCAAGTACTCAAAATTGGCTTTTAGGACCAATTAGGAGTTCTCTAGCATTAGATGTTTGCTATACAGTTTATACTGATGACTCGTATCAAAGTGTTAATGCCAACACCGGATGAAATTAGATATCTTTTTTTTCCTGAGAGGAAGTTATGTGTGACCCGTAGATCTTAAAATAAATTCCTTTGTTTCATTTAAAAAATTTCAATTTGCTGACGATTTCACGTGCAATTGAGCTTTGTAACCATTACATCTTTCTAGTTGTAAGTACTGAGCAAGATGTTGTAGTGAAGTAAAGTTGCTAATAAGTCTTCAGAATGATTGCATGTGCATGCAGTAGTTTACACAGGAATTTGTGTAGGCAATGTCAATATATTGTCATAATTCGGTTTGTATACATATTTGGATGTGAGGCTGTGGGTTTCTAATGGTTTACTTCTTAACCCGAATTGATGTTTACTTTGTACTCCCTCAGTCCCAATTTATGTGATGGTGTTTGGTTGGATACGGAGTTTAAGAATTAATAAAAGACTTTTGAAACTTGTGGTCTTAAAACAAGCCTTAAAAATTTCTTTGGCTGTAAATCATCACATTAAGGGTAAAATATAAAGTCCAAAATTAAACTGTTACTAAATAAAGTAAGGTGTCTTTCTTTTTGGGACCGGCTAAAAAGGAACGAATGTCACATAAATTGAAAATAGTGGGAGTGGCAGCCTACTATATATACACACTAGTTCTTAGAAAATTATTATTTACATATATAATTATTTTTTCCCCGAAGCTATGTCGGATGACACCTGTTGGTTGAAGGTGCCTCCGCCACGCTGTTATAGGTAGTCCAGGGAGATCTGACAATGGTTGTTGGTTACTAAATTGGCGGTTATCTATTTTTTTGATCAGTAAAAATTGATGGAAAACTATTGATATTGGAGAATCTCTGTGATATGATGTTAGGTTATTCTACTATATCTAATGCGTCCATAAGGCATTATAAAAGAAAAAAATCTAATGCGTCCGGAAGGGTTTGTGGACGAATTATCAGCTTGTTCCTTTATGGCTTTACTTGTTAATCTGGATAAGTGGCACATACACAACTCCATTTTGATCTTACCATGTAACTTGCCTTATCTGGTAATTTAATTAGTTATTCTTTAGGCCTTGAATTTTAGTAGTTAACAAAAATGGTACATTGAATGTTAGTAAAGTTCAGGTGATGCCATTAATTTGCATGGTTAGATGGAGATATCAATTCATCAGAATGAAAAAACCACATACCAAAAGTTGAAACCTTTTATTTGAATTAGTTTGCTCCATAGGGTGGCTACCTGGAGAGATGTTCTAAGTTTATGATGGCTAAAGTTAAAATATTAGTTTAAAGCAGCTGTCACAGGCAGATGCAGCTTTAGAGAAATAGTCGAATAGTATAAGTGGTGGACCTGGTGAGTCCGTAAGTAAAATGACATAAAACATTGGCAAAAGAACTATACTACTGTGTACAAAAAAAGAGAACATAAATAGGTAACCATGTGCTATATAGGTCTGAGCTAATGTCCCCAGTTAACAGTCGAGTTTCTTTTTTAAAGGAAAATACATAATGCATGGATAACATGCGTTACGCAAACCAAGAATATTTCGGCCGCAAAGGTAAGCTACCCAGGGCCCATGGGCCAAAACACACCCTCAATTCTGTGAACTAACATGTTATTTCATTATGACACACATATTCCTTTAGAAGTTGATAAACCTAACTATCAGTAAGTTGGAATCCTAATTAGAATTGTCTGTTTACATTTACGTTAAACTAAAAAAATAAAAAATCACCATGGCTGGACAATTATTTGTCTTTTAAAATTTTTATGCCCCTTAATTTTTTTGATAAGGTAAATTGTATTAATCAAAAGGGAAAAAACTACCGTATACAAGAAGTATACCAAAAAGTAGAGAATTTACATCAAAACATGATTCTCTACAAAAGACACACAATCTTCTATACAGGTAGGGGCTATATGAGTGCACCAAAAAGCGATCAAAGATAAAAGACTATTCTTAAGATTTGGAAAAGGAGGGCTTAGTGTCTGGAAGACAATCAGAAATCTTTGGCAAATGTTCAACAACAAAATCAGCTATAAAGTGGGTAGTGGACAGAACATTTCTTTTTGGGAAGACAATTGGTTGGGACAGGAACCTCTTAAGACAATGTACCCAGACATTTGCTCAATAAATCAGCAGCAAAAGGCCACTGTGAACGAGGTTTGGTCAGCTCAAGGGTGAAATCTCACTTATGGAAGACTCTTAAATGATTGAGAAATCACTAGAATTGCAGATTTTTACAACAAACTCAATCAATTCACTGGGGTCAATCAGGACGTAGACAAGGTGTGGTGGTTGGGGCACAGCTCAGGAAGGTTCTCAGTCAAGTCTTCCTATCATATGCTTAATCAAACTAATATTGTGATTGATCTTTGGCCCTGGAAACACATATGGAAAGTAAGAATACCCTACAAAGTGGTATGTTTTGTTTGTTTGGTTGCTAGAAAGGCTTGTTTAACACTAGGATAATTTGAGGAGAAGGGGAATATCTTTGTGCTCTACATGTCACTTATGTGGAAGGGAGGAAGAAACCAACAGTCACCTTTTTCTGCACTGTTTGGTGACTGTTCAGGTTTGGAACATATTTATAGCACTCACACGGATTCAATGGGTCATGCCCAACAGCACCATGGAAATGTTGTCATGTTGGAACAAGGGAGAAGATCTGTAAGTGAGAAGAAGAGATGGGGTATGATTCCTGCATGCATATGGTGGACGCTTTGGAATGAGAGGAATTCAAGATGTTTTGAAGACAATGCTAACTCAATTCAGAAGATTAAAATGAATTGCCTACTGCTTTTTCATTTTTGGTGTAAACTTGAATACATAGAGGACTCAGAAGCTATAATAGATGCCCTTGGGTCTTTGTAAGAAGATAGATAAATTGATGTATATTTTTGGTTATTCCCTATGTAATTATGGCATGCACAGCCTTTGTGCTTTTGAATATAGCAAACTGTTATCATCTCAAGATGTGAAAAAGGAGACTCAATCCCCTCAAAAGCTCTCCTATTTCTCTCCCCCAAACTATCCACATGAGAGCTAACGGGGCGAACTTCCACGCCTTTTGCTTTCTTCTTCTACGGAAACTGACCCAGCTATATAACATTTCCTTTACAGTGCGTGACATCGCCCATTGAACACCAAAAAGATTCAGGATTGCCCTCCACAAACCGGAGGACACAGGGCAATGCAACAAAAGATGATCAACTTCTTCCCCTGAGCTTTTACACATGTAGCACCAACTAACAAGTGTAATTCCTTTCTTTCGCAGATTTTCAGCAGTCAAGATCACTCCCCTCGCCGCTAGCCATGCAAAAAAGCACACCTTCATGTGCGCCTTAGGGATCCAGATCGAGGAGTATGGAAAAGTGGCTTCCTCTCTCACCAACATACTTTGGTAAAAGGACTTTACGGTGAACAAACTATCGCCACGCAACCCCCATCTCCAAGAATCACAAGATGGCTGGGGCCCGTCTTGCGCATATAGCAGTGCCAACAAATCTTGGAGCTTCGTAATCTCCCAATCTTGCATGTTCCTTTTAAATGAGAGGTCCCATACTATCCCCCTTCATGCTCCTTGCGAATCTGTTGGACCATCAATTCCTTCCGGTTTTAAACTCTAAAGACGTGGGAAAAAAGACCCTCAAAGTATCCTCTCCACACCACCTGTGATTCCAAAAACTATTTCTCCTTCCATTTCCCACCCTGTAAGTGATGTTGCCATTGAAGGCTTCCCAATTCTTCATGATGCTTCTCCACATGCCACACCCGAAAGGTGCTGTGATTGCCTTGGTCCTCCAACCCCCTTCCGTAGAATCGTACTTTTCTACTATGACCTCCCTTTATAGAGCGTGCTCTTCTACCCCGAATCTCCACAACCACTTCCCCAACAAAGCTCTGTTTAATATCCTAAGATCTTTTACTCCAAGTCCACCCCACTTCTTTGGGGAAGTGACTGTCTGCCAATTCATTAGATGAGACTTTCTAGTTCCATCAGCTGCATCCCAAAGAAAATTCCTTTGAAGCCCCTCCAGTTTATCTGTGAGCTTGCAACAGGGACAAGTAATAGGTGGGCATACTCGATAAAGTGCTTTTAATAAGCACTTCCTTACCGCCTTTTGACAAGTACCGTTTCTGCCAGCCTGCTAATCTTTTTTCAACTCTTTCGATCACTGGATTCCAAACTGTAGTATCCTTATGCGAAGCGTCCAATGGGAGACCCAGGTAAGTAGTGGGAAGAGAGCCCACCTTACATCTGAGAACATGAGACAAAGCATCAATGTTAGCAGCCTCACCCACCGGGAAAATCTCACACTTGCCGAGGTTGATTTTGAGTCCTGGTACTATCTGAAACCACTGCAGGACCTGCTTCAGGTAGGTCAACTGATTCATATCGGCATCATAGAAAACCAGGGTGTTATCCGCAAAAAGCAAATGAGAGACTCTTCGGGCACTGAGAACCCCGATCGGAGCTGAGAATCCTCTCAAGAAGCCTCCGCCCCCCGCACGATCCATCATTTTACTCAGAGCGTCCATCACTAGAATGAATACCATGGGGATAGGGGGTCACCTTGCTTGAGACCCCTGGAGCTGCCAAAGAAACCACACGGGCTACCATTAACCAGGGCAAAGAATCTGATTGAGGAAATGCAGAACTTGATCCATCCCCTCCATCTTACCCTAAACCCCATCCGCATCATAATGAAATCCAGGAACTCTCAATTGACATGGTAGAAAGCCTTCTCAAGGTCCAACTTGCATAGTAAGCCGGGTTCTCTATTTTTCCTTCTGGAGTCTACAAGTTCATTTGCCACCAAAGCAGCGTCCAGATCTGCCTACATGTAGGGGGGAGGTAGTATGAGACCTCTCATTTAGAAGGAACATGCAAGATTGGGAGATTGCTAAGCTCCAAGATTTATTGACACTGCTATATGGGCAAGACATGCCTCAACCATCTTGTGATTCTTGGAGATGGGGTTTGCGTGGCGATGGCCTGTTCACCGTAAAATCCTTTTACCAGAGTATGTTGGTGAGAGAGGAGGCCTTTTTCCATACTCCTCGATCTGGATTCCTAAGGCGCCCACGAAGGTGTGCTTTTTTGCATGGCTAGCGGCGAGGGGAGTGATTTTGACTGCTGAGAATCTGCGAAAGAGGGGAATTACACTTGTTAGTTGGTGCTATATGTGTAAAAGCTCAGGGGAAGAAGTTGATTATCTTTTGTTGCATTGCTCTGTGTCCTCAGCTTTGTGGAGGGAGATCCTGAACCTTTTTGGTGTTTAATGGGTGATGCCAAGCACTGTAAAGGAAATGCTATATAGCTGGGCCGGTTTCCGTAGAAGAAGAAAGCAAAAGGCGTGGAAGTTCGCCCCGTTAGCTCTCATGTGGATAGTTTGGGGGGAGAGAAATAGGAGAGCTTTTGAGGGGATTGAGTCTCCTTTTTCACATCTTAAGAATAGTCTTTTATCTTTGATCACTTTTTGGTGCACTCATATAGCCCCTATTTGTATAGAAGATTGAGCGTCTTTTGTAGAGAATCATGTTCTGATGTAAATTCTCTACTTTTTGGTGTACTTCTTCTATACGGGAGGTCTCTCCCTTTTGATTAATACAATTTACCTTATCAAAAAAAAAAAATTGTTTGATTAATTTTTTTTTTTTGAAAATTCTTGGGTGGAAAGTATGAACCTAAATAATCTTATTCCACTATCAAAATTCAATTACAAAAACTATTTAAACATATTTTCTTTTGAACATTGTTAATAACTCCTGAATTGATATATAGTTCTTATAAATATTATGTTTGTGTTTTGGCACTTGGGTAGCTTACTTTTGCCGCTAAAGTTTTTTTTGGGGGTACATAGCGCATGTTATCCATGCGTTATGTATTCTTCTTTTTTTTAAAAAAACTCGGTTGGCAGCCCGTTAACCCTAGACATTAGCTCAGACCCATATAACACATGGTTTTACATGTGCTATACCTATTTATGTTCTTTTTTAACAGAGTAATATAGTTCTTTTGCCAATTGTTGATGTCATTCTGGTTCTCCACTCTGTGGAGTGGGTAGCCAAAAGGTGCACGCAGTGGTGATAGAGAGTCTTGCAGAAAATTTACTTATCTACCAGCTTTGCTGGATTTATTGCTTTTTTGGCTATTTATATTGTTAAAGCTGAAGTTTTGTTTTAGTTAGCTTTGACAATGATTCTCATTTATAAAAATGAAAAAAGCTTTGAGAATGATTTTTATCTAGAGGCCTCTCTATAACAGGTCAAGACTCCAGAGCCCTTCTTCTTGTTGCCACCGTTAGTTATGAATTACTTGCATTGTAATATGGAGTAAATATTTTCCTTCTCAAAAAAAAAAAATCCTTCTCAAAAAAGATATGGAGTAATTATTTTCTGCTGCTTAAAATCAGGGAGCCTTCTATATTTCTCGTGTTTGCTTTTGGTATTATCTTATTATCCCCCTATCAAAAAGATCTTTTAATATCTCTTATTACCTTATATAAAATAAAAACTCAAAGTACGATCTAAACACATCTGTAGTAAACTTTTCGATAAATTTAAAAAGTAATAGGAGGATGATATACATGTAAACATAGCAAAAAAACTTTTTCATATAACGGTGGTAGTGTTATCAAAGGCGCGCTTAAAGCGCGCTTAAGCCCTGAAGCGAGGCTCAAAACATGTTGACGAGCGTTTCAGTGTTGTCATCAAGGTTCTAAGGCATAATTTTTCTTGCCAATGAGCGTAATCCTAAAGAGTCGATACTGAACAAGATATTTCACTTTATCATAAATTTTCGTCAATTTCTTTGTCCATATATTTGGTATTTATGCTTATAGGTATTAGTCTTGGACTACACATACATATTTTTTTGTTTGTGCCTTTTTTCGTTAAACCCCATGCTGTATTTGCGCTTTTCGCTTAGAGCCCTAGCAGACCTTAGAGCTTTTTTTTTTTTTTTGCGCTTTTCGCCTTTGATAACACTGAATGGTGGTGCCCATATCAGTGTGCGCGTGCCTCAATTATTTCACTGAGTGTTTGCTACCTCCCACCAATGTAGGTATCGGATAACTCTGCCCACCAAAGCTTAGGCAAATGAGAATAATCACCTAACTTTGTTTCCTCTGTTGGGATTTGAACCGTGGTCTCCCATGGTTTTCACCCACATCATTTACCGTATGCCATTCCCTTAGGTGCAAAGAAACACGGTGTTGGCAAAAGGAAAATTCATTCTGCAGACATACAAAAGCTGCAAATGATTCTCAAAATAACTTAGCAAGTGAAGGGCTGATCTAGGAATGATCCTTAAAGTGGCCAATGGTGTTGGAAAATGGTATTTCTCATAATGTTATTTAGTGCTAAAGTCTTGCCTATACTGGATAAACAACTTATCAAGGTGTATTTTCTCATGATAATTACCACACAACTGTCCCATTCTCCACTACATGATGATATTTTAATGACCATGATTGGACATATGTCTTGTTTTATGATTATTTTAAAAAACACTGAACATATGTCCTGTTCTACTGTGTTATAGTAAGTTTGGAGTTCATGACATATGCAATTCTTAAACTCTTCATCTGTCAGGCAAATGGATTAGTAAATTCTAATAAACATTGGATTATTTAAGCTGCAAGTACCTCTATATTTCTTAAAAAACTTCTCTACCGACAAGCAGCTTCCTTAACATAACGAGGCCGACTCAGTCTCATGTGCGCTGTCTTTTGCTCTTATTATTGCATTTCATATTCTCTTTCTGAAGAAGGTATAAGATTCGTTTTTCAGGAGACTTTATGGTTCTTTTCACGCTTCATTCTACTCTATTACTTGTTGCTGTCAATTGGACTGCTGCGGTCTGATGCATTTAAATTTTATAGTTTCTTTTCTCCCTATAGTTTGTCTATTCATGCACAGGTGTTTGTAATATGTTAATCCAATATTGTTCTTTTAGCTTATGATTTTGTGCGATACATGTTTGCCTAATTCTTTGCTCCACGTTTTGTTCACTTCTGAATATTTGGAGAAAAATCTCTTAGAATATACATAGCACATATCCTGTAAACTTTTGCAAAGCATTAATGGATGCACCAGTAAAGTGAATGTATCAGTACACTCATACTTGTTCTTTCTTATCTAACCATTTGTCATATGCAATTGCTTTTCTCTGACCCCTGTTCTTTCTCATCAGTATCAACCAGATGATCCAGTTACCCTTTGGGTAAATAAAGTTGGGCCATATAATAACCCACAGGAAACATACAACTATTACAGCCTACCATTCTGCCATGCATCTGGTTCTACTCACAAATGGGGTGGCCTTGGTGAAGTTTTGGGTGGAAATGAGCTTATTGATAGTCAGATTGACATAAAGTTTCAAAGTATGTGGGTCTCTTTTAATTTGAATCCTAGTTTTTTCTTGTTTGATTTGAGTTGACATGGACTATTCTGTTTTCTAGAAAATGTGGACAAGGGTGGTATTTGTGAGCTTGAGCTTGACGAAACGAAGGTTAAGCTATTCAAGGATGCTATCGAAAACAATTATTGGTTTGAATTCTTCATTGGTACGTATTAATTTTTGATATATTTTTAACATAATTGGCTAATGGTTGTAAACAGTTGTTTCTGCACCAATGCATAGAACTTCCCATTAAATTTGGAATGAAATGGGATATAATACATATACACAAAATCAAAATCTTCAAAGACTACATTTTATTCAAGTTACTACTATTATTCCAACACTGATCATATTGTATTTCTTAATTTATTTTTGATAGAAGTCCGTGAAATATTCCAATAAGAACATCTTTTGCTCCCTCTTATTTGTTACGTAGTGTCTGTTATGGCAAGTAAACTAAATATTTCTGTAGCTATCCTTCTTTAAGTATATCTACATTCTCTCTTCTGGTTTTATGATTCCTGAATAATAATAAAGATCGTGGATGGGTTATTCATAAAAAAGAAATAAATTACAAATTAATGAATAAAGAAAGACCGCGGATGGTTTTACGGATGGCATATTGAGGGAATATTTCTCCTGCTAAAATTATGTACGGAATTAGAAAGATAGTTGACTCCTAAAGCTTTTCAATGGACACCAAAAATTTAATGTAAGCTGTTAGTCTACTCTTTAGTAAAGTTTGAGCTTGATTTTAAAAATATTTTCTGGGACTTTAAACAAGATACCAATCACGATTTTTTTTGGTCGGCTTCAAGCAAATATAAATTCAGTTTGTCCAAGAGGTTTGTTAAAGGTGTTGCTTGGAATTGGTACAGGCTAAACCATAAAATCTTAGTATACTGCACTATACAACATTGACACTGGGCCATACTGTTTTCTCGAGACGCTCTTGCATTGGACCAAAAATGCATTACAGAATACGAGCATTGCTCATTTTCCAGAGAGCTTTACATTCCGTCCCAAGGTTACCCAATCTGATGATCAAGGGATTACTGAAGATGTAATGCATGATTTCCATGTTTGTACAACATAGTTCTTTAGAATGGGATACTGCATGAAGTAATTTAGGTATGCTGAACTGCATGATGTTAAAGGTGTCCTCGAGACGCACTTAAGACTGAAGCTTGGTGCTTTGAAAAGGTTAAGCAATTACCCTTCGCTTAGGTGACACTATTAAGGCAACAAGGTACAAAGGCATGTGCCACAGAGCACATGGCTTCTCTGTTGGAAATTGGCACATGGCTTCTCTGTTGGAAAAGACTGCACTAAGTAGTAAATATGGATGGAAAAATAATATATGAATTGTTAGGTAAAGTTATCGATGAATATTTTAGTGATTAAAGCAGGAAATTTGAAACCATATAATTAAAGTGTTCATTAAATCTGTATTAGAAATTAAGAATTGCATCTTGGAAATATTTTTAAATGGGTTTTACCACATATTTCAATTAATCGCAGTTATTTCAATTTGTTTGTTCATTTTTGTTTTCTTATATTCTAGAGACTGAGATTGTGAATATTTTTAATTTTGTATGGAACCTTTGCTTCCCAACTGAGGACCTTTTGCTTATGAAGTGACATTGGTGAGGCTTCAGGTGTTTGTTGTTAACTTTTGAAGTGATGGACCTCTCTTGCGACCTCTTTTCACATATTATAAAAATTTCCTTGTTCCTTCTATTTTATTTTAATTGCAAAATTCCTGTTGACTTTAGGTCGATTTTATTTTTTGATAAGTGACTTTATGTTGATTTCTCTTTTCTTGACCTTTTTTTTTTTTTTTTGTTTCCAAGCAAATTTATTATTCAGCTGACCTGCCTTATAAAAGCATTATTTATTTTAGCATTTCTGTTTACTTTATGTCGATTCTGCTTGTCCTGACTTTTACCTTTTGTTTCCGGCCTGCTGAATTTTTTTTCCAGATGACCTGCCTTTATGGGGTATGTGCTCTCTGAGCTTTCTTCCTTAGAAGCTCTTCTTTCAAATTTTCTTTTTTTCTTCATATGGGTTAAGTGGTTCTAATTTGTACTTTAATTTGGTGTTGTAGGTTTTGTTGGTGAGCTACATACTGACAGAAACAGTGATAACAAGCATGTGCTTTACACGCATAAGAATATTAATATTAAATATAACAAGGACCAGGTTAGTAGCTTGTTAATTTCATCTTTGGTAGCCTGTTTGCATGCTGATATGCCCTGGTTTTCTTTCTTGCAGATCATTCATGTTAACCTCTCTCAGGAGAGCCCTAAGCCTTTGGAAGCTGGGAGAACCTTGGACATGACATATTCTGTCAAATGGGAACCAACTAATATCAGTTTTGCTCGTCGTTTTGATGTGTACTTGGATTACCCATTTTTTGAGCATCAGGTGAGCGTTAGTTTGGGGCATTATTTCATTAAGGAAACCTATTGGTATGCCTTCCAAATATGGAGCTAGTGATGGTGAATTAGTTTTCTGTATGTCGGCTTTTTTGCGGTCTATTCTTGGACAGAGTATATACTGTTGTGTATTTTATCATTGGAGGTAGATCAATCCAAAGCTGTATTTAGAAAAAAGTCAATTTGAAGTTGTATAAATCCTCTCCTTGTGTTTAATGTAGCATAGCAAAATTTATTACTTGGCTTGAGTTTCATGTATTGTCTATATTATATTCACTTCGCAGATCCATTGGTTCTCCATATTTAATTCCTTCATGATGGTCATCTTTCTTACTGGTCTGGTGTCTATGATTTTGATGCGCACACTGCGGAATGATTATGCCAAGTATGCTCGGGAAGATGATGACCTCGAAACCCTGGTAACAACTCATGCGTGAACAACCTTATTTCTGAATAAGCCTTAAAATTTAAGGTTTACTGTCTTAAACGTTAATGCTTGTCTCAGGAAAGAGATGTTAGTGAAGAATCTGGTTGGAAACTTGTTCATGGGGATGTGTTTCGGCCTCCTTGTTGTCTAGCATTAATTTCAGCTCTTGTTGGTACTGGGGCACAGCTGGCACTGCTTGTTCTCCTTGTCATTCTGTTGGCAATTGTGGGGACATTATATGTTGGGTATGTTGGAACTCTTGGTATCATTCCTTGAAAACTAGTTGTTACCTAATGAAGCCTAGAAGCGAGTTATAGGGGTATTTGATGATGGCTATCTGCTATTTTTCTACTTTTCAAGTAATTTTGCATTAAATTGTACATTTACTAGCACACTGTTGGCTATTCCTGTCTAGCAACAATCATTTTAACTAACTCTATTTACACGCTAAATTGACAGAATTATCAGCTAAATAGCTTTTTTTTGGGGGGGAAAAGCTTACATAGCATATATATATATTCTTTTTACAGGAGAGGAGCTATTGTCACGACTTTCATAGTATGCTATGCTTTGACATCTTTCATTTCGGGCTATGTTAGCGGTGCAATGTACTCGCGAAATGGTGGTATGTTCTCTTGCTTATCTATATCTGTGCATACACGACACTACTTTTATTGGACCTCCTCTCTATGGCTTGTCATTTTGGTTCACCTGACTAAGAAAGTTCAGGTGAATGGAATATTTTACCTTCATGTTTATTTTTTGGTTGTGCACCTTTTATTTCCTTGTATTGTTTGGTTTACTCGGTATACATATCTTTTGATATGTTTTATAAAGTATTTCATTTGGGAATATTTAGTGTATATTTGCTTAAAAACATGTTCTCTCTCTCTCTCTATATATAAAAGTATCACGGTCTTTGATTCATGGTTGCAGGGAAAAGCTGGATCAAATCAATGATTCTCACAGCATCGCTATTCCCATTTTTGTGCTTTGGGATTGGCTTTGTTCTAAACACGATTGCCATATTTTATGGGTCTCTAGCAGCCATTCCCTTTGGTACAATGGTAGTTGTCTTTGTCATCTGGGCATTCATTTCCTTTCCCCTGGCTCTTCTTGGTACTGTTTTTGGAAGAAACTGGAGTGGTGCTCCAAACAATCCATGCCGTGTCAAGACCATTCCTCGCCCTATTCCTGAGAAGAAGTGGTACCTGACACCATCTGTAGTTTCCTTGATGGGAGGATTGCTGCCATTTGGAAGCATATTTATTGAGATGTATTTTGTCTTCACGTCCTTCTGGAATTACAAGGTAAAGACTAACCTTCTGCAAGGCTGGTAAACTACTTGCAAGTCACTTTGAATAAAAAATGAAGCTAAGAGTTCACAAATGTAGATAGAAAGTAGTTGATAGAATTTTTCAATTGATTGAGACTCGTTGCTAATTAATATGAGTGTGAATTGAATTATGGATTTGAAATACAATGAGGGGTCAAGGCAAATAAAAAATTCTTAATGAGTCGAGGCAAATAATTCTTAAATAAAACCATTCTCCCTTCTCCCTTTGGTTTGACAGATGGGCTGTTCACTTCGGCTAGTTCTTATGTTTCAGCCACCACTGTTTAGATAGGGTTGGAAGTTGAGGGTCATCATTTATGTTCATATATGCATGCGGATGAAAATTACATTATTCGTTTGTTTGAGCTCGGTGTGTAGGATGCTGTATCATTTTATAGGAGAATGTCAATTAAAATGCTGCGGAGAATAACTGGGAAAGATTGCATAGGTTAACTGTTAATGACAAGGGCATTACTTCTGGACAGGCAGATTTTACATCCGTTTTGGCCTCGTGTTTATTTTCTTACATGCAGAATTCGCATTGTTGGTGCTTCTTCGCATTTTTTTGTCTTAACTCCTCGTCAAATTCCCCTATGTCAACTCATTTCCTCCCTCCCCGAGGGCGAAGAAAAGGGGGAAGGTACCATCCTTTTTTCATCGATGGCAGGGGGGTGGGTCTTAAGGGACTTCAACGTACTCCTTTTATGTCCATGATTAGTTGTATTTTGCAGATAGCCACTTTTTAAAATTTAGAAATAGTATATAAAGTAATGCCTTTTGTCAGGTAACAGCATTTGCAATTTTCATTGAACCTGTGCTGGGCTTTGCAAATTTTGAAGTCATTGCTATTTTGTTTCGTTGTATTCTTTTGCAGGTGTACTACGTCTATGGATTTATGCTTCTGGTCTTTCTTATCCTCATTATTGTTACCATCTGCGTGACTATTGTGGGAACATATTTCCTACTAAATGCTGAAAATTACCATTGGCAGTGGACTTCATTTTTCTCAGCCGCATCTACAGCTGTCTATGTATACCTGTACTCGGTCTATTATTACTATGTGAAGACTAAGATGTCAGGGTTTTTCCAGACCAGCTTCTACTTTGGATACACACTGATGTTTTGCCTTGGCTTAGGGATTCTATGCGGTGAGTATATCAACTCCAGTTCTTTTTAGACCATTTATGCGATATTGCCTTTAGGCTTTGAGTAGGATTTGTTTTCATCTAAGAGCTCTCCTTGGTGATAATTTATGTTAGCTTTAGTTTTGTTCCTGTCTCGTTGCTTTGAACACGGGTGCATATAAGTCTGTCTCTGTATGTTTTCTGTATGTTGCTTGTAGGAGAACACAGTTATTGTGGTTCTTCATTTTGTTTTATGTTGACCTAATCAACCATGTGATTTTGTCAACTATGCTCAGGTGCTGTTGGATTTTTGGGCTCTAATCTATTTGTGAGGAGGATTTACAGAAACATCAAATGTGACTAATTTTCTTCCAAAGGAGAGTAGGACAGACAATGCCCTTTATTCACCTGGTCACTTGGCTATAAGGTCAAGAAGAGCCTCAAGAATCATGTATCTTCGTGGGGGATGGTTGGTGCCTCTGCCAGGAATCGTTGGAGTCCTGAAGATTTTCCCTCTTCTTTGGGCTGTAAGAGATTCTTTTTCCCTTTGTACTTAAATTAGAAAGATTAGAGAGTTTAAGGGATTCCAGGCTAGTTTGGTAAGGGTTTCAGACAGTGATATATAGTTATTTTGGACACTCTTAAGCACTGACCCTTGATATTTGTTGATTATTGCCAAGGAATGAGACTCAGGTCAGTTTATCTGATTGATGAACAAGTTAGGACCATGTTTGGATATATACATTGCATTTTTTGAAGCACGAACCGAATTTTCCATCTTCTCTATTTAATTGGATGTCAGATGCTCAAAAAGGATTGTAGCTTTTCAGGAACTTCTGCATAATTGATGTGAAGCTGCTTGTTTAATCAAGCTTTGCTACATTGTTAATTTGCTATGCAGACCCCTTTTTTTTTGTTTGCTTTCCTTGGTTTCGCCAGGCAAATTTGTTCTTTTCGTGCTGTTTCTCAATAAGGCTAGCAAAATCTGTGTAACGTTCGTGGTCAGGTGATCGATCACTACTGAGACTTAGGTCACACACATTAATTTTAGCTGTGACTTGAGCAAAGGCAACTCAAACATGAGATCTTCTCTGTGTGTGTGTGTAGCGTATGGACACAACTTTACCATCCATTACGGATTTCTTTTGTTTATTTTTAGAAACGAAAGGACTTTGATGTGATTGTTGAGCGTGTAATTTAGTACTCGATCAGTTAAGTGTTAAAGTTAAAATTGGTCTCTCCTGTCTAGAAAAGGTTTGGTGACAAATTCATATCATTCCCCACCACCGTTTGTTCGCTTAATATAGGTAGGTTTGGGTATGAATTATTCAGATGTCGATTTATTTAAGTGCATTTTTTATGTTTTATATTTTACTGTGATGTTTCTTTAAATTTTATTTTAATATCTCTTTCGTTGTTATCTATGTAATATAAAAATGAAGTTAACATACCAATAAAGCATGCTCATGAGAAAGACTCGCGACCACGCTGCTGGCTATAATACTTACCATGGGCAAACGTTGAATTCTTTAGCCCTTTTCTGCAGCAGAAAATTCTTGTCATTCCCCACCACTGTTTGTTCACTTAAGATATGTAGGTTTGGGTATGAGTTATTCATATCTCGATTTATTTAAATGCATTTTTGTACAAACACTTATTTGCTCTGAACAAAGTCTGATTCAATTTTTTTTGTACATTCTCAAAACTATTAAGACGTTCACGAAAAGATTATGTGAATGTAACTTTTACCATCACTCTATTGACGACCATTGCGCACCCACCTACATCGCCAGCCACTGGCAACTATCACCATTAACCTCCACCGTACAACAACCACTAACCATCTCTAATGCCAACCACCACCAGTCCACCACTAGCTATCACTGTGCCACCACCACTTCCACTAGTTGACAACAAGTAGTTTTGGTCATCATTGCACAATCACCATCAGCCATCACTGCACAACTGTCCCCACAGACAACCTTCACCAACCACAACTATCACTAACCACCACCTTGGTTACAACCGTGGCAAACGTACGGGGCGGGTCGGATATGAGCGGGTAGAAAATTGGTGATTCAAAAAAACGAATAAATTATCCGACGCGTCCCGTATTTGGGACGGATAAAAAACGGGTTATGGATAATATGGATTTACAATACTATTTTAATTTTTTTTCTAATTTTGTAATTATTATTTTATTTGAATGTAATATTTGTTAAAGTAAATGAATATAAATATACATATTTAGATACTAAGAAAAATAGGTTAAACTATCCAATATCCAGATATATAACTCCCTTGATGCTTCCGTTTAAATTGTGGTTGACAGGACAAATTAAAGCCACAAGCCTTGTGAGAATGAAAGGCTGATATTAAAGCAGTGACATTCACATTCACACGATAACTGGTGAATCCTGCTAAGTTGATAAACTGATAAAGCTAGCCATACCCTATTGACACGTGGAAGATAAACCACTCACTATTTCCACAAGCCCCTCTTCTTATATATCCTCACATCTCAAGTGAGAGCAGAGCAAAGCAAAGCAAAGAAAATTTTTGTAAAAATGGCCAGTATTTCAGGTACCATGGTTAGCACCTCTTTCCTCCCAAGGAAACCAGTAGTGACTAGCCTGAAAGCCATACCAAATGTTGGGCAAGCTCTCTTTGGTCTTAAATCTCAGAGGGGTGGTAGGATTACTTGCATGGCCAGTTACAAAGTGAAGCTTATTACACCAGAGGGAGCTGTTGAGTTTGATTGTCCGGATGATGTTTACATTCTTGATCAAGCTGAGGAAATGGGACATGATCTTCCTTACTCATGCAGAGCTGGTTCTTGCTCTTCTTGTGCTGGAAAAGTTACAGCTGGAAATGTTGATCAGTCTGATGGAAACTTTCTTGATGATGACCAAATGGCTGATGGATTTGTTCTAACCTGTGTTGCTTACCCCCAGTCTGATGTTACTATTGAGACTCACAAGGAGGAGGAGCTCACTGCCTAAACCCCTCAATCTCATTATTTTAAAAAAGTTTGATGAGCATTTATTTTCATATGTAACTCTTTTGTTCGCATAAAAGATGCTATGTTGCAACTTCTAGTCAATGACTTTGATTTGCTTAGTATATCAACTTTCATCTCCTTATTCCCCGCTTTTAGATGTGTTAATTTTCATGTATATTTAACTTTTCTCAAATTTGTACACCAATAAAACAAGTACGGACCAGTCTAGTTGAAAGATGGCACATGTAATCCAAGAGATAGTAGAGTCTATCTTATCACAATTTGCAAGATTAGAAAATTACCATTAGTAACTCTATTAAGGTCCAACATAATACTTTGTTATATACACCCTAGGGCTATTTACGATTAGAAAGTTAAGAGGTCTTTGATGTGCAAGCCCTACATCTTTGATGCAGGGGTGGAGGTAGAGTGGGGAAGCGGTTCGGCCGAACCCAATAGCTTTGGTTTGAACTCTATATTTGTCTTAAAGTCTGTCAAATATGTAAAAATTCTAGAATACAAACCCAATAGCTTTGGTTTAGACTCTATATTTGTCTTAAAAAGTCCTGTGAAAATGTAAAAATTATTAATTTATAACCTAATAACTTAAAACGATTAGAACCCGGAACCCATAAGCTTGAAATCATGGCTTCGCCTCTACTTTGATGCAACCATTGATTCTCACGAGAGGTCACAGTTGTTGCGTAGGAAGGCATTTTTGTTATGTACTAATAGCCTGTTTGGCCAAAAGTGATTTTTTTTTTTGGCCAAAAGCACTTTTGGCCAAAAATTGAGGTGTTTGGCCAAGCTTCTGGAAGGAAAAAAAATGCTTTTGAGTAGAAGTAGAAGCAGTTTTGGAGAAGCAGAAAAAAATAGCTTCTCTTCAAAAGCACTTTTTTGAGAATGTACTTTTGAGAAAAATACATTTAGAAGCAGTTTTTTAAAGCTTAGCCAAACACTAATTGCTGCTCAGAAGTACTTTTCGAACTAATTAGCCAAACACAAACTGCTTCTCACCAAGAGTACTTTTGAGAAAAACACTTTTAAAAAAAAGCACTTCTCAAAATAAGCTGGTTTTTGCAGTTTGGCCAAACGGGCTATAATACTTGCTCTGCTACTCTTTACGGGCGTACAACAAAAGCCCCTTAAAGGTCCAACACTACCAACTGAACTAATTAATTTCCATGTAAAATTAGGCGTATATTCATCAAAACTGTTTCTTTACAGCTCAATATATGTTCATTTTCTGAGTTACAAAATAGATGCCTAATCTATGAACTGGTCTCCATTGCCAGATAGCAAAGACTGCAATAAATACTCATCTAAAAATGGTTTACCCCATGCAGGAAGTGCTCCGCGGCTAGTGTCCGAGTATGGACTGGTAGGTGTATATTGTACAGAATAAATACTTTGCTTGCATGAGAAAAAATCATGTCTTTTGAAACAGATCAAAGAGAGTTTCTGGCTTGTCTGCATCCCCATTATCCACATTCTCTTGTATATCAGTAACCAGAGGTTCAGATGAATGCCTCTCATTATCCACATTCTCCTCTGTATCAGTGACCAGATATTCGGATGAATATTCCCTATTTCTGAAGGAAAGTTCATGTGAGGTTTCAACAATGCAATCTTCTTGTTGATCATTTGACAGGACATTCTCATCTAGATGGTGAAATGAGCCTCTAGAGGAACATGGAGATAAAGTTACCGTTGCTATCTCATCCCCCTCATCAATCGTTGATCCTAGGGAACACGTTGATCTTGTAGTGATAGAGCGTAAAGCAGCATCTCGTTTAGACTTGTCCTTTACTCTCTTACACCAACTGTGAAGTGATTCTCGAACACTTTCAGCAACGAGAGCCTTTCCACACCGCGAACCCATCTGTGACCAAAAGTTTATGCAAATTAAAGGTCATTTAGGACTCCATGTCACTATCCCAAGACTAGTTCAAGTTCACTGCAACACATGGAATGCATTAAAAGATAGGTAAATGCATGAAAAGTGAGAGAGAGAAAAGGATCACCTGCGAGATAATTACGTTTAAAGGAACAGTGCTGTGGCTACACCAGAACTGCACAAGAACCCTGTTCAAAGAGTGCATTTTCTGAGTACCAAATAATATGCATCATACACTACATGTTATAAAAGAACCGCTATGCATCTTCTATTTTAATGCACGAAAATCATGTTCAACGAGTGCAGCTTCTATGTACCAAAAACATCTGCTAAGGATCCAATCTTTTCAGTACATGTAGCAAAACCAAGATATATGTGAGATAATTAGTCTTCGACTTGATAACTATTCTGATGCAACACTCAGCAATTATTTATTTGGGTTTTGATGGCCATTGACTTGGTCCAGGCTTGAAAATCAGGTAATGATGGCTTAACCAAGCAACATATAGGCTGGATGGCTCGAAATTTAGTAGCTCCTCACTTGTGCTCCTAATATTTTAGCAGCTAATTTAAGTGGTTCTCACTAAAATTCCCCTTAAAAAAGTAATTCACTCAATGTCAACTAAGAATAATCAGTAATGCATTGTTCAGTGAACTAGTTACATGGAGTAAGTTCTGATCAGAGAAGATAGGAGGGGAGGGGGCGCAGTTCTGTGCTAGAAAGTGAATCGGTGGATGAGCTCTACTTATAGAAGATGAGAAACATAGGTATGCAGTTGCAAGACGATTGCAGGCCTTCTAAAAGGTTCTTTCGAACCGTTTTAAGATAAGTACAAGTATGCACTGCAAGTTTACCCCCATGGGAAGAATGATGGGAAAGTGAGATTAGATGGTATCTACGTGCAAACAGCTCAGATAACTAGGCTCAATCTTATAGGAGAATGACATGATCCATGAAGATAGTTATGATAGAACTGAGATAGGGATGACCAAAAATAGAGTACTACAGGAGCTATGGCTATGCGATAGGAAGAATACTTAATAAGGTAAAAGGCAAGAACGAGCCAGACTTTTACCGTTCAAGAAAAAAAGAATGGGCAAGAAGCGGATATTGGAGTAAAGTTCTTCACAGTTTGAACTGTATTAAATGCAAAAGTGGTTCCATATTACTACTTCCATAGAGAAGTATTAACAAGTACTTGCGAGCCTGCTTTCTTTTAAAAGAATCTTTTTTGGGACAAATCAATATAGAAAATAAGACAATGGATTCGGGCTACTAATTATAAATTCAAATGGGAGGAAGGGGGTAGTGTGGTAGAAGTGTACATTACATACCCTGAAATCAATCTGATAACAACCATCGCATGGTTCTTCATGAAACACTCCCGTTGCTCGAATCCCCACTGCACAATTGGATTAATGCTGTTATGAAGTGAATCATCAATCTAAAAGAACAAAAATTCTTCTCGAGCGAGAAGAACCTCTAAGACAATACAAATACATGGTTTGATAATAAGAGCAGCTTGTATGAGTAGGTAGCCCTCCAAAAACTGCAAATATTAGTTTTCTGACATTATTTTCATGTCTATATCTATCAATAAAAGCGGCAGTCTTTCACTTGAGCATATTATGTTGAAGAGAGTGTGCAAACTGAACTTGTTTGCAGAGAGAAAAGTGACCTTTTTGTTTTCATTTCTAAAGCATTAAGAAAATGAAAAATTGATAAAATGATAGCATAGTGGAAGAATCCTCAACAACCTGAAGGGAATCCCGTCTTACTAAATAACTAATTTAAGGTTACTATGATTGAACCGTTAAATGTCCGACTTTGGTTCAAGGGATGTGCTGTTGTCTCGTCATATGGTCTTGGCAATCATCATCTCATGAGCTAGCTTTTAAGGTTTAGTTAGATCCAAAGTTCATTTACTTAGCAAAATGTTGTCATGGAAGGAACATGTGTTACTCTTTTCATGCAACATCTGTTTTATGTTCTCTAACTGTGCAATCGAGTCCTAGTTATTGCAAGAGTGGAAGATACTAAAGAAGCATGTAGATGTTATTTTGTAGCATAAATTCCTTTCAACTGATTATCCACTCCACATTCATTCATTTTTAGCAGAAGACAAAAAAATTCATGTGTCGACCTAAAGAAGAAGTATTAATCTCAAACAAGAAGATGATGCATGGACAATAGAAAAGAAGAAAGGCTAATGAATCTCACCAAGGACCAGATAAATGTTGCCATTTCAAAAGCATTCTGCGTACAGAACAAAAAGCAATCGACGTTAGGACATTTATTTTTATCATTTACATCTGTTTTGCATGAAATAAACATTGAACAGTGGATGGAGCACCAGAGCTATTGAGAATTTGACCTGAAATGATATAAACTGTATTAATCGTAATAGTATCTTCGGTTTGCCAAACCAAAACAATTCATCGCGTGGCTTTACTTGTGTTCTAGTAAGTGGACCCTTAGGCTCTGCAATTTCAAGTGCCAACACGGAGACTACATGCTGTAGTTTTGTTCCAACCACCATGACAAGCTTTGGCACAAGTCAATATAATGTCGAGCATCAGATACATATATTAATTCAACTAGAAACGGACCAAAGAAGGGAGGCTGACTTACAATCGCAGGAATAAAAGAAAGCCAGAAGTAGATATTAAGGCCTGCAATATATGTATAAAACATCGTTCTGAAATTTCAACAAGCCAACTAAAACTGATGTTTTCACATTAGAAAATTTCATTACCATGAATGTTGATGAAGATGCATATGATGGCATAACCCCAAAGGATCCAGCTGCAAAGTCCTAGAATAAGTCAGCATAAATATTCAACTATCAAAACACTCATTTGTAGAAACGTTTAAATATATGACAACAGACCCTCAAGGAGGACCTCGAGTTTTTTTCAGATGTTATAACACTGAAGTATAATAATGATTAAGTCAAAATATCCTCCCACCTATTATGAACTAAATTGATCTAAACCAACAACAAAACATACCTGATCCCTACAATTTCATAAAATTCATCTTCCATGCTACGAACCATGTACTTATGGAAATTGTAAGTAAGCGGAAGCTTGTGATTCTGCATGTTATAGAAGCAAGGGTCAGGCATTACAGGTAAATAGTGAACTTTGGAAATAAATAGAATGAGAGCATTCAATTTTGTGTTCAGTGATTAATTGCTTAGCATCAACAGCATTTTCAAGATATCCCGCCGTCTTGCTTAAGAATAAACCTGGCAATTTGAATGTAGCTGCTTAAGCACATCGAGGGTGATGTTGACGAATTTTAGCTGTGTAAAACGATAATGAGCATTTCGCCTCTTCCCTTCCCTCCTCATACACAGGCGAATTGAGATATTTATAAGGAGAAAGAATAATCTAAAGGAAGTACCAAAAGAAATTGAATACCTACAGTGATAAAGCCCAATCTCAGTGCCAAGTAATCTGACTTATGAATTGAAGTCCTGAACTGCCTTAGAAAGCAAAGCTGCAAGATTACAAAACAAATGCATGTCATATACATGCAGAGCAAATCTAAAAACAAATTGCTAAAATATTATTGAAGACAAAATGTATGGAATTTTGTTATTTGCAAGGGAGGCTGACAAGTCTGTAGTCTTAACAAATCAACGGATCAATTGAACATGGGTGAAGGGAACAATTGTGACTGTAACAATAGTTTAGTCTAATACAAATTGAAATTTTAGACTAGAAGATAATATTTTCGACAACTTGATAAGAAGTCTAGTGGTTTACAAATCCATTTATAGTTCATTAACCTTTCGGTGGCAATCATTTTCCTCCTTGTGTTAAAAATCAAGATCCTCCTCAAAACCTTACAAAAGAGAGTATAGTGTTGTTGTAAAATTGCAAGAGCTATTACCATCCATATAAGAATTCGACTCCTACTCCATGGATGAGAAGCATGATGCAGAGCGAAGGTGGATTGTCGCCTCATCTCCTTATTCTTTGGCACTAAAAATATCAGAAAGAGATAATAAAAGAATGATATGTAGAGACAATGCTTAGAAGCTCAGCTCTATGCTAAAAGATCAGAGCACATGTTTAATATTTAAGACAATTCGTGCAATCAAATTGAAGAAGGTGAATTTATATTGTGTGCACATAGTTTATTATCTTCAATTCCATGTACCTTGTAAGTTGTTCTCTGCCCCAGAGCTCACTTGGTTTTCCCACTTCCTCCAACTGTAGATCTACAATCAAATTCATTCAGAAGAAAATAATAATCCTGCATGCCTCAATTTTAAAAGCACAAACAAGGAAGAGCATGAACTCTGCTGTTTTGCCTCACATATATAGGGGTATCATCCGACATCACTTAGACGAAAAACTTCACAAATTATATAAATCATACTTTCTTTTCAATAGAACATGTATATATATAATAGGCTGACACCATTTGAAAATAATGAAAAGAAAAAAAGTCAATTTGATACAAGAAGTAAAACCTTAGAACATCTACCGCCCCAGACCCCAAACTCACATACAAAGTTGAGTTGTGATAATGCAGAGGTCAGATACCACTTGCACAAAATCCCGCGTACACTTGTGATGGTAGACATCCTATACAAGAATATGTCTACCCCGATTTAGAATTAAAAGCTTGATATGGAAACTCTACCTTGCTCATGGCCAAGCCCACAACAATACAACTGTACAGGACATGGGTGATACCGAGAACAAACAAGAAGCGGTGGAGCTGTTCAAGTCCTTCATATGAGACAAAAGGTTCACGTCCCTGATATTAATACAAAATTAAGATTGTCTTTAGTGCAGTAACAAAAAGCATCATATATTCGTGTGCAATACGAATCAAGAAAACAACTTACCTCACCACATTGATGTGATGGTTGATAAATTCCCTTGGGAGGAATATCAGTATCATTTGAGAAAATGGAGGAGCGCGACAAATGGATTGTCTCACTCGCACTGTCATAATCTTCTTGAGAACAAAGGTAGAATTTACTACTGAAAAGGGATGAATCCACACAAATTTGAGAAATCTGCCTTGCGCATTGTCCCAACAACAAAGAAATAAGCCCAAGCAGCATCAGCTCTGTCCCATTAATAATCAATTGAAACAAATCACCAATGTTGCTTATGTTGAAGATACAATTAAGTAAATAAAAGTACTGTGTCATCTATAACAACTTAAGCTTTTAGATGACACAATTTAAAGAAGCAGCAATTGCTAACCTTCCTTGATCTTCTCGACAGAAGCAAAAAGAGCTTTCCTTCTGGTCTTCTTCAACCACTCGACAGAAGCAAAAAGAGCTTTCCTTCTGGTCTTCTTCAACCACTGCATATGTATAAACACAAACCCACAACTTATTAAGAAAAGACTGTCCATTCTGTGCTTAATAAAGTTGAGTGATTGAGTAGCTAGTACTGACCCTTCCAAATCGGTAAATGGAGCGTTGGACAAAAAGGCAAACAAATACCATAACAGTAGTAACTGTTGCCACAGACCATGTTGGAGTTTCCTCTAATGACCTCCCTTCCCTGAAAACTACTTCCATTTCTTGCACTTTTCTTGAAAAATTAGTAACTACTTTCTGGGAAAATCAAGATCCAGCAAGTGGGTGATACTGAAAAGGCTGGCTGGCTACACATTTTTCTTGAACGGATCGGAGTATAATATAATATTACTAGTACGTACAAGAGATGCACCATGGAATCTTCCTTTTTTAATTTCTTATTAATGTATGTATGTGGCTAGTTCTTTCTTAATTAATTAATTAATTAACGTAGTGTTATAATTTAAAAAAATGGGGAAAGCCACAGCTACAAATGCGTTGGGAGGTGCTAAGATCTTTTGCTTTTGTTTCCCCAGAGTCCGACCTTTTCACATGCAGGCTGTCCCAGGAAGGTACTTCACCCCCCCAACTTCCGGTCTTTGTGCATGCGCCTTACTCTTCTTCAACTTTAAACTCTATGCCATTACTAACTGTCTTTTTCTCTTTATTTTACCCCCTATTTCTTTTTTTCAATCATTTTTTTTTTTGCTACGTATCAAATATCTATCGATTAAAGTTAACCGTCCTCCAGCTGGAATATAAAAAAAATTCACTTGAGGGAGCTAGACAGTTTCTTTTCGGCATTGCCTGCTTACGTCCTGTCATCCTGTGTGCTCGGTTTCTAAATTAGTTTTACATCAACTTTTTAAGTTTATATCTAACGAAAGAATCTAAAGAATAGAGGGGAATAAGAAATTAAAGCAAAAAATAGAGGCTCAGATGAGCTGAAGTTTCGTCTGATATCAGACTCGGTGAAGACCCAGAATTCTCACCTGTGGCGCAATTATCTTCACAGCACTCTTTATGCACCAGACGGAATCGAACCCGGGTCTGTACCATGGCAGGGTACTACTCTACCACTAGACCACTAGTGCTTCTTGTCTCCATAAGTTTGAAATATGATTTAGGCTATTGATATAAAAATAAAATCTGGGGGATGCTGTTATAATAGTTCTTTTCTATAATTACAGCTTGACTTCCAAATCAAAAATGTTGTCTCTAACGAAATAAGAGGAGCAATAGGCTTTTTAGTTTGAAAGATCTCCGAATCTGTTCCAACATTTACTAATAATTACTTATGTATAATTATACAAATTTTATTTGTCTTATGATCTGTAGACTACAGTGCAAAATTTGCAGAAGGTCAAATTACAAACTTTTTTCACTTAAATTTCAAGCAACACAACAACATTTGTTAGAAGTCAAATTAACTTTTAAATTGATAATGGCTCTAAATGCAATTTATAATTATATCTCCACCTCAACGGCTCAACGTATTATCGTATCAATATACCTTAATGTGTTTTTTTAATTAATAAAAATTATGGCGGAACTCCAACACACGGAAAGTTCCAGCATAATATACTGGAGATTGAAGCACCTGTGTATGAACTTCCAACACATTATGTTGGATCGGTATATTATACTGGAACTCCAGTATATTATGCTGGAGTATTTTTCAGATTTTGAACAGTGTTTTGTTCAAATTTATCTTTGCATGAAAAAATGGCTAAATTTCATTACTTTTGAAACCGTGGCTATTTTTGGACGTCCCAAACTAACGGCTATTCAGTATAGTTTGACCAATTATAACGCATGAAATTCATGATGTATCCAACAACTTGGAGATCTTTATGGATACAGGTAGCTGAGGTAGGTTGATTTTTTAAAGGACGAAGAATACTACACCACTTTTCGTTTAACAGATCAGTATAATAATCCAACATATTTCAAAATGTGATTCAATTTTGTTTAATATCTCACCACGTGAATTTTTTTAGCTATCCTCCCCTTTTTGCCTTTTGTTAAACCAACTAGTGAAAGTAAGTTTCCTAGGTATTATTCAAGAGTTGTACATAACAAAACTAGGACGAGAGGGTAAGAATAATTTAGTGAATTAATATAGGGTAATAATAATTTGGTGAATATAGTTATAGTACTATATTTATAACAGTGAAATTTTCTTGTCCTGTCAATGAAATTCAAATTAACGTTTGTTGAAGTGACTTAACGCAATAAGAATCAACAATATATTTATGGTATATTCGACGCGACTTCAATGATTGTACCAACAAATTTGTGCATTTCACAAGATATACAAATCAATGACATGCCTTCTCTTGTCAATCAGAAATTGAACAAGGAAAGCATCTCAATGACACTACAATAAACAATTTTGTAGCACGACATAAAACAAAAACATAAAAACAAAAAGTTAATAAGCTCAATCTTCATTTGTGTATGCGAGTGATTGCGAAATCCTGCCAAGAATTTTGAAATATATAGTTGTACCCCAATTTTACTTTTACTTCAACAATTCCTGCAAATTTTATTTTCGGACGAATAAAAGACAGATAAGGAGGGAAAAATAAGAACGGCAGAGCGTATAATTAGCCTCTGTATAAACAAACCCCAACAATAACTGTTTTTATTTCCTTATTTCCCGCCAAATCCGGACTCTCATGTCTGACTCTCTTTACTCAAACAAACAAAAATTCAAAATGTCTCCTTGGATCCTTTCATTTCTCTTTTCCCCTTCTTCTCAATATCATTATTGATTAAGGTAAATTAACACTCTTCTTCCCCCCTACCCCCACCTCAAACAGATCATGCAAAATATGTTAATGATCTATATATATTATATGTGTCCTATATATATACATGCAAATAAAAGAGCGTAAATTCTTGTTATCAATGCCAATCTTTTGGCATTCGTTACAATTTTCTGTTCGTGTATGTTACAAACCTAGGCAAGGTTTAGAGATCTGATATACATGTTGTTTTTACTCGCGAAAATGGTGGATTTGTGATCTTTTCTTGCATGTCTCAACGTGGTGAATTAAATTTAATATGGTAATGTGTGCGCGTACATTGTTTTGACCTTTTGTAGAGGTTAAGCTCTAAGGAGGTACCTTTGAGCTGGGAACAATTCCACGGGTTCACAATAATAGAAGGAGATATTTCGCGCCAATGACTAAGTGACTGTACACGCAACTCTTAGGACTCAATATGGTGTTCGAAAATGTGGAAAGTGTGTTGAGGAAAAACAGATTCTTTTTAATAATAAATTTGTGGTTGTTTATTGATTGACATGTTAACATATAGAACCATTCTAGATCCAACAAAGACATGTATGAAATAATTGAACAAATGGTTGCACTTTGTTATCTGTGTTCACTTTATTTTCTCTTTTTTTTTTTTTTCGTTTTTCCAGTTGGGATCAGTTCCACGCCGTTGGATATGCTTCGGTGAAGGAATTGCAATGAAGCATAATTGACCATCTCTATGCTTGCTAGACAAAGACATGTATTTGATATAACACTTCCAGGCTTGTTGCCACATGCCTTAATTCATGTGAGGGAGCGCATACAATCCTTATCAGTTGCCATTTTTGGCAAAACAATGTCAAATTGAGTTACTGATTAGCTGCAAAATATGGCTGGAAAACATGGTATTGACATACCTGGAGGTTCAGTACTTCTGCACGGAGAACTGGACTTGCGGGTTATAGAAGCAAATTCACTTCCAAACATGGACATGACATGTTGTTCTAAGTTTAGTCCTTTTGGGACGACGCGAAAGGTTAAGAGCAAGGATACAGGGAATAAATCAGCAACTCGTAAAATAATAGATACTAGTGACCCCTATGTGTCTGTATGTATAGGCGGGGCAAAGGTAGCTCGAACAACAGTGATTCGCAACGATGAAAACCCAACATGGAATGAGCATGTACGCATACCAGTCGCTCACAAAGTTGACAAAGTAGAATTTTTTGTCAAGGACGATGATGGGGTAGGTGGTGAACTGATTGGAAAGGTGGAAATTCCTGCTGATAAAATTCATGTTGGTAAAGAAATAAGTGGTTGGTTCCCTATTCTTGGATCTTCTGGGGATCCATTGAAAACCGGTGCTCAACTGCATCTGTCAATCCAATACAAGCCAATGGCAGAGAACCCTATATATAGAAATGGTGTTGGAGGTGAAGCCAATAGAGTAGGAGTACCGCATACTTATTTTCCACTGCGAAAAGGAGGGAATGTTACTCTTTATCAGGATGCCCATGTACCTGATGCAACACTTCCTGAAATTTTGCTAGATGATGGGAAGGTTTTTAATCATAACAAATGTTGGGAAGACATTTGTCATGCCATGTTGGAGGCTAAGTATTTAATATATGTTGTTGGTTGGTCCGTATATCATCCTATACGACTAGTAAGAGAACCTACAAGGCCGTTGCCTTCTGCAGGGGAACGAACACTTGGAGATTTGCTCAAGTACAAGTCACAAGAAGGAGTTCGCGTCATTTTGCTCATTTGGGATGATAAAACTTCAAATGATGATTTATTCCTCAAAACGGTAATATTTCAGATTCAATGTTGAGCCTCAGGCTGAATATCTCATGGCAATCCATTTTGCAGTCTTTTTCCTACATATAGCTGTTTGGAAAGTATAATAATATTTGTTTTATTGTCTCGAATGCAGGAAGGTGTAATGCAGACTCATGATGAAGAGACGAGAAAGTTTTTTAAATACTCAAGTGTACACTGTGTGCTTTGTCCTCGTTCCGCCAGCAGTAAGCTTAGTGTTTTGAAGAGACAGGTACATACTTTCTTTTCCCTTAAGGGCAGGTGGAGGGGAAAGTATTTGACGGATAAATTCTAACAGCAAGATGATTTTGATATTTGGAGAAGTTGTAAATCTAGAACAAGCAAGTAGTTATCTTCAAGAAGAATTGAATCAAGGGGACAGCTAACCATAATCATGATTCATCTATTGATCATATTAAGAATAAATTTCTTCTGCAGATTGTTGGAAACCTATTTACACATCATCAGAAGTGTGTGCTTGTTGACACAGAAGCACCTGGGAATGAACGGAAAATAACTGCTTTTATTGGTGGCCTGGATTTATGTGATGGCCGCTATGACACTCCCGAGCATAGACTGTTTAGCGATCTCGATACTGTCTTTGGAAATGATGTTCATAATCCTACATTCACAGTAAGCTGTTAATCTGGATCTTTTGAAGTTTTTTGTTTAAGGTTTTATAAGAGCCCTTAAACTTCTTCAGGAACCAGAAAATCTTCTATAAGTATAACCTTTTCTCCATACTTAGTCCATCAATTGCTTGAGCTTAATTCTTATTCACATCAAAGATACACTCCATTTTCTATTTGATGGATTTATAGCTTGGATTTTTGCATGTTATTATTTCGAATGCAGGTGAAAACAAGTAAAAATACCTTTTCTTTTCGAATGTAGTTTTTGCATTTTCCATTGAGACATTCCTGGTAGCTAATAATTGGTAGATGTAATCTCTTATGATACATACAGACTACTTCAGGTGGCCCAAGAGAACCATGGCATGATCTACACTGTAAAATTGACGGTCCTGCTGCTTATGATGTTTTGACAAACTTTGAGCAAAGATTTAACAAGGCCACTAAATGGCTCAAACTAAGGAAAGTCAAACAAGGATCTGATACATTGCTTAAATTAGATCGAATAGCAGCAATTCGCATGCCTTCTGCTGGGCCAGATGGTGACCGTGTGGTCCGTGTCACAAGTGAACAAGATCCAGAGAGTTGGCATGTGCAAGTATATTTCTTCATTTGCTTCTTTGTCAATCATTACTAGTAATTCATTCTAATAATTTGTTGTGCGCTCTTTCCAGGTATTTCGATCAATTGATTCAGGATCAGTAAAAGGATTTCCAAAAGACATTAAGGAAGCTGAAGCTCAGGTATAATACTAAAGCTTTTTGAAAACCTTAGTTGTATATATTATGTACTAGTTTCAGAAAGTGAAAATGGAACATGTCAAATTAGCTATGTACAATTGCAGAATCTTGTCAGTGGAAAAAA
Source organism: Nicotiana tabacum (assembly GCF_000715075.1). Taxonomy (NCBI): domain Eukaryota; kingdom Viridiplantae; phylum Streptophyta; class Magnoliopsida; order Solanales; family Solanaceae; genus Nicotiana; species Nicotiana tabacum. The sequence goes on along the minus strand of NC_134089.1, from coordinate 80,624,218 downwards.
TTTGAAGATAGAAAGAAGCATACATTTGGCTTATGTGAAAGCAATTCGATCAGCCCAGCACTTTGTTTACGTAGAGAATCAGTATTTTCTTGGTTCTGCATATAGCTGGCCATCGCACCGAAATTCAGGTATATATGCAAATGTTTTTTAACTCAATTTCAACTTTTATTCTTTAAAACTTTTAGCATAAATTCAAGATCTTATACAAATGATTACCAGGAGGTCCAAAACTAACAGCTCTTAACAATAAACTCAAACTTTATCATCCATAATTTGTCATTTCAACTGCATCTGAATGATCAGTTTGATTTATCTCGAGGAGAGAAGCACAGAACATTCGTATATGATTGAAGAAGAGAAGCTTAAGATGCAAATGAATGGCTTTTAGAATCTTTAACAAAATTCATAGATGTCAATATATAACATATTAGTACTATATCTTTCTAACAGGAGCTAATAACCTAGTCCCTATGGAAATAGCTTTGAAAATTGCCAGAAAAATAGCAGCAAATGAACCTTTTGCAGCATACATTGTGGTTCCAATGTGGCCTGAAGGCGTCCCAAGCAGTAAACCAGTCCAAGAAATTCTCTTCTGGCAGGTTCGAATTAGCTCTACTTCTTATTTGGTAAATGCATGCCTGCTTTTTTGAACTGATTGTTCATATGCCTCACTATTAATCTTTTATGTATTGCAATTATATATATCGCAGAGCCAAACAATGGCTATGATGTACAAAATAGTGGCAGAGGCTTTAGATAAGGCAGGGGTTTCTCAGTATTTTCATCCTCAGGATTACTTGAACTTCTACTGCCTGGGGAAGCGCGAGGTAGCAAAGGGTAAAAGTGAGAAATCTGTGTCACAGGGATTGGCTCAGAAATTTGGGAGATTTATGATATATGTACACTCAAAAGGAATGATAGTAGATGATGAGTATGTGTTGATGGGTTCTGCAAATATCAACCAAAGATCTTTGAGTGGTTCTAGGGATACAGAAATTGCTATGGGAGCTTATCAACCAAATTATACATGGGCAAAAAAAGATAGTCATCCACATGGCCAGGTTTGAAAATACAATTTAACCTTTTTCTGCATGAATTAGTAACCTTCTATACCAAAGTTAAATCTTCATTACATGGTCAGTGCATATAAGTGAAATTCGACGACTATTTATCAATGGAAATGGATCTTTTTGCATTCAGGTCTATGGTTATCGGATGTCTCTCTGGGCTGAGCATCTTGGAGTGGTGGAGAATACCTTCACGGAGCCACAGACAGTGGAATGCGTTAGACGCGTTAATGAGATAGCGAGATACAACTGGAATGCATTTTCAGGGGATGAGTACAATAAGATGAAGGGGCATTTGATGCAATATCCAATTCAGGTCAGCAAGAATGGAGATGTCACAACTCTGCCTGGATTTGAATGCTTCCCTGATGTTGGTGGTAAGATTCTAGGGGCACCCACAAATCTTCCTGATGCTCTTACCACTTAATGCCACTGCTTGAAACGCGTTGTGATTAGTCACATCAGTAGATTTTGGATACCAGATGCCTAAAAGCAAAAAAGACAGATACCTAGAGGTTTACTACATGGTCTATTATGGTTCAACTGCCAGGCTGATTAGTGATGAAAAAGCTCAATCTCCCCTAAGATTAAGATGATAGTATCTATTCAGAAACTTTATAGTCAGTTTTATCTAAAAAAAAAATTATAGTTGTACAAACTAATTTCTATTTTTTTGCTACAACTACTTAAGAAGTCTGTACATTGTGCAAGTTAGATGTTAAGAAAAGGTTGATAAATATTTTGAACTTTGTTATAGTTGGTATAATATGAAAATCTTTTTTTTTTTTTTGTGTGTTACTTTTAGGAATATCATAGTATAAATTATATTATTAGTAGGAACTAAAACGGAGACAAATTTCGAGAGAGAGGAGGGGTTTTTTTTGTGGTTGGGGTGGGGAGGGGAGGGGGGTGTGAACAACTAATTTTTGAACATACCCGAATTCTATATTATTTTTGTGTAAATATTTCTTTTAGATCTAATCTTAATATTTAAACTTTTATCTTACTCTTAATATGATTTATTTTTAAAGAAAAAACTACAAAAATACTCTCATTCTTAGAGTACAAATTTTATTTCTAAAAAAAATAAAAATAAAATATATGTATATATATGGTTTCTTTTAATAAGTAAGCTATCATTTAAAGTACATGTAAATATTTAGTTTTACTATATTGTACGAAATGTTGGTTATTCTTCTTATCTTCATAATTTAATTATCTTTTAAAATAAAAGATAAAAAAAAAAGATTCAAAATGAACTAAAATCACGTTAAAGTGCTGAAGTTTATTATAAAATTTTATTTAAAAATCTGATTTTACTTTTAAATAAAAAAAAATTTAAAAAATAAAAATAAACCATAACCCCATTTTCCCCATACCCCTCACGTCTCCACCTCCCCACTTTCCCCACTGACAACCCCTATCCCTCAATAAAACACACACACGGGGGCTGGGGACAAAAAAAAAAAAAAGAAACAAAAAAAGATAAAAAGAAAAAAAGAAACAAAAAAGATAAAAAGAAGAAAGAAGTGAAAAGATAAAAAAGAAGAGAAGGAAAAGAAGGAAAGAGAATGAAAAAAAGAAAGATAAAAATTGAACGTGAAAGAGAAAAGGAGTTTGAAGACGGAGTTCGAGATTTCATTCGCGGTTCCGAATTTAAGGTTCTAGAAAAGTTAGTGTTGCTAGATTTGGAAACCAGTAGACTCATATTATCACCAACACAGGGTACTACATCCTCTGATTGCATTACTTTCTGCCAACATAGGGTACGACATTCCCTAGTAGCATCTCGGAGAGTCACGAGCTTCATCATATTGCCAAACACAGGGTACTACATCTCCTGGTTTAGTGCCAACATAGAGTACGACATTCCCTAGTAGCATCTTAGAGTGCCACGAGACTCATCTTATCACCAACACAGGGTACTACATCCCCTTATTGCATTACTTTCTGCCAACATAGGGTACGACATTCCCTAGTAGCATCTCGGAGAGTCACGAGCTTCATCATATTGCCAAACACAGGGTACTACATCTCCTGGTTTAGTGCCAACATAGAGTACAACATTCCCTAGTAGCATCTTAGAGTGTCACAAGACTCATCTTATCACCAACACAGGGTACTACATCCCCTAATTGCATTACTTTCTGCCAACATAGGGTACGACATTCCCTAGTAGCATCTCGGAGAGTCACGAGCTTCATCATATTGCCAAACACAGGGTACTACATCTCCTGGTTTAGTGCCAACATAGAGTACGACATTCCCTAGTAGCATCTTAGAGTGCCACGAGACTCATCTTATCACCAACACAGGGTACTACATCCCCTGATTGCATTACTTTCTGCCAACATAGGGTACGACATTCCCAGTAACATCTCAAAGTGCTACGAGCCTCATTTTTATTGCAAACATAGGGTACGACATTCCCTAGTAGCATCCCGAGGGCCACGAGCCTCACCTTATTGCCAACACAGGGTACGACATCCCCTAGCTATATTACTTTTTGGCCTGCATAGAGTACGACATTCTCTAGTAGCATCCCAGAGTGCCACGAGCCTCCTTTTATTTCCAACACAGGGTACTACATCCCCTAGTCGCATTACGTTCTACCTACATAGGGTACGACATTCCCTAGGAGAATCTCAGAGAGCCACGAGCCTCATCTTATGGCCAAACACAGGGTACTGCGTCCCCTAGTTGCATTTCTCATTGCTAACATAGGGAACATGTCACAACCCAAACCGAAGGGCCGTGACGGGCACCCGGTGCCTTACTCAACCGAATACAAACATAACATATCTTTCTTATTATACTATCTTGAGTAAATGAGCCAGAAACCCATCATGAGGTAACAAGAATAAAACGTAAGGGAATACTCAACATATGACGACCCAACATGATATACAAACTTATACATGTGACATACGGGCCTATAAGGCAGACATGACCATTTGTAAACTCAACACATGGGCCAACAAGGCCATACAAGTATCCATAAACCTGACATCTGTCTACAAGACTCTAAGAGTACATAAAATCATAAAGGTCGGGACAGAGCCCGCCATACCAATCAATACATATCCAAAGTATACTGACCAAATAGGTAACTCCGGAGCAAGTGGAGTGCACCAACACATCCGCTGAGCTGATAGCCTACTAGGAAGACTGTCAACCCATCAATCGGGACCTGCGGGCATGAAACGCAGCGTCCCCAGGCAAAAGGAACGTCAGTACAAATAAAGTACCGAGTATGTAAGGCAGGAAAGCATAAACAAGAACATTAATGTAAAGAGGGATAGAGGAGATACAACCTGTAACATATGAGTGCCTCTAGGGGCTACTGACATGAAATGCATAATACATATATATACATACACTTTAAAAACATAAGCCTCTGTGGGCATCATCATCATCATATCATACCCAGCCTTAAAGAGGACTCGGTAAAAGCGTACCCAGCCGTCATAAGGCTCGGTGGAATTGTACCCGACCACGTGGAGCTCGGTAAATCCAACTGATTAGTGGTTGCACAATAGGTTCCGTACTCGGCCGTCTATAGCGCGAATCAGTAGAGTAAAATAGATACTATATATAATGCATGCTAGACTCATGGAATTACATGTTCTAAACCTTTTGGAGTGACTTAAGGTCGTTGCACCTTCGATTAACATTATGGACATCATACCATCAATATGAGCTTCTATAGGATTCAAGGATCATACATACTTGCTTAAAATAACTTTATAAGGAAAGAACAACATGAGCAACCTTAGTTTCTAGGAGTAGATCCGTTATGAAATAACGTATTCATTTCACTTTAGATTATGCCAAAAAAAATAAGGAAGTGCCTTAACATACCTTAACCATGGTGAGTCCTTAATACCTCCCAAGCTACTCGTCAATCAAATCAACTCAATCTACCTTTGCATAAGGAGATTCAAAATCAGTGTTGAATAAAGGCTAAATCTGCAACTTAAACTTGTAGCTCGTTTATATAAATCCGGGCATCATCTACCCTATAACAAGAGCCTCCTCAAATATCATATACCAACAACAATTACCAGAGAAATCCAGTAATACATAATTATCAATAACAAGACACCATAAAACGACAACAAGTCATAACTATTTTACGACGAGCGACAAGCTCCAATTGAAATTCGTATACCCCATATCATCCCTTATAAACTTTTTACTTTAACTTAATAGTATCATTAACATGATAATGAAGTCATTCATCAATAATTCCAGCCTTATACCATATATCCGTAACAAAGAAAATGATCCACAACTCCAATTATCTTAATTAGCAACTTTATTCAATAGTTCATGTCTAGTTCATCCATTTAACTTAACCAATGCCAAGATAACCGTAAGAACCTGTAGGAACACAATATAATTACCTCATACAGTAGATTCAAGTCGAAATCAATATTATATTTAGCTTACAACAGCCCAACACACCCCAATCAATTCATACCAAAAACGATAACTATAGTAGTGTCCAACACCCCGAAAATATTACAAAGAATGACTAATCCATAATTTTGCCATTACGTGGTGTTTCTCCAAACTATTTATCCTCCAAAAACTCCATTAAATATCAGCAAAATATATAGACCAAAAGCTACACGAAACAGCCCACAAAACAGTCCATTACGAATCAAATAACTCGAACTCACGGCTTCCGATCACCGTCCCGTGAGTTCTAACTATTATGAAATAAATTAATCAATCTTCCTTGATGTTTAAGATATTGAAACCAGAAATTAGGCATTTTTATTAAAATCAAAATACCTTCCAAAACTGAAACTACAAAGAAAAAGAGAGGTTATATAGTGATACTTACGTCGTGGGGATCGTTCTAGTGTTATTGCTTCGTGATTTCGTGTCTCGGACGATAATCTTGTTGGATAACCTTGTGGAAAGCTTAAGGGTGAGGTTAGGGGTATTATTTGGTTGAGCTCTCTGGAATTATGAAGAAAGAGACGACATAGGAAGATAAATATCCATTTTGGTTGAAAAGGCAAAAGGTGCTACTTGGCACCATCTCATTGGCCCTTTTTCAAATACTTATATCTTTTTATTCGGATGTCGTATGAGAAAACGGTTAAGAGCGTTGGAAAATACATTCCAAGACCTTCAATTTGGTATATAATATGTCCCAAAAAGACCTCATATAGCACACGAAATTTATTACTTAATAAGCTCCATTACAAGGCAAAACCTTAATCGGTTTTTCCGCAACTTAAATCCGATTTTTCTCAAACTTTATACTTCATGTACAAACATCATATATAGTCATATCATGACTTTAAACTAATTTAAATCATGGTTAACAAGTCTCATATTCATCTTAACTTACTTAACACTTCGGCAAACCTTTCTTATCCTTTTAGAAAGATTTCATCCTTTTTGAGTTTACATTAGATAATCCTATAATGATAGTAACGTCTAAAGTACGGGGTGTAACAACATGTACCCTTATAAACATTTATCCTTGAATATTAACTCTCAAAGGCTTGAAAAAAAATATGGGACGTAAAATCACTTTATATACTTTCCAAGAGGATCTCATTTCTGAGCTTACATCAACGGACTTACGACGTACTTTCACGTACAAAAACATGGGTTGTAACATTATTCCCCCCTTTGGAACATTCGTCCTCGAATGTTGACTGATGCACTTCTCATTCTCATACCATGTGGCTCTTATGAATACTTTAATATTGTCCTTTGTTGTCTAGGCAATTGTTCTGTGGATAAATTTAAAAACCAAGGCATTTCCCCCTTTAGTCCTATTCTCACCTCGAGAATTATGGCCGGAGTTCTTCCAATATCGTAACTTCGACTACTTTCTATGATGTATCCTATATGACTATGTCCTTTTATTCACGACTCTTCTCTCCTTTTTTTCCTCCAGTTTTTTGCCAATCTCTTGGCTTCACTTTGTGAATACATACATAGAACTAAGACATGATGTCCCTCTGGGCATATATAGGTATATTTAAGCTCTTCGCTTGGTACTTTGCTGAATGTACGACTATTGCTATATTTCGTTTCATAGCCTTGGTATTATTACCGGGGTGTGCTACACAACTCTAGGTTACTTTCTCATTGCTTGTCCCATAACCTGCCGATGCGACCCTGCCACATTAGGAACATATAATCAACCTCGATATCTGAGTACTCCATCTCACCCTGCCACATTAGGAACATATAATCGACCTCGATATCTGAGGACTCCATCTCTTGTAATCTCAAATAGTGTCTTCTCCTTTTGAGGGGTTGTATCTCTTTAATGGTCTAGCACATGATCTTCATACTGGCATTCCTTCACTTCAGTTACTAAAGAGGAGGTTTCCATGTCCTAAGTAGTAACTCTGGTACCACCTGCATCTAGTAATCGAATTCCAAGATTAGCTAGCAGATGAATCTCACAAGCTATCTCACTCTTCTATGCCTGTAAATATGATAGGCTAAACATAGATCCACGATTGAGGGAGTTGACTACTACATTCGCCTTCCCTGGATGATATAAAATATAAACATCATAGTCTTTCACTAACTCCAGCCATCACCTCGGATGTAATACATTGTCACTAAGGCTCGCCTCTCATCGGGAAACATCTGAAGTGATTTTCTTGATGCACCTACGGACGATACTATACTTCAATAACTGCATTTTCATAGCATCCCAACGTATTCATCTTACGGGGGCATTATAATACCGTGCCATCCATAAAATCCCTTTTCTTTAAATCATTACTCAATCGAAGGCCCAAACGTCATTCTCTTAACTATTACAATTACATCCTTATTCTACTACCAGGGAAGTATTCCATCTCTTCTAATTGCTCCTATTCTTAGACTCCTCGGAGTTCATTCAGAGTGTACCGAGCTTTCTATAGCTCATGGAAAGCATCAGCCCTCTTGTTTTGACGGGTTTAATCTTGAGAACTTGCCTATTATTATCACCTTCTCACTCACATTTACCATACTTACCTTTAAATCTTGCACTGTATCTTCTACCGATTTCATAACCTCCCTTCTACATTGGTGGAATTCACATCCATACCTTAAAGCTCTACTATATTACTTGTAACCCTGGTGCATACACAATCTGGTGGGAGCTTCGTATTAACGTCTTATGAGGCTGATACTCTTCTAATTGCTTTGTCGTAGAGCTTTTATAGAATATGATTGTTGTACTATCTCTCTTATACCTCTGCTATTAAAAGTGCTCCTGCTATGGTTTGAGTCACGATTTCTATAATCGTCTGGGTCTAACAATCGGACTCATGATATAACTTTCGAGCTTCCTCTTCCTTCTCAGTCTTTAATTAAGCTTAGGCTATCTTCTAATCTTCAACTTAGGGTATTAGCTATTACATTAGCCTTTCATGGACTCTATGTAGCATCCATGATATAATCTTCTAACAATTCAAGCCTTTATAGGTGACGTGGACTTAATTCTTTCTTTTAACTTATAACAGAGTCTCTTATAGCTGTATGAATGTCAACATATATACTGCATGGATATAACTCTGAAGTCTTAAGTGCATTCACAATGTAATTAACTCTGGATCATTGATTGAATAATTCCTTTCATGCCTTCTCAGCGTTCTTTAAATGTAAACAATCACTTTTCCTGGTCGTTATGCCACTTGTTACATGAATACTTGGATTATCTTATTGCCCACCAATACTAGAATTTCCTATAACTCATATGATCTCAAATATCACTTTTGACTTCCCGTTCATTAGTCACGATAGGTGCCACTTTCTTATGGAGTGTATACCATATTGTAGCGAGACTGTTGTTACAAGACCATTTCTTCTCTATATCGTTATGCTTAAGTTGAAGCCTTCTTCCTTATTTCCTCAGCTAGTCTTTCTTTGTAGTACTTAAGGAGACCTTCTGGATCTTGTAAAGTTACGATCTTGTTATACTGTATACCCGAAGGAATTTTCGATGTTCTTACTCGCCTACAAACATCCTTAGTTACATACTTTTGTGCCCTTGTGCTCGTAGGGTTACTTCTAAACTCAGATGTTGATTGTCTCCTTAGTGGCACTCTCCATTATTCCCATAACACTTATACGGTACCTTTAGTAACTCAACTCCTATCTGAATATTTCTCAAGGTTACGACATCATATATGCGAGACTAAATTTACTAGATTATGATTCACTACATTTATCTTGCATGATCTGTTGATTTGCTTATACCCTCTTATCTAGCCATAACTAGGCTCTTCCTGAATCAACTACAAACTACTCGTTGATCCAATCTCATATCTATATTCCACGTAATCTCTCTTTAGTTATTTATTTTGTCTTAAGTTACCTCTCGCACTGGCTCCTTATGTATCAAGTGTTCATTTGCACTTATTTATCAATATCATCGGGTGCATAACCCTTACCGCTTCTCTCCGATGTCATGCTTGCATAATGTTCAAGAGTCATATCATATCTATAGGATTTGAATAGATGCAATCTCATTCCTTTCACCCTTTTACCGGTTCCTCATTTACTATTCCATAGTTACCTCTTCATCTTGGTATTTTTTCCACATCTTCACTAACATCTTACTCGCCTTGCGGTAACCTCTCTATACCAGGGATAATTGAATTTATTATGCACAAGGGTGACACTTAATATAACTGGCACACTTAGTCCCTTAAGGTTAACTTTGCTCCACGTGCTTGCTTTAGGGAAGCATCTTCCTAAATGAACCTTAAAGGTTATTCTTTTATTGTCCATTTTATTATTGTCGGAATGTTATCTCTGAAATTCACATGATATCAACTATTATAAAATCCTTCAGTCCCTAATTCATGTTCAGTTTATCTTGTTCACCAGCCCATACTAATTTCTACTACTCTGGGGTCTAACCTTTCCTCTTGGTAATCACGTTGAAGTCACCAACTCATTCTTGAAACAAGGATATGACTTTATGGCCTATACTCATTTATTGCCTCAAGGCCTGTCACCTCTTGTATTTTCCTTCACTCGACTATAGACTCTATCATCGTGTCATATTTTGATTTACTGTTATCACCCATATCTTACTCATGATGCTTCATTTACTCTCTTCTTATTCTCCGAATAATATTTTTGTCTATCACTTTATTCTGAAACTTGAACAAAATGTTCTTTCACTTTTAGCTCCCTTGCTTTATCTCACTGGATCTTCGGAATGCCTAACATTCTTCCCCTTTTTTTAAAAATATTTTTCCCTTCTAGGATCCCACTACCTATCTTCTGAAATTTCTGAATATTCTAGTATTCATATCTGATTGTACTATTCTAAAGTTCACCATCTAGGTGTCTCACAAGGAGATCTATTACCACATTTGCACTATCCTTCGGATACATTAGTTAATGATAACAATCCATCCATAATTTTTGGTTACTCTAACCCGAATTGAATCTTGATATCACCTTCTTCTTTTAAACTATATTTGTTAGCTCCCATAAGACACAACTGAGATGGGTGTGGTGAATTGTATATATCACCGTTAATATTGAAGGTAACACCAGTACTTACATTTCTCTGCCTGAATTGTAAATACTGATAATCTTCATTAACTAGGTACCTCGTACACTTCGTCATCTTGCTTGTTTTACTCGCTGAAACTTGTGTCTACTTTCCGATTCTCTTATTCCTTTTTACCATATGAGTGGATATATATTCTTGCTTTATAACTCCTTATCAAGAAGCTTACACATTTTAGTACACATATGATCTGCTGAAGACCTCATATTTAGTCATCATAAGCATGATGCAAAATCGAGTTCCTCTGACTCAACTCTTCCGCATCAAAATTCAATCTCTTACCAACTATATTTCTGGATGTAGGTATAACTGTATTATGAATAAAACAAAATTTAGGAGTTTGAATTCTTACAACTGAGCTCTATCACACGATCTAGATAAGAAGAAAGAGTGACAGTCCTAAATGCCTTGTAGCCTCCTGCTTATAAGTGCGGTGCACAACACACCCATAAATAAGACTCTACTAGACACGGCTTGTAGACTCCCTAGGATAGAACTGCTCTGATACCACTTCTGTCACGACCCAAACCGAAGGGCCGTGATGGACACCCGGTGCCTTACTCAACCGAGTACCAACATAACATATCTTTCTTATTATACTATCTTGAGTAAATGAGCCAGAAACCCATCATGAGATAAAAAGAATAAAACGTAAGGGAATACTCAACATATGATGACCCAACATGATATACAAACTTATACATGTGACATACGGGCCTATAAGGCAGACATGACCATTTGTAAACTCAACACATGGGCCAACAAGGCCATACAAATATCCATAAACCTGACATCTGTCTACAAGCCTCTAAGAGTACATAAAATCATAAAGGTCGGAACAGAGCCCGCCATACCAATCAATACATATCCAAAGTATACTGACCAAATAGGCAACTTCGGAGCAAGTGGAGTGCACCAACATATCCGCTGAGCTGATAGTCTACTAGGAAGACTGTCAACCTATCAATCGGGACCTGCGGGCATGAAACGTAGCATCCCCAGGCAAAAGGGACGTCAGTACAAATAAAGTACCAAGTATGTAAGGCAGGAAAGCATAAACAAGAACATTAATGTAAAGAGGGATAGAGGAGATACAACCTGTAACATATGAGTGCCTCTAGGGGCTACTGACATGAAATGCATAATACATATATATACATAAACTTTAAAAATATAAGCCTTTGTGGGCATCATCATCATCATATCGTACCCGGCCTCAAAGAGGACTCGGTAAAAACGTACCCGACCATCATAAGGCTCGGTAAAATCATACCCGTCCACGTGGGGCTCGCTAAATCCAACTGATCAGTGGTTGCATAATAGGTGTTATACCCGGCCTACTATAGCGTGGCTCGGTAGAGTAAAATAAATGCTATATATAATGCATGCTAGACTCATGGAATCATGTTCTAAACCTTTTGGAGTGACTTAAGGTCGTTGCACCTTCGATTAACATTATGGACATCATACCATCAATATGAGCTTCTATAGGATTCAAGGATCATACATACTTGCTTAAAATAACTTTATAAGGAAAGAACAACATGAGCAACCTTAGTTTCTAGGAGTAGATCCGTTATGAAATAGCGTATTCATTTCACTTTAGATTATGCCAAAAGAAATAAGGAAGTGTCTTAACATACCTTAACCATGGTGAGTCCTTAATACCTCCCAAGCTACTCGTCCATCAACTCAACTCAATCTACCTTTGCATAAGGAGATTCAAAATCAGTGTTGAATAAAGGCTAAGTCTGCAACTTAAACTTGTAGCTCGTTTATATAAATCCGGGCATCATCTACCCTATAACAAGAGCCTTCTCCAATATCATATACCAACAACAATTACCAGAGAAATCCAGCAATACATAATTATCAATAACAAGACACCATAAAACAACAACAAGTCATAACTATTTTACGACGAGCGACAAGCTCCAATTGAAATTCGTATACCCCATATCATCCCTTATAGACTTTATACTTTAACTTAATAGTATCATTAACATGATAATGAAGTCATTCATCAATAATTCCAGCCTTATACCATATATCCGTAACAAAGAAAATGATCCACAACTCCAATTATCTTAATTAGCAACTTTATTCAATAGTTCATGTCTAGTTCATCCATTTAACTTAACCAATGCCAAGATAACCGTAAGAACCTGTAGGAACACAATATAATTACCTCATACAGTAGATTCAAGTCGAAATCAATATTATATTTAGCTTACAACAGCCCAACACACCCCAATCAATTCATACCAAAAACGACAACTATAGTAGTGTCCAACACCCCGAAAATATTACAAAGAATGACTAATCCATAATTTTGCCATTACGTGGTGTTTCTCCAAACTATTTATCCTCCAAAAACTCCATTAAATATCAGCAAAATATATAGACCAAAAGCTACACGAAACAGCCCACAAAACAGTCCATTACGAATCAAATAACTCGAACTCACGGCTTCCGATCACCGTCCCGTGAGTTCTAACTATTATGAAATAAATTAATCAATCTTCCTTGATGTTTAAGATATTGAAACCAGAAATTAGGCATTTTTATTAAAATCAAAATACCTTCCAAAACTGAAACTACAAAGAAAAAGAGAGGTTATATAGTGATACTTACGTCGTGGGGATCGTTCTAGTGTTATTGCTTCGTGATTTCGTGTCTCGGACGATAATCTTGTTGGATAACCTTGTGGAAAGCTTAAGGGTGAGGTTAGGGGTATTATTTGGTTGAGCTCTCTGGAATTATGAAGAAAGAGACGACATAGGAAGATAAATATCCATTTTGGTTGAAAAGGCAAAAGGTGCTACTTGGCACCATCTCATTGGCCCTTTTTCAAATACTTATATCTTTTTATTCGGATGTCGTATGAGAAAACGGTTAAGAGCGTTGGAAAATACATTCCAAGACCTTCAATTTGGTATATAATATGTCCCAAAAAGACCTCATATAGCACACGAAATTTATTACTTAATAAGCTCCATTACAAGGCAAAACCTTAATCGGTTTTTCCGCAACTTAAATCCGATTTTTCTCAAACTTTATACTTCATGTACAAACATCATATATAGTCATATCATGACTTTAAACTAATTTAAATCATGGTTAACAAGTCTCATATTCATCTTAACTTACTTAACACTTCGGCAAACCTTTCTTATCCTTTTAGAAAGATTTCATCCTTTTTGAGTTTACATTAGATAATCCTATAATGATAGTAACGTCTAAAGTACGGGGTGTAACAACATGTACCCTTATAAACATTTATCCTTGAATATTAACTCTCAAAGGCTTGAAAAAAAATATGGGACGTAAAATCACTTTATATACTTTCCAAGAGGATCTCATTTCTGAGCTTACATCAACGGACTTACGACGTACTTTCACGTACAAAAACATGGGTTGTAACATTATTCCCCCCTTTGGAACATTCGTCCTCGAATGTTGACTGATGCACTTCTCATTCTCATACCATGTGGCTCTTATGAATACTTTAATATTGTCCTTTGTTGTCTAGGCAATTGTTCTGTGGATAAATTTAAAAACCAAGGCATTTCCCCCTTTAGTCCTATTCTCACCTCGAGAATTATGGCCGGAGTTCTTCCAATATCGTAACTTCGACTACTTTCTATGATGTATCCTATATGACTATGTCCTTTTATTCACGACTCTTCTCTCCTTTTTTTCCTCCAGTTTTTTGCCAATCTCTTGGCTTCACTTTGTGAATACATACATAGAACTAAGACATGATGTCCCTCTGGGCATATATAGGTATATTTAAGCTCTTCGCTTGGTACTTTGCTGAATGTACGACTATTGCTATATTTCGTTTCATAGCCTTGGTATTATTACCGGGGTGTGCTACACAACTCTAGGATACTTTATCATTGCTTGTCCCATAACCTGCCGATGCGACCCTGCCACATTAGGAACATATAATCAACCTCGATATCTGAGTACTCCATCTCACCCTGCCACATTAGGAACATATAATCGACCTCGATATCTGAGGACTCCATCTCTTGTAATCTCAAATAGTGTCTTCTCCTTTTGAGGGGTTGTATCTCTTTAATGGTCTAGCACATGATCTTCATACTGGCATTCCTTCACTTCAGTTACTAAAGAGGAGGTTTCCATGTCCTAAGTAGTAACTCTGGTACCACCTGCATCTAGTAATCGAATTCCAAGATTAGCTAGCAGATGAATCTCACAAGCTATCTCACTCTTCTATGCCTGTAAATATGATAGGCTAAACATAGATCCACGATTGAGGGAGTTGACTACTACATTCGCCTTCCCTGGATGATATAAAATATAAACATCATAGTCTTTCACTAACTCCAGCCATCACCTCGGATGTAATACATTGTCACTAAGGCTCGCCTCTCATCGGGAAACATCTGAAGTGATTTTCTTGATGCACCTACGGACGATACTATACTTCAATAACTGCATTTTCATAGCATCCCAACGTATTCATCTTACGGGGGCATTATAATACCGTGCCATCCATAAAATCCCTTTTCTTTAAATCATTACTCAATCGAAGGCCCAAACGTCATTCTCTTAACTATTACAATTACATCCTTATTCTACTACCAGGGAAGTATTCCATCTCTTCTAATTGCTCCTATTCTTAGACTCCTCGGAGTTCATTCAGAGTGTACCGAGCTTTCTATAGCTCATGGAAAGCATCAGCCCTCTTGTTTTGACGGGTTTAATCTTGAGAACTTGCCTATTATTATCACCTTCTCACTCACATTTACCATACTTACCTTTAAATCTTGCACTGTATCTTCTACCGATTTCATAACCTCCCTTCTACATTGGTGGAATTCACATCCATACCTTAAAGCTCTACTATATTACTTGTAACCCTGGTGCATACACAATCTGGTGGGAGCTTCGTATTAACGTCTTATGAGGCTGATACTCTTCTAATTGCTTTGTCGTAGAGCTTTTATAGAATATGATTGTTGTACTATCTCTCTTATACCTCTGCTATTAAAAGTGCTCCTGCTATGGTTTGAGTCACGATTTCTATAATCGTCTGGGTCTAACAATCGGACTCATGATATAACTTTCGAGCTTCCTCTTCCTTCTCAGTCTTTAATTAAGCTTAGGCTATCTTCTAATCTTCAACTTAGGGTATTAGCTATTACATTAGCCTTTCATGGACTCTATGTAGCATCCATGATATAATCTTCTAACAATTCAAGCCTTTATAGGTGACGTGGACTTAATTCTTTCTTTTAACTTATAACAGAGTCTCTTATAGCTGTATGAATGTCAACATATATACTGCATGGATATAACTCTGAAGTCTTAAGTGCATTCACAATGTAATTAACTCTGGATCATTGATTGAATAATTCCTTTCATGCCTTCTCAGCGTTCTTTAAATGTAAACAATCACTTTTCCTGGTCGTTATGCCACTTGTTACATGAATACTTGGATTATCTTATTGCCCACCAATACTAGAATTTCCTATAACTCATATGATCTCAAATATCACTTTTGACTTCCCGTTCATTAGTCACGATAGGTGCCACTTTCTTATGGAGTGTATACCATATTGTAGCGAGACTGTTGTTACAAGACCATTTCTTCTCTATATCGTTATGCTTAAGTTGAAGCCTTCTTCCTTATTTCCTCAGCTAGTCTTTCTTTGTAGTACTTAAGGAGACCTTCTGGATCTTGTAAAGTTACGATCTTGTTATACTGTATACCCGAAGGAATTTTCGATGTTCTTACTCGCCTACAAACATCCTTAGTTACATACTTTTGTGCCCTTGTGCTCGTAGGGTTACTTCTAAACTCAGATGTTGATTGTCTCCTTAGTGGCACTCTCCATTATTCCCATAACACTTATACGGTACCTTTAGTAACTCAACTCCTATCTGAATATTTCTCAAGGTTACGACATCATATATGCGAGACTAAATTTACTAGATTATGATTCACTACATTTATCTTGCATGATCTGTTGATTTGCTTATACCCTCTTATCTAGCCATAACTAGGCTCTTCCTGAATCAACTACAAACTACTCGTTGATCCAATCTCATATCTATATTCCACGTAATCTCTCTTTAGTTATTTATTTTGTCTTAAGTTACCTCTCGCACTGGCTCCTTATGTATCAAGTGTTCATTTGCACTTATTTATCAATATCATCGGGTGCATAACCCTTACCGCTTCTCTCCGATGTCATGCTTGCATAATGTTCAAGAGTCATATCATATCTATAGGATTTGAATAGATGCAATCTCATTCCTTTCACCCTTTTACCGGTTCCTCATTTACTATTCCATAGTTACCTCTTCATCTTGGTATTTTTTCCACATCTTCACTAACATCTTACTCGCCTTGCGGTAACCTCTCTATACCAGGGATAATTGAATTTATTATGCACAAGGGTGACACTTAATATAACTGGCACACTTAGTCCCTTAAGGTTAACTTTGCTCCACGTGCTTGCTTTAGGGAAGCATCTTCCTAAATGAACCTTAAAGGTTATTCTTTTATTGTCCATTTTATTATTGTCGGAATGTTATCTCTGAAATTCACATGATATCAACTATTATAAAATCCTTCAGTCCCTAATTCATGTTCAGTTTATCTTGTTCACCAGCCCATACTAATTTCTACTACTCTGGGGTCTAACCTTTCCTCTTGGTAATCACGTTGAAGTCACCAACTCATTCTTGAAACAAGGATATGACTTTATGGCCTATACTCATTTATTGCCTCAAGGCCTGTCACCTCTTGTATTTTCCTTCACTCGACTATAGACTCTATCATCGTGTCATATTTTGATTTACTGTTATCACCCATATCTTACTCATGATGCTTCATTTACTCTCTTCTTATTCTCCGAATAATATTTTTGTCTATCACTTTATTCTGAAACTTGAACAAAATGTTCTTTCACTTTTAGCTCCCTTGCTTTATCTCACTGGATCTTCGGAATGCCTAACATTCTTCCCCTTTTTTTAAAAATATTTTTCCCTTCTAGGATCCCACTACCTATCTTCTGAAATTTCTGAATATTCTAGTATTCATATCTGATTGTACTATTCTAAAGTTCACCATCTAGGTGTCTCACAAGGAGATCTATTACCACATTTGCACTATCCTTCGGATACATTAGTTAATGATAACAATCCATCCATAATTTTTGGTTACTCTAACCCGAATTGAATCTTGATATCACCTTCTTCTTTTAAACTATATTTGTTAGCTCCCATAAGACACAACTGAGATGGGTGTGGTGAATTGTATATATCACCGTTAATATTGAAGGTAACACCAGTACTTACATTTCTCTGCCTGAATTGTAAATACTGATAATCTTCATTAACTAGGTACCTCGTACACTTCGTCATCTTGCTTGTTTTACTCGCTGAAACTTGTGTCTACTTTCCGATTCTCTTATTCTTTTTTACCATATGAGTGGATATATATTCTTGCTTTATAACTCCTTATCAAGAAGCTTACACATTTTAGTACACATATGATCTGCTGAAGACCTCATATTTAGTCATCATAAGCATGATGCAAAATCGAGTTCCTCTGACTCAACTCTTTCGCATCAAAATTCAATCTCTTACCAACTATATTTCTGGATGTAGGTATAACTGTATTATGAATAAAACAAAATTTAGGAGTTTGAATTCTTACAACTGAGCTCTATCACACGATCTAGATAAGAAGAAAGAGTGACAGTCCTAAATGCCTTGTAGCCTCCTGCTTATAAGTGCGGTGCACAACACACCCATAAATAAGACTCTACTAGACACGGCTTGTAGACTCCCTAGGATAGAACTGCTCTGATACCACTTCTGTCACGACCCAAACCGAAGGGCCGTGATGGACACCCGGTGCCTTACTCAACCGAGTACCAACATAACATATCTTTCTTATTATACTATCTTGAGTAAATGAGCCAGAAACCCATCATGAGATAAAAAGAATAAAACGTAAGGGAATACTCAACATATGATGACCCAACATGATATACAAACTTATACATGTGACATACGGGCCTATAAGGCAGACATGACCATTTGTAAACTCAACACATGGGCCAACAAGGCCATACAAGTATCCATAAACCTGACATCTGTCTACAAGCCTCTAAGAGTACATAAAATCATAAAGGTCGGAACAGAGCCCGCCATACCAATCAATACATATCCAAAGTATACTGACCAAATAGGCAACTTCGGAGCAAGTGGAGTGCACCAACATATCCGCTGAGCTGATAGTCTACTAGGAAGACTGTCAACCTATCAATCGGGACCTGCGGGCATGAAACGTAGCATCCCCAGGCAAAAGGGACGTCAGTACAAATAAAGTACCAAGTATGTAAGGCAGGAAAGCATAAACAAGAATATTAATGTAAAGAGGGATAGAGGAGATACAACCTGTAACATATGAGTGCCTCTAGGGGCTACTGACATGAAATGCATAATACATATATATACATAAACTTTAAAAATATAAGCCTTTGTGGGCATCATCATCATCATATCGTACCCGGCCTCAAAGAGGACTCGGTAAAAACGTACCCGACCATCATAAGGCTCGGTAAAATCATACCCGTCTACGTGGGGCTCGCTAAATCCAACTGATCAGTGGTTGCACAATAGGTGTTATACCCGGCCTACTATAGCGTGGCTCGGTAGAGTAAAATAAATGCTATATATAATGCATGCTAGACTCATGGAATCATGTTCTAAACCTTTTGGAGTGACTTAAGGTCGTTGCACCTTCGATTAACATTATGGACATCATACCATCAATATGAGCTTCTATAGGATTCAAGGATCATACATACTTGCTTAAAATAACTTTATAAGGAAAGAACAACATGAGCAACCTTAGTTTCTAGGAGTAGATCCGTTATGAAATAGCGTATTCATTTCACTTTAGATTATGCCAAAAGAAATAAGGAAGTGTCTTAACATACCTTAACCATGGTGAGTCCTTAATACCTCCCAAGCTACTCGTCCATCAACTCAACTCAATCTACCTTTGCATAAGGAGATTCAAAATCAGTGTTGAATAAAGGCTAAGTCTGCAATTTAAACTTGTAGCTCGTTTATATAAATCCGGGCATCATCTACCCTATAACAAGAGCCTCCTCCAATATCATATACCAACAACAATTACCAGAGAAATCCAGCAATACATAATTATCAATAACAAGACACCATAAAACAACAACAAGTCATAACTATTTTACGACGAGCGACAAGCTCCAATTGAAATTCGTATACCCCATATCATCCCTTATAGACTTTTTACTTTAACTTAATAGTATCATTAACATGATAATGAAGTCATTCATCAATAATTCCAGCCTTATACCATATATCCATAACAAAGAAAATGATCCACAACTCCAATTATTCTTAATTAGCAACTTTATTCAATAGTTCATGTCTAGTTCATCCATTTAACTTAACCAATGCCAAGATAACCGTAAGAACCTATAAGAACACAATATAATTACCTCATACAGTTGATTCAAGTCGAAATCAATATTATATTTAGCTTACAACATCCCAACATACCCCAATCAATTCATACCAAAAACGACAACTATAGTAGTGTCCAACACCCCGAAAATATTACAAAGAATGACTAATCCATAATTTTGCCATTACGTGGTGTTTCTCCACACCATTTATCCTCTAAAAACTCCATTAAATAGCAGCAAAATATATAGACCAAAAGCTACACGAAACAGCCCACAAAACAGTCCATTACGAATCAAATAACTCGAACTCACAGCTTCCGATCACCGTCCCGTGAGTTCTAACTATTATGAAATAAATTAATCAATCTTCCTTGATGTTTAAGATATTGAAACCAGAAATTAGGCATTTTTATTAACCTCAAAATACCTTCCAAAACTGAAACTACAAAGAAAAAGAGAGGTTATATAGTGATACTTACGTCGTGGAGATCGTTCTAGTGTTATTGCTTCGTGATTTCGTGCCTCGGACGATAATATTGTTGGATAACCTTGTGGAAAGCTTAAGGGTGAGGTTAGGGGTATTATTTGGTTGAGCTCTATGGAATTATGAAGAAAGAGACGACATAGGAAGATAAATATCCATTTTGGTTGAAAAGGCAAAAGGTGCTACTTGGCACCATCTCATTGGCCCTTTTTCAAATACTTATATCTTTTTATCCGGATGTCGTATGAGCAAACGGTTAAGAGCGTTGGAAAATACATTCCAAGACCTTCAATTTGGTATATAATATGTCCCAAAAAGACGTCATATAGCACACAAAATTTATTACTCAATAAGCTCCATTACAAGGCAAATCCTTAGTCGGTTTTTCCGCAACTTAAATCCGATTTTTCTCAAACTTTATAGTTCATGTACAAACATCATGTATAGTCATATCATGGTTTTAAACTCATTTAAATCATGGTTAACAAGTCTCATATTCATCTTAACTTACTTAACACTTCGGCAAACTTTTCTTATCCTTGTAGAAAGATTTCATCCTTTTTGAGTTTACATTAGATAATCCTATAATGATAGTAACGTCTAAAGTACGGGGTGTAACAACATGTACCCTTATAAATATTTATCCTTGAATATTAACTCTCAAAGGCTTGAAAAAAAATATGGGACGTAAAATCACTTTATATACTTTCTAAGAGGATCTCATTTCTGAGCTTACATCAACGGACTTACGACGTACTTTCACGTACAAAAACATGGGTTGTAACAGAACAACATTCCCTAAGTAGAATCTTAGAGAGACAAGAGCCCCGCCTTATTGACACACAGGGTACTACATCGCCAGACTGCATTATTTTCTACTAACATAGGGTAAAACATTCCCTAGTAGCATCTTAGAGTGCCATGAGCCTCATCTTATCACCAACACAGGGTACTACATCCCCTGGCTGCATTACTTTCTGCCAACATAGGGTACGACATTTCCTAGTAGCATCTCAGAGTGCCACGAGCCTTATTTTATTGCCAACATAGGGTGCGACATTCCCTAGTAGCATCTCAGAGTGCCACGAGCCTCATTTTATTTCCAACATAGGGTACGACATCCCCTAGTATCATTTCAGAGCGCCACGAGCCTCATTTTATTGCAAACATAGGGTACGACATTCCTTAGTAGCATCCGGAATGCCACGAGCCTTACCTTTTTGCCAATACAGGGTACTAAATCCCCTGGTTGCATTACTTATTGCCAACATAGGGTACAACATTCCCTTGTAGCATCTCAGAGCGCCATAAGCCTCATTTTATGCAACATAGGGTACGACATTCCCTATTAACCTCCCAGAGTCCCACGAGCCTCGTCTTATTGCCAACATAGGGTACTACATCCCCTGACTGCATTACTTTCTGCCAACATAGGGTACGACATTCCCTAGCAGCATCCTAGAGTGCCACGAGCCTCATCTTATCGTCAATACGGGGTAATAAATCCCCTGGTTGCCTTCCTTCTTATTAACACAGGGTACGCCATCCCCTATTATTTATAAAAGAACATGTCTTTTTTAATTCTTTATTCTGCAATAGCAAAGATAGTTTAATGTGTTTTCAATAACTCACAAAATTTTCTAGTGCAAACTGGTGCAGAAAATTTTTGTTCGTTTTTTTTGTGTTGGCTTGTAGGTTTTTCTGCAAAGCACGGATTGGATGTGCAAAAATAAGATTTCAGTTCTTTCCAGAGAAAGTAGAACATTTGATCTCAATATCAGCCGCAACCAGCTTTGACGTAATGCATGCGGAGACATATGGTCAAGATCCATCTTCCCATCATTTGATCAAGAAACAAGCCTGCGAGAATATTTCATAGTCTGTTGCATCGAGAGTATCAAGTTTCAGTCTAAAGTCAATTTGAGAAGCAAGTCAAGAATCAAGACAAGAATCTAGATGGCATCTAGATAGGAATTTTGTAACTCTTAAATTTCAAGAGTATGTAATTTTATTTTCATTTTGATGTAATAGTAAGAACTGCGGATCGGAACCTCGACGGAACCTCAATGGACTCTCCATCTAAGCATACTCAATCACTCTTCTTCCACTTGAACTATACGTGACCTGATTCCCTTATAACTCGGGATATGTAGGCTGCCTAAAACCAAGGGTCGGTTACATCTTTTTCTTTTATCTTCATTTCCTTTTTAAATAATAGTAAGTTCAAAAATCAGTCACCTTGTTTATTTTCTTTGCCTGAAAACTCTTTATGTTTCCAAGAAAAGAGGGGCATGCTGTGAACTAGGGGTGTGAATAAAATCCGAAATACCGAATTTCGAACCGGACCAAATTAATTCGGTATTTCGATTTTGGTTTTTCTGGTATTTCGATTCAATTCGGTACTAAATTTTTGGTATTTCGTTACGGTCCTCGGTATTAGGATCTTGATAATTCGGTATACCGAATTTTTAAAAATGATACAGGAGCTGACTGCCCAGTGCCCCAGCCCAGGTGCCGACCCAAAAACTAAAATTTTTATTTTTGGTGTTGGAGCCCAACCCAGTAATGAATAACCCAATAACCCAAAAATCTTTCACTTTCTTACCCTCTTGTCTTACCCCCAAACAAATGAATGGGAGAAAATGTTCGGATTTGCTACATGTATTAAGCCGCGAAAACTACCTTATAAGCTAAAATTATCGACTCCATCAGTATCAAGATCAGAATTTAAAAATGTAATAATAAGGATAACACCTCGCAGAAAGTCGTCAACTTCAACTTTATACTATAAACACCAAATCATAAGTAGGGTATTGATAATATAGTAATATCAGTGAATAGACACCCAAAATGCACCAGAAATTCATCATCAACAGAAAAGTAACAAGCAAGAACAAGAATCCTCTAAACTTTGGATAATGAATCACTTCCATCTCTTGAACTTGTGTTTGCCAAACATGCCATGTTTCCAATGCTTCCAAACTTCCCATGCTTGAATTTTCCGTGCTTAAACTTGCCAAATAAATGTGCCTTGTGTATGTTTCTGCCTTTATATTTTGTATTGGCCACTTGTAGTTTGGTATTTTGGTTGCACAGTTCTTTTAACACACTAATAACGAGTGACAGTTAGATAACATTTCGTTGTTCTTTATCAGCGAATATTAAACCGAAACCGTACCGAACCAAAATAATAAATACCGAACCGATACTTTGGTACGATATTTGGTATACACAATTGATAAACCGAATACCGAACCGAAATACCGAATGCCCACCCCTACCGTGAACAACTAATTTTTGACCATACCCAAATTCTATACTATTTTTGTGTAAATATTTCTTTTAGATCTAATCTTAATATTTAAACTTTTATCTTACTCTTAATATGATTTATTTTTTTTTAAAAAAAAATACAAAAATACTCTCATTCTTAGAGTACAAATTTTATTTCTAAAAAAAATAAAAATAAAATATATGTATATGTATATGTATATATATGGTTTCTTTTAATAAGTAAGCTATCATTTAAAGTACATGTAAATATTTTGTTTTACTATATTGTAAGAAATGTTGGTTATTCTTCTTATCTTCATAATTTAATTATCTTTTAAAATAAAAGATAAAAAAAAGATCCAAAATGAACTAAAATCACGTTAAATTGGTGAAGTTTATTATAAAATTTTATTTAAAAATTTGATTTTACTTTTAAGAAATAATTAAAAAAATAAAAATAAACCATAACCCCATTTTCCCCATACCCCTCACGTCTCCACCTTCCCACTTTCCCCACTCACAACCCCCAATCCCTCCATAAAACACACACACGGGCTGGGGACAAAAAAAAGAAGCAACAAAAGAAGATAAAAAGAAGAAAAGAAACAAAAAAGATAAAAAGAAGAAGAGAAGTGAAAAGATAAAAAAGAAGAGAAGGAAAAGAAGGAACAGAAGTCAGAAGACAAAGGAATAAGAAAAAAGAGAACGAAAAAAAGAAAGAGAAAAATTGAACGTGAAAGAGAAAAGGAGTTTGAAGACGGAGTTTGAGATTTCGTTCGCGATTCCGAATTCAAGGTTCTAGAAAAGTTAGCATTGCTAGCCTTAGAAACTAGTAGATTGTAGATATTCTATTTATTGTGAAATCTTACAAAAGATAACACTCAATCTTTTTGTATAGTTTAAACATGATATATGAGATTTATGTCTTCGCAAAGTTTGAAGTTTAATTCGTTTTGTGAATTTTGTTAGAATCATATATCAAATCTTTCTGTATAGTTTAAACATGATATATGAGATCTATGTCTTCTCAAAGTTTGAATTTTTTTTTATTCATTTGTGAATTTTTTAGAATCATTATATATATATATATATATATATATATATATATATATATATATATATATATATATATATATATCTTTCGACACAAGGTTCATTCGGAATAGTCCAATTTATACTAATTCATGAATTGGAAGGAGCCTATTAATAAAGAAAAAAACTTTTGCAACTAAGGTCATTCTTTCCATTTCTTGCTTTCATTGTTAATTTATCTATTTTGCTATATATCCTCGTCAATTTGATTGATGTTCTGTTGATTAGCCCATGTGTTCATAGCCGAACCTTTGATTAATATACTTAAATAATAAAAAGATCATGTACGCATTTCGCGCCTCAATGTCTTTAGATTTAAAATAATTATGTTATAACTAGGTGTACATTCCGTATCTTGGTTTAACATTTAATTTCAAAGAAGTACCTTATGTGCGTTCCACATCTTGGTGAAGACAATTTATAAAAAAATAATAATTAATTAAGCGGTAATAAATAATTCATAATCAATAAAATACAAGAATAGCTAAAAATTAATTTAAGCCTTACATTAGTCAATAAAGCGACCGTGCTAGAACCAAGGGACTCGAGGGGTGCCTTACACCTTCCCCTCGATCAACAAAATTCCTTACTTAGTCTTCTGTTTTCGTAGACCTTAAATTAGGAGTCAAACCTTCCTTTTGATAAGGGATTCAAATAAAAGGTGACTTGGAACATCAAAACTCAATTCTAAGTGGCGACTCTAAATAATAAATAATCCCTTTTCAAAACATCACTTCAATTGAAAAAACTCTTCTAACTCAACCTCGTAATAGGATTGCGTAAAAAAAAGAGGTGTGATAGGGGGAGGGAAAGAAATATTCATTAACCAGGAAACTTTGAAAAATGAGAAAGAAAATTACCTAGTGAACCTTGATTCACTTCAAACAGCAGCAACTTCGGTTCAGATCAAACAACAGTGCATATATTATTTAAATACCAATTATGTCCAGTTATAAGTAGCTTGTTACAAAAATGTACGGACGAAATTTAAAAATAGCCAGATTCATAAGTGGTCAATCACAAACAGCCACAGTTTCAAAAGTAATCGAAATTTAGCCACTTTTCATGTAAAGATAAATCTGAACAAAAACACTGCTCAAAATCCGGAAAATACTCCAGTATAATATACTGGAATTCCAGTATAATATACCGGTCCAGCATAATATGCTGGAAGTTCATACACAGGTGCACCGATCTCCAGTATATTATGCTGGAACTTTCCGTGTTACAGCAAAATAGTGGCTATTTTTCAATAACTTTGCAAATGCTGGCTATTTTTGAATGATCAATCCGAAAACTGACTAGCCCGTACTATTTTTACTACAAAAATTGATCAATTCATTAAATATTACTTACTAATATTAGCCATATGTTATCAATATTAGCCAATTAGGTCCGTTGTCCTAAAATTTCATTGCAGTTCGAATTTCAAGTCACTGCCCTGAAGCTTGAACAGTAATTGTGTAAAATTATTTTATAATTTCTACTGCTAGACAAATTTGTTGTTGCATACAAAGTTGGTGCTTTTGAGTTGCAAATGTGACTATTAGATGATCATAGACGTAGAATTTGTTGTCTGGCATCTCTTATTGCCATTTTCGATGCCACGTTATTATCATTAGTTAGTGTTGCTACATGTTTGAGTGAGTTGGAGCAATTTTTGGATAATTAAGCAAATTTTGCAAAAGTTTTGGGATAATTGTGATTGGATGAAGAGAGACTGCAAAGAAGAAGACGACATTAGGAAGTGCTAAATTCTAAACACATGATCAATTGTACCTATGTTTTAAATAACACCATTAAAACACCTGTTGTTATTACTTTCAATATAATTTTCAGCGTTTTATTTGATTTATAACACGTGGCGTTTGGATTTAAAAACAGATTTAAAGAGGAAAAGATGGTAAGTTTTTTGTTAGTATTAATAATTATGATCCTTGACTTCTTTCGCATAAAAATATTCGGACTATTTGTCCATGAAAGATTAATGAATTTTATATCTTTACTATGGCAAAATAATAGTAGTAAATAACTTTTAGATCTGTGTCTCTATAAATTCATAAAAGGTCGGTTAGCTAGGGGGAAAAAACAACGTAGTAATAGTCAGCTATTAATCAGGGAAAATATCTATTGATCAATTTTCCGGATCTAGTGGATTATTTAATATTTAGATGAAATCTTAGGGAAAAATAACTTTCACCAATTTCCTTGAATTATTACAGGGCGTTTGGATTTGAAAGCAGATTCAAAGAGGAAAAAGATGGCAAGTTATTACGTACAGTAATAATCATGATCCTTGAGACCTTGACCCCTCCTTCCCATAAATAATTGTAAATATATTCCTTAATTAGTCACTTTCCTTTTGTTTTCACTCGGATCTAATAAAAGCATTGTAGCTTTACATTGCATAAAAAAGGAAAACTTTCTATATAAATCCTCCATCTATCGTCTCCTTATATAAATGGACCAAAGATCTTCTCCAGTTGTGTTCTCGTTCTTGATTTTGAGCGTATAGTAAATTAAGAGAAAATTATCAATGGCCTGGAACTGCAGGTTGTGTGGTCGCAGTGGGCGTAACCAAAGAACGTGTAGTGAGAAAGGCAAGAGCATCAAATTATTCGGTGTGAAGATCTCAACTACTACACCTAAAAAAGATTCAGCAAATAATTATGGAAGAAAAATCAAGAAAGCAATCCCATGGACTGAAGATGAACATAGATTATTCTTGAAGGGGTTGGAAATTTATGGGAAAAGCAATTGGGCAAAGATTAGTAAAGATTTGTTGCCTAATAGAACACATATTCAAATTGCTAGCCATGCTCAAAAGTATTTTATGTTTAAGAGATTGGCTGCTGCTTCCAATGAGAGAAAAAATCGTAAGAAGCCAAGTATTTTCGACGTTCATAGTGAAGAAATAATTATTTCAGAAAGAGAGACTAGTAATGTTTCTGAACATGCAATTCAAGAACATGTACAAGAAACTGGTGGAAATATTCCAAGTCAAGTGCCATTGGAGATTATTAAAGAACATGCTCAAGATCACCAAGAAACTACTGCAATTAGCTCTGAGAGAAATCATGGTTATAATTTCTTCATTATTCCATGTTTTATGCCGATGTTGAATTTACCTGTATTCCATAGTTTTTGCAATTAACTAAAAATCAAGGATAGCTATAGTGGAGTAATATTTTTGTATATTTGACAGTCCCACCTTTTGTACCTTTTTACATATGAAAATAGAATAAGGCTAGAACAAGTTTTCTCAGAAAAATATCGAATAATACTCGGTACTTATTTAGCCAAACTAGGAAATTTATGTGCTCTTTATAGCACTATCTTTGTTTGTACTGACTGTTAATACTTTTCTTATCTCTCTTTCGACCCAAAAGAAAAAGGAGTAAATTGCTTTTAATTTAGGGTCTTCTGACATGCAGTTAACTAAATAGTACTAACTACAACAACAACAACAATCCAGTATAATCCCACTTAGTGGGGTCTGAGGAGGGTAGTATGTACGCAGACCTTACCCCTACCCTAGGGTAGAGAGACTGTTTCCAAATAGACCCCCGGCATCCTTCCCTCCAAGAACTTCCCACCTTGCTCTTGGGGAGACTCGAACTCACAACCTCTCGGTTGGAAGTGGGGGTTGCTTACCATCAGAGCAACCCCGGTACTAAATAGTACTAAGTAACTAAAATAAATAACAGACGACAACTGGAACTCGATTATGCTAGCCCTGAAATTCTTATCAGCGCAATATATTAGTCTTGTCTCCCATAATCCTTGTTTATCGAGACTCAGAACCAAATTTGACTTCTTAATTTAGGAAGCAAATAAGACTTAATTTCATTCGTTATCTAGCAATCGGAGAATCTAAATTTACGGAAAATTTTATTTTGTGACTCATACAACTGAGGCAACATTTTTCTCACAATTTTGTGGACCCAGATTTCTGTGGACCCAGATTTCTGTGGACCCAGAAGTGTAAGATTGGTCTTCACAAATTATTAAGACAAAAAGGTGCCTCATTACAATTAGTGTAAGTTGTATGAGACACAAAATAAAACTTCTCTAAATTTACTATTGCAAAACCCACTCAAATATCATATCATATCCAAATTAAATTGAAATCCGTGGAAGGAGAACGTGGAATGAGAGTTTGAAACTCAAGTAGGAAGTAGCTAATTAGTAAATTTTTCTAAGGGACCTAAATAATATTTTTATATTTCCGAATATTAATTAAAAGTCCTTTAGTCACTAATACAAATATCTTGGATTTTAAGTTTTAATTCATGTTACTATTAACACTTAATTTTATATTTTCTCTCATCACTTGAGGGTCTTATTTTAATTATTAAGATCTAGCACTGAGAGATGGTATGTTGGGACCGCATAGCGCAGTGGATTAGCGCGTCTGACTTCGGATCAGAAGGTCGTGGGTTCGACTCCCACTGTGGTCGTTTTATTTTTGCCTTCTGGTAGGTAGCGTTGACGAATAACATTGCATTAAATCTAGCCACCACTTTGCTTTGCCAAGTATTACAGTACCTTTTAAATAAACTTGTTGAATATTAGTCTTTGAACAAAACAAAAGCTTAGACACATGTATTACCAGTTGTACATTTTGGGAAGTAACCTAAAAATAAAGAGCACCATATATATATCAACATATTACAAGGAAACCTAGGACTGTTACTTGCAAAGAAATTTAAAAATTAAAGAATGGATTACTATGTTGCACTCTTGTACTTGATAGAAAGGAAGGAAAGAATAAGCCTTAACTTTAACACGGATAAATTCCACTGGACCAATATCATTTTGTAACCGAAACTACGGGACTAGTATCTGCTTAAAAGTTAGAAGGAACAATTTCATAGTGGGAAGCCAATGAACAGTTGCAGCTGCAGTAATTATAAATATCCAACTGAAACTTGATCCAACATTGAAGAAAATACTTTCCAAATATTTCTGCCTACATGTGAAATATGATTTCTACTAAAAGACTTTAATGTCTTAGCAACAGCTAGCAATGAGTTCTTTTATGTTTCAACACACAAAAGAATGCATGCGGCAAGCATAATAAGTAGGAGTATTTAAAGTGTTCATTAAAGACAACATAATATTAGTGCCAAATATGAGGATTAAAACCAGTTCTTTTCCAAATGTGTATATTAACATCTTATCATATAGAATTACAGGTGTTAATTAAAATCAAGTACTAGTGAGACTAAAACTCCATGTTATATCAACCAATCTCAGTGCTAAGTGCTAACACGGAAAAAAGAGAAGAAAAAACAAAAGAAGGGATTGTTATAGAGCACAATGACACCACAAGAAGCTTGTTCAGCATACTAATCTAATACTCTCTTCCATTTGGAGTGATTATGAAACAAGATTTATTTATGCTAATATGATCTAAGAAAGTAATACTACTACTAGTAACTAAAAATGGGAATTTGCAGTGAAGTATCAATCTTAAGGAACTCTTTGATTTCAGTAAACAGTAATCATCGATGACACTTGGTTAAAAAAACCCAATCCTCGTCAGTTTTGCACCCTCCACTTTCATCTTTCTCCTTCTCTTTCTGTAACACATGAGCCTAAAATATTTCTCTGCTTCTTAAACCTGATAGGAAAGTGTTTGTCATGTGAAAGCTCAATCATAATAATATCCCCTGATTTCAACTCATGTTCAGCAACAATTTCCTTCCATTTTCCACGGAAAAAATACTGTGAACCATCCTTAACCCATTTGATCTCCCAAAATCTGCCTCCAGGATCAACAAATTGTAACTTTACGTCCCTCCTTGTATGTCCATTACTTATGGTCTTAGGGAAATAGCGTGCAAATTTCGCTGGAATCAGCAACTTCCCTTGAACATCATTCTCTGTTAATTCTTTTTCAAACACACTATAAACTCGCCCTTCTTCCTTGGCTGGTTTGCCTCTGCAAATACAACAATGATTGAGTTCCTACGTATCATTATGTTTTTCAAGTTCTTGATACTCCTAAGATAACAAAAGGAAGCAAAGATTCCATATCTCTGTTTGTATACAATTAAATATGGATTCATATACTCAATTGATTAATTATTGAATAAATCAACACCCACAAGATCAGTTATTAAAAGAGAGAGAGAGAGAGAGAGTAATTTCTTGTGTTTACCGATTGAGAATACACATCATCATCTGTTTAAATGAATTCTTGATTCCACTCCCCTTACTTGATTTTGAGTGATTTGCAGCATCAGTGACAGACTCTTTATTTTCAATCATGAGATTATCTCCGATCATCACTTTTTCACGACCTTGTACATTGAAAGAATTCCTGTACATCAACATATTGTGATCTCCATTATAATATGGATTTATATTCTTCCGCCTTTTCACGTTCTTGTGGCCTAGAATTAATACAAATGAATCTGCTTCGTCTGTTGGAGTCATCAGATTCTGCGTTCTTGAACCAGTATATGACGTTGGTTTTGCTTCTGCTTTTTCTTGAACATCTACATTGCTCTTCTTCCTCATCTTCCTTTCCAAATGATGAAAGCAGGCGATTCTTGATTTTGACGGAGAGAGAGAGAACGAATTGAGAGAAGAAATAGCGTTCACTGAGAGAGGAGCCACTAATCCTCTTTTTATAACCAAATCTATCCCTAACTTTTTAAGTCGGTTGGTTAGTTAGTTCTAACGTCTCCAAATTATTTTTTTGGCAATTCATAGCAATTTTCCAGAAAAAAGAAATGAAAAGGTTTTGGGAAAACAAAATTGTCTTCCAGGAGTGAAGCTATAGACATTTATTTATTGGATAAAATACATATAAAATGTGAGCTTAAGTTCTAAATTAGAGAAATGTTGATCCTCAAAGTAAGACTAATTACTTGAAGTTGTAAACAAGTATATTTATGATTCATCAATTTAAAAAGATAACTCAACATATAAAGTTGAAATAGTTTTTTACACGGTCGAAACCGGGTTCGTCCATTGTATGAGCAGCCGAGGATGAAACGTGACAGGTCAGAGCTCAAGCCCGGGTTATATTGAACCAAGGCGCAAAGTTAAATCGTTGAGCTCGTGACTCCAGGACCGAGCAAGATCGAGGGAACTTTGTCGAGCCAAATAACGGAAGGCCGAAATATTCGAGATCGGTTGCAGATCACGACGGAATTCTCGACACGTATCAAGGGGAAGCCGATTAATTATCAAATTATGAGATTGGATACCTTTTATAGAATCGTATCAAGAGTAGGGCTCCCCTAATATATAAAGGGAGGTTTGATCATTTGTAAAACACATTGTAATACGCAGCAAAAAGCAATACACTGTTATTTCTAGCTCTTATCATCTTGTTATTCTGTTCTTACATTAGTTGAGGCATTTCTTGATTTGAGGGTGATCAAACTCAAAGGCCAAGGCTGTTCAATTTGTATGGTTTGCATTTATTTTCCTATCATTAATATCAATATTAATGTGTTTTCTTAATTTATATAAAGTTATATCACGTATCCTTAAAACCACGTATAATTTCAATTGTTATCCGATTTTGAGGGTAAAAAGTTTGGTGCCCACCATGGGGCTAAAGATAGTAGTGATTATCTGGTACAAACTTTCATACCACACACTATTTTCCACTTGTTCTTTGGAGTATCTTTGATTCCAGGACCAAAATGTCGAACTCTCAGTCAGCATCCCTACGCATTGACAATGATTTCGGCCACCATGGCGAAGATGATAACATAGCACTAGGGAACGACATACCCCCGGTTTGCCTCGATGGAGTTTCGGCTATGGATCCAATCGACGTCAGATCATATATAGCCATCAACGCAAATTTGGACGTAGATCCCGAGGGTAGCGTTCGTGGGGATGTTCGATCAGCCGCTCAAAGCACACATGGCAGCGAAAATGGTAGAATCAGCCTGTGGGTGATCTTCGAAATGTTGCAGGCTCAGGCAGCGATAGCTCATCACGAAAACCAAAATCACCCACCAAGTAGGATCGAGCCCGAGCCGTCCCAAGAAGTTGTCCACAGGGTCGAATCGGTTTCAAGAAAATCGAACGAGAAAGAATCGAAGACCAATCCTTCAATCATGAAGATGCTAGAGAATTGACAAAAAGAATTGAGTCGGGGCAAAAAAAAGATCGAGGCGAACGATAAGAAGGTGGAAACTTACAACTCCACGGTCAATCAAATCCCGGGGGCATCGCTGATATTGAAGGGTCTAGACTCCAAAAAGTTCATGCAAAAACCTTTCCCCCAGAGCGTGGCTCCCAAGCCGATCCCCGAGAAGTTTTGCATGCCCGAAATTCCTTAATACAATGGAATGACCGATCCGAACTAGCATGTCACCTCTTACACATGTGCTATCAAAGGGAATGTTCTAGAGGATGACTAGTTCGAATTTGTCTTGCTAAAGAAATTCGGAGAGACCTTATCAAAGGTAGATATGATATGGTACCACAATTTACCACCTAAATCTATTGACTTATTTGCTATGCTTGCAGATTCTTTCGTAAAGGCACACACCCGGGCCATCAATGTTGAAACTAGGAAGTCGGACCTTTTCAAGGTAAGGCAGAAGGACAACGAAATGCTCAGAGAATTCGTGTTTGATGTTTTATACTTCAATACCACACAAGAAGGGGGTAATTTGTGTGGTGCCCAATTTTTCGCTTAACCTGATTATAGAAGGACCTGGTTCTTCTATGTGTTCCAACTACTGTTGCAGAATAATAAGTACAGAAATTAAAGAACACCGAGATTTTATGTGAAAAACACATGGCTCAAAAGGTGAAAAAACCACGACCTACTTTCCAGTAGGATTTTCCCAAACTCTCCACTAAAATCACTGAGCCAAAAACTGTATTTAGAAAAACTCTTTTGTAAACCTAGGATTAACTCTGATCCCATTGTAGCACACAAGCTCAACTGTTGCGACAACTTCAAGTTAACTCTAACTTGAAAACTCTGAGTACCTAATACAATTGCTTCTAGATAAGCTGAAAGGTACAATATGAAATCACCTACTACAATTGAACTGGAAAAAAAAGACAGACACTTGGAACTGGTTCTTCTATCTGGTTCAAGTAGCTTTAGGTTTGCACGCTTGAATCACACACAAATTGCTTGCAAAATTGCCTTGCTATTTTGCTCTCAATTCACGTTTAACTTCTGCTTATGTGCGTTACCTGTAAAAGAGAACAACACTGATATTTATGGAGTTAGTAAATAGAGATTGACTAGAATTCTAATGCTACTCTTCCTTGGTGGAAGATTTCTAGTTGATCTCAACCTCTAACTCTATCCTTTTCTTAAACCATGTTCTATTTGAGTAAAGAGTCTTTCTCCTTATCCAATATACAACCTTTTCGATCAAGATTAAGAGATATCATATCACTGCTGGTAAGTTAGGTTTATCTCCTTCACGTGCATCTCACATGCTTGAGTTGACCATATCTGTGCTTTATTAGGATGGACCTGGTCCATGTCTACGTTCCTTTGTCAATCTTCAAAACTCTCCTTTAATTGGGCCAACAAATTCCCCCTTGATGATGACAAACTCTGTGCTTTTCACTCTCTTAGGCCCTGTCAAAACTCAACTTATTCATCAATGCAAAGTTAGAAATTTTTCAGTTATCATCAAGGACCAGGTTCATTAGGTTATAAACATCACTTATTTAGAATATAAAGCACAATATCTCTTCCCCTTTTGGCATCATCGAAAAGTTGCATAAACACAGTGTGCTTCCCATAATTTTAAGAATTACTCATGGGCACTTGGGAAACTACAAGTGCAATCATAGATTAATCATCAGTAATCAGCCAAACATATTCACACTATCAAGGAAATATAAACAGTCAACAAGAGCAAAAACAACAAACTTTATTGATAGAGAATATGATTCTTCCACAATCCACAAAATGAAACAAAAATAGTCAAAACATGAGCAAAGCAAGAAAAATCCCTAATCTGGGTCACTGGAAGGTCTCGACAAGGTTTAGGAGATGAAGGCTAAAGAACTTAAGGCTTGGAAGAACTAGAGGGTTGGGTGTTGGCTTGGAGAAGGTGCAACATGTCTTGAAGAATGACATCATTCTTCACCTTTTCCTTTGTGAGCTCAGTTCTGAGAACATCTCTCTCAGATTCAACCTCTGCTAAACGAGCCTTCAGCCTAGTAATCTCAGCATCTTTTGCCCCGCTCTCCTGCACTAGAGCTATGACCTTGCTATTGATAGGTATCTTTTTAGATTAACTAGGTTCATTGGGAATGGCATTGACCTCATAGTCATAAGCAATCAAAGTGTTGATTCCAAAATGGTCTTTGCTTGTTACCATCTCCCACTTCTTCAGTGGCACCTTGCCACGATCAAAAACAGTAGTCAGAATAAACCCATAAGGAGTGGCATGGGCCTTGGAGCTATTGATAACCCTGTCCAACAGCTTGATAATAAATGCAGGCTAGCTGATCTGCCTTCCACTTTCAAGACACTCCATCAAAACCAAATCCATGTAGTTAGTAATGTGTCTTCTTTCATGCCTAGGCAGCAAACACTTGTTGACAAATTCAAACAAGACTTTGTGGCATGGCTTCATTTCACTCTTATGCACAATCTTGGCCTCATTCACTTCTGTGACATCACATAATTTCCTAGTGATTGCAAGGGCAGTAGGAAGGGAGTCCATACTTGGCCTTCTTTGCCTCGTGTAATCATCATACCTTTCAGAAGGGATATCAAGGATGTCACCCAACTCTTTTGCATCAAACGTTACTTGAACCCCTTTCACTTGACTGGTAGCTCTGTCATCCTTGACCTCTGCATTGGCCATGAACTCAATAACCTCATTTCTTGCTAGCCTGCCATCCAACTGAAGGACCATGTCCTTCCAGCCCTGAGCTGCTAGAGCATCAACCAATCGAACCATCCCTGGTTCCACCAAATCCTTCAAAAGTCTGCCCTTCAAGATTTTTCTTTTGCCAAACTTGGCCAGCTTATCTTGTTCATAGTTAGATTCACCTTCTTCTTCATCACTCCAATCATCTTCTTCAGTAATCTTAACTTGCTTGGCTTTCACAGTAGACCTTGTTCTTTTAGCCAAAGAAGAAGGTTCAGCAGCCTTGGAAACAGATGAAGAAGAAGTCTTGGTTTTCTTTGGCTTAGGGGTCTGAACCTCCACATCCACAGTCACATGTTCATCTTTGTTAGTTTATATGAGTCCACCAAACTATAGAGTACCTGGTCCTCTACGAGTTTCCACTAAGAGTACAAATGGCACAGTAAATAAATGAGACACATGATTTTTACGTGGAAAAATCCCACTCAAGGGGATAAAAACCACGACCCACACTTGTAGGATTTCAACTTCACTAACTTGTAAACACTCGATTACAAGACACTTTGTAATGACTCTATTACAATACTTCACTCACTCTAACTTGTGATACACTATCACAAGCCACTTTGTCACTCACTAGTTACAAAGGCTTCAAACACTCTAACTTGTAATACCCTAATCACAAGCCATTTTGTCACTCACTAGTTACAAAGGATTTAACTTATGACTAACTCTAGTCACAACACAAACTCAAAAAGTTTATGGTTTTAAAGAGGGGTTCCTAAGTACCACTTCTAACTAAGCAATTTAGGAATTACAGTTAGAACAATCACAAAGTTACAACTTAACTAAGGAAAACAGAATACTTGATCTAGGAACTGATCCGTAGTAGCGTTTTACTTTGTTCTTCAAGCTCTTGAGAATTGAGTTTTCTACTTTCAGAAGTCTTGAATGCTTGAAGTGAAAATTCAAGTGTTCAAGTGATTTCTTGATATAATCTTCTTGTTAATACACCTTTATGACATCACTTGAATGATGTATGCACTTTAGCTGGTTAAGGACAAATGACCGCTAAAAACAATGCAGTGCAAGCAGCAACAGTGTAGGCAGTCATGTCGCTTCTAGCTGTATCCAACTGGCCTCGTACTGCTATGAGTGAACCACAAGGATATCAGGTCCTTGTCTGGTTATCTATCTCCTGAAGCTATAGCAGTTCACATTTAGCTGGACTCTGTTAATCTGCAATGTAGCCCAAGTGTGTCAGGTTTCCTATCTGGTTCTTGATAGCAAGTTTGTTAGATCATCAAAACATAAGGCAAAGACATTGAAAACCCATCAATTTTCCCCTTTTTGATGATGACAAACTTAGACAAGATAACCTATATATTTGGAGCAAAGAGAACCAGATAGGCTAACAGGAATTTCACAAGTTCCTCCTAATTTTATACAGTTCCCCCTGACTTTATACTTCCCCCGTTTGGCATCATTAAAAAGACACAAATAGTCAAAAAGCGTAAAGAAGTCTAGCCAAGCTAACTCAAACCACATATGTGCACACAAAATGATAGAGAAGAGAAGTAGAGAATTCTTGCAATGAGATAATAAAGAGGATAGATTTTATATAAATATATATAAAAACATAGGCCTTCACTTAAGAAGAAAAGGTATAATTGGACTGTTAAAGATGGGAGCAGTACTATTACATTCCAACCACATCAAAAAAGAAACAAAACATCTGGCATGAAATTTTTTTTAGAAGAACAATCCAGAAACTGGTCACTGAAGGGGTACTTACGGGCGCACTAGGAGTAGAGGGCTTGGAAGCTGTAGCAAGAGTTTGGAGAACTAAGTCTATTCGGGCATTGGCGACTTTTGCTGATTGAGCAGTTCTGCTTTCAGGTTCTCCACTTGTGCCCTGAGATCAGCATTCTCTTGTACCAAACGGGCCACGTCATCATTTGACGCCGGAGCCCCCTAAGCTTGCTGACCTTCCAGGATAGCATTCCTGGCCTTCAACTGTCTAATCTCCTCAGTTGCACTAGTTTGAGCATTAATAAGCTGTGAGATGGTTGATGTACTGCCTACCCCCCACTTTTTTCTATGCACTCGCATTCTTCCAACGTTGTCTGTGAGAAAGTCTGCTTCTTAATTCCTACCTTGCCTCTTCCTAGCGGCACCTTGAAGAACTTAAACACTTGCGTAAGTAGAAACCCGTATGGAATACCATGATTACCATCCTTAAAGGTTGATACCTTTTGCATTTATTCGATCATAATAGCAGGTAGGCTGACAGGAGCAAAGCTATCCAGTTGCTCCATAAAAAACAGGTCAGACTTAAAGGTCATGGACCTCTTCTCAGCACGAGGCAATAGAACTTTGTTTACCAATTTGAAGAGCAATTGATAAACAGGGAGTAGTGCCTTCTTGTGGATCTGGTTCCCCTTTTGGTTCACATTGTCCTTTACAACAACATTCCGGAAATTATACTGACACGCATCCTTCACACTAGACACACTAACTGTAGGGACCTTAAGAATATCCCCAAGCACACTTACATCGAACACGATATCCACTCCATTCACGAAAGAACAGATATGGTCTGTATGAACAGGAAAGAGGCTGGCGGAGAAGCTTTGAACCTCATCCTCATACACTTTAGGTGCATCTATTTGGAATAGATGCCCACATCGTTGAAACTCAACCATCTCAAGGACTTGTTGCATACCAGCCATATCAGAGATTGCTGGGTCAAAAGTATGACCCAGCAGAACCTTTTGATACCTTAGGTAGTCTAAAGCAGAACTACTTTCACTCCTCAACTTTTTCACAGAACCAGGTTCATTAACAGCTTCAGACTTTCTTTTGCCAGACTTCCCACCACTTGATTTTTCTTTACCCTTAGACTGGACTAACACATCCTCATCAGAGAGTAAGGGCTCACTCACAACATCTTTCAACTTAGAGCTTGGGGTTGAAACTCTCTCTACTGAAGCAGGCTGCTTCTTTTTATGGGACCGTCTCACCAGGAACCAGGTTCCTCTTGGGTTTCCTCTTCCACTTCTACCACAAGATCATCTTTATCGCATACTGACACATTATCTTTCAACAACCTCCTCCTTTGCTTCTTACTACTTTTTCTGCTCTTTTGAAGGACAGAGTTGTAGGCTGCCTTTGCTTGCAACCTGGTCGTTGGTCGCTTGGTGGAAGACTCAGGAGTGGACACCACCCTTATTTTGAGTATGAAAGCATCAAGAGCCAGGTTGTCTAAATCCTTCTCATCGCTATACCTCATTTTAGGAGCTTGAATATCCAGGGGCGGAACAACAAATGTAGGACCAGAACTGGCCTGGGAATGAGATCCTGACCTGGGTCCTCCGGAGAGGGGTCAGGTTCCTCACGTGAGGGCCCAGTAGTTTCTACTAGTGCAGAGCCCTCACTACTCACTATGGCTCCTTCTTCCCCCATATCCCTGTACCTCTTTTCTCTAAGAAATTATCTCATGCAAGACACCATCAGCAGATACCACAAAGATGGTTACAATACTTTCTTCCTCAATCGCAGCACTTCTACCATGGAAGCTACATCAACAATGGCGGAACCTTCCGCGACCTCAGAGCTTTGACCTTGTTATCCACTTTTTTGTTGAGTAGTGGGAACATCAGAAGATAGAGAGAACAGATCAACAATTTTGGGGGTTTCAGGGATGGAGTGAGACGGGGAATCTGGGTTAGATGTGATTTCAACGGGAAGAATAGAAGTGGTTACAGAAAACTCAGTGGGGCCGGAGGACGCAATAGGTTTTTCAGTATTAGGGATAACTAAGATAGGGATGTCGGAGTTTGTATAAGCCATTTAAATGATGGAGGGAAGGTGGTTTGGAGAAGTTCTAATTGGGGGCTTATGGTGTGTGGAGAGAGGAGAAGAGTTTTATTCTGAAAGTATAATTATGAAGAGAGAGATAGGAACTGGTGCTGAAATGGCGGTTATGCATGGAGAAATGCAATGTTTCAGAGGGAGATGGAACGATTTGAAGTGAAGAGATGTGACATCAGGGTATAAAAAGGTGAATATCAGGGCTGTTGATTTTTGTACCTTTTCAAGACGTGTATTAAAGAATGCACAGAACTATTAACCTTTGGTACAAGAACCAGGTTCTTGACCGTTTATCTGGAAATATCTATCCTCTTTTATCATCCATGCATTGCATATGTAGCTTCTATACTCATCCTACGTGTTTACCTGCAATAGTATTGAAGTGAGTTAGACTTGTCCGGAAAACACTTTAGCTAGTTTTACCTGAAGGTGATTTTCATAGCCAAGTGGTAAGGAATTAGGTTCTCAGTTGGGCTTCAAAAGCCCCAGTTTCACCCTGTTTCCTTCAAAATTTCCCCCTACTCAATGATTTGGTGAAGATATATGCAATTTGGTCTTCTGTGCTGCAGAACTTCATACAGATCAACCCTTTCTCCACATTGTCCCTTAGAAAATGATTCCTCACATCAATACGCTTAGTTTTTGTGTCGAACTGGATTCTTTTCCATGTTGAGTGCATTGGTATTATCACATAGAAGGGGAACACACTCAGTAAGTACCCTAAAATCCTCCAGTTGCTGCTTAATCCAAAGGAGTTGAGCACAGTAGGATGCTGCAGCTACATATTCTGTTTCAAGTGTTGAAAGAGCTACTGAGTTTTGCTTCCTTGTGCCCCAAGAGATGAGACATTAACCTAGGAAGTGAGCCATTCCATAAGTGCTTTTCCTATCCACAAGATAACCTGCATAGTCAGCATCAGCATATCCAATGAGATTAAAATTGTCACCTGAGGGATAATAAAGAACCACGTCCTGTGTTCCCTTAAGGTAACGCAAATTTTTTTTGGCAGCCTTCAAATGAGATTCCTTGGGATTTGATTGAAACCTTGGACATAGCACCACACTAAAAACAATATCAGGTCTGCTGGCAATGAGATAGAGAAGAGGCCCAATAATGCCTTTTTACATAGTTTGATTCATAAGGGGATCCAGTTTCATCCATGTCCAGTCGAGTGGCCGTAGCAATGAGAGTGTCTATCTCCTTTGATGCTTCCATGTCAAACCTCTTCAAGAGCTCCCTAATGTATTTCTACTGACAAATGAATGTACCCTTTGAACTACTTTACTTGAAGACACAAGAAAAAGTTTAACTCCCCCATTATGCTCATTTCAAACTCATTTTCCATGAGTTTTGCAAATTCCTCACATAGAGAATCAGTTGTTTCCCCAAAAATGATATCATCAACATATACCTGAACAATGAGCAGGTTCCTTCCCCGTTTCTTCAGGAACAAGGTGTTGTCAATTTCCCTCTTTTAAAGACATTTTCTGAGGGGAATTTTGACAGCCTTTCATACCAAGCTCGAGGAGCCTACTTCAAACCATACAGCGCTTTGTCCAGTTTAAACACATATTCTGGGTGTTCATGACATTCAAACCCTGAAGGTTGATTCACATAGACCTCTTCCTTAAGGAGTCCATTCATAAATGCACTTTTAAAATTCATTTGGAATAAGGTGAATTCCATATGGGATGCGAAAGTGATTAGGATTC
Source organism: Nicotiana tabacum (assembly GCF_000715075.1). Lineage (NCBI taxonomy): Eukaryota > Viridiplantae > Streptophyta > Magnoliopsida > Solanales > Solanaceae > Nicotiana > Nicotiana tabacum. Next base: position 80,582,814 of record NC_134089.1, on the reverse strand, counting down.
TAATAGCTTCCATGCGAGCAACCGAAACAAACATTTCATCATAATCAATCCCCTCCTCCTGATTATAGCCTTGAACCACTAACCTGGCCTTGTTCCTTATAGTGTTTCCATGTTCATAAAGCTTGTTCCTGAATACCCACCTGGTTTCTATAATAGTTTGATCTGAGGGTCTAGGTACCAGGTGCCAAACATTGTTCCTTTCAAACTGATGCAGCTCATCTTGCATGGCTGTAATCCAATCTACATTTTCAAAGCTTCTTTGATATTTTTGGGTTCTCTTTGGGAGAGAAAGGCTGAGAAGGCAAGTGAATTTCTGGGTTTTGACCTGGTTTGTACTCCAAAATTTAGAGGAGTGATTATGTTGTCAAGAGGAAGAGAGCTTTTGTGTTTCCAGTTGGGCATTTGAGGATTATTTGTAGAGGAGCTGGGTATATTCAACTGGTTCTCTTGTGTTCTTCTCTCAGGTACTGGTGGAGGACTATGTACTACATCAACCACTCTTTCTTCAGTTTCAGTGGTGGTAATTGAGATACCTGGTTCCACTGAAGAAGACTCAATGTTGTCTCCACTCGGCTCCTTCACTTGGCTAATCATATCTGCCTTTCCATTTGTCATGTGAATGACTTCACCAGGGACTAGCAAGGGTTTTCCATCTTGATCCTCTTCAACACTCTTCTCACAGGATGGATAGGACTCATAAAAAATAACATGAACACTTTCCTCAACACATTGAGTCTGCTTGTTGTATATTTTGTATGCTTTGATTTGAGAAGAGTAGCCCAGAAATATTCCTTCATCACTCTTGGCATCAAATTTACCAAGCGGATCCTTTCCATTGTTGAGAACATGGCATTTGCACCCAAATGTTCTTAGATGAGTCATCTTGGGTTTCCTTCCATTCAGCAACTCATATGAGGTTTTGTTTAGGAGTGATCTGATCATGCACCTGTGCATCAAGTAGAATATAGTATTGACCGCTTCAGCCCAGAAGTTCTTTGCAATTCCACTGTCGATCAGCATTGTCCTTGCCATTTCTTCAAGAGTTCAATTCTTCCTTTCCACTACTCCATTTTGTTGGGGGGTTTTAGGAACTAAAAAGTTGTGAGTGATGCCATTTTCATTGCAGAACTCATCAAATTTGGCATTGTCAAATTCTGTTCCATGATCTGATCTAATGCATGCTACTCTAGACTCCATTTTCACGTGGATTTTCTTCACAAAAGCTACAAACACCTCAAAGGTTTCATCTTTAGTTCTAAGAAACAGAGTCCATGTGAATCTGGAGTAGTCATCCACTATCATAAAAAAATATCTTTTTCCTCCCCTGCTTTGCACTCTCATAGGGTCACATAGATCCATATGCAGAAGCTTGAGTAGCTTTGAGGTGCTTATATCTTTTTTAGACTTGAAAGAGGACTTCACATGCTTTCCTCTAGCACAGGCATCACAAACTTTCTGTACTTTGAACTTTGACATGGGCAGACCATGGACCAGGTCCTTCTAAATTAGTTTGTTCAAAAGAGAGAAGCTTGCATGCCCCAATCTTCTATGCCAGAGTTCAGCATCATCATCAACAGCTTTCAGACAACTCAGATCAATACTTTGTATGGACTCGAAATCAGCGACATAAATGTTCTTGTATCTCTTGGCCACAAGTACCACTTCACTAGTTACCAGATTAGTAAATGTACATATCTTTGATAGAAACTCCACCTTGTTTCCTTTATCATAGATCCGAGAGACACTCAAAAGACTGTATTTAAGACCATTTACATAGTACAGATTCTCAATAGAGTGAGTGAGTGATTTCCCAACTTTTTCAACTCCAAGAATGTATCCCTTCCCCATTGCCAAAGGATACACTCCCTCATTGTAGGGTTTTTAGTGAAATAAAGTCCATGATGTTCCCAGTCATGTGTTTCGAACATCCACTATGAACCATTGTTGACTGCTTCCTTTCACTGTTCCCTCACTTTTGTCATCGTCTTCATCATCATTTGATTGGGCCATCAAAGTAAATATTGAATCATATTCATTTTTATCACTTTCAACAACCATCATGGAGCTTTCACCTACATCGACTTCATCTTCAGATTCACTAGAGGAGTGTACCTATGCTGCAAGAGCCTGTTTCACCATGTTGTCAGCAGATTTCTTCCTCTTGAAGTCTTTGTCAGGAACCAGGTTCCTTTTAGCTGATCTCTCGGGGTTGTACTTGGAGTACTCTTGCTTCAGGAGAGGACAGTCTCTGATGAAGTGTGTATACGGCAAAATTGGAGGGCCCAAATTCCCGTCATTAAAGCATTTCAGAAGATCGCCTCGCAGCCTCGAGGCTGCAAAGATGCGCTTGAGTCTTCTCTCTCAGAGCCTGTCGACACCCAGCCTTAAGAGGATATCAGTCAGAGCTAAAGTAAAAAGGGGAGTTCCCAAGATTGCGACAAAGTCCACAAGACGTGGCTAAGCCTGAAAAAGCCTAGCCAGGCTACTCTGAGCCCTAATCGGGGCATCACTTCCAGCCGTCCCATCTCCACACCCTTACAGCTAATATATGCCTTACTGCTTAAGTTTTCCCCCTTCTATATAAAATGGATTTTTACTTTTTTATAGAGAATTGATGTTGCTCCAAAGGCTCTACATGAAATATATGATAGCTCTCTCTCTCTCTCTCTCTCTCTCTCTCTCTAATACACTCTCGTGACATTATTGCTGTATGTTATCTTCATACTTGTTCCACATTCATTGCTTATTTATTGCTTGTCATTGGCCATAAAGATCCTCTTTTAATATTACCATATCTATTAGAGCTTCCCCGATTCTCCCCAATTCTCCCTGATAGCTCGAGCCTGAGCTCGGGACCCAACCTCGAGACCCTTGATCGGCCAGCTCGAGGCCCCAAATGGTTATCGCTCAATTCAGTTACTTCTTTATTTTAGCTCACGTATCATCCTTAAACTACACACACATAACATCAACTTCTCCACAACTAGCATCAAAATAGATCACGTATTTTTAGAGTCCCATCAATATCAATTGTTTTTCTTGGTCCCACTTAGATATGATAGGAATTCTATCGGAAATAACCTCCCACAAACTGAGTGTTGATCCCAAATTTAAACCCGTAAAGCAGAAGAGAAGACCACAGTCTGAGGTAAAACATGCTTTAATCAGAGAAGAGGTAACAAAACTCTTTAAAATAGGATCCATTAGAGAGGTAAAATACCCCGAATGGCTGGCCAATGTAGTAGTAGTGCCTAAAAAGGGAAACAAGCTAAGAATGTGCATAGATTATAAAGACCTGAATAAGGCGTGTCCCAAAGATTCTTTCCCACTGCCTAACATCGATCGTCTGATCGACGCTACGACCGGCCACGAGACCCTCAACTTTCTCAATGCCTATTCGGGGTATAATCAAATCCGGATGAACCCCGAGGATAGGGAGAAAACTTCATTCATCATGAAATAATTTACCTATTGTTACAACGTAATGCCTGTTGATACCCAATTTTTTCCTATATATTTTCAATATGCAAAGTACCTTCAAAATAACATATGTATGCATATATAAGCATGTCCAAGGGTTTTATTATTTTTCCATATCTTAAAGGTTTTTTAATTGATTTATTTCCCATTTTTTTATTCATAAAATCCCAATAATTATTTCCAAAATTATTATTTTGATGATTTATCTATTGGATTTTTATATTTATGCCAAAATGTGGCTAGAGTAAATTTTTACACATTTTTACAATTTTATTTAGTATGTTTAAGCTAAATTGCACATAATTGTGATATTAGCCCTTTCTAAGGTTTAATTAGGTTTTATATTTTTAAAATGGGATCATGTATTTTTAAATTGTTAATTATGTGTTATAAATAATTTTAGCCTTTTTAAATTAATTTTAAGAATTTATTTACTATTTTTTATAAATTAAAAAGAAAAAATGGTTATTTAACTTATAGCCAAAATTGGCTTTAAAATCTATCCTAAATCAAATCCCCAATTCTCTAGCCCAATTTCGATTTAAACACGACCCTAAACATTTAAACCCAACCCAAGCCCAGATCCCTACCTACCCTATTCAATCTAGGCCGTTGATCATTCAGATCAACGACCACCATTTTACCTACCTAAAATAAACCCAAACGACCCCCTTAACCTACTTTATTTCCACCAACCCGCCGCCCTTGAATCCCCTTCCTCTCAAACTCTCTTTGAAACCTAAAGCCAACCCTAGCCGTCGCCACCCAAGTTAACCCTAATCCCCTTAGATTCTCACCCAATCTATGGACTTCCATGGCTGTTTGAGACGTGTACTGATCTCCTATGTCTCCTGGTTGTTTGTTCCATGATTTTATGGACAGATCTCAAAGAGATCTAGTCCAGTCTTGGCTCAACTTCTATCTGTGATCTTTTCCCGACCATCCATGGCCGATCGAGTCAGATCCATGGCTTTTTGGCTTGATCGGTAACTTTTCGAAGTCTTTCTCATCTTTCCGGGGTCTCCAAAACACTAAATTTAAAGGCTTTCCGATTTTCTTTCAGATATGTCTTTGATCTGTGTGTGTTATGAACCTCTTAAGTGTTTTCCTTAAGGGTTTTCGATTTTTCAAAGCGACTTTTTGTTTTCAACGATTAGTTTTTTTTCTTAACCTCTTTTAAAAGATCTATTCTATGATTTTTAGTGTTGTTTTATGATTTTACTATGCTCAAACAATTTGTTTATGCTTTTCTTCTACCTGAGTCAGCATGTTGAAAACCTTAAATATCTTTGGTTTTATTCGAGGTCCCGGAACTGTCTTTGTTTATTTTGTATACTTGTTCCGACTGAGTTCTTTGAGTTTAGATCCTTTTCTTTGTTTAACTTGACTGATTCTGAGTTCCTACCTTTTTAACTCAGCTTTGTCAAAACCCTAGTTTCTTGAAATTTTCCTCACTTGTTACTGAGAGTTTTTAAAAGATCTCCTTTACATGTTGCTATGTGTTTGACTGTTTCCTTCATTTTTGGTTCTATGTGACTGCTTGACTTTGTTCACTACTATGCTTCGAGTAGGTTCTTTTACTACTGAGCCCTAACCTACTCCTGTTACTGCTGTATGCTTGTGTGCATCTAGTTGTTTCTTTTGTCAATACGGTTGGCCTTGCATGTTCATTCTTCTCTATTTATATGGCGAAGTGCAAAATCTTGATTCTTTCTTGATTGATCTTGATTTCCTCAAGTTACAAGTGATTGCAAATATTTTTTTATAAACCCCTGGTTTCACTCGTTTTGTTTAAATTGATTGATTCCCTTCCTTTGTTGTGATGTTTTACCCCTGCTGAATCCTTTCCCAAAATTAAGTATATTTTGTACTTAGACTCAATTATTTATTTTGTACTTTTACTATCCCCTATATGGTCAGAAGTCAATCTTTTTCAAATTGATTTTCTTTCTTTAATTACCCCTGTTAGTATCTGTTTGAGCAGTAATTCCTTGATTAAAGGGAATAATTGTATTAATTGATTCTGATTGTGATTACTTCCGTATTTGTGTCAAACCTTTACTTGTTACCTTATTTTTCTACTCGTTTTAAAAGCTATAAATACCGTAATGCTTTCATTAACAAGACACGAACAACTGAGTTCAAAAACACACACTCACACATTCAAATTCTCTTTCTTTCTCTACTACTTGTGCTACTGCCTTGTCTAGTCGGCTGAAAGCCAAGGCTAGACTGTGGAATTCTGATTGCTTTACTTTTCTTTTTCTTGCATTTTGCTTCTTCAACTGGTATGTCCCTTATTTAAATTCTGAAACTCAAACCTATGTGTTCCCTTGTTGTCAATCACTGTCTCTTTTTGCACTGACTTAATGGCTTACGCTGTTGCACTTTCTGTTTATTGCTCAACATGCTTAGAATTCTGCCCTCTTTTGTTCGAATGTAATTAGTATGTTTACTTGTTCTTGCTTATGTCCTTCAATTAGCATGTCTTCTAATGTATTTGATTCATGACTAATTATGTGTTTCTATTTTGGGTCCTCTATGTGCCCAACCCCCATTCCCTGTTTGTAATTGCTGAAGCATGTACTCTTCTCTGAACCTGTTTTGTGGTTTTGTTGCTCCTATCCCTTGATCCCTTTCAAAACTCTTCTGTTGTTCTACAAACTTATTTCGAAGATGATGTTTTAAAACTATTTCAAGCACTCTCACATGCACTCTTAGATCCTTAGGTTCTGCCCCTCTTGTGTGAGCCTTTCTTTGGGACCCTTGAGCTCCCTCTGAACCTGGACACATAAGGGTCGGCCCTTCCACACTGCACCTAGTCTTGGTTATGCAATCTGGGTGTGAGCACTGCCCGGGATCACTGGAGATCCTTAGGGAACTCTGACATTCCTAGGTATGAGGGAAAGCTTTTGAACAATATTGACATTTGAGGTGGTTTATTACTTAACTCAGATAGGAAGTCCGGATCAAGCTTCCTATAGTTGTAACTTCTTATTTTTTTATTTCTGCTTATGTAATTCAATCACATGGCCTATAATAATTTGTAAACAAGTATTAGGGTGGTTAGTGAAAAGGGATGGGAAATATGCTTGCTATAGTTGTTAAAGGGTAGAAAACATGTTATTAGGTTTACATTCCTAATTATGCAATAGAAACCATGTTTAGGATTCATTACGCATTAGAAATTATGCTCCTAGGACCTTCGTTTCTTGCTTCAGCACTTCACTCATTAGTCCATCCTTTATGTCTATCACCTAGAAATCCTGCTCCTAGGGCAATAACAACACTGGTATAAAAAGCTGTGATTTCAAAAATCCTGCAACTCTTGTGTACATTTAGCAATCATGCCTTATGGATTCTGTTTTCAACAACCTTGCCATTTGCATATTAGATACCATATTCTAGGATCCTGTTTGTATTTTGCTTAAAAATGCCTAGTTGATTATTGATTCATAAAAAGGGTAGTAAAGTAATAATTTTCACATTGTGATGTTTTCTGAAGAAAATTGGTAACTATCTCTGCGACTAGAACAACATGTTTAGGTAAGGAATAATCTCCAAACTTTTTTTTCATAACTTAAGGTAATTGCTGCACATTACTTACACCTAGGCAAGCCTTTAGGTAATGACTTGAATAAAACTAGAACTGCCTTTGTTTAATTGTCAACTGTTAAAATCAGTAGGCAAACCTGATTCGGACTTCTTTTCTGAGTCATGTGATAAATCTGGTTTTGATGTTACCACTTAAACACCCTTCTTTAAGATTTTAAATTCAGACCTTAACTGTGTATGAGTTATGCTGTCTATGTGCATTATCTGCGGAGGTATACATGATCCTTCTACTTGCTTATATGTTTTCCCCTCTCAATGCAGTCTTATATGTTTTGTATGTCGCCTTAGTATTTTGCCTTTAAACCTAAGGGTCTGCCTAGAACCTCCTTCTTATAGGATAGGAGTCCTAACCTTCAGGACTGATAGGAAGGGACGGGTAATAACATGTAATAGCGGTCGAGACCAAACCCTCACTTTAATTACCTTCACGGGTGGGAAAGGGTAGATATGGATATGATGACCGGTGCGCTAATACCACGTGTATCCCCTCTTTTGAGGAGTGTCATACCGGGTATTGCATTGATGTGATCTATATTCCAAACAAACCTAGAACCCCTTTACATTCATAAGCATGCTTATATTATAACACTTTTCAAAACCTTGCTTTTATTAAACGATTTCCAAACGCTTGTGTATTTTAACCTAAATCCCCTGCTATGTGAGCCTTACTTATCTACTTGCTAATTGCACAAATTCATAAAAACTGTCGGGACGGGAACCACACTAGTGGATCCTGAGGGGTGCCTAACACCTTCCCCTTAGGATAATTTCAAGCCCTTACCCTATCTCTAGTTATCAAACATAGTTATAGATAAACCCTGTAGGTGCCCTAACGCACCTTAAAAATCGTTAGGTGGAGACTCTTCAAACAAATGCAATACCCAATTCTCAAAAGGAAATGAGTCATTACACCTCCATGAATGTCAAAACCCGGACTCCTCTCCGATGGAAAGGAAAAAGGGGGGCGTGCCAATGCTCTTCGGGCTAAAAAACGCGGGAGCAACGTACCAGCACCTAGTTAATAAAATGTTCGAGCATCAAGTAGGAAAATCATTGGAAGTATATATTAATGACATGCTAGTTAAGTCCCCGCGCGCAGAGGACCATTTGACTCATTTGCAGGAAACTTTCAACATCCTCAAAAATTACAACATGAAGCTCAACCCTGAGAAATGTGCTTTCGGGGTAGGTTCGGGCAAATTCCTACGCTTCATGGTATTGAACAGGGGGATCGAGATTAACCCCGACAAAATCAAGTCCATCGAAGAAATCATGGTAGTAAACAATGTAAAGGCCGTGCAACGAATAACAGGGCGGATAACAGCCTTGGGCAGATTTATATCAAGATCATCAGATAAAAGCCACCATTTTTTCACTTTTCTTAAAAGAAAGAACAACTTCGAATGGACTCCAGAATGCCAACACGTTTTAGAGGAACTAAAACGATATCTAACTAGCCTACCATTGCTGCACACGCCAAAGGAGGACGAATCACTCTATATTTACCTAGCTGTGTCTAAAATAGCGGTAAATAGTGTGCTGGTTCGAGAAGAGCAAGGTACACAATTCCCTATTTATTATGTAAGCCGGACCCTAGGCGATGCCGAAACCAGGTATCCCTATTTGGAAAAATTGGCTCTCACGCTAATAAGCGCTTCGCTGAAGCCATATTTTCAATGCCATCGTATCTGCGTTCTATCAATGTACCCCCTTCGGTGCATACTGCATAAACCCGAGCTATCAGGCCGGTTGGCAAAATGGGTCATTGAACTCAGGGACTCGGAGGGTATGATATCGAGTATCAACCTTGAACGACCATCAAGTCCCAAATCCTGGCGGACTTCGTGGATGATTTCTTGCTCTCTCTCGTATCCGAGGTAGAGAAGAAACTTTTATTAAAATCAGGGACGTCCTCCGGGATATGGACCCTGTTCACAGACGGTGCCACAAACATAAGGGGCTCCAGGCTCGGTATAGTCCTGAGACCACCCGTCGTCGGCGTGATCAGACAATCTATAAAATCCACAAAATTGACTAACAATGAGGCCGGGTACGAGGTTATGATAGCAGGTTTAGAGCTGGCTAAAAGCTTGGGAGCCGAAACCATCGAGGCAAGATGCGATTGACTCATAGTAGTAAGCTAGGTAAACGAGAGCTACAACGCTCGAGAAGATAGAATATAGAGATATCTGGACAAAATCCAAATCGCGCTACGTCACTTCAAAGAATGGAGCTTAGTCTATGTACCCTGAGAGCAGAATAGCGAGGCCGATGCCCTAGCAAATATGGGATCTTCCATTGAAAAAGAAGACCTACTCCCCGGGGTTGTTGTTCAGTTATCTAAATCGGTGGTCGAGGAGGGTCACGCTGAGATTAATTCCACCAACCTAACATGGGATTGGAGGAATAAACATATTGATTATTTAAAGGACGAGAAGCTGCCCGCGGACCCAAAAGAATCAAGGGCCCTGCGGACCAAAGCAACTCATTTCTTGCTTGACGAAAACAAGACTTTGTACATGAGAACTTTCGACGACATCCTAGCAGTATGTCTGGGGCCGAGTGAAACGGATTATGTACTCCGAGAAATTTATGAGGGTACTTGCAGAAACCATTCTAACGCTGACTCCTTAGTCTGAAAGGTGATCAGAGCAGGCTATTATTGGGACCACTTGGAAAAAGACACCAGAGATTTTTTCTGAAAATGCGACAAATGCTAGAGATTCGCTCCTATGATGCACCAACCCGACGAGCAACTACACTCGGTCTTATCACCATGGTCATTCATGAAATGGGGGATGGACATCTTCGGCCCCCTGCCAACAGCACCAGGTAAAGCTAAATTCATCTTATTTATGACTGACTATTTCTCAAAATGGGTGGAAGCGCAGGCCTTCGAAAAAATAAGAGAGAAGGAAGTCATCAGCTTCATATGGGATCACATTATGTGCTGATTCAAAATCTCCTCTGAGATAACATGCGATAACGGGAGGCTATTCATTGGGAGCAAGGTAACACAGTTTCTTGAAGACTATAAAATCAAGAAAATCCTGTCAACGCCTTATCACCCATGTGCAAACGGCTAGGCCGAATCCACGAATTAAACCATAATTCAAAACTTAAAAAAAGAAGCTAGAGAACGCCAAGGGGAAGTGGAGAAAAACATTGCTCGAAGTATTGTGGGCATACCGAACGACTTCAAAATCTAGCACATGCGAAACACCTTTCTCATTAGTATACGACTTTGAAGCGTTGATACCAGCGGAGGTCGGGGAGCCGAGCGTCAGATTCCAAAACGCTACCGAGAGCTCGAACAACGAAGCCATGACCACGACCCTTGAACTACTGGATGAAAAACGAGAATCTTCGCTGATCCGAATGGCCGCCAAGAAACAAAGAATCGAAAGGCATTATAATAGACAAACGAACCTCCAATATTTCGGAGTCGGACACTTGGTCTTAAGGAAGGTCACTCTCAACACACGAAATCCTAATGAAGGAAAACTAGGACAGAACTGGGAAGGGCCATACTGCGTCCTCGGGATAGTCGGCAAAGGATCTTACAAGATCGGCACCATGGAGGGCGAATAGCTTCAGAGCAACTGGAACATATAAATGCTAAAGCGATATTATTGCTAGGACGCCCGATTGAAAACTCTACAAATGCCCCCGGTAAGCGTTATACTCTTTTCCTTCGACCGAGCTTTTATCTTGAATAGGGTTTTGCCGGCAAGGTTTTTAATAAGGCAACACCTATATGCTACCTAAAGGTAATCCAATAGGTCCTCAAGGCTTCTTTTTCTATCAACCATGAGCGGGGAAAGGACAACCCTTCGAAAGATCGTCCGCTCAGGAGAGCCAAGAAATGCCAAACAAGAGCCCAATGGGAAAATGATGTACCAGACCAAACGGCCAAATGAATCGTGTCCAAACAACTGAGCCCGATGGAGGAGGCACATGTACTAGTGTCAAATAATCAAAGAATGATTTTTGCCAACATGATTCATGCTCCAAGGAAAACCCAACATTTTTTGCCAGAACAATTTCTCCATCAGAAAATGTCCCGAATACTCAGAGACTAGTGTCGATAATTTGGCACTCGCATGACCTCATGGTCGAAACTCCAGACTAGTAAGCCCTCAACGAGGCAACATAAAAATCATTAACTATCTCCAAAAAGAAAGCATCCCCAATACTCGGAGAATGGCGCCAAAGAACTCCGCATACGCACGACTTCAGGGTCGGAATCTCCAAAGTCGTAAGCCCTCAATGAGGCCATCCCGGGCTCATGAGTAATGGCTCTCAAGCCAAAACAAACTCGATGACTCGGAGACTATCGCCAATCGCCATTCAGCAAAAAACCAAAGCCCGTAAGACCCTGATCGAGCAAACTTGGTCTTGTAAAACTTACACAAAACAACAACACAAACTGTAAGACCTTCAAGCAAGGCATGAATTATACTTGCACCAAGTATCAGCGAAAACTATAAGACCTCAAAAGGAATGAAAGTTTTGTAAGACCTTATTACAGGCATAAAATCAATCTCGAAGTTCAGGATATATATCGAATTTGTAAGACCCTTAAAAAGGCAAACCCTCGATATAGACGCCTAAACTACTATACTCGGGATAAAAAAATAGCTCCGGCCAAACATAAATAACTACGGTCATACGACTGCACCAGGCAAACTAGCACGACTTGGGGATGCCCGACTGTCGCTACCAAATCATAGGACATTACTTCGAATCTACTTCAAAAAGAACCGGTTAAACAGGCTACCCTCAATAGGCAAAAGAGCTTCGACCATATCAGCTCCAAATCATAAGGCTTTAAACTACTCAGCCTACGAGCCAAACCTTATGAGGTGCTAGAACATTGCCGCAAATGACTGGAAATCAAGGTTCTTCCCGAACCGATGACAGGTCAGGCAAAATCATTGCAAAAGTCCTTAACGAGAGGTAAATAAAGCCTACATATGCCTAAGAGACACTGTCTCCAGCGTAACGAGCCTCAGGGCCACATATATGCCTAAAGGCAAAGCGTAAGAGCCATTGTCGCCCGCCTAACGAGCCTCAAGGCCACACATATGCCTAAGGGCGATGCGTAAGAGCCATTATCGCCAGCTTACATAAAAGATTGCTTTGATCGAAGGCGTAAAAGCCATTGTTGCCCGCCCAATACAAATATAAAACTCAAGGGTCGACTGAGCTCAAGTCGTAGGCCGACTCGGAGACTTGATCCAAAAGAGTTAAAAAAAAAGGCCCACCATCACCGGCCCATGCGAACATAAAAGGCTTGAGGGATATATGAGCTCGAGTCGAAACCCGACTCAGAGACTCTACCTAAAATAGTTGAACAAAAGCATGAGTGCTCAAATGTCTGCTTACACCAAAGATCGCACCGACCAGACACGTAAGAGCCCCTGGGCATGCCTAATGAGCCCCATGGTTGTATCACGGATCTGATAATTCTCACTGACTCTGAAACCAGTCCACCTGGCCATAGCCGAAACAAAAGAGGGTACAAAAGAACAAAAAATCTGCAAAAGGGTTTTTCTTTTCAGGTACATACGTGGAAAAATACATTCTCCATCTACAAACATACTCTAAAAAGGTACTACGTATGGGATGGTGAGGTACACACCCCTCCCCCGAGAGCTATGGCCTGTCAACCTCATCTTCACTCTCCTCAACATCGGATAGGAGTAACCGAGTATCGTGCTCGCCCGCTCTTGCTCGCGCCAACTCTTCCAAGAGAATAAAACCACTAACACTGATTTCCTCGAGAACCTTTCTCCAAGATTTTTACCGCGCATATTCTTTGATCTTCTTTTCACGATTAAGGACCATCTTCAACTCGACTTGGGAATCAGTAGCATCCTTCAAATGAAGCGCCATCTCCTGATCGGCCTTAGTGTGGTTCAATACCGCTTTGGTCTGAGCATCAATGGTCTCAGCCCTAACCTTCAAAAGTTCGGATTCAAGCTTCATTATCATATCCGCTTGAACTGAAGCGTTGCCACGGGCTAAGCATAGTTGGAACCCGAGGGCCAAAAGTTTAGCCGATGCATCTTTCTCCTTTGAGGCTTTGAACTGCGCCCGAGCTCCTAGCTCGGTACAGTCATTTCTGATTGGATCGGCCTCGCCCCTAAGACGCTCTAAGGCCTCCATCTTCTTCTGCAGCTGAGGTAAGCGAAGAGTTAACCTTAGAAGTAATAATGTGAAATACATACCCAACTAGGACGGGAAGTTACCTGCTCCATCAAATAGCTCTCGTAATTCAAGCTCTGATACACCTTGCATCGCAAGTATGCCAACTCGGCTTCCTTCTCCTCACAAAGAAGTCTAAGGCATCTACCCTTATCGAGAGCTTTCCGGATCCTAGCTCCATAACGGAGCAGCTCGGACCTAAGCCTGTTAAAGGCCTGCAAAATGAAAAATGCGGTAAGAAAGGAAAGATGCAGATTTAGGAGGCCTATGACGAAGCTCACCTCAAAGTGAAGTTGGAAGACTTCCTCGAAGGCCGAGAACATATCTGTCGATCTATTCCCCTCTGCCCTGGAAGAATCTACCCTGATCAAAACACGATCGCTCGGCGTAGCTGTCTTTCCAGAACCGGAAACCTCGGGCGTGACAGACTCGGGCGATATTTCTGTCTTGGAGGCCCGACCCCGTTTTGCCTTACCATAAGTGCCATCTCCCTACAAGTACATTTCCAGCTTACGATTGACATTCTTTGGTTCGAAGGCCGACAACCCCTCCTCCTCTCCGGAAGGGCACAACCTTGCCTTCGAAGGCTCTCCGATACCTGCAAAAACACGATTAATACATAAAAAGGGGAGAATGTCTCTCCAAATAAACAAGGGACAAGGGAAAAGCAATATGCACACGCACCATGACTTTTTGCTTCCCATCTGTCACGAGATGCGGCTCGCCACCTAAGATCGTCACAAGTCGAGTGGGTCGCCAGCTTCCGAACCCAACCAGGCAAAGCAAGAACTTCGCTTGGCACCCATGAAATCGCTTTGGAAAAGAAGGAAACACGATTACTAGACTAACTTTCAACATGAACAAATCTGAGAATGAACAGGACGCTCCACTCACGCATATAGTTCCGTTATTCAGGGAATGGCATAAACTCATCGGGGACAACGTTAGTCGTCCGAACCCGGACGAATCGACTAGCCCAATCCCAATCTCGCCTTCCTCATCAACAACAACAAAAGGCATAGACAAAGGCACCGTAATGTTAGCAGACTTCGGCGGTGAAAGGGCCGGTACAGCCCGACGAGATAGCTGAGCGTGAATTCAAGCCCTGCCTTCTCTGCAAAAAATCTCATCATTAACACTATTCACCAAAATGACGGGTGTACCTAGGCCAAGGTAACCCGATACTTCACACAAAAGTCGAGCACAACCCTGTCAAGAGGTCCCAATGTGAAGGGATAGATATATACATTCAGGAATCCATCGGCAGGGTCCGTGATACCCCCATTCGGGGAGAGCACTTGTAGCGCTACCTCCTCTCCCCATCCGCAGTCTATTCTCTCCAACTTAAGGTGCTCCTCTACTATCAAAGACATAGTCTTCAAGATAAACTCCCGCGGATCCTGAGCACTGGGAGCGGAACTTTCCCCTCTCTGACAGACAGACCCGAAGCAGTAGTCGTTGATATGGCAAGACGAGAGGAACTAAAGCAGGAATCTGCACAAACACTCTGGTGCTAAGGTAAAGAAGGTATCGATGCCGAAATGGAAGGAAATATCTAAAAAAGTTGATCTCCCAAGAGGCGGAAACAAGCCCATATATACGCAGAAACTACAGCGGTCCGCCTGTCCAAAATATGCCTCGGGAGGTCAATGACTTTGAATGCCTGTCCCGAGGCAATACTCGACCTCGAGGACCTCTATCAGCGTAAAGATAGGCTTTAGAAGCCAACAAACACCATCTCCAGTCCCGAGGAGGTACTCGACCTCGAGGACCTCCGTCAACATGAATCTAGGCTCCAAAAAACCTCCAACACCATTATGGGGCCCGAGATAGTGTGAGCACGTGATTTTTGCCCTATATATGAATAATTCCCAAAAATTCCAACAAAATAATTTTTCTTTATTTTTACAATTTTTTGTGCATTTTGGTATCATTTTCTGATAATGGTTGCATTTTATTTGTGCATGTTAATTCATATAAAATACAAAAAATATGCATTTGCATTTAGGATATAATTTCATATTTTTAGGATCAATTAGGGGTTAGTTTGTTTTAGAACCAAACATGAAAAATTACAAAATAGTTCACTTTCACATTTTAATTGTTTTAATCATAAATTTGGCATAAAATAGGTTTTAAATAATTTTAGAATTTAATTAGTTTAGCTTTAGAATATTATGACTTTATTCTAATTTTTGCACATTTATAAAATTAGGAAAAATATAAAAATTACAAAATGGAAAACAAAAAGGAAATAATAAGGAAAATAAAAGAAAAGAGGAAAGAAATGAGAAAACAAAGAAGGCTGCTCATTTTGGGCTCAAATTTCGTCCCAGCCCAAGAGAACCAATCGCCCAACCCGTTTGGCCAAAACCAGCGCCCAGGCCCAATCAGCCCCCGACCCGGCCTGACCCTCTCTTAACCCAAACGACGCCGTTTGGCGTCGTTAAATCTGAGCCCTTAATCGTGTTAAACCAACGGTCAGCAACCCTTCCCTATTTTACATAATAATGTCCGAAATTCCCAGTAAACCCTAAAACCAGCTGCTTCTTCCTCGTACCCTCTCTGAGCCTCGCCGGAAACCCTCGCCGGCGGGAAGCACCAACTACGCCGTTAACCCCCAAATTTACACCACAGATTCCTCATGAACGCCCCTTTCCAGCCCTACCCTTGGTTTCTTTCGAATCATAGCCAAACATCTCGAATAATCAGTCAAAGTTTTCCGGCCAAAACGCAAAGTATGCCAAACACCACCAAATTTACACCATAGACTCGCCTTAACCTTCCCATCCCAAATACCTAAGCCGTGTTCCTCGATCTCACCAATATTGTTCGAATTTGGATTTGAATTTTTCCGGCCAAAAAAACCTAACCCAAAATCTTTGTGATTTTGGACCGTAATATCCTTAACCATGTGTTCTCTTGTAAAAACACATGGTTAGGGATGTTATGTGTCAAAAATCTGGAAAGATTCGGACGTCAGCGACTGGCCTGAGTTTTTTGTGCTTCAGTGAGTTTTCTTGTTTCATTCTTTTACTTTCATTTTTCTTTTCCTTTTTGCCTTTCTGCATGAGTGAAGTTTTAGTTACAGTTTTTTATTTTGATTTCGGTAAGTGTCTTGTTAATCTTGTGTTTATTTTGTGTATTAGTATAGTTTAATTTTCTTTCTTTTGGCTCTTCATTCCATTTGTGTTAGTCAGTAAGCTTTTCCATCTCTAGTTCTAATTTGGTTTGATTCACGCTTTATTTAGTAATCGATCATAGTTTTAATTTTAGAATCGTCTTAATCGATTAGTTTTGGGTTGATACAATTCTGTCCGTCAACTGTTAGCTATAGGTTTAGGTTAATGTCGATTCTTTCTTCTGTTTAGATTTTGAATACTTATTTAATATTGGGTCGTTGGTATAATTAGATTGACCTGTGTCCTGTTTATATGAAGTTGGATTTGAAAGTCGTTTGAGACTGATTTCAGATAGTATTAATTGTTTGTTCAATTTTAGTAGTAATTGAAATAGTGTCTAAGATAGTCTGTTTGGATATAGCTGAATAATTCATCTGTTAGTTAACTTCAGCTAAGGGTAAATAGGTCTGGTGTAGCCAACTGAGGTTAGTAATTTTAAGAGGTAATAAGGGTAGTTTAGACATGGGAAAATGATAGTTCTTTAAGGATTGGTAATTTCAAAATAGGGGTAAGGGTAGTAGAGGAATTGCCTAGCTAAAAGAGCACCCTAGGGCCTTCTAGAAGGGTACTTTAGTGTAGATGGTAGCACTATAGAGGTATTTGCTTGCTTAGCAAGTCAAAAATAGAGGGACCAAACTGAAAATAAGGGAGGGACTAAAAAAGAAACCAAAAATCTGATTCACCCCTTTTTTGTCACCTATAAAAGGGCATCAAGTGCCTTGAGGAAGGGGTTCCCTTTCAGCCAAAAAAAAATCACCCCTCACAAACATTCTCTTCATTTTTAGATCTAAGAACTGAAATTCAAAACTTCAAAAGCCAAAAACAAACAAAGTTTTGGAAAATAAAAAAAAAATCACTGTTTCATTGGAAATTGTACGTTAATTTTGATGTTCTAATTATTAATTCACATCTCCCTTGATCTCTCTTTAATTGCTGAAAGTCTAGAGGTGTTCTAGTTTGACTTCGAACAGTTTTTTTTTTGAATTTAGTCCTTTTGTTTTGGGTGTTTCGTTGTTGCTGCTGGGTTTACCACTCTGTCCGGTCTTGGTTGAGTGCATTTTCTGGGTTAAGTTCGAGTTTGCTGTGTTGACTGAGCAATTACTGGATTTTGAAACCTTCCTGAGTTGTTAGTTTTGTTTTTCTGGGTTCTGCTCATTACTGTTGCTGATCCTCTGATTTTTGCTGTTGATCCTCATCTCTTCTTGTTGAAATTCAATTTCTAGGTACATGCTCGAAATTACATTGATGTGACCACAACTTGGAGTGAGTACAATGGAATTGATTGTTATGTGTTCATCTTTGGATGCATATAGCTGTAAATGTTCAATTAGAAATGATGTATATGTGACTCACTGAATTCGAAGGGTCCCCGAGGAAAGGAACAGGAAATTCGAGCTCCGCCCATAGAGGCTCGACCTCGGGACACTGCCAAGGGTAACCCATCATCTAGGACCTATCTACAGCGTATTAAAAGGGTTATTTGCGCCAAGTTCAAAACAAATCTCCACCAAAGCTAGCTGTCCCTCAGACACCGCCCTCAAGAACTTCAAGTCTCAAAACTACTATCTCTATATGACTTGAGGGTCCCGACGACCCGGGTCTATCGGACCACTTCAAGCTCGGTCCGGGGAACAACGGTGGGCTCATAAGGGAGCCATTTCTACCAAACAAAGTCGAGAAAAATATTCGCTTTCGAGTTAGATGTTGATAATTGTCAGCAGAAGCATACATTCAGGATCCCCACAAAATTGAAGGAATATGGCATCGAAAAGACAAGTCAAAGGGATTTCCGGTTGTCACAAAGGATCACGTCATAGGTTGCATCACCGACATGACATCGACGCTGGGAACTCAAAGAGTTGGTCATCAAATTCGTTTCCTATCACTTCGAGCTAGGAAACACGGAGACTATCTTTATACGGAAAAGTCAGAGGGCCCGATTTCCCGTCATTAAAGAATTTCGAAAGATTGCCTCGAAGCCTCGAGGGTGCAAAGATGCACTCGAGGCTTCTCCCTCGGAGCCCGTCGACATCCGACCTTAGTAGGATGTCGATCGGGGCTAAAGTATAAAGGGGATTTCTCAAGAACGAGGCAAAGTTCCCAAGACACGGCTAAGCCTGATAAAGCCTATCCAGGCTACTCTGAGCCCTAATTGGGGCGTCACTTCCAACCGTCCCATCTCCACACCCTTACAGCTAATATATGCCTTACCGCTTAAGTTTTCCCCCTTCTATATAAAGGGGATTTTACTATTTTATAGAGAATTGATGTTGCTCCAATGGCTCTACATGAAATATATGATAATTCTCTCTCTCTCTCTCGAATACACTCTCGTGACATTGTTGCTCTATTTTATCTTCATACTTGTTCCACATTCATTGCTTGTCATTGGCCATAAAGAACCTCTTTTAATATTATCATATCTGTTAGCTCTTCCTCGATTCTCCCCGATTCTCCCTGATAGCTCAAGCCCGAGCTCGGGACCCGACCTCGAGACCCTTGATCGGCCAGCTCGAGGCCCCGAACGGTTATCCGTCAATTCGATTACTGCTTTATTTTTGCTCGCGTATCATCCCTAAACTAAACACACATAACATTAACTGCTCCACAACTAGCATCAAAATAGATCACGTATTTTTAGAGTCCCATCAACAGAATTAATTGTTATTTTCATTTTCACAGTAAAAAAAGTGCCCATGCTTTCCACACTTACAACAGAGATCATAGTTCTTTGGTTTGCTAGAGCTGCCCCTTTTTGGCATTCCTCCTTTTCTTCTAACCATCTTCTGAAACCTTTTGGTTAAGTAAGCCATGTCACCGTCCTCCTCACTTGAATCATTGCTATCAACTTTGGGTACCAGGTTCCTTTCCTTCTTTGGTTCTTTTCTTTCACTGTCTATCTTCCTCTTCATCTAATAGGTCTTTAGATTTCCAACCAGCTCGTCCATGGTAGGTTCTTTACTTCAGTAATGTGAGCACGTGATTTTTTCCCTATACTAAATACTCCTATAAAATCCCAAGAAAATAGATTTTTGTTAATTATTTGTCATTTTAGGAATTTTTGTAGAATTTTATTTAATTGTTTGCATTTTGTGCATGTCTAAGTTTTATTTAAATCATAAAAAAATACCAAAAAATATCATGCATTGCATTTACGCTTTATTTTTATATTTTTAGGATTAATCAGTAATTATTTGTTCTATAAAATGAAAATCACTAAAAAATGCCTCATTTTTACACTTTTTTCTTTTATTGATTTTTCTCTTTTAATTTAGGATTAAGTAACTTTTAAAATTTTTATAATTAGATAATTAGATTAGTTTTACAATTTAGATAAGTTTAGGATTTTAAATGAAATAAAAAGAAAGAAAAGAAAAAAAATGAAAAATTGAATAAAAGAGGGGTCTTTCAATTGGGTTGATGTTATACCCAATCAAGCCCAAAATTCCAGCCTAATAATTATCCAAACCTGTCCAAACCACCCAGGCCCAAAAACCGACCCGACCGGCCTAGCCCATGACCCACCTCCTATGAAAACCTACAAACCTAGATATATCAGAGAGGATATCATCAGGCTCTCTAGGACCTAGAAACCCAGCAGCGACGCTCCTCTCCTCTCAGCAACAAAGAGCGATACCTCCCCCCTCTAAAAGAATACAGAGAAACGACACACTGCTCTCCCTCCTTTCTTCTTCTTGTTCTTCGTTTCTCAAAAATCAGATACCAAAGAAGATCCCATTATTTCTCATACAAATATTCTGCAATTGAAAAGAGATCCAAAGAATCCAAAAAGGGCTTCAAACAAAAATCAAGAAAAGAAAGATACAAAAAGGAAGTTGGAATATGAGGTTTTGGCTTCAATTTTCTCTGAAATGTGGTGCTTATTTCTCTGGGTTGCTGAAGAAATTATGTTGTCATTGGTAATTGTTGAATTCGAACCTGAGCTCCAACTTGTAGAGCTCGTTTGGTTTGGTTGCTGTTTCTAATTCGAACAAGAGCTAGAATCTATCTCCTCCCCTTTTGATTTTCGTTTGATCCAAATTCCGTTATTCTTCTGCAGTAGGTATGTTCATGTCCAAAATTCTGTTCGAATCAATGATATGATGATTTGATCTGCTTTGTGTTATATTTGTACTGGATTACTCGATATTATCATGTTGGCTGTCAAAAGGACTTGAGTTCTCAGTTTGTTCTGCAATTTTGTTCATGTGAATTTAAGTTGTTAACTTTGAAGAAAAGCTAAAATAGGCAGTGAATTAGTCTCGTGGTATTTTGTTGTGAAAACTAGCAGCATATTTTCATTAGATACATAAGCTCTATTTACTACGAATTGATTAATGTTGTAGCTTTAGATCCTAAATGTTGTTGTAGCACGATATGAATTCATAGGTGAGGTAAATTAATGATTGTTCAGTTATGTGATTAAATGGGTTATGGTTTACTAGTTTCATCATCCGATTCCATACTTGGTTTTTTCTATTCCATACAATTTATTTCATTTTCAGCAGGAGATTTTTTTTTAGTTTAAAGCCAATGATCTGTTTTTAAATTGAAGCAAATTTTATAATTTTAATTCATGACTTCTTAGATAATCTAAAAAGAAAAAGAGTGTTAGTCTTTAGCCAAGACATAACACAATCAATCTTATAAACAAATTTATTGTTCAATCTATACTGCCTCACACTCCTCCCCATAGTTCGATATTTTCACACATAACCTCAAGCTTAGGAAAATTATGAACATCCGTAGTTTGCTTTAATTGGGTACAATCGTTTGAAATTAGAATCGAGGCGTGCCATTTAGTTGAATTTTCCATGGCCTTCGCAAATTTGAAAGTGCGTAGTTGCTTTAGGCGCGTAACTTAAATTACTTTTCTAAACTCGGTTGTACATTTCATGACTCAAATCCAAATCTCAACAACGTTAAATAAAATGTGTCGTGGACCGCGGGTGCATTTCATGTGGCGTGGTTCAATAACGTGTTTTAGATAACGTTGAATTTTCCTAAAAAATAATTTAAAAGTGGCTAATAAGTTAAAAATGTACCATAGGCTAAAACATGTATTAAAATCAGATAATAGGCCAATTGTAATAGTTTAAGCGACCGTGCTAGAACCACGGAATCCAGGGGTGCCTAATACCTTCCCTCGGGTTAACAGAATTCCTTATTCAGAATTTCTGGTTCGCAGACTTCAAAAGGAAAGTCAAATTTTCCTCAATTTGGGATTTAAAATAAACTGGTGACTTGGGATACCAAATAAACTATCCCAAATGGCGACTCTGAATTGAATAATTAATCCCATTTCGATTAATGTCACTTAAAGTGGAAAAACTCCCTTATATCTACCTTTGGGTGGGTAAAAAGGAGGTGTGATAGCTTTGGCGACTCTACTGGGGAAACAAACCCAGAACTTCGGTTTAGGGTTCAAGAATTCGAGCTTAGAATAGCTGTTATGATTGACTTTATCTATTATCTGATTTTCTATATGTTTTGAGCCTAATGTGCTAAATGCCGTTTCTGCCGCTTTGATATTTTGTGAATTGTATATAAATTGTTACGAAACCCTCTTCTCTCTGAGTCTTCTAAATCATCTGGGAAGTGTGCACTTCGTGTGACTTCTCTTCTGTTAGAGTCATTATCCCAATTTTAGAATGAGGTTCGGACAGGTTGCAAAGCCGGTGAAGCTTCGGTATTTCCTATACGCTGCCCCCCTCGGCTTGAGCTGTCCTCTCGGGTAAGCCAGGTTTAGAACAATACACCTAGGTTTTTGAACCTAGAATAACATAGCCTCATGCCGAATCCCTAGTAGGTACGTTTGTTTGCATCACGTGCATCTGACTTTGGGGACTCAACACAGGGGTTGGGTCCGTCTAGGACAGGTGTACCCAAATTAAAAAGACCATCCTAATGCATTTTACGTGCTAGTTGTGCATCTGTTTGTTTTGGCTTGCATGTTGACTAGCTTCTAGAATAGGGAAAGAAAAAAAAAAGAGAAAGAAAATAAAAAAAAAGAAGAAGTGAGAGGTAGGTGTTTAGAAAATCCTTAAACTCTACCAAAACTCTGAAAAAGAAAAGTCATTTCAAAATGAGCCCAAAATCTTCAAGTGCCATGTTTCCTCTGTTCCGTCAAAATTGACCGAACTACGCGGGTCTGATTCTCACCGGATGTGAGATACGTAGGCAAACCTCATCGGTTCCGGCCCCAATTTTCAAAAATCCAAAAAAAATATTTTTCTTTAGTTCCTTCTTTAGAAATCTTTCCTTAGAAAATTTGAAAAAAAAGAAATTTTTAAACTGAAAAAAAAATTGTTTCCTTCTTTCTGAAGTCTTTCATAAGGAAAAGGAAATAAAAAGAAAAATCAATAAAAATTAAAATTCAAAATGCGGATTTTCTTTATTTTGAAGTATTTTTCCCAATAAATCCAAAAAAAAAGAAAAGAAAAAAATCCTTTTTTTGTTTAAAGTTCTTTCTTTCGTAAATGTTAAAAAAAAGTGGGAAATATTGAAATCCAAAAATATTTTCGCTTTCTTTAGAAGTAATTTTGCAAATAAATAATAATAAAAAAACTCAGAAATCCAAAATATTCTCTTAAAAGTACCTCTTTCAAAAATTAAGAGGCAACATCCAAAAATCAAAAATATTTTCTTCTTCTTTAGAAAAAGAGAAAACAAATGAAAATTCAAACAAAAATATTTTTCTAATTACTTTTAAAATTCCAAAAGTTCAAATCAAAAGCAA
This sequence comes from Nicotiana tabacum, assembly GCF_000715075.1. Lineage (NCBI taxonomy): Eukaryota > Viridiplantae > Streptophyta > Magnoliopsida > Solanales > Solanaceae > Nicotiana > Nicotiana tabacum. Next base: position 80,559,588 of record NC_134089.1, on the reverse strand, counting down.
ATAAATTTTTTTTTGAAGTTTTTCTTTCAAAAAATAAAAATAAAATCAAAGTAAAAAATCCAAGAAAATATATCTCCTTTCTTCTTTTAAAGCATTTCTTTCAAAAATTTCAAAAAAATAATAATTTGTTTATTTACTCTATTCTCAAACTTCCCAAACTACACAAGATCTGATTCATGCGGGGTCATGATATGTAGGCGATCCCCATCGGATTCGATCATAGCCATAAAATTAGTTGACTGAAAAATAAATTAAAAAAGAGAGTGAAAAAAAAGAAGAAAAAAAGAAAGAAAAAAAGAGAGTGACAAAAAATAAAAGAGCGCAAAAAAGTGCAAAAATAAAAGAGCGGCAAAAACGAGAAAAAAAAAATCAAAAGTGTTTAAAGAGAGGCAAAAATGAAGAAAAGAGGTACAAAGTGAAAAGGTCTAGTTAAGGCCGGAATGAAACATGCAACCGTTTAAACACACAGTAGAAGCGTTTAACTGTTAGGTGTATTGCATCCCAACGTGTGATTTCCTATATGTTAAATGTTTCAAAACTAACAAGGTTGTTGGATGTGCAAATTAGCCAGGTTTTGGTGGTTGGTTTTGTTGGTAGTCTAGCCTTCCCTCCTTCAAAAGATCCAAAGGCACAGATGGCCTCCGCAAGCAATCTACCGATCATCAGTCCTGAGGATAGCCTGGCATCGGCTATTCTGCAGCTAGAATCAGCAGTTGCTTAAGAGAGTAGGATGCTGCGTCTCCGCATATTGGAAATGTGGAACGCCTGGTCTAATGGTAGGGAACCGTCAAGTGCAATAGCCGGATTCCCTGAATTGATCCCTAGGTCAGGTGAGGTTACCAACTCCCTTGTGCCCAACCCGCTCATCCTATGCGGGCACCCTCCAATGCCCTCCAATGATCCTGGCATGCCTTTGCTCCCAGGCACCGGCTCCAATGGCATCACCTCCAATGTTCACTTTTCAGGGTCCACAACTCCAATCAGAAATAACATATGTGACCCCGTACTCTTTCACTCAACCTTCGTGATATGATCTCTCAGTGGAGCAAGAAAAGGTTGTTAAAAATCCCGAGCAAGAGGAAATTGCTCGGAAGATGAAGAGCCTAGAACAAAGCGTGAAAAACATGCAAGGTCTGAGTGGCCAAAAGAGTGTCTCATACTTTGACCTCTGTATGTTTCCCCATGTCCACTTGCCAGTTGGCTTCAAGATGCCAAAATTTGAAAAGTACGACGGGCATGGAGACCCGGCCGCTCATCTGAAATGATACTGTAACCAGTTGAGGGGTGTTGGTGGAAAAGAGGAGATGCTAATGGCTTATTTTGGGGGAAGCCTCACTGGAATTGCTTCTGAGTGGTATACAGATCAAGAAATTACTCATTGGCATATATGGGACGATATGGATCGAGAGTTTGTCCGCCAGTTCCAATATAATGTGGACATTACTCCCGATAGAAACTCATTGACCAATTTGAAAAAGAAAATCGCAGAAAGCTTCAGCGAATATGCTGTCAAATGGCGTGAGAAAGCTGCCAGGGTAAAACCTCCAATGGATGAAATTGAAATGGTCACTGTCCTTCTACAGGCCCAAGAGGCGGACTACTTCCAGAACATGATGTCCCGCTATGGGAAAGCCATTTGCTGAGGCTATCGAAAATGGGGAGATGATAGAAAATGGTCTAAAAACTGGCCGAATCTTGAGTTATGCTGCTTTTAAAGCCACATCACCAGATGTTCAAAATGGTTCGGAGGGTTTGATGAACAAAAATGGGAATGAGGAGGGAGCCATGATGGTTTCAAGCTCGAGGGGGGCCCGCAGGTCATTTAGCCAATAATATATTCTTCCTGAGGTCCCTCAACACTATTATCCCCTTGAAGATGCTGCTTATGCCGTGGCACCGCCTCCCTATGCGGTGATGAAAGCGCAACCTTACCCGCGGCCACAATATTATCCACAAAACCGAGCTCCACCTCCCAGAAATGCCCATCCTTACCAAGCTCCATATAATCCTCAACCAAATGATCCCCAGAACAATCCTCGCCCAAGAGAGCTTTTCAGAAATAATCAGTTCACCCATATTGGTGAATTGTATTCAAGCTTGTTCCAAAAGCTAATCAGGCTAAATCTATTGCAACCAGTGGCCCCGAACCGGCCGAACCCCCGAGCCCCCTCGCACCGGGTTGATGCTAGACGTGAATACCACTCTGGAGCAGTAGGACACAGTACAGAGGACTGTTGGACCTTCAAAAGGGAAGTTGAAAATTTGATTGAAGCTGAAAGAATTATTTTTCGGGATGAAGAAGCTCTTGATATGATGAACAATCTATTGCCTGCCCACAACAGCGGGCCAATAATTGGATTAATTTGTGAAGATGAGGAATTTGATCCGGTACTGAAGGCCATTACAGCCATTGCCGAGATAGAAGAAAAGCCAAAAAATGGTGGCCAAGACTGAAAGTTCCCAATCAGACTGGAGTCTCCGTGGCCAGTCTTGCTATCCTTTCTACGTCCGGATTATCTCAGGGTATGATCCGGATGTTTTACTTTATTCTCTTACTGTCCGATGTAAACCCTTCTATCTTCAAAAACTGAAAAAAAATCAAAAATCAAATGAAATTAATATTTCATTTTCCAGGAACGTCTCTTTTCTTAATCTTGTAATTTTTCTCATTCTCTTTTTAGTTCTGCTAAATGCAGATATCAATAACATGACATGCTTGCGGACTTCATGCCCAGATCCTGAAAGCTGTCAAACCTTGAAATAATGAATCAAGGATTAGATCGCAATGAAGATAAGGTTTAAGGAAATAAAACAAAGAGTTGGAACAACTGAAGGAAAATTGGTTCCAGAATTTGAAAGGTCCATACATTACAACAAGAGTATTGCCAAAAGAGTGCATTGAACTTGGGACACATCAAAGGAAATGTCCCTAAAACAACTGTCAATGCAAATGCAGTGAAAAGGTACTATGTTGGATCCTCCGTATAGTTTTAATATTCTCCGGTTGGGATGAAGAAGGATTTCTTTCTCACTATCCAAACACTTAACCCTTTGCAAACCCACTTGAGCCTGTTACCCTTCTTTAATTACCCTATTTGGAACCTGAAAGTGTTATTAAAAAAAATTTAAAAATGAAAAAAAAGAAGAAAAAAAAAAGAAATAAAAAATGAAAAAAAGGAAAAAAGGAAAAAAGGAAAGGAAAAAGAAAGAGGAAACAAAACAAAACAAAACAGAAAAACAAAACCAAAAAAAAACAAAGTCCCCTGAACTACGTTCGACTTAATTCCGAAAGGATACGTAGGCAGCCTCTCTCTGGGGTTCAGTCACACCAAAATAAAAATCCAAATTCCCTAAAAAGTGAAACTGGGAAAGATGTTATAATGGTTTGGCGATGATCCCGCCCAAAAGGTTCCAAAGTTGTAACTCAATCCAAATCCTTTTTACCCAAACCCTGTTCAAGTCCTACCGATCAATCGGTGAGAATGTTCAAGGATCAGAGAATACATCTATTTGGATCCGATACCGTCAAGATGAGGAAATAAAATGAGAGAGTCTTATTGGTGAAAACCCACACGGGCACCATAAGGCGATGGTAAGCAGACAAATGAAAAATGAAAGAGTCTTGTTAGTGAAAACTCACACGGGCATTATAAGGCGATGGTGAGAAAAGAAATGAGAAAGGTCAGTTCGTGAAAACCCGCAAAGGACGCCACTGATCGAAAAGAGGATCCTCACAGCCATCGGCGCTGACAAAGTCCTGGCAAGGTTTCTCGAATTCTGAAACAAATGTTGTGATGAATTTCTGAGAGTCGGACGGTTTACACAGATCAGGCATCCAGTCCAAAAGGCATGTATTGTTTATTGAAGTCCGCATGTACTCCAGCTAAATCCTTCTTTCCTTTTACCGAAAGGGACACTTCTTGTTTTAAACTCATTCTCCATTCCATTGTTTATTTTCTTTGAATCCCTTTTGGTCTAACTCTGTTCCGAAACTAAGACAAAGAAAGGATGTTAAGGCTGATTTACAGGGTTCTCATTTGACACGAGGTAATGTGCAGAAAAGCACCTAGCCTCAGCAGGTGCATCAAGTCGATCTCGGTTAGCCATGGCGGCCGATGCTTCGAAATTGAAACTCTTGGAAGGAAAAAGTCAATTTGAAGTGCATATAAAGGCAAATGAAGTTGAAAAGGTTGAGTCCATGTGGCTAACCGTCTCGGCAAAGAGTTAAAAAAGCCAAGGTACCCCAAATGCTCCGAATTTGAAGTTCAGAAGAAAGAAGCCAGAAAAGAAAGTCCTACAAAGGCGAAATAAAGTTTGAAGAGGTTAAGTCCCATGCGACTAGCTGTTGTGGCAAAGTTTGAGGAGCCAAAAGTTCCCCAATGTTCCGAAGAAAAGAAAAGAAAAAAAAGAAAAAAAGAAAAAAGAAAAAAAGAAAAAAGAAAAGGAAAGGCCTACAAAGGCAAAATAAAGTCGATAAGGTTGAGCTCCACCAACCAATCATCATGACAAAGTCTGGAAAAGCCAGAGTTTCTCCAGAGTCAGAAAGGCAATAGGTATTCAGGAAGCAACGAGTTGCAGTTGAAAGAGCCGAGATCAAGTGATCGAAACAATCAAGGCCACAAAACCAACCACTGTTTCAAACTAACAATTGTTCTTTGTTTGAAAATTTGAAACAGGTGCAATACAAAGCAACCATGCAAAAATCAGGTGAAACCAAAAAAGAAAAGAAGTGCGCAAGTGCTAGAAACAGCTTTGCAGCAACAATTCATAAAAAGGGAAATCCCCTCCAAGGTTTTCTCGAATTTACTCATCCCATGAAATAAGTGAAAAACAAATTTCATGGTAGCCTAGGGTCCCCAATCTCTAGCTACATTTTTCCATTACAGGGTCCCATTCCCTAGTTGCTCCCAGCATAAACTAGTAGTCTTTTTCATTACAGGGCTCCACTCCCTAGATGATTCCCGTCATAACCCGGGGACTTTTTTTTCTTTTCTTCCGGCATAACCCGATGACTTTCCCGGCATAACATGTGGACCTCCCCGGCATAACCCGAGGACTTTTTTTTCTTTTCTTCTGGCATAACCCGATGATTTTCCCGGCATAACCCGAGGACTTTTTTCTTTTCTTCCGGCATAACCCGATGACTTTCTCAGCATAACCCGTGGACCTCCCCGGCATAACCCAAGGACTTTTTTTTCTTTTCTTCCGGCATAACCAAATGATTTTTCCGGCATAACCCGTGGACTTCCCTGACATAATCCAAGGACTTTTTTCTTTTCTTCCGGCAATGACTTTCCCGGCATAACCCCTGGACCTCCCCGGCATAACCCGAGGACTTTTTTTCTTTTCTTCCGGCATAACCCGATGATTTTCCCGGCATAACCCGTGGATCTTCCCGGCATAACCCGATGACTTTTTTCTTTTCTTCCGGCATAACCCAATGACTTTCCCGGCATAACCCGTGGATCTTCCCGGCATAACCCGAGGACGTTTTTTCTTTTCTTCCCGCATAACTCGATGACTTTCCCAGCATAACCCGAGGACCCTTTCTTTTTTACGGCATAACCCGGTCATCTTTCCAGTATAAAATGACAATTTTCCCAATTTAGGGCTTCACTCCCTACTCCCAAGGATACACAATCTTGATTTTTATTGCTTTCAATGAAGAAATAGTTTAGATTTTTGTTGCAAATAACTCATAAAATTTTTCCTAGTGAAAACTGGGGCAGAAATATTTCGTTCGTTTGTTTGTTTTGTTGCTTGAGCAGGTTTTACCTCGAGGCACAGGGTTCGGGACGACCAAAAGAAAAATTCTCAATCCAAAATAAAGAAAAGAAGAAAAGAAAAAAAGAAGTGAATTCAAGTGCTGAAGTGGAAAAGGACGCGAGCTGCTCAAGATATGATTAAAGTCACAAGTTTCGCATGTCCCGCCTTGATCCAAAGATGAAGAAGGAATCAGAACCTACAGGTGACGAGCATCAAGATTCAGATCGGAGTCCACAACAAGAACCAGCTACGACTCAAGATCAAGCTTCAAGAGGTTTATATATAGGAATCTTGTAACTGTAGCTGATAGGATTAGCTAGCTTATCTTTTTATTTTTTATTTTGGTATAATAAGGAGCTCAGCAAGCAGAAACAACAACAACAATAGTGAAATCACAGCTTCTCGGTAGTCCCAACTATCAAAACTTCAAGAACTACACTGACCTGATTCATTTATAGCCAAGGATATGTAGGCAACCTCTGAAGCAAGGTTCGGTCAGGCTCTTTTCAAAAAATATTTCTCATGGAGTTTCAAATGGGCAAAAATTCCTCATAATTGCTCACTTTATCTTTGCCCGAAAACCCTTTGTGTCTCTGAGCAAAGAGGGGCAGCTGTGAGCACGTGATTTTTTCCCTATACGAAATACTCCTATAAAATCCCAAGAAAATAGATTTTTGTTAATTATTTGTCATTTTAGGAATTTTTGTAGAATTTTATTTAATTGTTTGCATTTTGTGCATGTTTAAGTTTTATTAAATCATAAAAAAATACCAAAAAATATCATGCATTGCATTTAGGCTTTATTTTTATATTTTTAGGATTAATCAGTAATTATTTGTTCTATAAAATGAAAATCACCAAAAAATGCCTCATTTTTACACTTTTTTCTTTTATTGATTTTTCTCTTTTAATTTAGGATTAAGTATCTTTTATAATTTTTATAATTAGATAATTAGATTAATTTTACAATTTAGATTAGTTTAAGATTTTAACTGAAATAAAAAGAAAAAAAAGAAAAGAAAAGAAAAATTGAATAAAAGAGGGGTTTTTCAATTGGGTTGATGTTATACCCAATCAAGCCCAAAATCCCAACCTAATAATTATCCAAACTTTTCCAAACCACCCAGGCCCAAAAACCGACCCGACCGGCCTAGCCCATGACCCACCTCCCATTAAAACCTACAAACCTAGATATATCAGAGAGGATATCATCAGGCTCTCTAGGACCTAGAAACCTAGCAGCGACGCTCCTCTCCTCTCTGCAACAAAGAGCGATACCTCCCCCCTCTAAAAGAATACAGAGAAATGACACACTGCTCTCCCTCCTTTCTTCTTCTTGTTCTTCGTTTCTCAAAAATCAGATACCAAAGAAGATCCCATTCTTTCTCATACAAACATTCTACAATTGAAAAGAGATCCAAAGAATCCAAAAAGGGCTTCAAACAAAAATCAAAAAAAGAAAGAAACAAAAAGGAAGTTGGAATATGAGGTTTTGGCTTCAATTTTCTCTGAAATGTGGTGCTTATTTCTCTAGGTTGCTGAAGAAACTATGTTGTCATTGGTAATTGTTGAATTCGAACCTGAGCTCCAACTTGTAGAGCTCGTTTGGTTTGGTTGCTGTTTCTAATTCGAACAAGAGCTAAAATCTATCTCCTCCCCTTTTGATTTTTGTTTGATCCAAATTCCGTTATTCTTCTACAGTAGGTATGTTCATGTCCCAAATTCTGTTCGAATCAATGATATGATGATTTGATCTTCTCTGTGTTATATTTGTACTGGATTACTCGATATTATCATGTTGGCGGTTAAAAGGACTTGAGTTCTTAGTTTGTTCTGCAATTTTGTTCATGTGAATTTAAGTTGTTAACTTTGAAGAAAAGCTAAAATAGGCAGTGAATTAGTCTCGTGGTATTTTGTGGTGAAAACTAGCAGCATATTTTCATTAGATACATAAGCTCTATTTACTACGAATTGATTAATGTTGTAGCTTTAGATCCTGAATGCTGTTGTAGCACGATATGAATTCATAGGTGAGGTAAATTAATGATTGTTCAGTTATGTGATTAAATGGGTTATGGTTTACTAGTTTCATCATCCGATTCCTTACTTGGTTTTTGCTATTCCATACAATTCATTTCATTTTCGGCAGAAGATTTTTTTTTAGTTTAAAGCCAATGATCTGTTTTTAAATTGAAGCAAATTTTGTAGTTTTAATTCATGAATTCTTAGATAATCTAAAAAAAAAGAGTGTTAGTCTTTAGCCAAGACATAACACAATCAATCTTATAAACAAATTTATGATCCAATCTATACTCCCTCACACTCCTCCCCATAGATCGATATTTTCACACATAACCTCAAGCTTAGGAAAATTATGAACATCCATAGTTTGCTTTAATTTGGTATAATCCTTTGAAATTAGAATTGAGGTGTGCCATTTAGTTGAATTTTCTATGGCCCTCGCAAATTTGAAAGTGCGTAGTTGCTTTAGGCGCGTAACTTAAATTACTTTCCTAAACTCGGCTGTGCATTTCATGTGACTCAAATCCAAATCTCAACAACGTTAAATAAAATGTGTCGTGGACCGCGGGTGCATTTCATGTGGCATGGTTTAAGGACGTGTTTTCGATAATGTTGAATTTTCCTAAAAAATTATTTAAAAGCGGCTAATAAGTTAAAAATGTACCATAGGCTAAAACATGTATTAAAATTAGATAATAGGCCAATTGTAATAGTTTAAGCGACCGTGCTAGAACCACGAAATCCGGGGGTGCCTAACACCTTCCCTCGGGTTAATAGAATTCCTTATTCAGAATTTCTGGTTCGCAGACTTCAAAAGGAAAGTCAAATCTTCCTCGATTTGGGATTTAAAATAAACTGGTGACTTGGAACACCAAATAAACTATCCCAAGTGGCGACTCTGAATTGAATAATTAATCCTATTTTGATTAATGTCACTTAAAGTGGAAAAACTCCCTTATATCCACCTTCGGGTGGTTAAAAAAGAGGTGTGACAAGTAATAGCATTTACCTTGCTTTCCTAGGAACTAGACAGGATACTGAGGATTTTCTTCACTAGTTTGTTCCTCCGAATGGTTTCACCAAGTAAGTGTAACTCATTTATGATGGAAGTGAATCTTGTGTGCATATCTTGAATGGATTCATCGTCCCTCATCCCAAAGAGTTCATACTCGGTAGTAAGCATATCGATCTTAGATTATTTTTCTTGGGTGGTTCCCTTATGAGCTATTTGTAAAGCTTCCTATATCTCCTTAGAGTGTCACAATAGAGATTTTATTGTATTCATCAGGTGCTATTCCACATAACAAAATCTTCTTGGCACAAAAATTCTTCTCCACAGCTTTCCTATCAGCGTCGGTATATTCTTTTCTGGTTTTTGGTATTGAGAAGGAAGTTCATCAAGTACATTTTTTGGGACGTAAGGGCCATCACATATGACATCCCATAGTTCAGAATCCTCAACCATGATAAAATTATGTATTCTTGTCTTCCACCACCCATAGTATTGTCCATTGAACCTGGGTGGTCTGCATGTAGATTGACCTTCTTCAAAATTTGGTGGAGCAGCCATACGAATCCTTCCTAGGTATTAGCCTGATAGGAGGAACCTTCTCTGATAAACTAATGACATAGTAAGTAAATGAGACATAAGATTTTTACGTGGAAATATCCCACTCAAGGGAACAAAAACCACAACCTACACTTGTAGACTTTCAACTTCACTAACTTATAAACACTCAATTACAAGCCACTTTTTAATGACTCTATTACAAAGACTTCACTCACTCCAACTTGTGATACACTAATCACAAGCCACTTTGTCACTCACTAGTTACAAAGTCTTCAAACACTCTAACTTGTAATACACTAATCCCAAGCCACTTTGTCATTCACTAGTTACAAAGGATTTAACTTAAGACTAACTCTAGTCACAACACAAACTCAAAAATTTTATAGTTTTAAAGAGGGGTTCCTAAGTACCGCTTCTAACTAAGCAACTTTGGAATTACAGTAAGAACAATCACAAAGTTACAACTCAACTATGGACAACAGAATACTCGATTTAGGAATTAGTCCGTAGTAGCATTTTACTTTGCTTTTCAAGATCTTGAGAATTGAGTTTTCTACTTTCAGAAGTCTTGAAGTGAAAATTCAAGTGTTCAAGTGATGTCTTGATATAATCTTCTTGTTAATACACTTTTATGACATCACTTGAATGATGTATGCACTTTAGTTGGTCAAGGACAAATCACCATTGGAAATAATGCAGTGTAGGCAGTAACAGGACATGCAGTCACGTCGCTTCCAACTGTATCCAACTGACCTCGAACTGCTATGATTCAACCGCAAGGATATCAGGTCCTAGTCTGGTTCTCTATCTCCTGAAACTATAACATTTCACATTTAGCTGGACTCCGATGATTTGTACTGTAGCCTAAGTGTGTCAGGTTTCCTATCTCGTTCTTGACAGCAAGTTTGTTAGATTATCAAAGTATAAGGTAAAGACATTGAAAACCCATCAATCTTGATGGACCTGTTCCATCTCATCCACATCAACAGCCTCAACAGGCTCTGCAACCTTAGATTTACCTTTGTCCATTCTCTTTTTATTGCTTTCTGCCATAGCTTTTTGTAACTCCTCCTCATTCTGCTTTAACTCACTCCTTGTAGACCTTTCTTTTGGTAGAGGAATCTCAGCAGTTGTTGGAGAAGTAGCCTTCCTTTTCTTGGTAGTTTTTGTAGTTCTGGGGGCTTTTGGTGTTGGGGTTCTCCTTTTCTTTGAATTATATCTTGCACCCTCTTTCTTTAAAAGGTCTGCCAGGGTCTCCTCAATAGATGAACCAGGTTTATCTGCCTATGAACTAAGTTTGACCAACCCTTCAGTAGCCTCCCCTAAACCACTTCCCCCTGTTTTCTTGCTACTTTCTTCCATATTTTCATGTTCAACCCCACATATAGCCAGTCTAACCGTTTTAGAAGTTGGTGAGGAATCAACCACTTTTTTTCCCTTTTCCCCTCACATCATTACTCACATATTCACTCTCCTTTTCTTTTTCACTTTTATTTTTACCTCCTATCCTTCTTGACTCAGGCATTTCCACACGTTCCTAACAGACCCAACCAGAACAAACCTATTGTCCAAATTTTCAACTAGAACAGAACATACCTCAGAAGGGGGATTTTGAGCATTTTCAGAATCAGAAGACCGAGTTCCTTCCCCCTCACTCACAGATTTGAAGGAGTCAACTGAGTTTTTAGAATCTTGGGCTTGGCTAGCCTTTAATTTTGCATTCAATTTCTTTGAAAGCGCAGCTGTAGCTACAGTTTTGCGAGCAAGGATCTTCACTCGCCTTCTCCTAGGTTGGGGGGTTGTGCTGGGTTGAGGAGGGGTGAAGGAATCAGAGGGGGTAGGTTGTGGAGGAGTGCCTGGGTTATCTTTAGGGTTGGTCATTTTTGCTAATTCAATGAGAAAGGGGATGGGTGTGGAGAAATTTTGGAAGCAAAGAGAAGAGAAGAGAGAAAATGTTCGACGGTCTTGGAAATTTTAGAGGAGTGGCAGTGGTGATGATGATGAATTTAAAGGATAAGGTGTATTTAATACACAACGACAGCTTTTAGTAGTCAAATAGGAGTCTAATCACCCTAAAATTTCAGTTTGAATAGACGTTTAGGCTTCCCTAGAATCTAAGCGTTCTAATACGGTGAGGATTCTAGTAGGGGACGGAACTGGTTCAAATGCAAAAGGATAGTTTTTTTTGACATTTTTGAACATAGGTAGGACTCTGATCATGAATTAAATATTAATATTTCTAATTGTGCAGAGTGTAGAAAACATACCTCGTTATTCAAATGAACCACTACTAATGAACCATGTTCTTCACTAAGAATCCTCTTGATCTTGCCTCAATTTACCAAAATAATGAAAATTTTGTTAGAGATCAGTGAGTCATATCAACACATATCACATGAGTATACTATTTACAGTATGAGACTGAGCAATGATTAATCTAGATATTTACACAAGTTCCGGATTTTCTAACCAAAAATAATTTTTTAAATTTTTTTGTGCATTCTGAACTGGTCCCATTAGGTGATCTTAATCATCCCTAATTCTAACTTGTTCCTTTCAAAGTGCTCCCTACTCAATGCTTTTCTGAAAATGTCAGCAATCTGTTTATCAGTAGCACAAAATTCTGTAGTAATCGATCATTTCTCATAGTTGTCCCTAAAAAATGGTGTCTAACATCTATGTGCTTAGTTCTCTTATGATGAACCGAGTTCTTAGTCATACTAATAGCACTAGTGTCATCACAGAAAATAGGGATGAAACCAATTTCAATACCAAAATCCATCAACTGCTGTTTGATCCACAGCAATTGAGCCGAACACGAAGCACCAACAACATACAACATACTCAGCTTCAGTAGTGGATAAGGCCACTGAATTTTGCTTTTTAGTAGCCCATGATACAAGACATGAACCAAGGAAGTGTGCCATACCTGAGGTGCTCTTCCTATCCACAAGGAAACCTACATAGTCAGCATCAGCATATCCCACTAGGTTAAAGTTACTACCTTTTGGATACCAAAGACAAAGGTCAATAGTGCCTTTCAAGTATCTCAATATTGTCTTGACAACAGTCAAGTGGGATTTCTTTAGATTTGCTTGAAATCGAGCACAAAGCCCTACACTAAAAATAATGTCAGGTCTGCTAGCAGTAAGATACAAAAGTGAACCAATCATACCCTATACAACTTCTGATCAATAGATGAACCAGGTTCATCTATGTCCAATTTTGTGGCTATTGCAATAGGAGTGTCTATTTCCTTTGATTCCTCCATTTTAAACTTCTTAATCAACTCTTTTGCATATTTCTGCTGATGAATCATGGTTCCATTTGAGTTTTGTTTAATTTGTAAGCCTAAGAAGAAATTAAGCTCACCCATCATACTCATTTCAAATTCACTCCCCATAAGTTTAGCAAATTCCTTACTGTTATAAAATATAACCCAAAATAACAATATAGAACAAGCAAAACGAACTAAGAGATATAGATAGAAAGAGAGGAAGAGAGATTCTTATTTCTTCTTCAATTGTGTGTATTTTCCTATCTATTACAAGGCCTTTATATAGGCATAAAAAGTGAAGAAAATATGTCATGGAATATGTCATTGAACATACAAAATATGTCATTGAATATGTCATTAAGCATTTGAGATGAAGATCATGGAAGAAGAGTAGACATCCACCATAATGTGATATTTATCATAACACTTACTTTGTTTTTCAGTGGTTGCCCCAAAAATTATGGCATCAACATATATTTGTACTATAAGAATATCCTTACCTTTTCCCCTCAATAATAGAGTGCTATCAATTTTACCTCTCTTGTAGCCATGTTCAAGCAGGAATTTGGATAGTCGTTCATACCATGCTCTAGGAGCCTGCTTGAGTCCATAAAGAGCCTTGTCTAGTTTGTATACATGATCCGGACACTCCTTGCTTTCAAACCCCATAGGTTATTTGACAAACACTTCTTCCTTTAAGTAGCCATTTCGGAAAGCACTCTTAACATCCATCTGGTGAAGAGTAAATTCCATGTGTGCTGCAAAGGCTATGAGGAGTCTTATTGCTTCCAATCTTGCGACTAGAGCAAAGGTCTTATCATAGTTCATGCCTTCCTCCTGGCTATAACCTTGAACCACCAACCTTGCCTTGTTCCTTGTAACAGTTCAATCTTCATAAAGTTTGTTTCTAAAGACCCATTTAGTGCCAATTACTGATCTGTCCTTGCGTCTTAGAACCAGATGCCAAACTTGACTTCTTTCAAACTGATTGAGTTCATCTTGCATTGCATTTACCCAGTATGCATCATGCAAAGCCTCAACAACATTTTTAATTCCAATAAGAGATAAGAAAGCATTAAAAGTACACAAATTCTTTAATTGAGATCTAGTTTTAATTCCAAAGGTTGGATCAGTAATTATGTTCTCAATTGAATGAGAACTTTGATACTTGTAAGGTTTCTGTACGCGGTAAAATCAGAAGACTTGATTTTTGCTATTAAGACATTTTAGAAGCCTTCCCCGAGACCCCGAGGAAGGAAGGCCACGATCGAGTTCCCGGCCTCAGGGCTCGTCGAGGTCCGAATCAAAGAAAGTAGGGCCCGAGGTCAGGATAAGAAAGGGAATCTCCTAAGCACATGGCTACACCTGACAGGTCTGGCCCATCTAAGAGCCTACTGATAGTGTCTTGTCCAGACATCCCATCCCCATATCTTACATTTAATGCGCCCTGTACTATACCGAGTCCCCTCGCCTATATAAGGGGGACTCACCCTACCTTGTAAAGGACTGACGTTGCTCCACTTCTCCACAATGCAATAATATCTCTCTCTCTCTCTTTATTCTAAATTATCAGTCTTCATCGACCCCGAGGTCGCCTTAGCATTTTGTTGTTTCTTCATTTGTTCTTCTTCATTTAGATCAAGATTGATAGTATAAAGCCTTACTTACTTATATCTTTATCTATTATCCCCTTCTCGACTACCCTCGATAGGCTCGAGATAGGCTCGAGGCCTGGCTCTGAGGTGCCTACTGGCTTGCTTTATGCCCGGGAACGTCCCTTTACTGGTTCGATTATTGCTTCGGCTAACTCGATCTTTACTGTCTTGTTTCACGTTTTAGCACCAATCACCCTAACAAACTAGTTCGGGAATAGATCACGTATTTTTAGAATCCCATTTATAAATTTAGTTGTTGTTACCATTTTCACGGTAAACAGTTTCACAACCAACTGGTTTCTGTTTGATAATTCTCCCATGTTCTGTTGCTGAGGAACAGGCTCATGGACAACGGGGTTACAAAGTCTCGCGCCTAGATCAGTTCGAGCGGACGCGGACCCGTACGTCGCACAACGGGGTTACAAAGTCTCGTGCATCGATAGTGGCAGACAACATGCTAACCAACAGGAAGCCCAAAAAATCCCAGTTCCGGTATAACGGGAAGTTAATCTTCGTATTATTTTTGAAATGTTGTAGGAATAGCATTTGGATATCTCTCGGCTACAAAGCCGCTCGGAGACTCTCGGCACGACAGGACCCAAAATATCTCCTCACTTCGAGCCAGTACCCGAGGTATCGGGCAGCGACGAACCAACAACCAATCCTATGGTAGTAAGGATGCTAGAAGACATTATCGTAAAGATCGACTCACGCTCGTAGAGACTCCTATAACAACCGTCTCCCGGAGATACGATCCCGGGACTCATTTCACGGAATTTGGAAACAACGAAATCCCCCAGGACTGACAGGACACCAAGTCCTCACAGGTGCACCACCACTCAAGCACGCCCATCCAGGAACGGTGACATCCAAAATGGAGAACTTGGGTCCGTCCCGATAAGGAGATTTGAAGAAATTCCCGTGGAAGAAACCATGACGCAGCATCATTGTTCGACATTTAGTATTGGGGACCCGCTCACCGTACTAGCGTGATCCGTGGAAGCACGCGCCAATGCCATCAAAATTATGCCAAGAGGGCACAATGCACTGAAGGCAGGGAGAAGAAAAAGAAATAAAATCTCACAGGAAACTGCACCCCGCTCTCTGACAAGACAAACAAGATCGCTCCCAGTACCGAATAGTGGGGTGGCACAGACCTTCGCCGAAAACCCAAACAAAGCATACCTGGCGGCTCCGGAGCAATTCAAGCGAAGCTTGGTCGAATATCTGCTTGAGGCTTGGTCAGATACCAGCAGCCAACACCAGACCCAGGTCGGAGCAATGGATGACCCTTGAAAAACCTCCTCGGGATTGGCATATCCGGGAAGATTCCCAACAAAAAAGGCTGACACTGAATGAATGGAGCCATCACCCACATGACACGAATGGAAGAAACGATTCGAGGCACAACGCATCTCAAAACAACGAGGCAGTAGGCCGAGGACAACTCCTTCGAGGAATCTCCAGTGGTACTAGATTCAACAAGACGCAACCAGCAGGGAAACCTCGCCCAATAGAGCTTAACTTCAACGCTGCAGTTCCAAGCATAGTGGTCACCATATGCGAAGCCGAGAACTAAAGGTGGCTCGGACCGATTCAACCAAAACCCCTTTAGGGAAACCATGGCCCGCCACGGGAATTGCGAGATGCTCGGAGTTACAGACCCAAAAGAGCAGCAACTACACTATTCAACAAAGGTAACCACAAAGTATAGCCAAGCGAGCAAACCAGGATCCAGCTCCACGGACAAGAGGAAATCAGATAAAACAGAGCCGGCAAGCTGCGGCATATCGTCACACCTATTAAAGGATGGCGACATCCTGCGAAAATCCGTAGAACGTGGAATGCAAGTGACCGTCACCAGAAAGGGATGGTCCCGGGAAATACTCCCCAAGGACACCCTCTTGCTCGAATAAAAGGACGCTGAGATTCCACCTCAGTACCACATTAACGTATTGGTAATGCCTTCTTTCATTTGACTCATTTCAAATAAAACATACTTTAATGAGTACAGGTGTATCGACCAAAATTATACCGACAATGTCGGGCCAAAGCCAATAGGACGATCCGGCCCAGCGTCGCTCTCGAGCTGGACCGCTGATGTGTTCCCAATGGCAATTGCCACAACGACCAAATCGCTCCCCTTGCGCGGCCAGCCCGAGCTCAGGCTAATACGTCGAGTGACAGAGGGCACAGATACTTTGTACAGACAACGGCGAGTACATCGCCCTGGACGCAATTCCGACCCTACTCCTCCAAAGGTGTAAAACCCCATGATAGGCGCTGGGCTAAATCATTTAGCTGCGAGCGATAGGAGGAGATCCCTCGCCCGGCATTGCCCTCAAATGAGGCCAAAGGGTAAGGATAACCATGTCCTCCGCCAGGCCTGGCCAGACGAGGAGGATGACTACTGCGAGACTTACTCCCCGAAACACAACTTCCCTTTATCATTTCCTTTCCTTTCTTGTTGCTAATCTGTACGCAGGCAGCAAGCTGAGGCATTCAGTAGTTCTGGATCCCGCTCGAGGATCCATGGCCACCATAGGGCCTGTCGGGCGTTCTTTCCTCGACCGGGTTTCTAACAGGAAAAAGGTTCAGCCGACAAGATTATTAGCAGTACTATATATCCCCGGGGAAGGGACCCGTAAAGTTCATGATCCTCTTGCTCTCCTAAAATTTTCCAATATGAAATCATATAAGCGCATAAGATAATTAGGGGAATCACACCCATGTGGACCAGACTCACGGTAACAGGACAACATGTATTTGCAACTTATATTTTCGCCAAGCAATAAAGAATATATTTATGCATTCGACGCGTCGAAGAAAAATATTTTGGCTTATCCTCAGCAAAAAACCTCTCCATCAAATGCATTCCGAAATAGACGTAAACAATTCAACAGCCCCACGACCCTAGGGTCAGGGCTCCGGGCTCACAAAGCCCTCGCGATATGGCTCCAAGTCTACAAAAGGCGGTATTCAAGCCTAAGCTAATCCGATATACTCGGAGACTCAACATGAGCAATTCGACAACTTGCACAACCCCAGGGTCGGAACTCCGAGCTCGCCAAGCCCTGGGAAAACAACTCCGAGTTCACGAGAAGCTGTCTTCAAGTAAACTCAATGACTTGGAGGTTGTCGCCAATCGCCATGCACTGGAAAACCCGAAATTGTCAGACCCTAGTGGGCAGACTCGGCAAAAGCAAATCTATTCTCCATATATTGTAAGACCTCAACAGGCATTGAAAAATGTAAGACCTCAACAAGCATGAAAAAATCCCGTAGTTTAGGCTATACGTCACATTTGTAAGAATCCCTAAAGGGCATACCCTCAGCGTAGACACCTAAAACTACCTCTAGGGATCAAAAATGGCCCCGGCCAAACGCACACGACTCCGGTCAAAATGACTGATATAGCCTAAAAATGCAACTCAGGGACGCCCGACTATTGCTAAAAAATCCTCGAATCTACTTCAGAAAGAACCAGTTAAACACAGGCTTCCCTCAATAGGCAAAAAACGAGTCCCGACCACGTCGGCTCCAAAATTGCAAAAGCATCGATCTACTCGACCTATGAGCTATGAACCTTCCGAGGTGCTCAAAACATCGCCGACTACGACTTGAAATCGAGGTTCTTTTAGAAACAACGATGGGTCAGGCAAAATAATCAATAAGACCTTAACGAGAGGAAACAAAGCCTACAAAAAGCCTCTGGGCCTCACATCAAATAGCATAAGTGCCATTATCGTCCACTAAGCAAAGCCTCTGGGCCTCACATCAAAAGGTATCTACGACTGTACAACGTAAGAGCTATTGACGCCAGCTTGAAAATTGACAACTTGAGGATTAAAGTGAGCTCGAGTCGTAACCCGATTCGGAGACCGGATCCAAGATAGTTAACCTAAGCAAAGCCTCCGGACCTCATATCAAAGGTCTCTATGACCAAACAACGTAAGTGCCATTGTTACCGGCTAAGCATGCCTCCGGGCCTCATACTAAAAGGTCCCAATGACCAAGCAGCAGAAAGGGTCAAGAACTTAGATGAGATTTAAGGGTCGATTACAGCTCGAGTTGCAACACGACTTGGAGACTGGACCCAAAAATCATAATACTCCGTAGAGCATGACATTAATGCCGATTTCTCCAACCGGAATCTCCGGGAAGATCAAAGGTTCAATTACAACTCAAATCGCAACGCAACTCGGAGACTGGACCCGAAAAATCGCCAAACGCCCGAGGGCAAAGAATAAAAATCATTATCGCCACCCCAAACAAGGCTCGAGGGTAAGATAAGCTTGAGTCAGGATCCTGACTCGGAGACTGAACCCGAGGGCAATTCAATCACAATGCGCCTAAAAACACGGCCCAACGACGTTATCAACGGCCGAGACAAGTCTCCAGGCCGTACGCCCGCAAAATTACCTCAGTCCAGGAGCACAAAAGGTCATCACCCTCCGCCTATGCAGGCGGGAAAAGGATGGAAGGCCAATCGAAGCTCGAGCCGTAACGCGACTCGGGGACTAGTTCCAAAAGCCGGTCTACACGGTCGAAAGCAACGATAGAAAAAAGGTACAAAGGGGATAATACTTTAAAATTTCCTCTTATGTTACATGCAAGAAAACATTCTCCATCTACAGGCACGCCCTGCGTGCGCCGAAAACCAGGTTACAAAATGATAGGACCTTTACGATGCGCCAAAAGGCTACAACCCATCAAGATCGCCCTCTGCAACATCCACGAGAAGTGACCGAATGTCTCCCTAGTCCGCGCTTGCTTGAACCAATTACTCTGAGAAAATAAAGCCTCTCTCTCCAACTTCCTCGAGCATTTCTCTCCGGGATCGGCAGCGAACATATTCCTCGATCCTATTCTCACGATCAAGGGCTTGCCTCAACTCAAATTGAGCGTCAGCAGCCTCCTTTATGCAAATCGCCATCTTGCAATCTGTCCAAGTTCGGCTTAACGCCACTTTTGCCAGAGCATCAATTATTTCGGCCCTGATCTTCGAGAGGTCGGACTCTATTCTCTCAATCATATCCACCTGAACATTGGCATTACTACGGGACAAGTTAAGCTGGGCCTCGAAGGCAGGGATCTTGGCTGAGGCACTCATCTCCTCCAAGACATGAGCCCGCACTTGGCCTCTTAGTTCCTCGCAAGCTACACTGGCACGGTTCACGTCACCTTTAAAGTACTCCAAGGCCTCTATCTTTTTCTGCAACTAATACGGCAAGAAGAAGTTAGTCTTAAAATTAGAAAGAAGCAAAGAGCACACTACAGAAAGTTACCTGCTCCATCAGATAGCTCTCATAGTTCGAGCTCCGATACGCCTCATATTGCCAATACAACAGCTCAGATTCCTTCTCCTTGCAAAGGAGCCTAAGGGATTCTCCCTCATCCCGAATCCTCTGGAACTTGGCCTTTTGATGAGACAACTCAGACTTAAGCCTATCACAAGCCTGCGCAGGAAAGATTCAATAAGAGGAGGAAGATGCGGGATATGAAAGAAATATGCACTAACTCACCGCAACGTGAAGATGGAAGATTTCCCTCCAGATCAGAACATGCTCCTGATAGTACTGCTCTTGCAATCCTGGAAGAACCGGACCAGCGGATAACATGCTCACTCGAAGGAGTCACTTGTCGAGAAACAAGCACCCCGGGGGCAGCCGACTCGGGCGATGCCCCGTCTTCAGAAGCACGCACCCGGCTAGCACCACTAAAAACTCCTTCGCATGATGGGTCCCAGACTCTCTTACTGCTACCGTCTCTCAGCTCAGAGACCGATAACTCCATCTCCTCTCCGAGAAAGTGCTACCTCGCCTTGGGAAACCGCCCGATATTTACAAAAAACGGTGAATCCAGCATAAAGGAGATGGGAAAATGCCATCCCGAGTACGTATCAGTGGGAGAAAAGCAACATATGCACGTACCTTGATGGTACACTCCCCACCTGATGTGTCGCTAGACGAATGGGTCACCAGCCGCTGAACCTAGCCGGGCAAATCATGAACTTGGACCGACGTCCATAAAGTTGCTGCAACAAAGGAAGTAACATTAATTACTTGGCCGATTTTCGCCATAAACAAAATCTGAAGGAACAACAAAATGCCTCACTTACGCGCGTGATTCCACCCTTCGGGGAAAGGCAAAACCTCCACAGGAATAATATCGGTCGTCCTAACTCAGACAAACCAACTAGCTCACTCTCGATCTCCGCCTTCTTCATTATCAACAACAAAGGGCATGGTGTGAACGACCCCTCAAGGTTAACAATCCTCGATGGTGGAAGGGTCGATATAGCCTGATGAGATGATCGAGTGTGAAATGAAGTCCAGCTTTCTCCGTGAAGAATCTCAGCATCAACACCATCCGCCAAAATGGTGGATGAACCTGCGCCAGGGTGACCTGATACTTCAAGCAAAAATCGAGCACGACCTTATCAAGAGGACCAATGGCAAAGGGATATAGGTACGCACTCAAAAACCCATTAGCAGAGTCCGCGATACCTTCACTTAGGGAAAGCACCCGTAGTGTCATCCCCTCGCTCCACCCGCAATATCACCTTACCGTCTCTAGGTGTTCCTCTTTTACCAAGGACACTGACTCTAGAGCAAAATCCTTCGACTCTCCAGCACTGGGAACAACATTCTCCGCTCTTTGCCCCGGTTCCGAAGTAGTCGCCATGACTAAAGCAGAACTAACAAAATGAAGTAAAAAAGCACAGACGCTTTTCGCACTTTAAAAGATAGGGAGCCCTATGCTGAAATGGAAGAACAACTGCCCAAAAATAGTGAAGTCTCACAAAAAGGTCGAAGCCACCCTTATTATATACAAAAGGCAACGGCAAAGTCACCTGCCAGATGTAAGCTCCAGGAAACCAATGGCCTCGATACGAATTGACGAGTCAATACAGAACCCAGGAAACATCCTCCAACAGATGACTAAGCTCGAGGATCCACGCGAATTATCTCCATGCTCCAGACAACATTTCAAATATGTAATCCCCGTCCTCTAAGAAGCAGGGTCACGATAAGCTCCATAGCGCCGATGACAGACAAGAGGCACGCGTTCGGGATCGCGTTTCCCACTCCGGAGAGGCAAACCCCAGGTGCTCCTATCTCCAAAGCTCTACGAGGCCCCAAAGAAGTATCCCGCACATAGGCAAACTCCTCCAACGGAAGCCAACCTTACACTCTTTGAAAGAGTTATCCACATCAAAATCAACAGGGCCCACCGAGGCACCCAAGGATTACCTTTATCTGGGGTATCGTTCTCGAAGGCCCCGGAATTTGATACAAGATCCCCAAACAATCCTGCAGGCCCCGACAACTCAAGCTTATCCGATCGGTCCTCCATCAGTCCAAAGTACGACAAAACAAAAAGCGAGGAAGAGCTTTGCCGATCAGCTGGAGACCAGAACGAGCTACCATGACGAGCTACGACGGCCCATAAAAAAAAGAAGGCATTCAAAATTCCCGTAGGGCGTAAAAGTGATAAGTTAGGATTTTAACATGTTTTATGCCCCTACTTGCCTATGCTTTGATCATATATTGTTACAAAATAGTCCTAAAATGCTCACAAGTTGTGTTTGATTGCCGGTTTGATCGACAACATGACGAGATGTCAAAGATTGGCTCAAAAAAGGAGTGAAACCTGCTCAAGTATCAAAAACCAAGAAATCTAAGGAAAGAAGGCCCAGTGCGGACCGCGCAAAGTTGAATGCGGCCGCACTAGGTGGTTCAAAGAGTTGGTAAATCATGCCAGAAGAAGCGCGACCGCGGTAAACATCTCACGGTCCGCGGTGAAGGCTCCGCGGCCGCACTACTTGTTTGTGTGGTTCGCGATCATGAGATTCAGAGAGATGAAAGTTTTTAAAGCCAATGGCATGCGGTCCGCGGTCGTGATTTTGCGGATTGTGCCATCTCTCTCTGCGACCATGGTTCATTCGACGCGTGACGTGCCATCTCCATCCGTGGTCATGGTCCATTCTACGCGGGTCGCGAAGTCCAAGTTCAAAGAAGCAAATGTCAAAGTCAAAGAGCCCAATGCGGCCGCGGTTCATTTAGTCCGACCCGCACTTACCCTGCAGGGGCATTTTTGTCCAGTTTTTCCAACCTAGTATAAATAGAACATTGTACCATTTTTTAGGTAATTAGATATATCAGACAAGGGCTGCGCTCGTGAGAACAAATTTTGTAGCCATTTTTGGCACTTTTGCTTTACATTTACAATAGATTCTTGTAGTTTAATTTTAGCAATTAATTAATATGCTTAGTTCTTCATCTATTTCTTTATTTTCTTCTTCAAGCATGAGTAGCTAAACCCATCAGCTAGGATTGTGGCTCAACCCTAGTGTGGGTAATTGATGGGTGTTGCCATCTAATGTTAGATTGACTATGGGTGTTTGCTATTTGGGTTGATTTTATGTTTTAATCTAGAATTGGTGGTTGCAAACACTGATTCAAGCTTTGTGGGTTTAACTCTTCTTGAGAAAGAGAGTCTATGACCCCAAAATTGACCCAACAAGGAATTGGGATGGACTCATGAGAAATGATAGTCCCAATTAACGGGTTAAACCTCGGGAGAGTAATTACCCTACTTGAACCCTAGTTGCCTGGTCTAATTTGCCTACCCATTTGGTCTCGAGAGAGTCAATTAGGCAAAATCACTTTCTCTACCGAGAGGTATGCGAGTGGGTAAAATTCTGCAATGGTTATAACATAATCCCCAATTATGTCAATCGAACCTTAGTAACATCTACCCGTCAATTAGCCACCTAGGTAGTGTCACGACCCTAGTGCCCTTCTTCCCATTAGATACAACTTAGCAATATTCTCATAGCATAATTTAGTGTTAATCAATA
Source organism: Nicotiana tabacum (assembly GCF_000715075.1). Taxonomy (NCBI): domain Eukaryota; kingdom Viridiplantae; phylum Streptophyta; class Magnoliopsida; order Solanales; family Solanaceae; genus Nicotiana; species Nicotiana tabacum. The sequence continues at coordinate 80,536,432 of NC_134089.1, read as the reverse complement.
GTTTTATAAAAATAGTTATAATTCGAAAACCCAAAAATGTTTGAAGTGACATTAGGAGTACAAACACATCTCTAGGCTAGACAGACAATCCAACTCCACTGTTAGCTCCCTAAGGAAATCGATCCCGACCCTCATATCGGGTAAAGGCTATTGCGACCCGCTCTTTCTACCTTAGTGTAGCGTCGAATTTGCAGCGATCACTTTTTGGTGCCATTTCCGGGGAGCTTACGGTGTTGACTATCTGTTTATTTTGTTTTGTGTTTTGCCTCTCTTTCCTTCTTATTTACTAATTCTGTTTGTGTCGATTAATCAGGTATAAATGGCTCTTAATGCAAATGACCCTCTCGACTATGTGATAGCGGGGGAGGAGGTAGAGGATCTAGAACAAGATGAGGTCTTACCTCAAGTTCCATGGAGAGGCCGAAATGCCAATATAAATGCAAATGAGACCAACAATATTCCAGACCCTCCTCCGCAACCGCCGAGAGTGGCTCCCAGAGTTTTACCAAATCAAGGATACGCCAGTGCTATTGTTCCTCCCCGAATCTGGGCGAGGAAATTTCAAATCACAAATGTCATGTTGACCTTGCTCGAGCAAAGAGGGGTATTTCACGGGCGCCTCCGATCAAAATGCCTACAAGCACTTTAAGGGGTTCGTGGATACATGCTGGGGTAGCAAGCAGACAAACATGTTCGAGGATGCGTTGAGATTGAGGCTTTTCCCGTTCTATCTTTGGGGTAAAGCATTGGATTGGTTAGAAAGGCTCCCCAATCATTCTATTACAACATGAGATGAATTGGCGGAGAAATTTATTGCCAAGTTCTTTTCTCCAAGTCATATGGCGGCTCTTCAGGATGAAATTCTAGCCTTCAAGCAAGAGCCAACGGAACCTTTGCACGAGATATTAGAAAGATATAGAACAATGGTGAAAGAGTGCTCTAATAACGACATGACCGAGGCTATGATTCAACAAACCTTTTATCGGGGCATCAACACCACAAATCAATGCATTGTGAACCAATTGGCCGGAGGGAACTTTATGAAACTTTCTTACCAAGAGGCATGTGATGTATTTGATGAAATGGCTGACACCTTTTCGGGATGGCAAAGCCGAGCAAATGTGCCCTAAGGTGACCCCACGGTCATCCATTTGCATAAGGAATTGCACGATCATGGCCAAGCTATTGCTGAGCTTACAACAACTATGAATCAACTGGCGAAGGCGCAATTACAACAAATCCAAAATTCGCGCCAAGTCAACGCAATGGAAGGTGTCACTATGCTTAAGAGAAGGCAAAGAGGGCAACAATCTCAAGGAAATTGTGAACAATATGACAATGATGGTAGTGGGTTTTCAAATGAGTGTTATGATGACCAAAGTGAAGAGGTTCAATATGTCAACAACTATCAAGGTAATAGAAGCTACTCTTCCAACCAACAATGGCGACCTCAAGGAAATTGGGGTAATCAACAACAAGGCGGAGGAAATTGGAATAACAACAACCAACAACAAGGTGGTGGAAATTGGAACAACAACAATCAAAACAAAAATTGGGGTAATCAAGATAGCAATCAAGTCAATTGGAACGGGAACAACAATAATTGGAGCAACAACAACAATCAAGGAAGGTGGAACAATAGCGGGAACCAAGGCAACCGGGGGCAAGGCTTTCAAAGGCCCCCAATGTATCAACAACCGAGCAATCCACCCCCTTTCCTTTCTCAAGGTTCTAGTTCTTCTAGAGGTGATATGGGAAGAATTGAAAGCATGTTCGAGCAAATGATGAAAACAAACCAAGATTCGATGCCCAATTGGCTTCTCATAATACATCTATCCGGAACTTGGAGGTGCAATTAGGCCAAATCTCTCAAGCATTGAATACTCGTCCCAAAGGTGCTCTACCAAGTGATTTGGTAGTGAACCCGAAGGGTGGGAATAATAATCATGTGATGTCGGTTACTACAAGAAGTGGGAGAGGCGGTGATGTGAATGCCTCAAAGCAAAAGCAAGTTGTGGATGAAAATGTTGAGTTGCGGGATGATGATGTACCTTTGATTGTTGATGATGTGGTTAATCAAAATGTGAACAATGATGTGCAAATTGATATTGATGATGAAACCGAGGTAGAGACTCAAGATGCCGTGAACCCGTCTAGGGAACACGTGATTGACATGCTCGAGCCGGTTGTACCAAAGGCCAAGGCACCTTTGCCTAGGCCACCTCCACCTTATCCTCAACGGTTAGCAAAGCAAAAGAGTGACAATCAATTCAAAAAGTTCATTGACATGATGAAGAGCCTCACAATCAATGTGCCTTTGGTGGAGGCACTTGAGCAAATGCCGGGGTATGCTAAGTTCATGAAAGATTTGGTAACAAAGAAGAGGTAGATGGAGTGTGAAACAATTAAAATGACTCATCAAGTGAGTGTCATAGTGCATTCAATGGCACCCAAGCTTGAGGATCCCGTCGGAAGTACGAATTTTGCCAAGGCCCTTTGTGACTTGGGGGCTAGCATAAATTTGATGCCGTACTCGGTCTTCAAGACTTTGGGAATTGGACAACCTTGACCTACCTCAATGAGATTTCAAATGGCGGATCGATCGATGAAACGACCTTTGGGCATAATTGATGATGTACTTGTCCGGGTGGATAAGTTTATATTGCCGACCGACTTTTTCATATTGGATTGTGAGGTGGACTTTGAAGTGCCGATTATTCTTGGTAGACCTTTCCTAGCTACGGGGAAGGAATTGGTTGATGTTGAACCGGGTGAGCTGACTTTCCGAGTGAGAGATGAGAAGGTGGTATTCCATGTTTGCAAATCAATGAGACAACCCAATAGCACGGAGGTGTGTTCATTTGTGGACATTGTCACAGCTGTGATAGTGGATGACACAAGTTCCATGATCCATGTTGAAGATCCCTTTGAGGACGTGCTTCTTAATATGGATGTCAATGATGATGCTAGTCGAGTGGAGTGCGTGAATTCATTGCATGGTATGGGTTCATATTCATATGAGCCTAGGAAGCTATCTTTGGATCTTGAAAACTGCAAAACTCCACCAACAAAGCCATCGATTGAGGATCCACCGGTGTTTGAGTTGAAGCCACTTCCTCCACACCTCAGGTATGAATTTTAGGGTTCAAATTCTACTTTACCTGTTATTCTTTCGTCTTGCTTAACTAACATGCAGGCTGACGCCACTTTGGCAGTACTTCAAAAGCGGAAAAAGGCAATTGGATGGACATTGGCCGACATTCGGGGTATAAGCCCCACATTTTGCATGCATAAAATCATTTTGGAGGAGGATACAAGGCCTTCCTTGGAGCATCAAAGAAGACTAAATGAGGCGATATAAGAGGTGGTAAAGAAAGAGGTTATCAAATGGCTAGACGCTGGGGTGGTTTATCCTATTTCTGACAGTTCGTGGACTTCTCTGGTGCAATGTGTGCCGAAGAAGGGTGGTATGACCATGGTTACCAATAACAACAATGAGCTCATTCCCACTAGAACGGTCATCGGGTGGAGAGTTTGTATGGATTACCGGAAGCTGAATAAGGTGACTAGAAAAGATCATTCCATTACCATTCCTTGACCAAATGCTTGATCGTCTTGTGGTCCAGGCTTTCTATTGCTTTCTGGATGATTACTCGGGGTACAATCAAATTCTAATTGCCTCAGAGGACCAAGAGAAAACCACCTTTACATGTCCTTATGGCACATTCGCTTTCTGTAGAATGCCATTTGGATTGTGTAATGCTCCGACGACCTTCCAACGTTGCATGATGGCTATTTTCACCGACATGGTGGAGGATATCTTGGAGGTCTTCATGGATGAATTCAGCGTGGTTGGGTATTCTTTTGAGGAGTGCTTAGTAAACTTGGATAGAGTGTTGAGCCGATGTGAAGACACCAACCTTGTTCTTAATTGGGAAAAATGTCATTTTATGGTAGAAGAAGGTATAATATTGGGTCACAAAATCTTGAAGCAAGGAATTGAAGTTGATAAGGACAAAATTGAGGTTATTTTGAGGCTTCCCCCCTACTTCTGTCAAAGGGGTGAGAAGTTTCCTTGGGCACACGGGTTTTTACCGGAGGTTCATAAAGGATTTTTCTAATTTGGTATACCCTTTGTGCAAGTTGCTCGAGAAAGATGCAAAGTTCTTGTTCGATGAGAGTTGTATGCAAGCATTCGAGCTACTCAAGCTCAAGTTGACTTCTACCCCCATCATCACCGTACCAAATTGGAGCTTACCTTTCCAGCTCTTATGTGATACTAGTGACATTGTGATTGGGGTTGTTTTGGGCCAAAGAATCAACAAGATATTTCATCCGGTATACTACGCAAGCAAGACCATGAATGAGGCTCAAAGAAACTATACAGTCACCGAGAAAGAATTATTGGCTATTGTGTTTGCTATGGAAACGTTTCGACCTTACCTTATGGGGGCCAAAGTTATAGTGCACACCGATCATGCCGCCCTTAGGTATTTGATGACCAAGAAAGACTCCAAGGCGAGATTGATGAGATAGGTGTTACTTCTTTAAGAGTTTGACCTAGAAATTATTAACCGGAAAGGTAGTGAGAATCAAGTGGCGGACCACTTGTTCCATTTGGAGGAGGGGAGGCCTTGTGATGGCCTTGAGATCAATGATTCATTTCCCGACGAACAACTCCTTGTGGTGTCAATGAAAGATATGCCATGGTTTACTGATGTTGCCAATTACCTTATGACCGAAATAATCCCGTGTGAGCTCTCTTCTAACCAAAGGAAGAAGCTCACACGGGATAGTTTGGATTTCTATTGGGATGAGCCATACTTGTTCAAGATTTGTACGGATGGTGTGATTTGTAGATGTGTCCCGGAGGATGAACAATTGAGTATCCTAGAGGCTTGCCATTCTTCACCCTATGGTGGTCACCATGGTGGGGTGAGGTCCGCCTCAAAGGTTCTTAGTTGTGGATTCTATTGGCCCACCTTGTTCAAAGATGCGGGAGATTTGGTGAAGAGATATGATGAGTGCCAAAAAGCGGGCGGAATTTCAAAAAGGGATGAGATGCCTCTTAATACGATTCTTGAAGTGGATATCTTTGATGTTTGGGGAATCGATTTTATGGGTCCATTTGTTATCTCTTGTGGGAATACTCACATTCTCGTGGAGGTTGATTATGTCTCAAAGTGGGTTGAAGCCGTGTCTTTGCCTAATAATGAAGCCCGGAGTGTTGTTGCGTTTCTTAAAAAGAACATCTTCACAAGGTTTGGCACTCCTCGTGCTATCATTAGTGATGGAGGGTCTCACTTTTGCAACAAGGCTTTCGACACATTACTTTCTAAGTACAGTGTCAATCATAAGATTTTGACCCCCTATCATCCTCAATCTAGTGGCCAAGTGGAAGTATCCAACAGAGAAATTAAGAGTATCTTGTCTAAAACTATCAATGCTAATAGGACCGATTGGTCGAAAAAGTTGGATGACGCTCTTTGGGCTTATCGGACGGCTTACAAAACTCTGATTGGTATGTCTCCATTTCGGTTGGTGTTTGGGAAAGCTTTCCATCTTCCGGTGGAATTAGAGCATAAGGCCATGTGGGCCTTGAGTAAGTTGAACTTAGAATGGGATGTTGCAGCAAATCTTCGGGTTGAACAACTTAATGAGCTCGATGAGTTTAGATTCCATGCCTACTCCAGCTCGTCCTTGTACAAGGACAAAATAAAGTACATTCACGACAAATATGCTCGAGGTAAGGAGTTCAAGATTGGAGATATGGTTCTCTTGTTCAATTCCCGGTTACGTCTGTTTTTGGGTAAGCTCAAGTCAAAGTGGAGTGGGCCTTTTGAAGTTGTGTTCGTGACCCCATTTGGTGCTCTTGATCTAAGGAACAAGAATGGTGAAGTATTCAGAGTCAATGGACATCAGGTCAAGCATTATCTTGGGAAATTTGATGATAGCCACATGGTGGCACTTCTCCATCTAAAGTGATGTGCTGGTAACATGCGTCGTGCCGCAACATTAAATCAGGTGCTGCTTGGGAGGCAACCCATGTCTTTTTCTTTTTGTTGTTTTATGTGTTTTCTTGGTAGTGTAGGTTTGATTTTTGAGCTAACTGATTGTGAGATGTTGCAGGGATTGAGTTGATACAGTGCAAAGTAGTTTGAAAAAGGTTGAATAGTCTCTGAAGATTGCCAGTACGACCGCATTGCACTTTATGCGGTCCGCACTGGTAATGGTCAAAAGTGGTGCTCTCTGAAGTTTGCCACCACGACCGCATTCCATTTAGTGCAGTCCGCGGTGGACCTCCGCGACCGCAGTATGGTTTGTATGGACCGCGGAGGTTGCCTACTCAAGCTTCATTTGAACAAACCCAGCGCGGTCCGTGGTCGATTTTGTGCGGCCCGAGCTGGTAGGTAAGACTGGGTCCCATATCATGTTCTATAAATAGAGCTCAGGGGTCACCATTTACACTTTTGAAAATTTTAATACTCAAAGACCTAAAAGCTACTGTTCATACCCTCTTGTGACCATAATTCTTGCTTAGACTGACTAATTGCATTTCATCTTCACATCTGGTAATATTTCACTCATTCCTTGTTTGTTTAATTGATTAATTTTGTTTTTATTTTATTACAATTAGCCTATAACTTCTTTTTCGTCCTATTTTCTCTATTTTTGTTAGCTTAGGTTGGTTTAAGTATTAGTTCTGGGCTGCTTAATTTGCATAATGACTGGGTAATTTGAGTAGTGACAAAGTAGGTGAAAACTTGAACAAAATTGCAAAAGTTGGAAACCCTAACTTAGTGCCTGTGCAATATACTCTCTGCGACCCGCAGTCGCCTTTGTGCGATCCGCGGTGCCCTGACGCGGTCCGCATTGCCATTTTGCATGGACCGCGGTGCCCAAGTGACTGAAATTGAACCTATGCCCAGTGCAACCACATTTCACTTTATGCGGTCCGCACTGGCCCACCATGGCTGCGATGCTTTTTTGTGCGGGTTGCGATGGTTGGATTCAGAGAGGTAGTGTTACAGACCTCACCTCAGTGCGGACCGCGGTTGCTTTTATGTGGTCCGCGGTGCCCCCAATGCGGCCACACTACTTTTTGTGCGAGCCGCGGTGGGGAGAATCAGAGAGATGTTATCCAGGGCCTTGTCCCAATATGGACCACGGTCGCCTTTCCGCGGTCCGCGGTGCCCCCAGTGCGGCCGCACTCCTGTTTGTGCGGCACGTGGTGCCATGTTCTGCAACTGTTTTTGCAACATTTAATCTGCTGTCTGCAATTCAATTTCAACACTTGTTTCACTGCCTGTACTGATACTAACCATAATAGATATGTATGCTTGCAGATAATGGTCAAACAACGAGGTAGAGGTGCCAAACAACCCGGCCGAGGTAATTCCTCTTGGGGAGGGAAGTAACGGATGGTAAAACTCACTCCCCAGGCTAGACAAAACATAAAGGACATGAGGAAAGCATTCAAAGCAGCTGATAGAGCCCTTGACAACTCGGGGAGTGAGTATGAGCCCTCCCGGGAGATCACTTCAGATTCAGTCCCTCTATACATCCCGTCTCGGGAGAACGCCATACATAGAGACACTCCCCCATCTTCCCCCGATGCTCGAACCTCAATCAACATTTCTTCTAAGTCGTCTGAGGGATCAACGACAGGTAGTGGGATGAATACTCTACCTCTCCCATAGCGTCAATATCTGGAGAGGGTGTTAGAGGTGATGAGGGAGATGGGGAGTTACCGGGGGGTGGTGTGCCTCAGGTTGGGGGTGTTTATCGGACTATAAATCCCGCTATTTGGGAAGATAGATTCGTCAGCCAGGTGACATTCCTCAAGTTTAAGGAATGGTGGACGGCACGAAAGTTGATTCTTAAAAGGAGTTTCATTGACAAAGACCTTCTACCCCTACACCCCAATGTACATAGACAGTTTTGAGCTCGAGTGGGTTGGGAGTTCTTTAAAGATAATTGTGTGAAGGCGAATGAGCACATGGTCAAGGAGTTTTATAGCAATGTGGCCCACATCTTGAAGGGCACTAAGGTGACCAAAGTGTGAAACAAAAATGTGGTATTTACTGGGAAGGCATTAAATAAATACTTGGGGTTCAATGATGAAGATGAGTCCCTTTACAATGAAAAGTTGGCAATAGGCGAGGAGGTTCGTCTGTAGTTAGGTTCACACCTGGCAATCCTGGGTACGGTTCAAGAGTGGTTGCAAGCAGGGGCCAAAATACTTCAGAGAACCTTTAACTTTGAGGCTAGAGGGTGGGTGACTTTTGTGTGTAGTCGGCTCGACCCCACTACCCATGATCAGACTATTCCACTTTCCCGGGCTATTCATGTTGCTTCTATTATGGCAGGATATCCTATCAACGTGGGCAATGTGATGCCCTGCGTCATTTTTGTAGTGGGGGTTGAGCATGACCGGAATTACCCTTTTCCCAGCACCCTCACTATGTATTTCTGGGACCTGGAGGTGGAGAACAGACCTTTTGACATCAAGGTCAAACCTGTGGCTCCGTTTTCATGGTACAGTTTGAAGGGGTCAAACAACCCCAAGGACAAAAATTACAAGCCACCTGCTTCTGCCCCAACCAGCCAGTCTAAAGAGTCAGTTGCGGTAGAGCCCTCCACTGAGCCTACCTCCATAGTTGCTGACATGCCTCCCGGACCTTCCACTACTGCTAGTCCCTCTACTTCAGCTGGCCCAGGGATTCCATCTTCCGGGGCCCATCCTATCACCGCTCGCCAGTTGAGCCAAACACATCATAGCTTGAACAACTGGATGGGTATTGCGTCATCCAAGTTGTCCACCCTGTCTTCTACCATTGCGGCTCAGTCAGCACCATAGCCAGTGCAAGTGACCCAGTCTATCGAGGATTCACTTAAGGAGATTCTTGCCAATCAGCAAAAGATCCTTGATTCTCAGGCTACCTTGGCTATGGTAGTGGATTCTCATGGCAAGGCCCTAAAGGAGCTTGCCATGAAGCACAAGAAGCTGCGCAAAACATGGGCTTCCAAGGAGTCTGTGAAGGCGCTAAGGGAGGATGTTGACAAACTGAAGTTAGACCATCTGCCTTTAGACTTGCTATTCAGGGATCCAGCCCCAACACCAGCACCAGTAGCAGAGCCACAGTAGGAGCAGACACAGTAGCTTCCAAAGAAGAATAGGAAGCTCTCTAGTGCAGATGCGATCATCCTGTTGGCGGACCCACCGGAGGCTTCCTCCAGTCAGCCACAGGATGTTCCTGATATTCAGCTCGTACAGGTCCAGGACCCAGTCCCAGTAGCTGAGCAGCAGGAGACCGGGAAGCAGTCTGAGGTTCCCATACATACAGAGGACCCAGGGACCACTCATGTTCCCATGCATACAGACGAGGCTTAGGGAGCTCCTATATCCTTTCATCTTGATTTTTGATGCTTATTTGTTTAGTTGACATTTGGGACAATTCCAGTTTTCATTTGTGGGGGTGTGCCCTACCTTTTATCCGGATGATTGTGTATATTAATTGACTTAGTTTATGTTTCTATTGATTTTCTATTTGGTCTGTATAAAACTTTACATTTAGTTACTTTTATCGCACTTTTTATCTTTTCTTTGGTCTGTATATAAAGTTATATTTTTGTATATATTCATTCCCCGTTGTATATTCTAATCCCCTATTGTAAATATTTATTCTATTTTCTATTTTCGTACAAATTTTTCATTTTTAGCTTAGTAGATAGGCTCACAGCCTTGTTGTTTCGTTTTTGGCGCTTTCGATAAGCTCTTGGTTTTCTTAATGCCACGGTTGTTTCCAAGTGTGGAGTATTGTGTGAACCGGGTGGCTCTTCCTGATGATGGATGGCGTGACAACCTTCTTAAGGGTTTGAGTCCGTTTTTTATTTTTCTTTTATTTTTAGTAGTTTATAGTTAAGGGTACCTCAAGTAAAGCTTCACTTGGGCCTAACACATTTTCCTTTGATCCCATAGCCAAAGACAAGTGGTTGTGTTTAGGATGGTGAAAGTAGTGACCTTGAGAATCTTGTTTTGACCAAACAAACATCATGTGGTCTTTCGGGACTATTGTGTGCTCAATCATGTCTAAGGTTGTTGTGGGCCCCCGACTCTATGTCTTTAGCAATCCTTGAGTGTGTGTGGTGAGAAATCGAATTGTGAGTCCAAGTCCCAAGCCAATGGTCTAGAACTTGCCCTGAATGTTTGTTGAGGCGAAATTTTAAGTGAAAATTCGACTTGAGAAGTGATTATAGGTTGTCCTTGATCCAAATAATAGTCGAACAATTCCATAGCCTGCCAATGATATAATCCCTAGCTAACTCTTTTGAGCCTTAAATCTTTTTCTTTCAAGAACCAATGCTACAAGCCTATACCCGTTCTAAATTATACCCTCTCTTGGCACCCAAATCATCCCTTGAGTAATGGCAAAAGTCTAAGTTTGGGGGGGGAGAGACAAGAAAGGAAACAAAGTGGTAAAAGGTACAAAAGCAAAAGGAAAGGAAGGCAATGAAAAAGAAAGAAAAGGAAAAAAAAACAAAAAGAAAGCCTAATGTGCAAAGAATAAAACGGAATTCAAGAAAAACAAAAGTGAAAAAGGTGTTGAAAAAGTAGAAAAAGGAGAAATGCTTTGAATTGCATAAGAAAGAGTGACAATGTATCTCTCTAACCCCTTGAAAAGAAGTGAAATACTCAAAGAGTCAAAAAGAATTGTGCCAAAATGAATCAAAAGAAGTGCTTAAGGGAAGATGGAACCCATATAGACCAACAACTTTTCCTACCCTGAACCAAAAGCCTTCACATTGACTCCACAAAAGCCTTATATGATCTTGAGTTGGATGACACTTGCATTAGTGGATACTTACATAAGGGTCAAGCATATGGTACTTAGAGCCAGGCTTGTGACCTTTCCTTGAGAGAGATGAGTGAATTCCCATTAACCTTGGTTTATGTGCTTATACTCTAAAAGGTGAGGTTTTGCTTAGGGAGAGTTGAGGATGTGTGAGTTTGGATTCCACAGCGACCAAAGTAATTGAGAGAGTTCTTTGATGTAATGAGTCAAATCTTGATGCTCTTGTGTCACACTTGATCCATAGTGTTTCAAAGTTTAAATTTTGTTAATGATCCATTCGTATTGAGGGAAATTTTTAGTCCCAATTGATGCTTGTTGAGGTTACTCTAGGACAGCTGGAGTTACTTGGATTTTCCTTTAAAGGGTGGGCCTTATTTTGTTTGCTTGAGGACAAGCAAAGGTTTAAGTTTGGAGGAGTTGATAAGTTAGGATTTTAACATGTTTTATGCCCCTACTTGCCTATGCTTTGATCATATATTGTTACAAAATAGTCCTAAAAGGCTCACAAGTTGTGCTTGATTGCAGGTTTGATCGACAAAGTGACAAAATGTCAAAGATCGGCTCAAAAAAAGGAGTGAAACCTGCTCAAGTATCAAAAACCAAGAAATCTAAGGAAAGAAGGCCCGGTGCGGACCGCGCAAAGTTGAATGCAGCCTCACTAGGTAGTTCAAAGAGTTGGTAAATTAGGCCAGAAGAAGCGGGGCCTAGGTACACATCTCGCGGTCCATGGTGCAGGCTCCGCGGCCGCACTACTCGTTTGTGCGGTCCGCGGTCATGAGATTTAGAGAGATGAAAGTTTTAAAGCCAATGCCATGCGGTCCGCGGTCGTGATTTCGCGGACCGCGCCATCTCCCTCGGCGGCCGCGGTCCATTCTACGCGTGATGCGCCATCTCCCTCCGCGGTCGCAGTCCATTCTACGCAGGCCGCAGTGTCCAAGTTCAGAGAAGCAAAAGTCAAAGTCAAAGAGCCCAGTGCGGCCGCGATTCATTTAGTGCGGCCCGCACTGACCCCGCAGGGGCATTTTTGTCCAGTTTTTTCAGCCTAGTATAAATAGTACATTTTACCATTTTTTAGGTAATCAGATATATCAGACAAGGGCTGCCTCGTGAGAACGAATTTTGTAGCCATTTTGGCACTTTTGCTTTACATTTACAATAGATTCTTGTAGTTTAATTTTAGCAATTAATTAATATGCTTAGTTCTTCATCTATTTCTTTATTTTCTTCTTCAAGCATGGGTATCTAAACCCATCAGCTAGGGTTGTGACTCAACCCTAGTGTGGGTAATTGATGGGTGCTGTCATCTAATATTAGATTGACTATGGATGTTTGCTATTTGGGTTAATTTTATGTTTTAATCTAGAATTGGTGGTTGCAAACACTGATTCAAGGTTTGTGGGTTTAACGCTTCTTGAGAAAGAGAGTCTATGACCTCAAAATTGACCCAATAAGGAATTGGGATGGACTCATGAGAAATGATAGTCCCAATTAACGAGTTAAACCTCGAGAAAGTAATTACCCTACTTGAACAATTTGCCTACCCATTTGGTCTCGAGGGAGTCAATTGGGCAAAATCACGTTCTCTACCGAGAGGTGTGAGAGTGGGTAAAATTGTGCAACGGTTATAGCATAAGCCCCAATTATGTCAATCGAACCTAAGTAACATCTACCCGTCAATTAGCCACCTAGGTAGTGTCACGACCCTAGTACCCTTCTTCCCATTAGATATAACTTAGCAATCTTCTCGTAGTATAATTTAGTGTTAATCATTAGTTTTATAAAAGTATTTATAATTTGAAAACACAAAAATGTTTGAAGTGACATTAGGAGTACAAACACATCTATAGGCTAGACAGATAATCCAACTCCACTACTAGCTCCCTGAGGAAATCGATCCCGGCCCTCATATCGGGTAAAAGCTATTGCGACCCGCTCTTCCTACCTTAGTGTAGCGTCGAGTTGGCAACGATCAAAAAGCAAGCAAGAAAGCATCAAAGGGGAAGCAAAAGTCTATGTCATACGACCCGAAAAGACCGTCCGCATCCAGATCAATAAGGGCTCAGGGGTACCTGAAAATAGCCCACATCTGGAGCAGTACCCACATAGACCTCGGATCTCAACGTGCGGTCTCCGAATAGCTCGAGAGACTTTCACAGCATCAATCTGTCAGATTGTTCCAAATTTGTCCCAAAGGACGACGATGGGACGGAAAAGAGCCCATGTTGATCGGCAAGAAATCAAAGCAAACGCTTACGCCCAAATTAAAAATTGGCAATCAACAACACAAAAGGATACATTTGAAAGGCCTCGAAAGGCATGAAAGCATACCAACAAAAGTATTGAGATGAAGGATGCAATGCCACAAAATGCACTCATTTATAAGGGGGAAACATCAAGGTCATGAATGCTATGAAAGATTGATCGATGGGTGTAATTACTACCTCCTTGAAAAAACGAACCAACAACAACACTTTTTGCCTCGAGGAGCAGAAATGACCGGACATCGAGCGGAGATCTATGAGACACGCCATCTGTCTCAGAAGATTGCGCAACGATCTGAATTGCCATTATAGCATCGTCAAAAGGAGCTCGAGGAGTTGAGTGTCAGAATCATTTCCCATCACTTTGTCATGAGAAACGCAGAGACTATCTGTACGCGGTAAAATTAGAAGACTTGATTTTTGCTATTAAGACATTTTAGAAGTGTTCCACGAGACCCCGAGGAGGGAAGGCCACGATCGAGTTCCCGACCTGAAGGCTCGTCGAGGTCCGAATCGAAGGAAGCAGGGCCCGAGGTCAGGATAAGAAAGGGAATCTCCTAAGCACATGGATACACCTGACAAGTCTGGCCCATCTAAGAGACTACTGAGAGGACTTGCATCAGGCCGTCCCTTCTTTGTACCCTTACAATTAATATATATTTACTTTATTGAGTCCCTCGCCTATATAAGGGGGAGTCACCCTACCTTTTTAAGGACTGACGTTGCTCCACTTCTCTATAATGCAATAATATATCTCTCTCTTTCTTCTAAATTATCAATCTTCATCGACCCCGAGGTCGCCTTGTCACACCTCCTTTTTTCGCCCCCGCGAGGGGCGGGAGTTTTTCCAGTTAAAGGACAATCGAAACGGGATTTGTTTGTTTATTTCAGAGTCGCCACTTGGGAGATTTAGGGTGTCCCAAGTCACCAATTTAATCCCGCATCGAGGAAAAGAATGACTCCATATTACAGTCTGCGCACCAGAAATCCAGATAAGTAATTCTGTTAACCCGGGAGAAGGTGTTAGGCATTCCCGAGTTTCGTGGTTCTAGCACGGTCGCTCAACTGTCATATTCGGCTTGATTATCTGATTTTATATAAATATGAACTTATGTGCAAATTTTAACTTGTTACCGCTTTCATAATTATCATTATTATTTTTATAAGGAATTGCAACATTGTGAAATGTATCTCGAACCGCGTCACAATCAATGTACCCGTGGTCGTCGACACACTTTGACTCCGTTGAGATTTGGATTTGGGTAACATAAATGTGCACCCGAGTTTAAGGAAATTAAATTATTAAAGGCGAGCCTAAAGTGACTAGCGTATCATTTACTTTGGGTAGGGCCGTGGAATTTTGCTAAACGGTCCATCCCGAAGTCTAAGAAAATTTAAACCAAATATTTACTGAGGGCCCCGCAATTTTGTATTTTTATTCGGCGAGGCTCATCTCATTCTTATTTTTTTAAAAGGAATTTGCAACGTCATGGACACGCCTCTCGAACCACGTCACAATCAATGTACCCGTGATTAGAAACACATTTCGACTCCGCTGAGATTTGGATTTGGGTCACATAAATTTGCACCCGAGTTTAAGAAAGTAATTTAATTAAATCGCGTCTAAATAGGCTAACGCGTTATTATCTTTGGGGAAGGCAGTGAAATTCACTAAATACTCCATCCCAAATTCTAAGTAATTAGCGCATGCATTTATGAGGGCCCCACAATCTGTGTGTTTTATTTGGCAAGGCTCGTCTCATTTTATTTAAAAGGATAAACCTATAGTGACTACATTTCTTCTATTAAGTTCATCTCTAAAAATAAAAGGAAATCCCTCAAATAGTTACATGCTGAAAAATTCGAACTTATTAGTTATTAGTTTACGGCTAATGCAAATGGAAAATTGCAATCGAGTTTGTACAAAGAGAGATTGCTTCTGTTCTATATTCTATTATTTAATAACACTGGAACATGAGATTGACGCACAATAATATCAAAACAGATTACCTGTTCTTCGATTAATTTAAACTAACATTATTAGATGAAGAAATTATACATATGCAACCTCATTACTCATTATCAGTCAACTACATTTTTATACAAAGAAAGGAAAATTATATTCAAACACAAATCTAAACAGGAGGAATTCAACAGGAACAAAGCCTGATTAATATTTCATTTCGCTTCAAGCTGAGAGTGTACAAATGTGTACCTGGAAATGGCAGTACAAGAACAAAAGAAGGAGAAGTCAGCAGCAATAATAACACAGCAACAACAAGTTCAGCAACACCGCAAAACCAGTAACAACCAGTAGAATAACCCAGCAACGGATTGAAAAATCAGCAATACCAAAGTGCAATCGCAGTCAAAGCAGAAGAGAGACGGATCAAGATGCAGTAGTTTACTGATTTTGAATAACACTCGAGGAAAGGCAAAACGGAAATTATTCAAGTGAAAGTTCAAATTGTCTTTCTCTTTTACTCTCAAATTCTGATTTCTCAAAATTCAGTCAACTCTCTCAACTTTTTCTTCTTCTAAAAGTTTCTTCCTTTCTCTCTCTCTATGTTCTCCCCAAAAAATCTCTCTAGAAAATAATCCTCCTAATAATAATCTTCTTCCTAAGAATGTGTCAAAATGACTCTATTTATAACAAGACTCTTGTCTTGAATCCCCAACCCGAAATATTCCCCAATGGCATGCTTTGTCCCCACTAATTAATGTTTCCTTTATTTTAAACCTTGTCCACCATGCCTACATGCTTTTGTCCCCCACTACATTAAATAAATATATCAACCCCACCCATTACATCTTGTCCCTCATGCCTAACATAAACAATTACAATATTTCCCCTCATTACATTATGTCTTGTCCCCCATTATATTAAACAATTGTTACCAACCCCACCCCATTACATCTTGTCCCCCATGCTTAACATAAAAAATTATTCAAAATGTTCAATTACCAAACTACCCCTCCGACCTTATTGCAATTACCATTTTACCCCTGAACATACTGCAATTTACCAAACTACCCCATCACTATAACCAATTCACCTAATCAAATCCAACCAAAATATAGGAAATATGACCAGTTTCTAAACAAATTCAACAACAAATCATATGAACACAGATGAATCATACAACTTCAAATTAATGGAAATAAATTAACCATATTGGGAACCAATCCTGGTTAACTTAGACCAAAAATGGATGAGCAAGGAAACAACAATATTAACAACACAATACATGATTCAAACTAAATCAACAAATCAAAAATCAAAAACCAAACTCAAATTAAATTACTGGATGAACTTCAAACAAAGAATAAACATGCATTAAATCCATATTAAATAACAAACATGACGGATTCAAATGATTAAACCAATATATTTCCCTATTACAACTAAATTCTTTTAGAAAAATAAAAACAAAACCGAAGAAGAAACAATTATGAATTTAAACTTGAATCTAACAACATTAACAATTTCTGAAAAATACATAAAACACATGAAACAAATTGAAGAAATAATTAATTAAATTTCAATTTGAATCTAACAAACATTAAACTAACAATTTCACATGAACAAACTGAAAAATTAACAAAACAATGAACATGAACAAAACAAAAATCAAACATTTACCGATTTTAGATTTGAGAATATCAAAAATAAAATACGGACAAAAGTGAAACTCAAAATACACTAACCGGATCGAAACGACGAATAACGACTGACCAACGACGAACTCGAACTATGTATGGACTGTTTTGACGACCCCAACCAAAACTCGATCAAACGACGGAGACGATCCTAAGAAGCAACTGAAGGAGATGAAGGCAGCGATGAAGCAGTAACAGCAGGCGACGAGGGAGCTGAAGAATGGCGAGGCAGCAGCTGCGTAGTTGTCCATGGCTGGACGTATCAGGAGGTTTCAAAGATGATGAAGTGAAGCAGCAGCGATGGGGTCTGTTTGGACGTAGCGAAGAAGAAGCAGTAGTAGCTGGTCATTTGGATAGAGAAGATGAAGCAGAAGGCATCGATGGTGTTATGGTGGAGCTGGGTGTAGCAGAAGCAGCAGAAACGACGGGCTGGTCGTGAGGCGTGACTGCGTGTCGCTGGCGATGGTGAAGGCCGTTGGTGCATCGTTCATGGCTTTGACGACGAGGCAGGTGAAGCCTGGCAGCTCGCGCGATGAACAGCAGGGTCGTTTGGTTGTTCTGTCAGTAGTGAAGCATCCATGGCTGCTTGAGGACGATGATGGAGATAGGGTGTTTAAGGACTGTGGTCGTTTGGTTTCGACGAGACGACGACGAACGTCAGGGACTGTTTTGGTTAGCAAGATGGTGGTCGTTTGGAGACGAAGCAGAAGGCGACCATGGTGATGACGAAGCAGGAGATGAAGCAGAAGCAGTTGTGGGGTTGAGGGCAGCCATGGATGTGTGTTTTTGGAGTTTGGAGAAGATGGAGAGAATGAGAGAGGGGGTAGATCTCTTTAGGTTTTTTAGGGTTTTTTGTTTTGTTTTGTTTTTTGAAATGCAAGATAGGGGGGTGTTGGGTCTTTGGGGTTATGGACCGGGTTGACCCGTGTGGAGATGGACCGGATCATGGGGAAGGTTGGGTATTTTTGGGCTTGTAGCTTGAATTAGAAGAAGAGCCCAATTCCGATTTTTTTGTATTTTTGCTCTCTTTTCTTCTTTTTATTTTTCCAAAACTAAATTCTAAAAATCCTTAAATTATTATTAAGAACTAAATTAAGTTATAAAAATGAAAATTAACTCCCAATAACAATTAACGCACAATTAAGTAATAATTAAGCATAAAATTGTACAATTGGACATTAAATGCTAAAAATGCAAAAAGATGCCTATTTTTTGTAATTTTCAATTTTTGTAAAACAAACTTAATTACTAACAATTGTAGAATTAAATACTACATGCAAAATGCGACATATTTTTGTATTTTTTTATTAATTTAACAAATAAACATGCACAGACAAATACAAATAATTATCCAAAAATATCACAAAAATTCTCAAAATTGCACACCAAGGAAAATCATTTTATTTTGAATTTTTTGGGAGTAATTCTTTCATAGGGCAAAAATCACGTGCTTACAGCTGCCCCTCTTTGCCCGAAGACACGAAGGGTTTTCGTGCAAAGATAAAGTGAGCGATTTTTGCCCATCCGAGTACTCCGTGTGAAGCATTTTTTTGAAAAAGATTTAACCGAACCTTTGCTTCAAAGGTTTCCTACATATCCCTGGCTAAAGGGGAATCAGGTTAATGTAGTTCGGGAAGTTTTGGTAGCTGGGACTACCGTGGGACTGCAAGGTTACTGCTGTTGCATGCTATTATCACTGCTTACCGATCTCCTTGTTACAGCGTGCTTAAAAGAAAACAAGAAGCTAGGCTAGACTGCAACTTGTTCTTGTTGCCTTGCTTTCTTGTCGGCTTGTGTTTCCTCCGGTGCTTTACTTCCGTGAATTTGGGGATGACACTGGCCCTTTGCTTTTCCGAATACCAGTTTTCATCATTTTGCTCGGTCCGCTGGGGATATGGCTTCCTTCATTAAGCTTTTCGGTGGTTCCTCTGGGGATACGACTTTCTTCATCAGATTTGTTATGCTGGGCATAATTAAATGTTCACAAGCCGCTTTTTTCAAGACGCGTCTTTTCTTCCTTTTGACTCAGGCGCTTGAATTTGTGCTGGGACCTCTTGTTGCAACCTTCTGCTTCCCGGTGCTGGGGATTTTTATTGTTTCCTGCTGGGGATTCCTGTTGTAACCTTCTGCCTTCCGGTGGGGTTACTGATTTCAAAATCTGAAGTATAAGACTAAAAAGTATTCCTCTCGTTATACAGGTGGGCGCCTGACTTCAACAAACAACTTTGAAAAAAAAAAACGCCTTTCCTCTCTTCAGGCGGGCTCCTGATTTCAACAACAACTTTAAAAATAAAACGCCTTTCCTCTCTTCAGGCGGGATCCTGACTTCAACAAACAACTTTGAAAATAAAACGCCTTTCCTCTCTTCCGGCAGACTCCTGACTTCAAATAAACAACTTTTAAAATAAACGCCATTCCTCTCTTCAGGCAGGCTGGCGAGATTTCAACAACTTTTAAAAATAAAACGCCATTCCTCTCTTCAGGCGGGCTCCTGACTTCAACAACAACTTTAAAAATAAACGCCATTCCTCTCTTCAGGCGGGCTCCTGACTTCAACAAACAACTTTGAAAATAAACGTCTTTCCTCTCTTAAGGCGGGCTCCTGACTTCAAACAAACAACTTTTAAAATAAACGCCATTCCTCTTTTCAGGCGGGCTCCTGACTTCAACAACAAATTTAAAAATAAAACGTCTTTCCTCTGTTCAAGCGGGCTCCTGACTTCAATAAAAACTTTAAAATAAAAATGCAATTCTTTTCTTTAGGTTGGCGAAATTTCAACAACTTTTAAAAATAAAACGCCTTTCCTCTCTTCAGGTGGGATCCTGATTTCAACAACTTTGAAAAAATAAAATGCCATTCCTTTCTTTAGGCTGGCGAGATTTCAACAACTTTTAAAAATAAAACGCCATTCCTCTCTTCAGGCGGGCTCCTGACTTCAACAACAACTTTAAAAATAAACGCCATTCCTCTCTTCAGGCGGGCTCCTGACTTCAACAACAACTTTAAAAATAAAACGCCATTCCTCTCTTCAGGCGGGCTCCTGACTTCAACAACAACTTTAAAAATAAAACGCCTTTTCTCTCTTCAGGCGGGCTCCTGACTTCAATAACAACTTTAAATTAAAAATGTCATTCCTTTCTTCAGGCGGGCTCCTGATTTCAACAACAACTTTGAAAAATAAACGCCTTTCCTCTCTTCATGCGGGCACCTGATTTCAACAACAACTTTAAAAGATGTCATTCCTTTGGGTAAAACGAACTTAGGAGGAAATGTCTCTCCTATGGGTAAAACTAAACTTTAGGAGGAAATGCATCTCCTATGGGTAAAAACAAACTTAGGAGGAAATGCATCTCCTATGGGTAAAATAAACTTAGGAGGAAATGCATCTCCTATGGGTAAAAACAAACTTAGGAGGAAATGCATCTCCTATGGGTAAAAAACAAACTTAGGAGGAAATGCCTCTCCTATGGGTAAAATAAACTTAGGAGTAAATGCATCTCCTATGGGTAAAAATAAACTTAGAAGGAAATGCATCTCCTATGGGTAAAAACAAACTTAGGAGGAAATGTATCTCCTATGTGTAAAATAAACTTAGGAGGAAATGCATCTCCTATGGGTAAAAACAAACTTAGGAGGAAATGCATCTCCTATGGGTAAAAATAAACTTAGGAGGAAATGCGTCTCCTATGAGAAAAATAAACTTAGGAGGAAATGCATCTCCTATAGGAGAAAACAAACTTAGGAGGAAATGCGTCTCCTATGGGAAAACTAAACTTAGGAAGTGCGTCTCCTATTGGTAAAACTAAACTTAGGAAGTGCGTCTCCTATTGGTAAAACTAAACTTAGGAAGTGCGTCTCCTAGGGGTAAACCATTTCCTTAAAAACTTGTGTTGTCTTCCCTCGTAACTGCTGGGGATTATTTTGCTGGGGATGAATTTTCCTTTTATTCCTTACCCACTCTGGGTTGTCCGACCCTCTTGAAACTTGGTCGAAACTCTGTCGAGGATGCTTCTACATCTCGATGATCCGCTGGGGATAAAACTGCGAACTGCTGAGTAACCCTGCTCCTTCCAAAATTACTTCCTTTTAAGTAGGATGTTTCATTCCTCTGCAAACTACTTCCCCCCCCTTTTTTTTGCATAGCTTCTTCCTTCGAAGACTACCTCCCTTAAGACTCGTTTTACCTTTCCCCGAAAGGAACTGCTGAGGATACCGATTTTCACCAAACTTGTGTTGGACTCCTCGAAACTGCTGGGGATAACACTGTTGGGGAATTATTTACTTACCTGTTGGGGGATAAAATGTTATCAGCTGGGGATAACGCTGTCGAGGATAACACTGCTGGGGGATTCTGATTCCTTCAGAACTAGTGCTTCACTCTTCGGAAGGCTGTTGGGAATGATACTGGCCTTTTGCTTTTCTGAGCACAAGTTTCATCCCTTTGTTCTGTCCACTGGGGAACAACTTCCTCCATTGAAACTTATTATGTTGGGGCAACACTGGTTCAAAGACCACTTCCCTTGAGACTGGTGTTATCTTCATTCTTCCCCAAATGGGTACCTGACTTCCAGAAAATTTTCTAAATGAAAGGAAAATTTTCTGCCCCAGTTTGATAATATCCCTTGTGGCATGCATTTCTGTCATCAATGCCATTTCCTTTACCTG
Organism: Nicotiana tabacum; assembly: GCF_000715075.1. Lineage (NCBI taxonomy): Eukaryota > Viridiplantae > Streptophyta > Magnoliopsida > Solanales > Solanaceae > Nicotiana > Nicotiana tabacum. The sequence continues at coordinate 80,514,989 of NC_134089.1, read as the reverse complement.
TTTCAAATCAAACAAAATTTGTTAGTTTAAAACGCGGTGGTTGGTTGTGATACTCCTACTGGGATGGTTTTCCCTTTCTCCTTCCTTGCTCTGCGTTCCACAACTTGTTCGGGATGATATTATTTGCTGGGGATAATCCCTTTCTGCTGGGGATATCCCTCTTCTTTTGTGGCATAGCTCGGAAACTGGAATTTCCCCGACCTTTTAGTCTAGTATGAATTTCCCCAAATCATGCTCACTGCTCTCCTTTCATTGTCCACGGGCCTCGGCCTTGAGGTTTATAACCTTTGATTTCGGCAAGGGTATCCCTCTTGATACTCGTCAATCCTTTTGTCAATTCCCTTTTGCTGGGGATATCTTTTTTGACATTGGCCTCGCGCTTGTTCCTTGCTGACTATACCACTTGGATGTACTAGTCAGATCTCATCTTGCATGATTGGATTGTTTATGGCCTATTTTGAAGTCATTTCTCACTTGTTCTGACCAAACAGACTCTACTGGGGAATTTTCTATGAAAGGAGAAAGATAAAAAGGAACAGAATAAAAGACAAAGGAAAAAGATGACTCTTTACCAAAAGAAACTATAAATAAAAATCTATCAAATGCAGATACCGACTCTAATGGTCATGACATGCGTATGTGGCCTATCCTCCGCCGTCAGTCATCTTTCAAGATCTTCCCTTGACGATTCCCCATCTGATTCCCAATCTTATTCGACTTGTAGTGCCCGAAGGGTTTTCACTATCAAGCCTCTCTCATTTTGGTTTTCTCTCAGCTTTCATCGCCTTATGGTATCCGTAAAGATTTTCACCGATAAGACTCTCTCATTTGTATCACTTTCCAGCTGGGGATTTGGAGTGCTGCCGGTATGACTCTTTCTGCAGGGGATTAAAGTCCTTTCTCCTGTGGAATAGAGTGTTATGTTCACTGGTAAGACTCTCATTTGTATGACTTGGCATCTTTTGAAGACTGATCAGAAGGTCTTTCTTTGGACCGTAATGTTGGTTTTTGGATAGGCTAGAAAGAAAGGGTATTAAAGGCTCAAAAACAAAATAAATTTGGGGTTCAAAATTACAACCTTCGGAATCATATTTGTTTACAACAAGCGCAACCCTTGCCCCAGTTTCTTGCTTGGGGATTTTTTTTTAATTTTTTGTTACACTATGCACACCATGCACACCATGCACACTATGCACCCTATGACCGAGCCGTGAAGCGCCTACGTATCCTCTTTGAGGAATCAGGTCAAACGTAGTTCCCAATTCCTCCGTTTTCTTCTGACTTTCTTTTGTTTTTTTTGTTATCATTTTTCTCTTCTTTTCTCTTTTTTCTCTTTTCTCTTTTTTTTTCGTTCTGTTGTTTTCTTTTCTTTCTCTTTTTTTTCTTTTTCCTTACCTGTGATGCTTGTGTTTTCTAGTCGTTGCTAATAATTCCGAACAAGGGGTACGAAAGAAAAAATAAATAAGGCTCAAAAAGGGGTAACGAAGAATAAGGTGTTTAGGTAATAGAACAAAATGCCTCCGTCATTCCAGTCTTCAAAACATGCCAAATGCAAACAACACAACAAAGATTTGTAGCCTCTTCTGATGGTGCTGGACTTGACAATTATATTCAACATCTGCTTGTTCGTTTGTCACTTCTAAAGCAACGTTGGTCGACACTCTCGCTCTCATTTTCATGAAAGGTGAATCTTGCTTTTAACGGTTTTCTTTGTGTTTTACTCGCCCTAGTTCCACATGACTCGAGCTCCGAATAATCTCAAACCGTCCTTATTTCCTTTAAACGTTCTGATCACCTTTCCGGGGTTTTCTGATTAACTTTTAAGATTAGGCCCAAACTGTGTGCACATGTCATGTCACTAGAATCGACATTGAACAAAAATGATAAAAGGACTAAACAAAAAGATGACTGGAAATAATAAAAGACCGGATTTTGCATTAGACTACCGGCGAAATGGTTTGAATAACAAAACAAAACAAACCAGAACAAAATCCAAAAAACAAACTGGACAAAACTTAAACAAACCGCTATGACAAATGGAAAGATAAGAAAGTTTGACACAACCCTAAGAATAATCCGGTCAACAGAAATGACAACAAAATAAACCATCAAAAACTTCTCTTTTGATAACCAAGGAACGAAGCGCCCTCCCAATTATCAAACCTGGCATCTTAGCCACTGAGCTTTGCATCAATACTGCCAAGACCATTACCAACTTTAATATCATCAACCTTAGTCAACAAGTTCCCAATAGGACTCGAATGCTTCTGTCATCAGGTCTGATCCCCGCAAAGTGTGCTTTTGGATCTTGTATTTCCGGCTTACCACAAACCAACCACCTTCTTTCTTTGTGATTCAAAACAAAACAGGTTAAAATGGACTTAGTCGGTCCTCATTATTAACAACATCTTTTCCTTTTTTTTCTCCTTTTTTTCCATTTTCTCTTTCTTTTTTCTTTCTTTTTCGATTTTTTTTCATCATTTTTTCATCATTTTTTCTCATTTTTTTTTCATTTTTTTTGTTGTGGTCGAATCTTATGGAGATTGCCTACGTATCATGACCCCGCATGAATCAGACCTTGCGTAGTTCGGCCCAATAAAAGATAAACAATACTAAACACATTTTTTTTCAATTTTCATATTAAAACAAACTGGGTTTCAAAGGTTTGAAGATGACCTACAAACTCGAAAATCAAACAACCCACATATTCTAATTAATAGATTTACAAACTCCAAAAACAAATGGCCGGCTTCCTTTCTCCGTTTGACAAATGCAACCGAACGGTTATTTTTGCAAATGTGGCCCCTTCCAAATTTCACATGAATTTTGAGGCCGGGGAGGATTATTTTATGACACTTTACAAACTTGCTCATTCTTTTACGAAAATAGCCTTTCGACAACTGAAAGATACTCAGAGGCTATTTCGGCAAGAACGGTTTAAGACGCGGCCGAAGCTGGCTTGGCTTATTTTTGACTAAAAATGCAAACGGTATTCACCTGACCGCTGACTCTTTGTTTTTTTTTCAAATTACAATAAAAACCTGGTGTTGCAAACACGGCCCTTCAGCGCCTCGGGGACGAAGATTTTTAAGGCTGTGTGGGTCAACTGGACCAAAATCCTAAAACAATGACCCAAAGGTGGTTGTTTATGCAAAGTCAGCCCTCCGACGTCCCTTTTGGGAACATTCGGCTATTTTGACAAAAACAGCATCACCCGACTTATTTATAACTCTTTTTATCGTTTTTTCAAAATAGAAAACTCAATATTGCAAACACGGCCTTTCAACGCCTCGGGGACGAAGATTTTTAAGGCTGTGTGGTTCAACTGGACCAAATCTTAAACATGACCCAAAAAGTGATCGTTTATGCAAAGTCAGCCTTCCGGCGTCCCTTTCGGGAACATTCGGCTATGTTTTGACAAAACAGCGTCACCCGACTTCCTTATGACAAAATTAAAATTTTGACATGTTTTTTATTTATTTATTTATTTATTTTTGGCTATTTTAGCAGGGGGGTTGGACATCACCCGACTTATTTATGACAAAATTAAAATTTTGACATGTTTTTTTTTATTTATTTATTTGTTTTTGGCTTTTTTAGCAAAAGGGGGGTTGGACCCGATGAGGGTTGCCTACGTATCTCACATCCGGTGAGAATCAAACCCGCGTAGTTCGGAAGATCATGAATAAGTAAATGAACTAACTTTTTTTATTTTATTTTTTTTTATTTTTTGAAGGAAAGACTTATAAAGAAGAATGGAGCATTTTTGCAAAGAAGGATTTTTAAGAAAATATTTTTGGAATTTTACTTTCAATGAAAGAAATGCTTATAAAAGTATTTTTTTGAATTTTGAATTTTCTTTTCAATTTTGAAAGAAGAAGGAAAATATTTTCGGATTTTTTATTTTATTATATATTTTTTTATTTTATTTTTTAAATAATTAAAAAGACTTTCTAAAGAAGTCAATAATGGAAAATATTTTTGGATTTTTTGTTTTGAAAATTGGGAGTCTAAAAAACTTTTCTAGACTTTTTGGCAAGACAAATATTTTTTGTAACAAATAAAGATATATATATTTTGGAAATAAAGAAAAACTTTTTGGATTTATGAAACCACTTTTTGCAACAAATAATGAAACCACTTTCAACGCCCGACTCTTTTTATTTTTTTATTTTTGGCATTTTCATAAATAAATAAATAAAAAAACCATTTTAAAAACAAGACTCTTTTTCATTTTCATTTTCATGGCAAGACAAACTATTTTTTTTTCTATTTTTTTTGAAAAACAAGACAGAACAACGACTTTCTTTTTCTTCTATTTTTCCTTTGCTTTTAATAAATCAAACTAATAAGACATTTTTTTTTCATTTTCTCAAAATTTCGGCAGAGTTTTGACAGTATTTGGGTATTGGGTTTTTTCAAAAATAAACAATCAATTCCCTAACCGCTATTTCTTCTTTTTTTTTCTTTTTTTTTTCAATTTCACAATATTCCTAATATTCAAAAATCGGTCAACACACAAGTCCGAATCAAATAAATGCGCAAGTAGCAGCAAGTAAGATGCATCAGGATGGTCATTTTCATTTTTGGTACACCTGTCCTAGACAGACCCAACCCCTGTGTTGAGCCTCCAAAGTCAAATGCACGTGATGCAAACAAACGTTCCTACTAGGGATCCGACATGAAGCTGAGTTATTCTAGGTTCATAACCTGGGTATTTGTTCTAGACTGTGTACCCGAGCGGACAACTCGAGTCGAGGAGGGGGCTACGTACCGGGGACCCGCGGGATCGTCCGGCTTTGTAACTTGTCCGACCTCTTTCTTATTTCAATGTATGACACTAACAGAATAGGGAGTCTCGACCAGCGAGCTTCTCCCCGGAGGTAAGAAGAGAAGGGTTTCGGCACAGTTTATATACAGTTCAAATAATATCAAAGCGGCAACACACATTATTTTGCACATGAAGCACATATCTCATAAAAATATCAGATAAAGCTGAACATAACAATTTATTCTAAGCTCGATTTCTAACCCTGAACCAGTGGTTCTGGGTCTAATTCCCCAGCAGAGTCGCCAGAGCTGTCACACCTCCTTTTTTCGCCCCCGCGAGGGGCGTAGGAGTTTTTCCAGTTAAAGGACAATCGAAACGGGATTTGTTTGTTTATTTCAGAGTCGCCTCTTGGGAGATTTAGGGTGTACCAAGTCACCAATTTAATCCCGCATCGAGGAAAATAATGACTCCATATTACAGTCTGCGCACCAGAAATCCGGATAAGGAATTCTGTTAACCCGGGAGAAGGTGTTAGGCATTCCCGAGTTCCGTGGTTCTAGCACGGTCGCTCAACTGTCATATTCGGCTTGATTATCTGATTTTATATAAATATGAACTTATGTGCAAATTTTAACTTGTTACCGCTTTCATAATTATCATTATTATTTTTACAAGGAATTGCAACGTTGTGAAAATGTATCTCGAACCGCGTCACAATCAATGTACCCGTGGTCGTCGACACACTTTGACTCCGTTGAGATTTGGATTTGGGTCACATAAATGTGCACCCGAGTTTAAGGAAATTAAATTATTAAAGGCGCGCCTAAAGTGACTAGCGTATCATTTACTTTGGGTAGGGTCGTGGAATTTTGCTAAACGGTCCATCCCGAAGTCTAAGAAATTTTAAAGCAAATATTTACTGAGGGCCCCGCAATTTTATATTTTTATTCGGCGAGGCTCATCTCATTCTTATTTTTTTAAAAGGAATTTGCAACGTCATAGACACGCATCTCGAACCACGTCACAATCAATGTACCCGTGATTAGAGACACATTTCGACTCCGCTGAGATTTGGATTTGGGTCACATAAATGTGCACCCGAGTTTAAGAAAGTAATTTAATTAAATCGCGTCTAAAGAGGCTAACGCGTTATTATCTTTGGGAAAGGCAGTGAAATTCACTAAACAGTCCAAGCCAAATTCTAAGTAATTAGCGCATGCATTTATGAGGGCCCCGCAATCTGTGTGTTTTATTTGACGAGGCTCGTCTCATTTTATTTAAAAGGATAAACCTATAGTGACTACATTTCTTCTATTAAGTTCGTCTCTAAAAATAAAAGGAAATCCCTCAATTAATTACATGCTGAAAAAGCCGAACTTATTAGTTATTAGTTTACGGCTAATGCAAATGGAAAATTGCAATCGAGTTTGTACAAAGAGAGATTGCTTCCGTTCTATATTCTATTATTTAATAACACCGGAACATGAGATTGACGCACAATAATATCAAAACAGATTACCTGTTCTTCGATTAATTTAAACTAACATTATTAGATGAAGAAGTTATACATATGCAACTTCATTACTCATTAATTAGTCAACTACATTTTTATACAAAGAAAGGAAAATTATATTCAAACACAAATCTAAACAGGAGGAATTCAATAGGAACAAAGCCTGATTAATATTTCATTTCGCTTCAAGCCGAGAGTGTACAAATGTGTACCTGGAAATGGCAGTACAAGAACAAAAGAAGGAGAAGTCAGCAGCAATAATTACACAGCAACAGAAGGTTCAGCAACACCGCAAAACCAGTAACAACCAGTAGAATAACCCAACAACGGATTGAAAAATCAGCAATACCAAATTGCAATCGCAGTCAAAGCAGAAGAGAGACGGATACAAGATGCAGTAGTTTACTGATTTTGAATAACACTCGAGAAAAGGCAAAACGGAAATTATTCAAGTGAAAGTTTAAATTGTCTTTCTCTTTTACTCTCAAATTCTGATTTCTCAAAATTCAGTCAACTCTCTCAACTTTTTCTTCTTCTAAAAGTCTCTTCCTTTCTCTCTCTCTCTATGTTCTCCCCAAAAAATCTCTCTAGAAAATAATCCTCCTAATAATAATCTTCTTCCTAAGAATGTGTCAAAATGACTCTATTTATAACAAGACTCTTGTCTTGAATCCCCAACCCGAAATATTCCCCAATGGCATTCTTTGTCCCCACTAATTAATGTTTCCTTTATTTTAAACCTTGTCCCCCATGCCTACATGCTTTTGTCCCCCACTACATTAAATAAATATATCAACCTCACCCATTACATCTTGTCCCTCATGCCTAACATAAACAATTACAATATTTCCCCTCATTACATTATGTCTTGTCCCCCATTATATTAAACAATTGTTACCAACCCCACCCCATTACATCTTGTCCCCCATGCTTAACATAAAAAATTATTCAAAATGTTCAATTATCAAACTACCCCTCCGACCTTATTGCAATTGCCATTTCACCCCTGAACGTACTGCAATTTACCAAACTACCCCATCAGCTATAACGAATTCACCTAATCAAATCCAACCAAAATATAGCAAATATGACCAGTTTCTAAACAAATTCAACAACAAATCATATGAACACAGATGAACCATACAACTTTAAATTAATGGAAATAAATTAACCATATTGGGAACCAATCCTGGTTAACTTAGACCAAAAATGGATGAGCAAGGAAGCAACAATATTAACAACACAATACATGATTCAAACTAAATCAACAAATCAAAAACCAAAACAAACTCAAATTAAATTACTGGATGAACTTCAAACAAAGAATAAACATGCATTAAATCCATATTAAATAACAAACATGACAGATTCAAATGATTAAACCAACATATTTCCCTATTACAACTAAATTCTTTTAGAAAAATAAAAACAAAACCGAAGAAGAAACAATTATGAATTTAAACTTGAATCTAACAACATTAACAATTTCTGAAAAATACATAAACTACATGAAACAAATTGAAGAAATAATTAATTAAATTTCAATTTGAATCTAACAAACATTAAACTAACAATTTCACATGAACAAACTGAAAAATTAACAAAACAATGAACATGAACAAAACAAAAATCAAACATTTACCGATTTTAGATTTGAGAATATCAAAAACAAAATACGGACAAAAGTGAAACTCAAAATCCACTAACCGGATCGAAACGACGAACAACGACTGACCAACGACGAACTCGAACTATGTATGGACTGTTTTGACGACCCCAACCAAAACTCGAACAAACGACAGAGACGATCCTAAGAAGCAACTGAAGGAGATGAAGGCAGCGATGAAGCAGTAGCAGCAGGCGACGAGGGAGCTGAAGAATGGTGAGGCAGCAACTGCGTTGTTGTCCATGGCTGGACGTATCAGGAGGCTTCGAAGACGATGAAGTGAAGCAGCAGCGATGGGGTCTGTTTGGACGTAGCGAAGAAGAAGCAGTAGCAGCTGGTCGTTTGGATGGAGAAGATAAAGCAGAAGGCATCGATGGTGTTATGGTGGAGCTGGGCATAGCAGAAGCAGTAGAAACGACGGGCTGGTTGTTAGGCGTGACTGCGTGTCGTTGGCAATGGTGAAGGCCATTGGTGCATCGTTCATGGCTTCGACGACGAGGCAGGTGAAGCCTGGAAGCTCGCGCGACGAACAGAAGGGTCGTTTGGTTGTTCTGTCAGTGGTGAAGCAGCCATGGCTGCTTGAGGACGACGATGGAGATAGGGTGTTTAAGGACTGTGGTCGTTTGGTTTCGACGAGACGACGACGAACGTCGGGGACTGTTTTGGTTAGCAAGATGGTGGTCGTTTGGAGACGAAGCAGAAGGCGACCATGGTGATGACAAAGCAGGAGATTAAGTAGAAGTAGTCGCGGGGTTGAGGGCAGCCATGGATGTGTGTTTTTGGAGTTTGGAGAAGATGAGAGAATGAGAGAGGGGGCGGATCTCTTTAGGTTTTTTAGGGTTTTTTGTTTTGTTTTGTTTTTTGAAATGCAAGATAGGGGGGTGTTGGGTCTTTGGGGTTATGGATCGGGTCGGCCTGTGTGGAGATGGACCGGGTCATGGGAAAGGTTGGGTATTTTTGGGCTTGTAGCTTGAATTAGAAGAAGAGCCCAATTCCGATTTTTTTGTATTTTTGCTCTCTTTTCTTCTTTTATTTTTCCAAAACTAAATTCTAAAAATCCTTAAATTATTATTAAGAACTAAATTAAGTTATAAAAACGCAAATTAACTCTCAATAACAATTAACGCACAATTAAGTTATAATTAAGCATAAAATTGTACAATTGGACATTAAATGCTAAAAATGCAAAAAGATGCCTATTTTTTGTAATTTTCAATTTTTGTAAAACAAACTTAATTACTAACAATTGTAGAATTAAATCCTACATGCAAAATGCGACTTATTTTTTTATTAATTTAACAAATAAACATGCACAGACAAATACAAATAATTATCCAAAAATGTCACAAAAATTCTCAAAATTGCACACCAAGGAAAATCATTTTATTTTGATTTTTTTGGGAGTAATTCTTTTATAGGGCAAAAATCACGTGCTTACACGCCTTAGCATTTTATTGTTTCTTCATTTGTTCTTCTTCATTTAGCTCAAGATTGATAGTATAGAGCCTTACTTACTTATATATTTATCTGTAATACCCTTCCCGACTACTCTAAATAGGCTCGAGGCCTGGCTCCGATGTACCTACTGGCTTGCTTTATGCCCGGAATGTCCCTTTACTGGTTCGATTATTGCTTCGGCTAAATCGATCTTTACTATCTTGTTTCACATTTTAGCACCAATCACCCTAACAAACTAGCTCGGGAATAGATCACGTATTTTTAGAATCCCATTTATAAATTTAGTTGTTGTTAACATTTTCATGGTAAACAGTTTCACAACCAACTGGTTTCTGTTTGATGTTTCTCCCATGTTCTATTGCTGAGGAACATGCTCATGGACAGGTTCTATTTGGGGATTAGATTCAGTTCTTCTTTGTTCAGTTCCCCCTATCAGGTTGCCCTGGATGGAAGAACTTGTTCCATCATCTGTTCTTTGTTCTGGTGCAGCTTCAGCCTGGGTTGTGACTTCATTTAACTCTTTTACCATCTCAATAACTTCATCTTCATGTTCCTGTCTCTCAGAAAGAATGTTAGTTTCATCAAAAATTACATGTATACTTTCTTCTACATACATAGTTCTTTTGTTGTTCACTTTATAAGCTTTGCTATGTGAAGAAAACTCCCTCATCACTTCTGGGATCAAACTTACCTAGGGAGTCCTTTCCATTGTTGTGCATAAAACACTTGTATCCAAATGCCCTAAGATGGGATATATTTGGTTTTCGCCCTTTAAGTAACTCATAGGGAGTCTTCTCTACAAGAGGTCTAGTCATGCACCTATTGATGATGTAACATGCAGTATTTACAGCTTCTTCCAAAAGCTATGGCACAATTTACTAGAAATAAGCATAGTCCTAGCCATATTTACAGCTTCTACCCAGAAGCTATGGGGCAGCTTACTAGAAAGAAGCATAGTCCTAGTCTTATTCTTTCTTTCAACTACTCCATTTTGTTGAGGAGTCCTAGGGGCAGAAAAATTATGATCTATACCATGCTCATCACAAAATTCAGCAAACTTAGCATTTTCAAATTCAGTTCTATGATCAGACCTAATTGATGCAAGTTGATTACCTAGTTGTTTCTGAGTTTTTCTAACAAAGGCAGTAAACATGTCAAATGCTTCATCCTTAGATGTTAAAAACAATGTCCAAGTAAACCTAGAGTAATCATCAACAAACACCATCACATATTTTTTGCCATCTCTGCTTAATGTTCTCATTGGACCACAGAGATCCATATGAACCAGTTCCATCGACCTGGACGTGCTTACCACTTTATTGCTTTTAAAAGAGGATCTTACCTGCTTCCCCCTTGCACATGCCTCACAAACTTTGTCTTCCTTAAACTTGATGTTAGGAAGCCCTATCACTAGGTCATTGGAGACTAATTTGTTGAGTTGACTTAGACTTGCATGTCCAAATCTTTTGTTCCAAAAGAGGGGATCATTGTCCGTCACACTTAAGCAAGTGAGTTCATTTTCTGAAAAGTGGACAGATCTACAATTTATATATTTTTTACTCTTTTTCCCTACAAAACAATCTTGTCAGTGGAAATGTTTACCGTGAAAATGGTAACAACAATTAAATTTGTTGATGGGACTCTAAAAATATTTTTATGCTAGTTGTTAAGAAGTTGATGATATGTGTATGAAGTGTAAGGACGAAATGCAAGCTAAAATAGAGCTATAATCGAACTGATGAGTTAGCTGTTCAGGGCCTCGAGCTAGTCGGTTTGGGGCCTCGAGGTCGATTCCCAGGATCGGGCTCGAGCTATTAGGGGAAATCGAGGAAGGGCTAACAGTCATGATATAATTAAAGGCGGCTCTTTATGGCCAATGATAAGCAATAAATGAAGAACAAGTATGAAGATAGTAAATAAGAGCAACAATATCGAGAGAGTATGTTAGAGAGAAAATAGAGAGAGAGTTATTATATATTTCGTGTAGAATAGTTGGAGCAACATCAGTTCTACACAAAATGGTAAGAATCCCCTTTATATAAAAGGGGAAACCTTATATGGTACTACATACATTAATTGTAAGGATATGGGAACGGGACAGCTAGATGTGACACCCTGATTCGGGTTTAAAGTAGGCCGGATAGGCTTTGTCAGACTTAGTCGTGTGTCTTGGGAACTCCCCATTTTTTACTCTATCCTCGGTCGATATTACCTTCGGGCAGTTCATGGACGAGTTCCGAGGAAGGAGACTCGAGCGCATCTCTACAGTCTCGAGGCTTTGAGGTGACCCTCCAAAATGCCTTAACGACGGGAAATTGGACCCTCCGATTTTGCCGTATACAGATAGTCTTCGCGTTTCCTAGAACGAAGCAATAGGAAACTTGATACCCAACTCTTCGAGTTCCTCGTGACGACATCATACCGGTGATGCAACCTATGATGTGAGACTTCACGATAATCGGGACATCTCATGGACTTGTCTTTTTTGTGCCATTCAATGCACTGTCGATTCCCGTTCTTCAAAGTGACAATACCGCCATCGATTAAGTTTTCAAGAATGCATTGATTGTGCCTGCCGATCCGTCTTTCAAAGGTATTGACGGCCATGTCATTATCCCCTATAAATGGGGGCGTCCCGATCTCTTTATTCAAGTGCCCTTCTCCATTTGTTAGCCCTTTCTTCCAATGGCTTCCTTTATTATTAACCACCTTGTTTGGGGTTCACGGCCTTAAAGTTGTATGGCAGCATTCTCATCAGCTGTGTGGTGGCCTCCTGCCTGAGTTGCCCTTTGTCGAGGGGGATCACACCATTTTGTCATTGTTTTTATTGTTGTTGCTATGACTGCTACTTTTGTCGTTATTGGCTCAAGATGATGAGACAGTGGTGGCCGGCTTCTTCCGATCTAGAAGACGTTCGGACTCTACACCGCTGCTCGAAAGAGTGTTCGGACTATACACCGTTTCTTACTCTCCTACCCTGGCATGGTGTGGCACTTCATTCCTTTGGTTTTTCCCAAGGGATGAAGTGGCACAATCGGCCGTCGAGGCTGGGGCCCGCCGAATCTTCAACCTTTGGCTTCAGCGGGTTATGTCTCTTTTTTCTGCCTCTTCTGTGTCCTCCCCCTTTCCTCTTCTTCATTTTCTCCCTTGGAGATGCTATTCCGAGGGATCGAGCTGGGAACCTAGAGGAGGTGACGATCGTAGGTATCACCTTCGAGGATGCAAGTTCGAGGAGGAGGCGCTCGGGGATGCTGCTACTGGAGATGAACCTTCGAGGGTAGACTAGGTTTTAGGCTTTTACTTCATGTATCCCCATTTACCTCTTTGTTTCTGTGTAAGAACCTCTTGTGGGCTTTTGTAATCACACATAAGGACCCCTCGCGGGCAGTTGTAACCAAACGTTTATGAATATAAGAATTTTTTCTCGACTTTCGTCTTTGATGCTTGCCATTTTCTTCAACACTTGTTGAGACTTTAGATGTATGCCTCTACTGACCATTGTCGATATCTAACCCGAGTGTGAGTATTCTTTCTGGATTTTGGTTGTTAAAAATTGCATCTCCGTTGTTTCTCGGACCAGGCTTGAATTGGTCCGATAGACTCGGGCCATCGGGACCTTCACTTTGGGTCACATGAAAATAATACCTTGAGCCCCAAAACCTTTGAGAACGGTCTCTGAGTGAGGGTTAGATTTGGGCACATGAAAACTTGTTTTGAGTTTGATGTAGCTAATATTTTAAGGCATTGTAGATAGGTCCCAGATGAGGGGTTTCTTAGATTTAGGCAATGTCCTGGGGTCGAGCCTTTATGGGCGGAGCTCGATGTGCTTGTTCCTCCTCTTGAGGGGACCCTTCGAGATCAGATATCATCTTGAGATTGGAGATGGTACCGCTGGCTTCTTAGATCCTAACTTCTTTTGATGGAGATCCTTCAAGTTCGGGTACCACCTCGGGACTAGGGATGACGCTGCTGGCCTCTTAAAGCCTAACTTCTTTTGATGGAGATCCTCGAGGTCGGGTACCACCTCAAAACTGGAGATGATACCGCTGGCTTCTCAAAGCCTAACTTCTTTTGATAGAGATCCTCGAGGTCGGGTACCACATCGGAACTAGAGATGACGCCGCTGGCTTCTCAAAGCCTAACTTGTTTTTATGGAGATCCTCGAGGTTGGGTACCACCTCGGGACTTGCATCAAAGTCATTGACCTCCCGGGGCCTAACTTGGGTAGGCGGACCATTGCTGTTTCCCAACATATATATGGGGTTGCTCCCGATTCTTGGGACATCCCATTATTTTAGATAGCTATCCCCTGTTTTGGCGTTGAGCCCTTCTTTACCTTGGCGCTAAATTATTTTTGCAGGTTCCTGCTTCAGTTCTTCAAGTCTTGCCGTAGCCATGACAGTTACCTCGGGGCCTATTCGGCAGAGAGGGGAAAGTCCCCCTCCCAATTCTCGAGATCAAAGAGAGTCTTCTTTGAATATTATTTCTTTGATAAGAGAGGGTCACCGTGGGTTAGTGAGGAGATACTGCGAATGGGGGGAGAGAGTGGTGTTACAGACTCTTTCCCCGGATGAGGGAATCTTGGATCATGTTGATGGATTCCTGAATGTGTATACATATCCTTTCACATTGGGACCCCTCGACAAGATTGTGCTCGACTTCTATTTGAAGTATCCGATTACCTTGGCGCAGATACACCCGTCATTTCGGCGAATAGTGTTGATGATGAGGTTTTTTGCGGAGAAGGCGGGGCTTGAATTCATGCTCAACCATCTCGTCATGCTGTACGACCCTTTCACCACCGAGATCTGCTAACCTTGCGATTCCATTCGTCTATGGCTTTTGTTGTTGATGATGAGGAAGATGGAGATTGGGAATGGATCAGTTAGTTCGTCCGAGTTTGGACGGCTGATGTTATCCCCGTGGAACTTATGCTATTCCCTGAGGAATGGAACTATACACGTAAGTGGAGCATCTCGCACCCTTTAAAATTTGCTTACAGTGAAAGCTAGTTTTATAACCATGTTTCCTCATTTTTTGTAGCGATTTTTAGGAGCCGGGAGATGTTCTTGATCTGCCCGATTGGGTTCGGGAGGTGGTGATCCGCTCAACTTGTGACGAGCGTAGGTGGCGAGCTGTGTCATAGGGCAGATGGGAAGCAAAACACCTCGGTGTGTGTTTGTGCTACCTTTTCCTCTTCTTGTCCATCTGGAGAGACATTTTTCTTTTTACGTATTAATCTTGCTATCGTAGGTATCAGAGAGTCTTCTGAGGCGAGGCCATGCTCCTCCGGAGAGGGGGAGGGGTTGTCAGTTCCCGGGATAAAGGATGATAACAATAAGCGGGACATGCCCTTGCAGAGTGATGGCACTCTGAGCAAGGCGAAGCGGAGCCGCGTCTTCGAGATAGAAACATCGTCTGAGCCTGTAGTACCCGAAGTTTTTGGTCCTGGAAAGATGGACTCTTTGAGTGATCGTACTTCGACCGGGGTCGATTCTTCTAGGGCTGAGGATACTAGATCAACAAATGTGTGTTCGACCTTTGAGAAAGCCTGCCGGTTACATTTTGCGGTCAGTTTCTACATAGGCATTCCGAATTTTGTGTCTTCCCTTCCTTATCAAGTTTTTCTTTTGCAGGTTTTTGACAGGCTTAGGTTTAAGCTACTCTGACATGGAGCCAGGATCCGAAAAGCTCTGGATGAGTGTAGATCCCCTTAGGCTCCTTTGTGAGAAAAAGGAAGTCGAGGTGGCACACTAGCGATATGAGGCATACTGGAGCTTGAATTATGAGAGCTATTTGATGGAGCAGGTAACTTTCCGTCCCGGGCGAGTATGCATTCTGCCCTGGAATGTCTTCGGGATGACGCTGACCGTGTCAAGAATGAATGTGACGAGCTAAGAGCTCGGGCGGAGGTTCTGGCTTCAAAGGAGAAGAATGCCCTGGGTAAAGTCCATGTCTTCGAGGTTTAACTCCGTTTAGCTCGTGATAATGCTTTAGTTCAAGCGAATATGATCACAAAACTCGAATTCGAGATTTCGAAGGTCAGGGCTAAGATCGTTGATGCCTAGACCGGAGCATTACTGAGCCAAACTAAGGCTGATCAGGAGATGGCAATTTATTTGAAGGACGCTACCGATGCTCAAACCGAGTTTAAGAGGGTCCTCGATTGTGAAGATAGGATCAAAGAATACGCTCGTTGCAAGTCCTGAAGAATGATTTTTAAAGAGATTCGTGCCAGGGGTTTTTTCCTCTCGGAAGAGTTGGCGCGAGCGAGGGCGGACGAGCGAGATGCTAGGTTACTCCTGTCCGACACCAAGGAGAGTGAAGATGACGCTGGTAGGTTGTAGTTCCCAGGACTAGTCGTAGATTTTTCCATTTTGTACATTGCATTTCTAGAGCATGTTTGTAAATGGAGAATGTGCTTTTTCGCGTATGTGTATAAAAGAAAACCTTAGCTTTACTTCTTCTGTACCTTTTTCTGTCTCGAATCAGGCCAGGTGAACTGGTCTCGAAGTTGATGGGAATCCTTAGATTCGTGATATGGCTGTGGGGCTCATTAGGCTGGCCCGGGGGCTCTTACGCGCTAGGTCGATGCGACCTTATAAGCTGGCGTTTGAGCTCTTATGCTTTTGCTCAATTGTTTTGGGTAATGTCTACGAGTCGGGTTTTGACTCGAGCTCATATGGACCTCAAGCTTTTTATGTTTTCATGTACTAGCGACAATGGCTCTTACGCTCTGCCCTGAGGCATATGTAGTTACCTATTTTGGGCCCTGCCTCTGAATCGGGTTACGACTCGAGCTCATTTGACCCTCAAGTTTTAAGATGAGATGGCGACGATGGCTATTACGCTTTGGGCCGATGCGGCCTTTTATGTAAGCTGGCGATAATGGCTCTTACGCTTTGGGCTGATACAGCCTTTTATGTAAGCTGGCAACAATGGCTCTTACGCTTTAGGCCTATGTGGCCTTTTATGTAAGTTTGCGACAATGGCTCTTACGCTTAGGGTCGAAGTGACCTTTTTAATGTAGTCTTTATTTTCCTCTCATTAAGGACTTTTGAAATGATTTTGCCTGACCTGTCATCGGTTCGGGATGAACCTCAATTTCAAGTCATTTGCCGTGATGTTCGAGCACCTCGGAAGGTTTGGCTCATAGGCTGAGTAGCTCGAAGCCTTGCGATTTGGAGCTGATATGGTCGAAGCTCTTTTACCTGTCGAGGGTAGCTTGTTTAAACGGTTCTTCTTGAAGTAGATTCAAAGTAATGGCCTATGATTTTGTCATGCCCCATTTTTTTGCGAAATCGGGTTTATGACATTTGGGAGGACAACTAATTCCTTTTTCGGAATTGGGTTTAATGGAATTGAAGAGTCGCCACCTAATGATTTAAGTGCATTAGGACACTAAGAAGGGTTTAATTTCGATAACCAGAGATAGGTAAGGGCTTGAAATTATTCTAAGGGGAAGGTGTTAGGCACCCCTCAGAATCCACTAGTGTGGTTCCCGGCCAAGCTATTGATGTGACTTAAGTTCAAATAACACATAGGCAAGTAAGAGTTCAAATAAGAGGGGATTTTTCACATAAAGGCTAGAAAACAAAGTCAGAAAGAATTAAAGAGAATTGATTTTTCTTAGAAAAAACGTTTTAAAGGATTTAAAAGAAACAAAGAAAAAAAGGAATGGGGATGTTATCACGTGGTCATCATATCCATATCTACCCTTTTCCACCCCTTTAAGGTATTAAAGCGCGGAATGGTCTCGTTCACTAATTGCATGCTATTACCCGCCCCAATCCTATCAATCCCGGAGGTATTTGGGACTACAAATACTAAAGGGAGGAGATGTTGGGCTTATTTGTGGTTTCAAAAGGTAAAAATACTAAGGCGACAAACAAAACAAATATATCTAGTTTGGGGAAGCATATAAACAAATAAAAAGGCTCAGACAGACCTCCTTTAAACCAAAGAATAACACATAATGTAGCATGACTTGCATGTACTGTTTAAGGTCTAATTAAAACTTAAAGATTTGAGGCAGACTGATTTATTGCATATTTCAGATAAGAAGCCCGAATCAGGCCTGCCTGCTGGTTGTAGGTAATAAACTGCCATATGGCTTGCCTAAGTGTTAGACAAAAACCTATAGGCATGATATCTACTGATTTCAGAAAAGATGAAGTATACTGATTTTAGAAAAAGTTTGTCAGTTATTCAGGAAAGACGAGTTTTGCAAAAGATCATAAATTCCACAGACGTTAGACAATGATTTTAGATTTATAGACGAGTGAGACGCTTCAGACTTGGTTATTAATTCATATAGGCATGCTTTCTAGGCGTTGGTCAACTTTAAAACACTGTTGTAGACGTAGAAAAAATGCAGAAATTCTATAGGCCTAACATCTAAATGTTGGATTTTATATGAACATGACATTTGATTGCATTTGGTTATTAAGACCTATAAACATGTTTGCCTAGTGAGAAGTGGATATGCAAGAATCAGAAAGGACCTATAGGTATATTTTCTACATGCATGTGCATCCTATAGATAGGGTATCTATATATGAGACTGCAGAAATCCTATAGACATGGCATCTATATGTGAACATGCAGGATTCTTATAGACATGATATCTATATGGGAGAATGCAGAAATTCCTATAGACATGCTATCTATATACGAGAGTGTAGAGATTCCTATAGACATGATATCTATAAGTAAGCATACATGATTCTTATAGACATGATATCTATATGGGAGAATGCAGAAATTCCTATAGGCATGGTATCTATATGAAAGTATGCAAGATTTTTATAGACATGATATCTATATGGGAGAATGCAGAAATTCCTATAGACATGGTATCTATATGAAAGTGCGGAAATCAGAAATTCCTATAGGTAGGTCATCTGCCCCTTTTGCATACCTGATTACACCTCCCTTTTAACTATCCAACCCCGAAAGTTTTATTATAGCCTAAAAGAAAATAAAGTAAAGAAAAATACATCAGAAATTAAAAGTACAACCAAGGAGAGCCTGATTCAGACTTCCTATCTGAAGTATGAAGTAAACCACCTCCAAAGATCAGATTTCAAAGCCTTTCACCCATTTAGGGGTGTGTCAAAGTTCCCTAAGAGTCTCACATGAATTCCAGATAGTGCTTACACACCAAATACATTACCAGATTAAGACATAGTGTAGTGTGGAAAGGCTAGCCCTCAAGTGTCCAAGTTCAGAGGGAACTCAAGGTCCCAAGGCAAGGCTCACAGGAGGGGGGCAGAACTTATAGACTAAGAGAGAGAGTGCAAGTGCAGAAGTGAAATTCTAAAAGGGGAAAGGAAGAGGGAAGTAATTCACATTAATACACATAGGGGATAAGGAATGAGGGGAATTTGCAAGAGCAAAAGAAAAGCAGGCTGATGGGCACACCTAGCAATGGGATATGCTGGCACACCCTCCAGCCTGTTTATGTAGAGGTTAATACCCCATTGGTTCAAGCTCAATTCATAGGCAACAACTCATATTGTCAGGACTTAAGTCACAACTCACAAACACATAGGGGTAATAGGGTAGGGGAGCAAGGATTCACAACAGAAACAGGCAGAAAGATATGAGCATACTTAATTTAAATGTTGAACTCTATAGAAATAGTACAGTAGACATGGATACAAAAGCTGTAAATAAACACATTATGATGATGCTGAAGCTTAAATTAGGACATACTAGTTTCAAAGAAACAAATAGAGAAAATGCAGTAGTCTTGTAAAAGCCACAGTGCAGACAAGAAGAGGGAGTACTATTATGTATAAGTAAAAGTTCAGAAGGATTGTGAAGTGTGTAGTGAAAGATTATTAATCCTGTCTTTGTGAAAAAGGGTCGTGCCTTTTATAATGTAAAAATAAGGCAAAATAAGGTAAGAAAATAGTTGAAGAACTGATTGTCAATCAATTACACAAGACTCCCTTTAATTAAGGAATTCAGATTCAAACGGGTGAAAATCAATTAAGGAGAGAAATTGAATAAACACTTTGTGCACAACATGCAATTAAGGGCACATATATAAAAAGGTTATTTAAGTACAGGGTTTTGAAGTACACGGTTTGTACAAATATGGTAAGGAAATCAATTAACAGCCAGTACATCACAAGGTCTGAGATTTGTATGAATGAACCGAGTCAAAAAGATGGGAAAGGTTTTTAACTTAAGCGAAATCAGCAAACATTAGAAAAAGGGAATCAATTAGACCTATTTAGAAGGGATTCTGAATTAATCACAAGTTTGAAAACCACTTTAAAGGGAAGTTCATCATATATAAGGAGCATACGAACATGTTAAGTATGAAAGAAAATTATCATGTCATCAATAGAAAATCCAGTGTAGAAGAATTTTGTAAAAATCCAGAATCATATGCAAACACGGATGTCCAAACTCGAAGTTGGTCTAAAAGAGTTAGAGGTTCTAAAATAAAAACCCTAATTTAGGCAAATCATAAAGCAAGGATGAGAGGGCAAGCAATTGAATTAAAACATGTTTAGGGGTTACATTAAAGAACTGAAACTTCCAACATGCTTCTTTCAGCAGCAGAACTCAAGAGGAACATGATAGCAAAGTAACATGCAAACATAGCAGAATGGTTCAAAGCAAACAAAGTGGAAGAAACTAACTCGTAGCATAATGAGAAAAGACTGTTAAGAACAGTAGAAAAAGCATGCTAAGACTTTTTAGAAGAAACCTTAAACAACTCAGTAAAAGGAACTTAATAAGGAAACTTTAAATCTTAATAATGAAAAATATAGTAGGAGAACACAAGAACACCGGAAAAAGTATAGTAGAAAAGCATATAGGAAAACACAACAAGAGAACACACAAGAACATGGTAGAAGAAAAAACACAAGAACACAATAGAAATGCATACGAGAGCATGATACAAGAAAAATATAGGAGCACAGTAGAGGCAAATACACACAAAATAAAAGGGAAAGAGAGTCAGAGAAACACTTAAACATTTTCAGAAAACCCTAGATCGGAAAAGAAATGTTTTGAAAGTAATTTTTGAAAGAAAAGTTAGGGAAATCATTTGAAAACTCAGGGAAAGCATAGATACACAACGGATCTAAAGAGATCGGAGAAAACCTCGAAGTGTTAGAGTTTCAGAAGAACCCCAAAAATGATAGAGGCTTTGAAAAAGTCCCCGATCTGAGTCGGAGAGGTTAGAATCAGGCTCAAACAACCATGATACGCCGGAGTAACGCCGGAGATGACCGTGGAACTTCGAGTCGACAAAGGTTTTGTCATAAACCTTCAAGGTCAAGCCTTGAATCTTAAGAGACTAGGCGCGTAGGAGCCATATGAGGTGGGTATAGGGCTCTCACAACCTTAGAAGCCATAGATTCCGGTGGATTTTAGGGCGGAGATTGTAAGAGGCGGCTAGGGTTTGAGAATATTCGAGAGGGTTTGAGAGAGTGGAGGGTTTTCAAAGGTAGATGGTTAGGTGAAAGTGATTTAGGGTTGGGGGTGTTGGTGGATTAAATAAAGGAAAGAATTAAATGTGACCGTTGATCATTTTGATCAACGACCTGGATTAAACGGTGCACCGGGCGGGTTGTATTTAATTGGGTCAGGGGCGGGTAATTTAAGAATTGGTCCGGGCAATTTGGGATTGAAATTGGGTTTAATTGGGGGGCTAATTTAGGCTAAAATTGAAATAAGTAGGGCTAGTGTTTAAATATCCACTTTTACCTTTTTTATTTTATAAAAATAGTAAAATAATTTCTAGAAACAAATTGAAAGTACTAAATCAATTACTAATATTTGAATATTAAATTTAAAATACTGGAACCAAATTTTTAATTATAAACACAATTAATCTTAAAATAGGCTAATATTGCAATTATATGCAATTTAGCTTTAAAATACTACATGAATTTGTTAAAAATGGACAAAAATTACCTTAACTATATTTTAGTATAAATATGAGAATACAATAAACGAATTACCAAAATAATAATTTGGGGAATAATTATTGATTTTTTTATTGATAAAATAGGGTAATAAATTGATTTAAAAAATCTTCTAAAATTAGGAAAAATAATAAAACATTTAGATATACTTATATATGCATACATATGCTATTTTGAAAGTATTGCAAATAAAAATATACAGGAAAAAATTGGGTATCAACAGCTGCCCCTCTTTACCCGGGAAGGATGAAAGAGTTGTCGGGTAAAGATATGATGGCTAATTTGACCGAACGAAATGTTTTGAAGAGGTTGACTGCGCTCTGGTTCTTGAGCTGCCTACATATCCCTGGTCTTACAGGAATCAGGCCATATGTAGTTCAGGATCCGTCAGCGAAATATGCCGATGGAGATTTTTCAAGAACGGACGCGATAGTTAGGTTGGGATGGATGGTTAAAATCTAATAGGGCTGCGGGAACTGGAGCGGGATCGCTCCTGCTGAGATGGCAGTTGCTTGCCGGTTTACCTACAAATAAACAATACAAGCGTATACTGTGCATAAATTTAAACATGATGCAAGTTCCCGTCGGACCATGAATGTTGTCTTGGACGGTTAGGATGACGTCCTCAGACCATGATGTCCCGGGCCATGAAGCGTATAATAAAGGATTCGTAGGCTATGAAATAATGCTCTCGAGCTATGAGAATGATGCCTCCGAACTATGATGCCTTTGGATAATGATATGCAAGAGATTGAAAGGGGTCCTCAGGCCATGGCATGACGTTCTCGGGCTATGAAAATGGTGCCTCCGAACAATGACGCCTTTGGACAGATTGGCGATCTTTCAGCCCATGAAATGCAACAAGTGGCGATCTTTCAGCCCATAAAATGCAATAAGTGACGATCTTTTAGCCATGCAAGATGTAAATAAAGTGGCAATATTTCAGTCGATGCAGGTGTAAATAAAGCGGTAATATTTCAGCCATGCAATGTGTAAACAAAGTGGCGATATTGAAGCCGACGTAGGTGTAAATAAAGGTGTTGATATTTCATCCATGCATGATGTAAATAAAGTGGCGATATTTCAGCCGATGCAGGTGTAAATAAAGCAGTGATATTTCATCCATGCAAAGTGTAAACAAAGTGGCGATATTTCAGCCGATGCAGGTGTAAATGAAGGTGGCAATTTTTCAGCCATGTAATATGTAAATAAAGTGGCGATATTTCAGCCGATGCAGGTGTAAATAAAACGGCGATATTTCCGCCATGCATGGTGTAAACAAAGTGGTGATATTTCAGCCGATGCAGATGAAGGTAGAGCTTAACCTTGGAAGGCAGAATGGTAGCCTTATGCAATGCAGAGAATGCAGATGGAGATAGTGTTTAGTCTCGAAAGGCAAAATGGTAGCCTTATGCAATGTAGAGAATGCAGATGGAGACAGTGCTTAGTCTCGGAAGGCAGAATGGTATCCTTATGCAATGCAGAGAATGGAGATGGAGACAGTGCTTAGTCTCGGAAGGCAGAATGGTAGCCTTATGCAATACAAGAATGCAGATGGAGACAATGCGTAGTCTCGGAAGGTAGAATGGTAGCCTTATGCAATGCAGGGAATGCAGATGGAGGTAGAGCTTAACCTCGAAAGGCAGAATGGTAGCCTTATGCAATGCAGGATGAACCTTCCGAGGTGATCAAAACATCGCCGACTACGATTTGAAATCGATGTTCTTTCAAAACTGATGACGGGTCAGGCAAAATAATCAATAAGACCTTAACGAGAGGAAACAAAGCCTACAAAAATCCTCTGGGCCTCATATCAAAGGGTCCCCACGACCAAACAACATAAGTGCCATTGTCGCCGGCTAAGCAAAGCCTCTGGGCCTCATATCAAAAGGTCCCCGCGACCAAACAGCGTAAGTGCCATTGTCGCCAGCTAAGCAAAGCCTCCGGGCCTCATACTAAAAGGTCTCAACGACCAAGCAACAGAAAGGCCACCATCACTGGCCAAGAGCTCAAGTGAGATTTAAGGGTCGATTACAGCTCAGGTCACAACGCGACTCGGAGACTGGACCCAAAAGTCATAACACTCCCAAGAGCATGACATGGATAACACTATCGCCAACCAAAGTCTCCTGAAATATTAAAGGGTCAATTACAGCTCGAATCGCAACACGACTCAGAGACTGGACCCGGAAAATTGCCCAACGCCCGAGGGCACAAAGCGAGAATCATTATCGCCAGCCCAAACGAGCTCAAGGGTAAGCTAAGCTTGAGTTAGATCCCGACTCGGAGACTGAACCCGAGGGCAATTCAACCACAAAATGGCAGAATGCATGGCCTAAACGACGTTATCGACGGTCGAGACAAATCTCCAGGCGGCACGCCCGCAAAATTACTCTGACCCAGGAGCACAAAAGGTCATCACCCTCCGCCCATGCAGGCGAGAAAGTGCTGGAAGGATATTCAAGGCTCGAGTCGTAACGCAGCTCAGGGACTAGTTCTAAAATCGGTCTACACGATCGAGAGCAGCAACAAAAAAAGGTACAAAAGGAATAATGGCTTAAAATTCTTCTTATATTACATACGAAAAATAGTCTCCACCTACAGGCACGCCCTGCGAGCGCCGGAACTAGGATACAAAACAATAGAATCTATATTTTGCGCCAAAGGGCTATAGCCCGTCAAGATCGCCCTCAGCAACTTCCACGAGGAGTGACCGAGCGTCACCCTCGTCCGCCCTTGCTTAAGCCAATTCCTCCGAGAGAATAAAGCCTCTCACTCCAACCTCCTCGAATACTTCTCTCCGGGATCGGCAACGAACATATTCCTCGATCCTCTTCTCACGATCAAGGTCTTGCCTTAACTCAGACTGAGCGTCAAGAGCCTCCTTTATGCAAATCGCCATGTCGCGATCAGCCCTGGTTCGGCTTAACGCCGCTTCCACCTAGGCATCAATTATCTCGGCTCTGACCTTCAAGAGGTCAGACTCAAGTCTCTAGATCATATCCACCTGAACTTTGGCATTAGCATGGGTCAAGTTAAGTTGGACCTCGAAGGCAGGGATCCTAGCCGAGGCACTCATCTCCTCCAAGGCTTGAGCCCGCACTTGGGCCCTTAACTCCTCGCAAGCGGCCCTGAAACGGTTCACGTCACTTTTAAGGTAATCCAAGGCCTCTGCCTGCAACTAATATGGAAAGAAAAAATTAGCCTTAAAATTAGAAAGAAGCAAAGAAATGCACTGCAGGAAGTTACCTGCTCCATCAAATAGCTCTCATAGTCTGAGCTTCGGTATGCCTCATATTGCCAATGCTGCAGCTCAACTTCCTTCCCCTCGCAAAGAAGCCGAAGGGATTCTCCCTCATCCAGAATCCTATGGAACTTGGACTTTTGACGCAACAACTCGGACTTAAGCCTATCACAGGCCTGCGCAGGAAAGATTCAATAAAAGGAGGAAGATGCGGGATATGAGAGAATTGTGCACAAACTCACCGCAAAGTGAAGACGACAGATTTCCTCCAGATCAGAACACGCTCATGTTAGTACTGCTCCTGCGACCCCAGAAGAACTGGCCTCAGGCATAAAGGGAGTTATTTGCCTAGAACAGGCACCCCGGGGACAACCGAATCGGGCGATGCCCCGTCTTCAGAAATGCGAGCCCGACCAGCACCACTAAAGCTCCTTCACATTGTGGGCTCTGGTCCCTCTTTTTACTACCGTCTCTCGGCTTGGAGCTCGACGACTCCATCTCCTCTCTGGAAAAGCACTGCCTCACCTTGAAGAACCGCCCGACATCTACAAATAGCGAATCCGGCACAAATGAAATGAGAAAATGTCACCTCGGGTACATATTAGCAGAAGAAAAGCAATATATGCACGTACCTTGATGATCCACTCCCCACCTGGTGCGAGACATAGCTCGCCACCTACTTTCGTCGCAAGACGAATGGGTCATCAACCTCCGAACCCAGCCGGGCAAATCATGGACTTGGCCCGGCGTCCACGAAGTTGCTTCAACAAGGGAAATAGCATTGTTATTTGGCCAATTTTTCGCCATGAACAAAATCTAAAAGAGCGACAAAGCGCCTCACTTACGTGCGTGATTCCACCCTTCGAGAAATAGTAGTAACTCCACAGGAATAATATCGGTCGTTCGGACTCAGATAAACCAACTGGCCCACTATCAATCTCTACCTTCCTCATCGTCAACAATGAAGGGCGTGGGCGAACAACCCCTCAAGGTTCACAGTCCTCGATGATGAAAAGGCCGATATAGCCTGATGAGATGATCAAGCGTGAATTCAAGTCCGGCTTTATCCGGAAATAATCTCATCATCAACACCGTTCACCAAAATGACGGATGAATTTGTGCCAGAGTAACCCGATACATAAAGCAAAAATCGAGCACGACCTTATCAAGAGAACCAAACGCAAAGGGATATAGGTACACACTCAAGAACCCATCAGCAGAGTCCGCGATGCCTTCATCTGGGCAAAACACCCACAGTGTCGCCCCTTGCTCCATTCGCAGTATCGCCTCGCCATCTCCAGTTGTTCTTCTCTTATCAAGGACGTCGTCTCCAGAGCAAAATCCTTCGAATCTCCAGCGTCGGGAACAACATTCTCTGCCCTTTGCCATATTGGTTCCGAGGTGGTCGCCATGACTATGGCAGAACTAGCAAAATAAAGCAAAGAAGCACTGACGCTTTTCGCACTTTAAAAGATAGGGAGCCCTATGCCGAAACAGAAGAACAACTACCCAAAAATAGTGAAGTCTCGCAAAAGGTCTGAAGCCATCCCTCTTATATACAAGAGGCAATGGCGAGTCACTTGCTAGATGTAAGCTCCAGGAGCCTCGATACGAATCGACGGGTTGATGTCCGACCCAGGAAACGTCCTCCAACAGACAACTAATCTCGATGGACCGCACAAATTATCTCCATGCTCGGGACAAGCATTTCACATTTGGAGCCCCTGGCCCCAAGAAACAGGATCACGATGAGCTCCAAAGCACCAATACCAGATGTCGATGCCCCCTTTTTTTTGCGAAATCAGGTTTATGACATTTGGGAGGACAACTCATTTCCTTTTGGGAATTGGGTTTGAATTGAAGAGTCACCACCTAATGATTAAGTGCATTAGGACACTAAGAAGAACTTTGATTTAGAAAACCAAAGATTGGGTAAGGGCTTGAAATTATCCCGAGGGGAAGGTGTTAGGCACCCCTCGAGATCCACTAGTGTGGTAACCGGCCATACTATAATTGTGACTTTAAGTGGTAACAACAAGTAGACAAGCAAGAATTACAAATACGAGGGGGTTTTCACATAATGGTTGTAAGCAATTGAAATAAAAAGAAGTTAAAGAAGCTGGAATTTGAGAAATGCAGTTTTGGAATAAAATGAACAAGTAAAGGGAAGGGTTTTTTTTCATAATTGTGAAGAAGCTGAAGTTTGAGAAAAGCAGTTTTGGAATAAATTGAATAAGTAAAGGGAAGGGGTCCTAGGTTTATAAATAATATGGATCACCCCACATAACACCCGGTAACCGTTTATACACGTGGTGTTATAGCGTGGTCATCATATCCATATCTACCCTTTCCCACCCCGTTAAGGTATTAAACGTTGAACGGTCTCGTTTTACTTATTGCATGTCATTACCCGTCCCCATCCTATCAACCCTGGCGGTATTTGGGACTACTAATCCTAAAGGGAGGGATGTGAGGTTTTATAGTTTCAAATGACAAAATTCTAAGGCGACAATCAAAACACATATGCAACAAACATGGGGGAGAAGCACATAACAGATAGAAAGGATCAAACAAACCTCCTTAAAATAAAGAGAAGCATATCGTTTAGCATGTCTTTACACGTACTGATTAGGGTCTATTTTAAACTTAAGAGTTGTGGCAGACTGATCTATTACATATTTCAGATAAGAAGCCCAAATCAGGCCTGCATGCTGGTTGTAGTTAACAAAATCTGATTCAATTTACGATTTTTACCTTATGGCTTGCCTAAGTGTTAGACGAAACCTATAGACATGATATCTACTAGTTTCAGAAGAGAGGTATATTGATTCTAAAGAAAAGGACTTGTTACTTACAGAAAAACATAAATTCTGCAGATGTTAAGCATTTGCTACTACTGATTTAGACTTATAAGCGAATGGTCGATTCAGATTTAGTTGATAGCTCCTATAGGCATGCTCTCTAGGTGCTATTGATTTTAAAAACGTTTTTACAATCGAAACAAGAGTGCAGAAGTCCAATAGGTATGGTATCTAAAATGCGATTAGTTATTTAAACCTATAAACAGGTTTGCCTAGTGACAGATGATGATGCAAAATTTAGGAAGTCCTATAAGCATGTTATCTATATGATATGTAGTATTTGGAAATCACTTATAGACATGTTCTCTATATAATGCAGAAATACAGAACCTATAGACATGGTTTCTATGCAGAACCTATAGACATAGTATCTATAGAATGCAGAATCCTATAGACATGGTTTCTGTATGAAATGCAAAATCCTATAGACATGGTTTCTGTATGAAATGCATAACCTATATACATGGTATCTATATAATGCAGAAATGAAAGTTGAAAGTAGGATATGAGTGCAGAAGTATAATAATCCCAATGGACATGATATCTACCCATATGCATACATGATTGACCCTCCCCTTTTCACTAATAGCCCCAATAGTTATTACAAGTTATTACAGTCCAGAATGAATAAGAAAAGGTAAAATTACATCAGAGAACTAAAAATTTACAACCAAGGAGAGCCTGATTCAGGTTTCCTGCCTGAAGCATGAAGTAAACCAACTCCAAAGATCAAAATCCAAAGCCTTTCTCATTTTGGGGTGTGTCAGTGTTCCCTAAGAGTCTCAAATGGACTCTGGGCAGTGCTCACCCCCAAATATATTACAGAATTGAATCATAGTGCAGTGTGGAAGGGGCAGCCCTCAAATGTCCAAGTTTAGAGGGAACTCCAGGTCCCAAAGCAAGGCTCATAGGAGGGGGGCAGAACTTAGAAACTAGGAATGAGTATAAGTGCAGAGAGGGAATTCTTGGGAAAAGAAAAGACAGGTTAGTAGTCATACCTAGCAATTGGATTGCTGGCACACCCCAACCAGCCTGTTAGGCCACATTGTTTGGGAGTTAGAATCCCCTAAGGGATCAAGTCCAAACATGAGCAACAACTTGGATGTTGCCATTTTCTGAACTTAAACTCAAACACATAGAAGGGGACAGGGATGCAGGGATTCACAGTAGAAAAATATGCAAAGAAATTGACATGCTGATTAACATTAAACATAGGCAGTAAAGCAGATAGGGGTGTAGAAGCTATAAAATAAATACATTGGGATGAGGCTAAAAACCAAACTAGAACATACCAGTTTCAGGGAAACAAGAGAAGAAAGCAGTAGTCTTGTAAAGCCAAAGTGCAAGCAAATAGTCAGAATGCTATGATTAGAGAACTATGATACTTGAGTAGTGTAAAAGTGTTGAATTGAGAGTGTGTGATTGAAAGTGTCTCAAAAGTGTCAAATTCAAGGTGTGTTGGTGAGAAAGGAGTCGTGCCCTTTTTATAGTGTAGAAGGCAAGCAGAATAAGGCAGGAGAATAATTTGAAAATCAATTACAAAAGTTTCCCTTTAATTAAGGGATTCGGATTTCAAACGGGTAAAAATAATTAAGGAAAGAAATTGATCAAAACCTTTTCCAAAGCAGTACAATAAGGGTAAATACACAGAGATTTATTTAAGGGAAAAGTTTGGTAGCACATGGTTTGTGCAAATAAGTAAAGGAAATCAATTAACAGCTAGTAAACCACAAGGTCTGAATTTGGTATGGATGAATCCAGTCAGAAAAGGTGAAGAAAGATTCTACTTAAGGAAAATCAGTAACAATCAATCAAACCCTAAAAAAAGGATTCTGAATCAATCATAAGTTGGAAAACCTTTTTGGAAGAAAGAATTCATCACACATATAAAAACATACAACCATGCTTAAGTACGAATAACTATCATGCTAATTAGCAGAAGAGTCTAGCACAGAAAAAAGTTTAGAGTCGTAAACAAAGAAGTTCAAACTTAGCTCATAGACTCAGAATGAGTCTAAAAGAGTCAAGGGTTCCAAAATAGAACCCCAGTTCAAACACCTGACCAAACCTTGTCAAAAACCCCAAAATTCAAGGGTTTCCCCTTCGAATCAGATACAGAGACGATGAGGCAAGTAATTGAAACAGGCTCAGAGATCTCTTTCAGAGACTCATGAGAAAACAAATAGATACAATAGCATGTTCGAAACAACAGAGTGAAAAAATTAATTTGAAGCACAGTGAGAGTAGAAGGAACATGTTTAAGAAAACCCTTTAGAAGGGACTTAAACAGGGTTCAGAAGAGAAAAGAGATAGTATAACACTTAAGAAAATAGTAGAAGAAATATGTTTAAAGAGAGCCCAAACAAGGTCCAGTAGAAGGCAAACACAGAACCAAAAAAAACTTAGTAGAAAATACAGTAGAGGAACACAAGGCTATCAGAAAAGCATAGCAAAAAAACACATAGGGAAACATAGCAAGATAAACATGTGAGAGCATGGTATAGAAACACAGTAGTAAGATGAAACGTAGAAAGCACAGAAGAACACATATAGTAATAAGAAAGCATAAGAAAGCAGTAGAAACACATGCGTGGTAAAAGGACATAAACATACACATAGATAAAGAAAAAGAAAACTAGGAGAAACACTTTAAACTTTTCAGAAACCCTAAATCGGAAAGAAGTAATCTTTGAAAGAAAAATTAGGGAAAACGTTTAAAAACTCAAGTAGAGCACAGATATAGAACAGATCTAAGAAAACAATCAGAGAAAACCTCGAATAGCTAGGGTTTCAGAGGAACCCTAAAGCGAGAAAGGCTTGAAAAAGGTCCGATCTGAGTCGGATAAGTTAGAAATAGGCTCATAATGCTTGGATATGCCGGAGCAAGGTCGGAGAGTCCATAGAACTTTGAATCAGAGAGGATCTGAACGGACACCATCGAGGTCAAACCTCGAGACTTCGAACACCAAATGTATAAGAGCAGAGAGAGATGGGTTCAAACCATCCATGGCCGGAGAGTCCATGGATTCCGGTGAGGTTGTGGTTGAAGATGGTGAGTGAGGCTAGGGTTTCAAGAACCTTTGAGAGAGTTTGAGAGACGAAGGGGTTTCAAGGCGGCGTCTCTGGAGGGAAATGAATTAGGGTTGGGGTTTGGGTAAATTAAAATGTTAAGGGGAAATTGTGGCCGTTAATCAGATTGATTAACGACTTGGATTAAAAGGGGTTTGGGTCGGGTAGTTTTAAATAGGTTAAGGGTTGGGTTAAGTGGAATAGGGTTGGTCCGAAATTGGGTTCCAAATGGGGTCAATTAGGGGAACCAATTTTGGCTATAATTGAAATAAAATGAGGCCAGATTTTAAATAGCCAGTTTTTCCCTTTTAAATTTATAAAAAATATTAAAATGATTTTTTGAAACAAATTGAAAGAACTATATTAATTAATAATATATAATCATCAAATTAAAAATACCGAAATAAATTTTATAATTAAAAATGCTGTTAATTCTTAAAATAGGCTAAAATCGCAATTGTATGTAATTTATCTTTTAAAATACCAAATAAATTTGTAAAAATGTATAAAAATTATCCTAGCTATATTGTGGTATAAATATGAGAATAAAATAAGTTACTCACCAAAATGATAATTTTGGGAGTAATTATTAATTTTTGTACTGCTAAAATGGGTAATAAATTGATTTACAAATCCTTTAAAAATTTTAAAAAAAATACTAAATGCTTGGGCATACTTATATATGCTATTTTGAAAGTATTTTCATGTAAAAATACATAGGAAAAAATTGGATATTAACAGCTGCCCCTCTTTACCCGGGAAGGATGAAAGAGTTGTCGGGTAAAGATATGATGGCCAATTTTTGATTGAGTGAAGTGGTTTGAAGAGATTGGATATGCCCTGGTTCCTGAGCTACCTATATATCCCTGGTCTTACAGGAATCAGGCCATATATAGTTCAGGATCCGTCGGCCGAGTATGCCGATGGAGATCTTTCAAGAACGGACGCGATATTTAGGTTGGGATGGATGGTTAAGAGTCTAATAGGGCTGCGGGAACCGGAGCGGGATCGCTCCTGCTGAGATGGTCGTTGCTCTCCGGTTTACCTGCAGATAAGCAATATGCGCATATATTGTGCATAAATTTAAACATGATGCAAGTTCCCGTCGGACCATGAATGCTGTCTTTGGACGGTTAGGATGACGTCCTCGGACCATGATGTCCTGGGCCATGGAGCATATAATAAAAGATTCGCAGGCCATGAAATGATGCTCTTGGGCTATGAGAATGATGCCTCCTAGCGATGATGCTTTGAATAATGATATGCAAGAGAAAAAAGGGGTGCTTAGACAATGGCATGGCATTCTCGGGCTATGCGAATGGTGTCTCCGAACAATGATGCCCATGGACGATTTGGTGCTCTTTCAGCCCATGCAATGGAATAAGTGGCGATCTTTCAGCCCATGGAAGCGTAAATAAAGTGGCGATATTTCAGCCATGCAAAAATGTAAGTATAACGTCGATCTTTCAGCCCGATGCAGGACTTAAATGAAGTGGCGATATTTCAGCTACGCAAAACGTAAATAAAGGTGGCAATCTTTCAGC
This sequence comes from Nicotiana tabacum, assembly GCF_000715075.1. Taxonomy (NCBI): domain Eukaryota; kingdom Viridiplantae; phylum Streptophyta; class Magnoliopsida; order Solanales; family Solanaceae; genus Nicotiana; species Nicotiana tabacum. The sequence goes on along the minus strand of NC_134089.1, from coordinate 80,482,909 downwards.
CGATGCAAGACATAAATAAAGTTGGCGATATTTCAGCCGATACAAGATATAAATAAAGGTGGCAATCTTTCAGCCATGCAAGATGTAGATGAAGGTGGCGATATTTCATCCGATGCAAGACATATATAAAGGTGGCGATATTTCAGCCATGCAAGAAGCAAATGAGGTGGCGATCTTTCAGCCATGCAAGAAGCAAATGAGGTGGCGATCTTTCAGCCATGCAAGAAGAAAAATAAAGTGGCGATCTTTTAGCCATGCAGGTGGAGACAGGGCTTAGTCTCGAAAGGCCGAATGGTGGCCTTATACAATGCAGAAAATGCAGATGGAGGTAGAGCTTAACCTCGGAAGGTAGAATGGTAGCCTTATGCAATGAAAGAAATGCATATGGAGATTGTGCTTAGTCTCGGAAGGCAGAATAGTAGCCTTATGCAATGCAGGAAATGCAGATGCAGGTAAAGCTTAACCTCGGAAGGCAGAATAGTAGCCTTATTCAATGCAGGAAATGCAGATGGAGGTAGAGCTTAACCTCGGAAGGAAGAATAGTAGCCTTATGCAATGCAGGAAATGCAGATGGATGTAGAGATTAAACTTGGAAGGCAGAATAGTATCCTTATGTAAGGGATAAAAGGCGAATAGTGACAAAAATTCTTAGCTAATAGCTGGTAGCTAATTGTGATATTGCGGTTGCTGGGGATATTGTATGCGGATAAAGATTGTGAAGTGATAATTCCGAGAGTTGTATTCCTGAACAGTATGAGTGTATAATATATAATTTTGTTACTAGGGTACCTGCATCCAAAGAAAAATTGTGAGTTTTATAAAGGGGAAAGGTTAGTTCCGTGTCCCCGCTGACTTTGCTTGACCGACTCGGCTCTAATTTGGTGATACTGTGGGTATCCTTGGGGTAGAGTTGCTAAACTGAACAATTTTGGTGACAGACATGTATGATTTAGTAGAAATATAGCGTATATACATAATTAAGAATGGTTTTCTTTAGATGAACCAACAACTGAGACGCGGTCCAAGACATTGCAACCTCTCCTGCTATGGAATTTTGAGGGTCCCCCTCAAAATTCTGCCCCAATTTGCTGGATTGATACTTCTGACGGCTGCTTGCGATGATCGGCTGAAGTTACTTCGGAATTTTGAGGGTCCTCCTCAAAATTCTGCCCTAGTTTCCAATTGCGGGGGGGGGGGGGGGGGGGGGGGGAAATTAAAATTTTATAATGATATGATCGAACCCATAAGGTTGCTTACGTATCCCCTCTTAAACGGGAATCAGGTCAGACGTAGTTCAAATTACATAAGGAAATCATAAATGGTTAAACATAGTATTGTTTGACTGCATCTGAATTTATCGGCTTTGGTCAAACTTCTCAATCCATTTCTGCGAGTATGAGGGCTCCTCCTGTTAGAACCCGGTGAACCATATATGGGCCTTGCCAGTTGGGAGAGAACTTCCCTTTGGCTTCATCTTGATGTGGAAAAATCTTCTTTAACACCATCTGCCCCGGTGTGAACCGTCTTGGCTTGACTCTCTTGTTGAAAGCTCTGGACATTCTATTCTGATAAAGCTGACCATGGCAAACTACATTCATTCTTTTCCCATCTATAAGAGCAAACTGCTCGTACCGACTTTTTACCCAGTCTGCATCGTCGAGTTCTGCTTCTTGTATGATCCTTAGGGAGGGAATTTCTACCTCGGCAGGAATGACCGCTTCTGTACTGTAAACCAGCATGTAGGGAGTTGCCCCAGTTGATGTGCGGACTATGGTGCGGTACCCCAATAAAGTAAATGATAACTTCTCATGCCATTGTTTATGTTTTTCTATCATCTTCCTTTGTATCTTCTTAATGTTCTTATTGGCGGCTTCTACAGCTCCATTCATCTGAGTCCTGTAAGCTATGGAATTCTTGTATTTGATTTTGAAGGTTTCACACATAGCCTTCATCAAGTCGCTATTGAGGTTGGAGCCATTGTCAGTAATGATTGATTTTGGAATCCCGAATCGACAAATGATACGGTCACGGACGAAGTCTGCCATGTCTTTTTTAGTCACTGCTCTATAAGATGCTGCTTCAACCCATTTGGTGAAATAGTCAATTGCTACTAGGATAAACCTGTGCCCGTTTGATGTGGCAGGTTCGATTGGTCCATTAACATCCATTCCTAATGTGGCGAACGACCATGGCAAGCTTGTTGCATTAAGCTCATTTGGAGGCACCTTTATCATGTCGGCATGTATCTGATAGCGATGGCATTTTCGGACATACTAGATGTAGTCCGTCTCCATAGTCATTTAAAAATAACCTGCCCGGAGTATCTTCTTGGCTAAGACAAAACCATTCATATGTGGCCCACAGGTCCCGGCATAGATTTCTTCTAGTAGCCTGGATGCTTCTTTTGCGTCGACACACCTTAGTAGTCCCAAATCTGGGGTCCTCCTATACAGGATTCGTCTGCTGTGAAAGAAGTTGTTAGAGAGTCTCCGAAGTGTGCGCTTCTGAGTGGTATTTGCAAGCTCTAGGTATTCTCCTTTGGACAAATATTCCTTGACGTCGTGGAACCAAGGTTTTCCATCCGCCTCTTATTCGATATGAGCATAATAAGCTGTCTGATTATGGATTTTCACAGGAATAGGATCAATGAAGTTTTTATCTGGATGTTGTATCATAGAGGCTAGGGTAGCCAATGCATCGGCGAACTCATTCTGAACTCTGGGAACATGTTAGAATTCCGTCTTTATGAACCTTTTCCTCAACTCCTTAACAATCTCTTTCGGTATATCATCTTCTTTTGAATCAATGTCCGTTTTGTTGCGTTGTCTCGTTGCATGTCACAGTCATTGGTTCATCAAGATAAGTAATAGTAATGTTGTAAAATTAAAGTAATGAGAGAAAATAATAAGAGTAAGATTTATAAGAAAACTGAAGTTCTTTGATAAATTCCATAAATGTTTTGGACATTGGAGCTCTTTCTTGAAAACAAAAATGCGAAAGGAAAGTAAACTAGTAAAATAAAATAGTGCATGGTGCTTGTTCAGCCTTGCTACCCCGAGGCACGCCGGGCTCTGGTGGTGCTGACGGTCCAGTTGTTGAGGCATACTCCTCTGCTTACCGCCTGTATGGAAAGGCCTTCCTCCCCCTCCTCCTCAAAAATGACACAACAATCCATATCATCGTCTTCTAGGAACAAATTCCTCATTGTTGCTAGGGCTTCTTTTTCTTCTGACCCATAGATGACCTCGGCCGATTGGAAGGTCTGCTCCAAACGGGGTATCGGCTGCTCCAATGGATAGTAAAAACCGCGCCAGGGTGGCGACCATTCATTGAATTATTTCCAGGTATATTCATATCCCAATCCGAAGGTGGTGTCGTGTTTCTTGAGCTTGATGGGCTTAGAGATTCCTTAGAGATTCTTGCCAAGTCCCTTGCCCGGTTCATACCCGCTCCAGTTCAATATGGTTTCGATTTTGTTGTCCCACCATTTGTCCTTATCAACAACGTTGACTCGCTCGATGTGGTGATAGGTCTCTCCCCCTATCTTTCTTCTACCTCCGATATGGCTTTTGTGTGGAATGGTGTTACGACTATCATTGCTACTGGAATGGGCACCCTTGCTTTGGAAGGTAATACAACAACTTCGAATGGTACAAGCGTCTTTGGGGACCCAAACTCGACCTCAATTGGTGTTAGGCGTCTTCACAGAGGATTGTGTTTCTAACTCAAGTGGTATGGACATGTTCACCTCGTTATCTCCAATAGGATGAATCTGGACTACAATTGGATTAAGGGTGACTATTGGTTTCTTTGGATCGTCACCTTCTGCGATCAAATTGATTGATCCTTTGGGATCCCAATCATCCTTTGTTTCAATCATGTGAACACCTACTCCCTTGTGGTTTGGTAGAGTGTTATTACGGACATTTGGATCAGGCTGCTTTGCCACGATGATCTTGTTGTCAATCAAATCCTGGATCTTATCCTTCAGGGAGCGACATTCATCAATGGTATGCCCTTTCATGCTAGAATGGTATGCACAGGTTTTATTTAGGTTGACCTACTGGTAAGGGGTTTTATGGGTTATATTAGGGATAGGGGTGACATATCCAAAAGCTTTGAGCCTTTCGTACAGCTGGTCAATTGGCTTAGCAGTGGCGGTATACTGTTTGGGAGGTCTACGGTCAAAATTTGGTTGGGGCCTAGGGAAGCTTTGACAAGGGGGAGGTGATTGATAGTGGGATTGTTGAGTGTTGTAGGCTTGGTAGACGTACGTGGGCTAGGAATATATGGGTGAAGCAGGTTGGTAAGTAGGAGGTGGAGGCGATTGATAAGTAGGTGGTGGAGTTTGGTAGGAAGGTGCAGGTGTTGGGAAATTTGGAGTGGGCTGATATGTAAGTGGAGGTATTGGATAAGTTTGGTATTTGACAGGTGATTTGGTTCTCTGTGCAACCATCACGGCGCCAATGTCCCTTTTCTTGGATGTACCACCAGACTGTAGAGCCTTATTGGTAGCTTGCAAGGCCTCAAAGTTCATAACCATACCACTCTTGATACCTTCCTCAACCCTTTCTCCTAGCTTGATGATGTCAGAAAATTTATAGTTCTCGATCAGCATCATTCTCTCATAGTATTGTGGATCCTAAGCCCAAACGAAAAACTTGTTTATTTGTTCTTCCCCTAAAGTAGGTCGGACCTTAGCAGCCTCTGATCTCCAACGAGTGACATACTCACGAAATGTTTCTGTGGGTTTCTTCTTTAGATTCTGAATGTAAAACATATCCGGTGCATTTTCCATGTTGAACCTTAATCTATCCATGAAGTCGGATGCCATACTTACGAAGTTTGACCACTTATTTGGGTCTTGGCTAATGTACCAAGACAAGGCATCTCCTTTTAGGATCCTCATGAAAAGCTTCATGCGGATCTTGTCATCTTTTCCTACTCCGACCAGCTTGTCGTAGTATGTTCTCAAGTGAACCCTGGGATCCCCTGTACTATCAAACATTTTGAACTTGGGAGGTTTGTACCCCTCGGGCTGTATGCATAGATCTTCATAGTTTAGCCCCTCAATTCCCTTACTTCCTTCAACGCCTTGAATTCTGGTGGTCAACCTTTTAAGCTCTTCGGCCAAATTTCATATGAGCGAGTCTTTATCATCGGACTCGGGTGTGTTTGAGATGGGTTGGGTGGAGTGTGGCACAGTCTCCACGTAGATGGGGGTGTTGTGTTGGGTGTGGCAGTGGTCATTTGTGGAGTTCAAAGGTTCCGGGATGATAATGGAGTATTGTTGGGAGTGTGGCAAGCATTACAGTGGTGGTGAGAAGCGGGTTGCTTTGGGATGTTTTGTGGAGGTATAGGATTCTGAGTATTTGGGAAGGTAACTTCTGGAGCGGTGAGGGATAATGACAAACTTGCCAAATTCCGGACTTGATCAAGTTCTTCTTGGAATTTCAGTAGTTTTTGTTCTATTTGAGAGGCATTTTCCTTGGGGACTAGAGCACCACAAGTGACCTCTACCCGTTCAGCTGATTTGTTTAAATCTTCTATTCTTCTTTTGCTTTTGCGTCTGACAGGACTGGGAGGAGTAGGTGGAGGGCCCCTGGATCTTATAAAATATGTTGATGTTGCTAGAGTTCACAAACTAACCTTTGGGAAAGGGAATAAACAAAGAGTAAAAACAAAAAGGTGATAGGTCAGTAAGGATCATAAGGAAAAATGTTGTGATATTTAAACACGTAGTGCAGGAAATATAAAGTGTGTCCTAATTTTGGGGACCTTGTTGTGCCTGAGGTAGGCCTAGCGATAAGTTAATTTGGAGAACTTAGAATGCTAAATGCCTCATGTTATTGATAAAAGGGTAGATGAATCCCAAAACGACACTAAATAATAAGAAAGAAAAGTCACTAATGGCCATTGGCCTTATTACATCTTATAAAGCGAAAAATGGAAATTCCTATCTATTTTGTCCTAGAAGGACCTTCCCCAGACTCGGCATTGTTGGCTCCCTCGAAAGCTCTCCCAATTCGCGCAGTCCTAGTAGCAGGTAAGCTCTGGCCAGGTGTCCCCCTTCATTTCCTTCAGCAATTCGGCAGTCTTCAACCCTCTTCAGAAACTTCTTTTCTAGCTCCACTATACCCCGCTCCAAACAGACCAGTCACTTGTTGGCGCTAACAGCCATATCCTTCCATTCTTCAATCAATTTTTGATTGGTTTCTTGTATTTCACGGTGCTCATTTTCATATTCCTTAATCCTCTTGCGCAGTTGGTTGTACTTTACTTGTGCGTCAGCCTTTTCGTCGATGATCCTGTGACCTCGAACAAACCCGGGTTGAACCAAACCATTGTGATTGTCCTCCAGCCAACCCGAATAGTGTGGGGTACAACCAGCATGGTAGCGATCTGGTTCGATGGTGTCCTTTCCCAAGACAATTTTGCAGTGCCACATATGCTGAGCCTGGCACCTGTACGGACTATCGTCGTTCTGGAAGTCAGCCCAAACGTGACTCATCTTGTTGACCCTTGGTATAACTTGCTTCCTGCCAGCCTATCTCATAACTCGGAGAGAGGACATAAGGGTAGGTTCCCCTCAAACTGATAAGTATCAGAAATGGCGCATCCCTGGATCGAACGATGAATTCTTCATTAGGGAACCACTCAAACATCCATTGCACTCGGTCCTCAGTCAGATTATCGAAGAGTTCAACCCATTCTCTAGCATTCTTTGGTTGGGCGAACATGTTGGGCATGTAATTCATTCGCTTTGGGTGATGAAAGACGATATGATCGTCCCAGTCCCTACGATGGATTTCCTGTCGGTACTCACCCTTTTGGAGATGTTCCATGAGCCAAAGTTGAAGTAGCAGATTACAACCCTCAAAATGTTTGGCTCCCTATTGGCACCTTTCTAGGGCTCGATATATTTCTGCAATGATCATTGGCACAAGATTGAATGGTTGTCCGTCAATTCCTTCCATTAGAGTTTTGGTGACCATGGCTAGCCTGGTATGGATTCTTGTTTTCTTCACTGGAAACACTATCATCCCCAAGAAACAGAACATGAAGACAAAGACCCTTCGATGGATATTCCCCAATGATGTAAGGGCGAACTCGTCAGGATAAGTACGATAAGATTTGTTGTGACAGTACTTTTCGTACAAGTAGTCAAAGGGAATGTACGACTCCTTCAAACATGTCAAGTCTGGATTCTTCTTTAGACCCATAATTTTGAGAAAACCTCTACCCTTGCGGTTTTGCGGCATCAACAAACCCGAAGTTTCCCACGGTATTCCAGCTAGTCCTCCTATTTCCTCAAGCAAGGGTGTCATCTTAATGTCTCCAAAACGGAACACATACCTATCACAATCCCAGAATAGAGTGGCAGCTTCTATGATTTTATTGTCGGGTTGAATTTCTAGTTGATAAGATAGATTTCCTAGATATTTCCTGACAAGAGCTTGATCACTAGAATGAAGATCTCCCTACCAGTTTAGCAATTTCGGGTGGATGTTGGTGACCATGCCGAATCTGGGGACTTCGTGCCTCATTTTCTGCAAGACAAGAAATGTTAGGCCCTTACCCCCACTAGACTCGACTATTTAATATCAACAATTAGCATAACAAGCATTTAGTTCTCCAAATAAATGCACAAAACGTGGTAGCATCCGTTTGGGTTTTGGAAAACCCGGTGGACTTAGACAAGGCTATCTTAAAGAGTCATTATGCGGACAACATAACTGACTCGGCTAGGTTTGACCATGATGTATGCACAATTTAAAGAGAAAGGGTTTCTATAGGGTTTTAGACTGGTACCCTTGAGCGGATAACTCAAGAGGGAAAGGCGCGGAACTGTCGACGGCACCGCTGATCGACTAGTTTTACCGCAAATATGTCTTTGCCGGATTTAGGGGGTGATAATATCATAAGGGCACAACCACTCATTATAAGCGTTGCTATGGTATTTTGTTTGGCACGAGTGGAGTATGATGTTGAATATACATTTACAATAATCAAACAAATTGTCATGTATTTGCACATTCATAAAGTAATAATTACAACAGTTTCTCATAATTTACAACAGTATTAAAGGAAAGTGATAAAGGGAGGAAAAAAAAGAAAAGAAACAAAGAGCCAAGTCAGTTTCGTGGTAGAAGAAGGAATAAATACTTAAAGGCACTTAAACAAATAAAGGCATATAAAGAAGCATAAAGTGACAAATAACATGAAATGGTAAAAGCCTTAAAGAAATCCCCAGCAGAGTCGCCATGCTGTCGATGCCCCCTTTTTCTCACGAAATCGGGTTTATGACATTTGGGAGGACAACTCGTTTCCTTTTGGGAATTGGGTTTGAATTGAAGAGTCACCACCTAATGATTAAGTGCATTAGGACACTAAGAAGAACTTTGATTTAGAAAACCAGAGATTGGGTAAGGGCTTGAAATTATCCCGAGGGGAAGGTGTTAGGCACCCCTCGGGATCCACTAGTATAGCTCCCGGCCATACTATAATTGTGACTTTAAGTGCAAACAACAAGTAGACAAGCAAGAATTACAAATACGAGGGGGTTTTCACATAATGATTGCAAGCGATTGAAATTAAAAGAAGTTAAAGAAGCTGGAATTTGAGAAATGTAGTTTTGGAATAAAATGAACAAGTAAAGGGAAGGGGTTTTCACATAATTGTGGTAAGTAATTGAAATTAAAAGAAGTTGAAGAAGCTGAAGTTTGAGAAAAGCGATTTTGGAATAAAATGAACAAGTAAAGTGAAGGGGGTCCTACGTTTATAAATAATATGGATCACCCCACACAACACCCGGTAACCGTTTATACACGTGGTGTTATAGCGTGGTCATCATATCCATATCTATACTTTCCCACCCCGTTAAGGTATTAAACGCGGAATGGTCTCGTTTTACTAATTGCATGCTATTACTTGTCCCCATCCAATCATCTCTGGAGGTATTTGGGACTAATTACCCTAAGGGGAAGGGATGTGAGGTTTTATAGTTTAAAAGGACAAAATTCTACGGCGACAATCAAAACACATATGTATCAAACATGGGGGAGAAGCACATAATAGATAGAAAGGCTCAAACAAACCTCCTTAAAAACAAAGAGAAGCATATAGTTTAGCATGTCTTTACACGTACTGATTAGGGTCTGCTTTAAACTTAAGAGTTGTGGCAGACTGATCTATTACATATTTCAGATAAGAAGCCCAAATTAGTCCTGCCTGCTGGTTGTAGTTAACAAAATCTGATTCAATTTATGAGTTTTACCTTATGGCTTGCCTAAGTGTTAGACGAAACCTATAGACATGATATCTACTAGTTTTAGAAGAGAAGTATACTGATTTTAAAGAAAAAGACTTGTTAATTACAGAAAAACATAAATTATGCAGATGTTAAGCATTCGTTACTACTGATTTAGACTTATAAGCGAATGGTCGATTTAGATTTAGTTGATAGCTCCTATATGCATGCTCTCTAGGTGTTATTGATTTTAAAAACGTTTTTACAATCGAAACAAGAGTGCAGAAGTCCTATAGGCATGGTATCTAAAATGTTGTTAGCTATTTAAACCTATAAATAGGTTTGCCTAGTGACAGATGATGATGCAAAATTCAGGAAGTCATATAGGCATGTTATCTATATGATATGCAATGTTTGGAAATGACTTATAGACATGTTCTCTATATAATGCAGAAATGTAGAACCTATAGACATGGTTTCTATGCAGAACCTATAGACATAGTATCTATATAATGCAGAATCCTATAGACATGGTTTCTGTATGAAATGCAGAATCCTATAGACATGGTTTCTGTATGAAATGCATAACCTATATTCATGGTATCTATATAATGCAGAAATGAAAGTTGAAAGCAAGATATGAGTGCAGAAGTATAATAATCCCTATGGATATGATATCTACCCATTTGCATGCACGATTGACCCTCCCCTTTTCACTAATAGCACCAATAGTTATTACAAGTTATTACAGACCAGAATGAATAAGAAAAGGAAAAATTACATTAGAGAACTAAAAATTTACAACTAAGGAGAGCCTAATTCAGGTTTCCTGCCTGAAGCATGAAGTAAACCAACTCCAAAGATCAAAATCCAAAGCCTTTCTCATTTGGGGTGTGTCAGAGTTCCCTAAGAGCCTCAAATTGACTCCGGGCAGTGCTCACACCCAAATATATTGCAGAATTGAATCATAGGGCAGTGTGAAAGGGCCAACCCTCAAATGTCCAAGTTCAGAGGGACCTCCAGGACCCTAAGCAAGGCTCATAGGAGGGGGGCAGAACTTAGAAACTAGGAATGAGTGTAAGTGAAGAGAGGGAATTCTGGGGAAAAGCAAAGATAGGCTAGTGGTCATACATAGCAATTGGAGTGTTGGCACACCCCAACCAGCCTGTTAGGCCACATTGTTTGGGAGTTAGGATCCCCTGAGGGATTAAGTCCAAACATGAGCAACAACTTGGATGTTGCCATGTTCTGAACTTCAACTCAAACACATAGAAGGGGACAGGGGTGCAGGGATTCACAGTAGGAACATATGCAAAGAAATTGACATGCTGATTAACGTTAAACATAGGCAGTAAAGCAGATAGGGGTGTAGAAGCTATAAAATAAACACATTAGGATGAGGCTGAAAACCAAACTAGAACATACCAGTTTCAGGAAAACAAGAGAAGAAAGCAGTAGTCTTGTAAATCCAAAGTGCAAGCAAATAGTCAGAATGCTATGATTAGAGAACTATGATACTTGAGTAGTGTAAAAGTGTTGAATTGAGGGTGTGTGATTGAAAGTGTCTGAAAAGTGTCGAATTCAAGGTGTGTTGGTGAGAAAGGAGTCGTGCCCTTTTTATAGTGTAGAAGGCAAGCAGAATTAGGTAAGAGAATAATTTGAAAATCAATTACAAAAGTTTCCCTTTAATTAAGGGATTTTGATTTCAAACGGGTAAAAATAAATAAGGAAAGAGATTGATCAAAACCTTTTCCAAAGCAGTACAAGAAGGGTAAATACACAGATATTTATTTAAGGGAAAAGTTTGGTAGAACACGGTTTGTGCAAATAAGGAAAGGAAATCAATTAACAGCCAGTAAACCATAAGGTCTAAATTTGGTATGGATGAATCCAGTCAGAAAAGGTGAAGAAAGATTTTACTTAAGGAAAATCAGTAACAATCAATCAAACCCTAAAAAAAGGATTCTGAATCAATTATAAGTTGGAAAACCTTTTCGGAAGAAAGAATTCATCACACATATAAAAACATACAACCATGCTTAAGTACGAAGAACTATCATGCTAATCAGTAGAAGAGTCTAGCATAGAAAAAAGTCTAGAGTCATAAACAAAGAAGTTCAAACTTAGCTCATAGACTCAGAATGAGTCTAAAAGAGTCAAGGGTTCCAAAATAGAACCCAAGTTCAAACACCTGACCAAACCTTGTCAAAAATACCCAAATTATAGGGTTTCCCCTTTGAATCAAATACAGAGACGAGGAGGCAAGTAATTGAAACACGCTCAGAGATATCTTTAAGAGACTCATGAGAAAACAAACAGATACAATAGCAAGTTCGAAACAACAGAGTGAAGAAACTGATTTGAAGCATAGTGAGAGTAGAAGGAATATGTTTAAAAAAAACCTTTAGAAGGGACTTAAACAGGGTTCAGAAGAGAAAGAGATAGTATAACACTTAAGAAAATAGTAGAAAAAACATGTTTAAAGAGAGCCCAAACAAGGTCCAGTAGAAGGCAAACAAAAAACTAAAAAAACTTAGTAGAAAATATAGTAGAGGAACACAGGGATATCGGAAAAGCATAGCAAAAGAACACATAGGGAAACATAGCAAGATAAACATGTGAGAGCATGGTATAGAAACACAATAGGAATATGAAACGTAGAAAGCACAGAAGAACACGTATAGTAGTAAGAAAGCAGTAGAAACACATGCGTGGTAAAAGGACATAAACATACACACAGAGAAAGAAAAAGAAAAGTCGGATAAACACTTTAAACTTTTTAGAAACCCTAAATCAGAAAGAAGTAATTTTGAAAGAAAAATTGGGGAAAATGTTTAAAAACTCAAGTAGAGCACAAATATAGAATAGATCTAAGAAAATGATCAGAGAAAACCTCGAATAGCTATGATTTCAGAAGAACCCTAAAACGAGAAAGGCTTGGAAAAAGTCCGATCGGAGTCGGATAAGTCAGAGATAGGCTCATAATGCATGGATATGCCGGAGCAAGGTTGGAGATGCCATAGAACCTTGAATCGGGGAAGATATGAACGGACACCATCGAGGTCAGACCTCGAGACTTCGAATACCAAGTGTTTAAGAGCAGAGAGAGATGGGTTCAGGCCATCCATGGTCGGAGAGTCCATGTATTCCAGTGAGGTTGTGGTTGAAGATGGTGAGATAGGCTAGGGTTTCAAGAACCTTCGAGAGAGTTTGAGAGACGAAGGGGTTTCAAGGCGGCATCTCTAGAGAGAAATGAATTAGGGTTGGTGTTTGGGTAAATTAAAATGGTAAGGGGAAATCGTGGTCGTTGATCAGATTGATCAACGGCCTGGATTAAAAGGGGTTTGGGTCGGGTAGTTTTAAATGGGTTAAGGGTTGGGTTAAATGGAATTGGGCTGGTCTGAAATTGGGTTCGAAATTGGGTCTATTAGGGGAACCAATTTTGGCTATAATTGAAATAAAATGAGGCCAGATTTTAAATAGCCAGTTTTTCCCTTTTAAATTTATAAAAAATAGTTTAATTATTTTTTGAAACTAATTGAAAGAACTATATTAATTAATAATATATAATCATCAAATTAAAAATAAAGGAATAAATTTTATAATTAAAAATGTTGTTAATTCTTAAAATAGGCTAAAATCGCAATTGTATGTAATTTAGCTTTTAAAATACCAAATATATTTGTAAAAATGTATAAAAATTACCCTAGCTAATTTTGGTATAAATATGAGAATAAAATAAGTTATTTACCAAAATGATAATTTTGGGAATAATTATTGGTTTTTGTACTACTAAAATGGACCATAAATTGATTTAAAAATCCTTTAAAAATTAAAAACAAATACTAAATGCTTGGGCATACTTATATATGCTATTTTGAAAGTATTTGCATGTAAAATACATAGGGAAAAATTGGGTATCAACACCAGACGCAAAGCGTGAGCCCGGGCTCGCGATTCCCTCTCCGGGAGAGCAAACCCCGGGAGCTCCGATCTCTAAAGCTCCGCGAGGCCCCAAAGAAGCGCCCCAAACATAGGCAAATTCCTCAAATGGAAGCCAACCTTTTACTCTCTGAAAGAGTTATCTACATCAAAATCAACAGAGCCCACCGGGGCACCCGAAGATGACCTTCATCCAAGGTAGCGTTCCCGAAGGCCTCGGAATTTGACGCGTGATGTCCAAACGAACCAGCAGGCCCCAATAGCTTGAGCTTATCCGTTTATCCCTCCATCGGTCCGAAGTGCAACAAAAAAGATCGAGGAAGAGCCTTGCCAATCAGCTGGAGGCCAGAATAAGCTATCATAGCAGACTACGACAACCCATAAATAAAATAAGGCATTCAAAAACCCCGAAGGGCGTAAGAGCAAACAAATGCCAAGAGGGGAGCAGTAGTCTATCTCATGCGGTCTGAAAGGATCATCTACATCCAGATCAAATAAGGGCTCAGGAGTGCCCAAAGATGACCTACATCCAGGGCAGTACCCCCGGAGGCCTCGGAACTCAGCGCGCGATCTTCGAATAACTCGGAAAACTCTTATAGTGCCAATCCAGCTGACCGACCCGGAGTTATCCCGAGAGATGACAATGGGACCGAAAAAAACCTATGTCGAGCGGCAAGAAATCAAGGCAAACACTTACGTCCAAGCTAAGTATCAGCAATGAGTAGCACAAAAAGATACAGTCAAAGGGCCTAGAAGGGAATTAAGGCATACAAAAACAGAGCAAATTCGAAAGTAGAGATCAAAAAAGTTTATTTCTCATTCAAACAAATTCAAGTACAATAGCCCCCGAGGGTTTACGGAGTTCGATTACAAAGCCCCGGAGGGTCATTACATACAAAGTATGAAAGCTTACAAAAGGGAATACGTGAAGAAAAGGCCTAAAACCTACTCTACCCTCGAAGGCATACTCTCCGTGGCAGAGTATTCAAGAATTACGTCCTTGGATGCATGCCTCTGACAGTCTCACCACGATCCCTCAAAGTATCACTTCAAAGAAGAAGACGAAAAAGAAGGCGAAGGGATGAGGGAGGGACAAAAAAACGCAATAGCTCTCCGAAGATCAAAGACCCTTTTTGGCCAAGGAAACTTCGGAGAGGAAGCTGACCGAACAGCCCTCGGTACCACTTGCACGGCTGCTTCTAACACTCTTCTTCGAGCATCAAGCCGCGCAAGCTTCCGGCTCGGGGCAGAGTTCCATATCGAGTCGGGGTATGAAGGTGAGAAGCGGTGGATATTCTGAGCCCCCCTTTTGAGCAGTGGTGCATAATCCGAACGGCCATCTACGCAAAGGTGAAACCAACTCTCCATCCATCGCCATCTAGGGCCAGCGGTAGTAGCTGCAGCCAATATACCAACGACCGAAGCAATATCGGGACAACATTTTTATGTTCAACGAAGGGAGACCCCGACAGAAGGCCTCGACGCGGCCTGGAAGAACTCCAAATAGCCTTGAGGTAGAAAGCTTCTATCGTGGTAATCAAAGGTAAAATAAGATGATGGGAAGGAAGAAGAAAAGCATACCAGCAAAAGTATTGTGATTGAGGATGCAATGCCACAAAATGCCCTCATTTATAGGGGAGAAACGACATGGTCATCGATGCTTTGAAAAATTGACTGACGGGTGAAATCACTGCTTCCTTGAAAAAATAAATTGACAGCATTGTTTTTGCCTTGAAAAACGGAAACGACAAGGCATCGAGCAGGAATCTATGAGATACGCCATCTGTTAAAAAAGATTGCGCCGCGAACCGAATCGCCAGCATGATGTCGCCAAAAGGAGCTCGAGGAGTTGAGTGTCAGAATCATTTCCCATCACTTCATTATGAGAAATGCAGAGACTATCTGTACGTGGCAAAATCAGAAGTCTTGATTTTTTGTTATCAAGACATTTTGGAAGCCTTCCCCGAGACCCCGGGGATGGAAGGCCACAATCGAGTTCTCGACCTCAGGGATCGTCGAGATCCGACTCGAAGGTCCGAGGTTGGGATAAAAGAGGAAGTCTCCTAGGCACATGGCTACAACTGAAAGATCCATCCTATCTGGAGCCTACTGTGAGGTCTTGTGTCAAGCCGTCCTATCTTTGTACTCTTGCAATTAATATACATGTACTATACCGAGTCCCCTCGTCTATATAAGGGGGATTCACCCTACCTTGTAAACGACTGATGTTGCTCCACTTCTCCACAATGCAATAATATCTCTATCTATCTTTCTCTCTCTCTCTCTCTCTCTCTCTCTCTCTTTCTTTCTTCTAAGATATCTGTCTTCATTGACCTCGAGGTTGCCTTAGCACTTTATATTTTCTTCATTATTTGGCTCAAGATTAGTAGTATAGAGCCTTACTTATCTATATCTTTGCTTGTTATCCCCTTCCCAAATACCCTCGATAAGCCCGAGATAGGCTCGAGGCTCGGCTCCGAGGTACCTACTGGCCCACTTTGCGCCCGGGAAACGTCCCCTTACTGGTTCGATTACTACTTTGGTTAACTCAATCTTTACCATTTTACTTCACATTTTAGTACTAACCACCCTTACAAACTAGATCGGGAATAGATCACGTATTTTTAGAACCTCATTTGCAAATCTAATTGTTGTTACCATTTTCACGGTAAACGTTTTCGGTAACACTGGACCCCCAAAACGCCTTAAAATAGAGTAATGTAAAGGCGAGATTTGTTTGAACTTTCGAACATAACCTAAGTTATTTTATGCTAAGGCATTCCGGCCTTTGTGAAATCAAGTAATAAAGTAAAGGAAAAATTTGAAAACTGAAAGGAAAGAAAGCCTTATATATATGTATATGTATATGTATATATATATATATATATATATATATATATATATATATATATATATATATATCCAATATCTATTTACAAAGGCCAAAATGGCCCAATACAGAAATCTACAACGGCCAAAATGGCCTCAAAAAAATGCAATAAAGCAAAAAATAAAAACATCTAAAGGCCTAAGTGGCATGATCCTCATCGGAGGCAGCATCTTCATCCTCGGGATCTTCCCCGCCTTCAAACTCGCTGAAGCCCTAGGAATCTTCCTAAGGAAAAGCCAGCTTTCGGGCCTTGGCTTCACATGCTTTGGCATTCTCGATTTCAGCCAGTATGTTGAAATTTTGAGCATGGACTCCCTTGAGGCCTCCCTTCAATCTTGTCACCTTGCATGCTCCACAATGTTTTTAGCCTGCGCCTGAATTGCCTCGACATCAACCTTGAAGTGGGCCACTATATCATCAGCCTCGGTCTCTGCCACAACCACCTCTAATTTGTTCACCTCGAGTTCCTTGGCCAGATTCTCTTGACCAGAAATAGCCTAGTTCAACAGAGATTGGAGATCCTTGATCTTCTTGGCCTGTACCAAGGTTTTCCCTTTTGCAGCCCGGAGTTGGGCCTCAGCCAATGCCAGTTGTGCTTGGATACCTTCCTTTTCCCGGGCTAAGAGGTCCATATTTTCTTCCAAGCCTTAGCTTTTATCGTGTCTACCTATCACGACCCAAACCAATGGGCCGCGACGAGCACCAGGTACCTTACTCAATTGAGTACCAACATAACGTATCATATTATCGTAGATAACTGAGCTGGAAGGCTGGAGTGATATAAGTAGAATACAATGTGAGATACCAACTTATACATAAGAAATACGGGCATATAAGACCAAATATCCACTCGTATACTAAACATGGGCTGACAAGGTCATATAATCTTTTACGTATATGACATCTGTCTACAAGCCTTTTAGAACACATAATTTTTATAAAGGTCAGGATAGAGTCCCGCCATAAAACAATACACATCTAAATCATACTAACCAAACGAGCAACTCCGAAGCAAATGGAGTGCACCAACATCTTCCGCTGAGCTGATAGCCTACTTGGAGGGCTCTCGATCTGTCTATTGGGACTTGCGGGCATGATAATTTTGGGAATAATTATTGGGTATTTCTTGATAAAATAAGGCAATAAATTAATTTTAAAAATCTTTCAAAATTAGGGAAAAATAATAAAACGTTGGGACATACTTATATATGCATATACATGTCATTTTGAAGGTATTTTGCATATATAAAAAATACAGCGAAAAATTGGGTATCAATAGGCCATAGCCACCTGAAGCACCGTGGGAAGCCTGGAGTGCTGAATGAAATGGCATGGGAGGATGAACTCTACCAAATGTATCCCTGCCTCTAGATAAGGCACCACTGAATCTACTAGAACAACGAGTTCTCTTGTCAAATCCCTAACCACTCCCCTAAGCTAGTACCATCTCAACTCGTCTGGCGACATTGGCTAACGCATGAAAAGAAATCTCACTCCCAGTCTCCTTAGTCATCTACAATCTGATGGGCTATGCAAGTCCCTCAATAAACCTCCTTACCTTCTCTCTCTCTCGCTCTCTCAGTAGGAAGAAGATGAATAGCATGACGGGCCAGATCCACAAATCGAGTCTTGTACTGAGTGACGGTCATAGAAACCTGTTGTAGACGCTTGAACTACCTTCGATAGTCCTCTCCCTAAGCTATAGGAAGGAACTTCTTAAGAAATAGCTGAGAGAACTGGTCCCAAGTAAGAGTCAGTGACCCAGCTGGTGTGGTCAATGTCGCGCCCCCTTTTTTCTCGCGAAATCGTGTTTATGACATTTGGGAAGATAACTCGTTCCCTTTTGGGAATTGGGTTTTGGTATTGAAGAGTAGCCACCTAATGATTTAAGAGCATTAGGACACTAAGAAGGTTTTAATTTGAATAACCAGAGATTGGGTAAGGGCTTCAAATTATCCCAAGGGGAAGGTGTTAGGCACCCCTCATGATCCACTAGTGTGGTTCCCGGCCAAACTATTGTTGTGACTTAAATGCAAATAACAAATAGGCAAGTAAGAGTTTCAAATAAGAGGGGATTTTCATATAATGGTCACAAATAAACAAAGTCGGAAAGAACTAAAAAGAGTTGATTTTCTTAGAAAAAATGGTTTTAAAAAATTTAAAAGAAACAAAGAACAAAGGGAAGTGGGGTCCTTAGGTTTATTAATAATATGGATCACCCCACACAACATCCGATAATCACTCCTCAATGAGGGGCTACATGTGATGTTATCGCGTGGTCATCATATCCATATCTACCCTTTCCCATCCCGTTAAGATATTAAAGCGCGGAATGGTGTCGTTTACTTATTGCATGCTATTACCCGCCCCAATCATATCAGTCCCGGAGGTACTTGGACTACTAATCCTAAAGGGAGGAGATGTTGGGCTTATTTGTGGTTTCAAAAGGTAAAAATACTAAGGCGATAGGAAAAAACACATATAGCAAGTTTGGGGAAAGCATTAAACAAATAAAAGGCTCAATTACACCTCCTTTAAACAGAGAAGCACATAATTTAGCATGTCTTGCACGTACTGTTTAAGGTCTAATTAAATTTAAAAGGTTAAGGCAAACTGATTTATTACATAGTTCAGATAGGAAGCCCGACTCAGGCTTGGCTGCTGGTTGTAGCTAATAAAATCTGATTTAGTTTATAAAATTTATCCTACAGTTTGCCTAAGTGTTGGACGAGGGTCCTATAGGCATGATATCTACTGATTTCAGAAATAATGAATTAAACTGAATACGTACTGATTTAAGAATGTTGTCAGTTATTAAAAGAAAGGAGAGTTTTAGCAAAAGGTCATAAGTTCTGCAACTGGTAAGGCATTATTACTGGTTTTAGACTTGAGGCGATTCAGGTTTGGTTAAAGCTCCAATAGGCATGCTTTTTATGCGTTTGTCGACTTTAGAACACTTTTATAGACATAGAGAAACGCAGAAATCCTACAAACATGATATCTTGGTGTTGTACTTTTATGAACATGATATCTAATTGCAGTTAGTTATTTAAGACCTATAAACATGTTTGCCTAATGAAAAGTGGATATGCAAGATTCAGAAAGACCTATAGGTATATTTTCTATATGCATATGCAGAGTTCAGATTTCGAATAATCGTAGACATGGTATCCATATGAAAGAATGCAGGATTCCTATGGACATAACATCTACATATGAGATTGTAGGATTCCTATAGACATGGCAACTATATGTAAGAATGCAAGATTCAGAAACTCCTATAGGCAGGATATCTATTTGTGAGAGTGCAGAAATTCAGAAACTCCTATAGGCAGGATATCTATTTATAAGAGTGCAGAAATTCAGAAACTCCTATAGGCAAGATATCTACCACTTTACATACATGGTTACCCCTCCCTTTTTCAATAGCCATCCCCGGAAGTTTTACTACAAAGTTAATACAGCCCAGAAAAGAAGTAAAGTAAAGAAAAAATACATTTGAAATTAAAAGTACAACCAAGGAGAGCCTGATTCAGACTTCCTATCTGAAGTATGAAGTAAACCAACTCCAAGAGATCATTTTTAAAAGCCTTTATCCCATTTGGGGTGTGTAAAAGTTCCCTAATAATCTCATATGAACTCCGGGCAGTGCTTACACCCAATTGTATCACCAGATTAAGACGTAGTGCAGTGTGGAAGGGCCAACCCTCAGGTGTCCAAGTTCAGAGGGAACTCAAGGTCCCAAGGCAAGGCTCACAAGAGGGGGGTAGAACTTAGGGACTAGGAGAGAGTGCAAGTGCAGAAGTATAATTCTGAAAAGGGAAGGGAAAAGGGAAGCAACTTTAATCAATACACATAAGGGTATAGGGGAATGGGAGTTGCAAGAGGAAAAAAGCAGGCTTGTGGGCATACCCAGCAATGGGAGATGCTGGCACACCCTTAGGCCTATTAGCACATATTGTTTAGAGGTTAAGACCCCCATGGATCAAACTTAATTCATGGATAACAACTTACATTGACATGCCTCAAGTCATGACTCAAAACACATAGGGGTAAGTGGGGGTAGGGATTCATAGCAGAAACAAGCAGAAAGAAATCAACATGCTAGTTTAAATATTCAACTCTGCAAAAGCAGTAAAGTAGACATGGATACAAAAAGCTATAAATAAACACATGTGATGATGCTGAAGCTTAAATTAGGACATACCAGTTTCAAAGAAAAAAATAGAAAAAAAGCAATAGGTCTTGTAAATAGACCATAGTGCAGGCAAAGACAGAATGCTATTATGAGTAAGTATGAGTTCATAAGAGATTGTGAATTGTGAAGTGAAGGATTGTAAATCGTGTGTGCTGTGTGTTAAGGAGTCGTGCATTTATAGTGTGAAAATCATGATAAAATAAGGTAAGCAAATAGTTAAGGAACTGATTGTCAATTACGATCAATTACACAAGACTTTCGTTAATTAAGGGATTCAGATTCAAACAGGTAAAAAATAATTTAAGGAAAGAAATTGAATAAGCACTTTGTGCACAACATGTAATTAGGGTAAAATACATAAAATGTTATTTAAGGAAAGGATTTTGAAGTACACGCTTGTACAAATAAGGCCAGAAAACACAACAAATCAATTAGCACATAGTAAATCAAGGAGTCAAAGATTCGAAGTTACAAATAAACCAAGTCAGAAATAGGAGAATCGAAAGGCTAAGGAAAGTTTTCAAATCACCCTAAGTAATAGGGAAATTAGTAAGACAAGGAAAGAAACAATCAGACATGCATAAGGAGATCTGAAATCAGTCCACAATTAAGGGTTGTTTTGAGAAGGAAATCCAACATATATAAAGAGTGCATGATCATTAGGCATGTGAGGTTAAACCATGGAAAAAAGAAGCAGTAATAATAACCACAAAGTCTGTAGATAATGACACATGGTAGTCACATAGGTCGACTTAGTTATAGGGAGAAGAGCGTATCAAAAGCATGTAAAAGAGTCCATTAAAGACCTTTTCTGAAAATATGGTCGAGTTCTACTGATAGCAGGTAATCAAAACCACAAAAGGCAAAGATTTCGAAACTCGATCGAGTAATAGATGAAACAGCTTCAGAAACTCGCATAGGTCTAAAGAAATTAGAGTTTTAAAACCAAACCAGTTAAGAGATGAGGAACAAACTAATCACATAGCAAATAGTCTCAATACTCGAATGAAACCCAAAATCTAGGGTTTTCCCCCATCAATCGAGTATAGAGATGAAAACCAGTAAATCAAGCAGCAATACTAACAAAATAAGTTCAGAAATCCCAAAAGGGAACTAAAACTCTTAGCATGCACATTCTAGTAGAAGAACATAAGAAACCAGTAGAAAAACAACATAAGAAACACGATAGAAGAATCAACATAAGAAATACAGTAGAACATCCTAAAGGAACACAGCAGAAAAATCAACATAAGAAACACAGTAGATCATGCTAAAGATCATAGAAACCCTTAAATAAATTAACAAAACCCTAGATCATAAAAAGATAAAGGTTTTTGAAAATAATTTTTTGCAAGAAAAACCAGAGAAATCGTTCGAGGACTTAAGGAAATCATAGATACACAACGGATATAAAGGAATCGGAGAAAACCTCAAAGGGTTAGGGTTTCAGAAGAACCCTAGTAGTGTGAAAGGCTTTGAAAGGTCACATATCTAAATCAGAGAGGTCAAAATCAGGCTCGAGCAACCATGGTACGCCGGAGCAAGGTCGGAGACAGTCATAGAACTCGAGTCAAACAAAGTCTGGGCCCAACCTTTTGACGTCAGGCCTTGGAACCATAGTAACCAAGCGTGTAGGAGTTATAGGAGATCGGTATTGGACTATGATGGCCTGGGAAGCCATGGGTTCTGGTGGTTTAAGGTAGAAGTGGAGGGAGGCGGCTAGGGTTTCTAAGAGAGAGATTGAGAGAGAGCTGAGAGAAGATGGATTCGAGGGCGGTGTTTGGGTGATGAATGAGTAGGGTTTGGGTAATTGGGGGAATTAAAAAAGGAAAGGAAGAGTGTGAGTCGTTGATCTAACAGATCAACGGCTGGGATTAAAAGGGGTCCGGGCGGGTTATTTGAGTGGGTTGTGGGTTGGGTAAACTTAGGATTTGGGCCGGGTAATGGGGTTTGTAATTGAGTTCAATTAGGAGTGCAAATCTGGCTAAAATCGAAATAAAATAGGCTAGCATTTAAATAGCCATTTTCCCTTATTTATTTTATGAGAAATAGTAAAATAATTTCTAGAAACAAATTAAAGGTGATAAAATAATTAATAATATATAAATATTAAATTAAAAATACTGGAGTCAATTTCTTAATTATAAATACAATTAAATCTTAAAATAGGCTAATATTGCAATTATATGCAAAAATTATGTTAGCTATATTTTAGTATAAATATGAGAATTCAATAAGTGAATTACCAAAAATGGTAAATATTAGGAATAATTATTGGGTTTTCTTGATAAAATAGGGCAATAAAATTGGTTTAAAAATCTTATAAAAGTTAAGGAAAAATAGGAAAACCCTTGGGCATACTTATATATGCATACCTACGCTATTTTAAAGGTATTTTGTATATAAAAATATACAGGAAAAAAATGTATGAACATCTGCCCCTCTTTACCCGGGAAGGATGAAAGAGTTGTCGGGTAAAGATACGATGGCCAATTTTGACCGAATGAAATGTTTTGAAGAGATTTAGCCGTGTTCTGGTTCCTGCGCTGCCTACATATCCCTGGTCTTACAGGAATCAGACCTATGTAGTTCAGGATCCGTTGGCGGAATATGCCGATTGAGATTTTACAAGAACGGACGCAATATTCAGGTTAGGATGAATAGTTAAGGTTTAGTAGGGCTGCACGAACTGGGGCAGAATCGCTCCTACCGAGACGGCCACTGCTCGCCAGTTTTACCTGCAAATAAACAATACAAGCGTAGATTGTACATAAATTTAAACATGATGCAAGTTCTTGTTGGACCATGAATGTTGTCTTTGGACGGTTAGGATGACGTCTTTTGACCATGATGTCCTAGGCCATGAAGCATATAATAAAGGATTCGCAAGCTATGAAATGATGCCTCCGAACCATGATGCCTTTGAATAGTGATGTGCGAGAAATTAAAGGGATCTTCAGGCCATGACATGATGTTCTCGGGCTATGAGAATGATGCCTCTGAACAATGACGCCCTCAGATAATTTGGCGATCTTTCAGCCCATGAGATGGGGTAGGTGGCGATCTTTTAGCCCATGAAAGCATAAGTGAAGTGGCGATCTTTAAGCCATGCAAATGTAAATAAATTGGCGATCTTTCAGCCCATGAAAGCGTAAGTGAAGTGACGATCTTTCAGCCATGCAAATGTAAATAAAGTGGCGATCTTTCAGCCCATGAAAGCAGAAGTAAAGTGGCGATCTTTCACCCCATGCAACCGTAAATAAAGTGGCGATCTTTCAGCCATGCAAGCGTAAACAAGGTGGCGATCTTTCAGCCATGCAGAATGTAAATAAGGTGGCGGTCTTTCATCCATGCAAGCGTAAATAGAGAGGCGATCTTTTAGCCATGCAGAATGTAAATAAGGTAGTGATCTTTCAGCCATGCAAATGCAGATGGAGACAGTGTTTAGTCTCCAAAGGCAGAATGTAGCCTTATGCAATGCAGATGGAGATAGTGCTTAGTCTCGGAAGGCAGAATGGTAGCCTTATGCAATGCAGAAAATGCAGATGGAGACAGTGCTTAGTCTCGGAAGGCAGAATAGTAGCCTTATGCAATGCGAAAAATGCGGATAGAGACAGTGCTTAGTCTCAGAAGGCAGAATGGTAGCCTTATGCAACACAAAAATGTGGATGGAGACAGTGCTTAGTCTCGGAAGGGGGAATGGTAGCCTTATGCAATGCAAAAATGCGGATAGAGACAGTGGTTAGTCGTGGAAGGTAGAATGGTAGCCTTATGCAATGCAGAAATAAAAAAATGAAGTGGCAAATGGTAACAGAATTTCTTAGCTAATAGTAAGCTATGATGTCGGGGTCATTGGGGATATTGTGATATAGAGGATATCACTGGTGTGTGTGGCTGGAAAATACCCGAGATGTATGGCAATTCATGAATCAATGTTTTGTCTTACGGGTGTATAGTATATCATATGCTTTCGTAATCCAAATGCCTGCATCCAAAGAAAAATCGTGAGTTTTGTATAGGGGAGGTTAGTTCGTATCCCCGCTGGCCATGTATGGTATATATTATTGGGGTAGCATTGCTGAACAAAGCAATTTCGATAATAAACATACATGAGTTTGTAAAAATATGACAAAGGTATATATTTAAGAAATAGTTGTTTTAGATGAACCGACGACTGTGATGTGGTTCAGGACATTGCAACCTTTCTCGCTTCGGAATTTTGAGGGTCCTCCTCAAAATTCTACCCTAGTTTAACGAGTTGATGCTTCTAATGGTTGCTTGCGATGATCGGCTGAAATTACTTTGGAATTTTTAGGGTCCTCCTCAAAATTCTGCCCTAGTTTCCAATTGCGGGGGGGGGGGGGGGGGGTAAAATTTTTATTGAATTGTGACTGAACCCATAAGGCTGCCTACGTATCCCTTCTTAAATGGGAATCTGGTCAGACGTAGTTCAAATTAAATCATAAGATTACATATAGTAGCGTTTGACTGTATCTGAATTGATCGATTTTTGCCAAACTTCTTCGTCTATTTCTGCAAGTATGAGGGCTCCTCCCGTCAGAACCCGGTGAACCATGTATGGACCCAGCTAGTTGGGAGAGAATTTCCCTTTGGGTTTATCTTGAGGCGGGAAAATTTTCTTTTGACACCAGCTGCCCTAGTGTGAATTGTCACAGCTTGACTCTCTTGTTGAAGGCTCTGGACATTCTGTTCTGATAAAGATGACCGTGGCAAACTGCGTTCATTCTCTTTCCATCTATAAGAGCTAGCTGTTCGTAACGACTTTTCACCCACTCTGCATCATTGAGTTCTGCTTCCTATATGATCCTTAGGGAGGGAATTTTTACTTCGGCAGGAATGACTACCTCTGTACTATAAGCCAGCATATAGGGATTTGCCCTAGTTGATGTGCGGACTGTGGTGCGGTACCCTAGTAAAGCAAATGATAGCTTATCGTACCACTGCTTATGCTTCTCTATCATTTTCCTCAGTATCTTCTTAATATTCTTGTTGGCAACTTCTACGGCTCCGTTCATCTGAGGTCTGTAGGTTGTAGAATTCTTGTGTTTGATCTTGAAGGTCTCACACATAGCTTTCATTAAGTCACTGTTGAGGTTGGATCCATTATCAATAATGATTGACTCCGTGATCCCGAACCGACAAACAATACGGTCGCGGACAGAGTCTGCCACGACTTTCTTAGTCACTGCTTTGTAAGATGCTGCTTTGACCCATTTGGTAAAATAGTCGATTGCCACTGGGATGAATCTGTTCCTGTTGGAAGCGGCCGGCTCGATTGGTCTAATAACATCCATTCCCAAGCGGTGAACGCATGGTGAGCTTGTTGCATTAAGCTCGTTTGGAGGTACCTTTATCATGTCTGCATGTATCTGACATCGATGGCATTTCCGGACGTACTGGATGCAGTCCGTTTCTGTAGTCATCCAAAAGTAACCAGCCCGGAGTATCTTCTTGGCTAAGACAAAACCGTTCATATGTGGACTGCAGGTCCCAGCATGGATTTCTTCTAGCAGTTTAGATGCTTCCTTTGTGTTGACACACATTAATAATCCCAAATCAGGAGTCCTCCTATATAGGATTCCTCCACTGTGAAAGAAATTGTTGGCCAACCTTTGAAGTGTGCGCTTTTGAGTAGCGTTTGCAAGCTCTGGGTATTCTCCTTTTGCCAAATATTCTTTGATGTCATGAAACCAAGGTTTTCCATCTGCTTCTTCTTCAACATGAGCACAGTAAGCTGGCTGATCATGGATCTTTACTGGAATGGGATCAATAAAGTTCGTATCTGGATGCTGTATCATGGATGATAGGGTAGCCAATGTATCGGCAAACTCATTCTGGACTCTGGGAACATGCTGGAACTCTGTCTTTGTGAACCTCTTTCTCAACTCTTATACATGGTGTAGATAAGGGAGTATCTTGGAATTCTTGGTCGCCCATTCTCCTCGTACTTGATGTATGAGTAGGTCTGAGTCTCCAATTACTAGCAATTCTTGAATGTTCATGTCAATAGCCATCTTTAGCCCTAAGATGCAGGCTTCGTACTCGGACATATTGTTGGTGCACGGGAACCTAAGCTTGGCAGACACTGGATAATGCTAACAAGTTTCTGATACTAGGACTACTCCTATGCTGACTCCTTTGAAATTTGCTGCTCCGTCGAAAAACATTATCCAACCATCATAGGGCTCTACAATGTCTTATCCTATGAATGACACCTCTTCGTCAAGAAAATACGTCTTTAGGGGTTCGTATTCTCCGTCCATGGGATTCTCGGCAAGGTGATCTTCCAATGCCTATCCCTTGATTGCTTTCTGAGTCACGTAGACAATGTCGAATTCATTCAACAGGATTTTCCACTTGGCGAGCTTGCCTATGGACATGGGCTTCTTAAAGATGTACTTCAAAGGATCCATCCTTGATATGAGATATGTGGTATAGGCACAGAAGTAGTGTCTCAGATTCTAAGCTACCCAAGTCAAAGCACAACAGATGCACTCTAACAGAGAATACCGGGCCTCATACGGGGTAAACGTCTTACTGAGGTAATAGATGGCCTACTCTTTCCTTCCCGTTTCATCATGCTGCCCCAGAACGCAACTGAAAGCTCCATCCAATACTGTAAGGTAGAGTAATAAGGGTCTAACTGGTTCAGGTGGGACTAAAACTGGTGGTGTTGACAGGTATTCCTTGATTCTATCGAAAGCTTTCTGGCAGTCATCGGTCCATTTGGTAAAGGCGTCCTTCTTCAACATCTTAAAGATTGGCTCGCAGATAACCGTAGATTGATTTATGAACCGGCTGATTAGTTGAGTCTCCCCAAGAAACTCATTATGTCTTTCTTGTTTTTTGCCGGTGGAAATTCTTGAATGGCTTTGATCTTTGATGGATCCAGTTCTATTCCCTGGCGGCTCATAATAAACCCAAGCAATTTTCCAGCTGGAACCCCGAATGCACATTTTGCGGGATTCAGTTTAAGGTTGTACCACCGCAGTCTATTGAAGAATTTCCTCAAATCTTCCATGTGATCAGTGTCCTTCTTGGACTTGATGATAACATCGTCTACATATACCCTGATCTCCTTGTGTATCATATCATGGAAAATAGTAGTCATGGCTCTCATGTAGGTGGCCCCTGCATTCTTTAACCCAAATGGCATCATTTTGTAGAAGTACATTCCCCACAGCGTAATGAAAGACGTTTTCTCAGCATCTTCTTCATCCATCCAGATCTGATGGTAACCAACGAAACAATCCACGAATGATTTCAATTCATGCTTGGTGCAATTGTCGATCAGGATGTGTATGTTTGGCAAGGGGAAGTCATCTTTTGGACTGGTCCGGTTGAGATCCCGGTAGTCGACATAGACTCTAACATTCCCATCCTTCTTCGATATTGGCATAATGTTGGCTAACCATGTTGGATATTCTACTACCCTAAGAACCTTAGCTTTGACCTGCTTAGTGACCTCTTCATTGATTTTCAAACTCATATCAGGTTTGAACTTTTTGAGCTTCTGCTTTACTGGTGGACAAGTCGGATCAGTTGGCAGTTTGTATGCCACAATAGATATACTTATCCCAGTCATGTCGTCGTACGACCAGGCGAATATGTCCTCATATTCTCTCAAAAACTCTGTATATTCCTTCTTTTCCGATGGTGATAAGTTAATGCTGATTCATATTTCTTTGGTGTTTTTTGCATCTCTTAGGTTAACAATCTCAGTCTCATCTAAGTTGGACTTAGGTTTGTTCTTAAAATTCTCAAATTCTTTAATGATCTCTTCCGGTATGTCATCTTTCTCTGAATCTATGTTCGTTTGTTGCGTTGTCTCGTTGAATATCACAGTCATTAGTTCGTCAAGATAAGTAATAGTAATGTTGTATAGGTAAAGTAATGAGAGAAAATAATAAGAGTAAGATTCATAAGAAAACTGAAATGCTTTGATAAATTCCAAAACTGTTTTTGAACATTGGAGCTCTTTATTGCAAAAAATAAAAATGCAAAAGGAAAGTCAACTAGTAAAAAAATAAAAATAGTGCATGATGCTTGTTCAGCCTTACTACCCCGAGGCTCGCCGGGCTCTGGTGGTTTTGATAATCCAGTTATTGAGGCATGCTCCTTTGCTTATAGCCTGTATGGAAGGGCCTTCCTCCCCCTCCTCCTTGAAAATGACACAACAATCTATGTCATCGTCTTCAAAGAACAAATTCCTCACTACTGCCAGTGCTTCCTCTTCTTCTGACCCATAGATAACTTCGGCCGGTAGGAAAGTCTGCTCCAAGCAGGGTATTGGCTGCTCCAATGGGTAGTAAGGACCACGCCATGGTGGCAACCAGTCATTGAATTCTTTCCAGGTATACTCATACCCCAATCCGAAGGTGGTGCCATGTTTCTTGAGCTTGATGGGCTTAACGATTCCTTGGAGATTCTTGCCAAGTCCCTTGCCAGGTTCATATCCGCTCCAGTTTAGTATGCTTTCAATTTTGTTGTCCCACCAGTTATTCTTATCAATGGCGTTGACTCGCTCGATGTGGTGGTAAGTTTCCCTGCCTATCCTTATTCTGCCTCCTATTGCTGGGATAGTCTGGCGACTATATATGGGATTGCTACTGTCGCCGTGAATGATCACCTCTTGATGGTTCCACTCAAACTTGACTACCTTATGTAGTGTTGATGCTACAGCCCTAGCGGCATGAATCCACGGTCGTCCCAACAACAAATTGTAAGATGCTGGCACGTCTATCACTTGGAAATCAACATCGAACCAAGTAGGCCCCATTTGCAAACACAAGCTAATTTTCCCAATAGTGGAGTTTTGAGAACCGTCGAAAGCTTTGAAGTTGATGGCCCCGTCCTTTCTTTCATGCAGCTCTTTTCCCAATATCCTAAGTGTTACCAACGAACAAATATTGAGACTGGACTCTCCATCGACCAGGATCCTGGTGATAAAATAATCTTCGCACTGCACGGTGATATGCAATGCCTTGTTGTGACTCAACCCTTCTGGTGGCAGCTCATCTTTGTGAAAAGTGATCATGCAACTTTCCAATACCTAGCCTACCATATTTTCCATCTCTCCGCCGGTGATTTTACTAGGTACATATGCCTCACTCAGCACTCTTAGCAAGGCATTCTTGTGTGCATTCGAACTTTGTAGCAAAGCAAGAATAGAAATTTGTGCCGGTGTTTTGTTCAGCTGATCAATGACTGAGTATTCTTTGGCTTGAATGGCTTTGATCTTTGATGGATCCAGTTCTATTCCCCGACGGCTCATAATAAACCCAAGCAATTTTCCAGCTGGAACCCCGAATGCACATTTTGCGGGATTCAGTTTTAGGTTGTACCTCCGCAGTCTATTGAAGAATTTCCTCAAATCTTCCATGTGATCAGTGGCCTTCTTGGACTTGATGATAACATCGTCTACATATACCCCGATCTCCTTGTGTATCATATCATGGAAAATAGTAGTCATGGCTCTCATGTAGGTGGCCCCTGCATTCTTTAACCCAAATGGCATCATTTTGTAGAAGTACATTCCCTACGGCGTAATGAAAGACGTTTTCTCAGCATCTTCTTCATCCATCCATATCTGATGGTAACCAACGAAACAATCCACGAATGATTGCAATTCATACTTGGCGCAATTGTCGACCAGGATGTGTATGTTTGGCAAGGGGAAGTCATCTTTTGGCCTGGTCCGGTTGAGATCCCGATAGTCGACATAGACTCTAACCTTCCCATCCTTCTTCGGTATTGGCACAATGTTGGCTAACCATGTTGGATATTCTACTACCCTAAGAACCGTAGTTTTGACCTGCTTAGTGACCTCTTCCTTGATTTTCAAACTCATATCAGGTTTGAACTTTTTGATCTTCTGCTTTACTGGTGGACAAGTCGGATCAGTTGGCAGTTTGTGTGCCACAATAGATATACTCAGCCCAGTCATTCCGTCGTACGACCAGGCGAATATGTCCTCATATTCTCTCAAAAACTCTGTGTATTCCCTCTTTTCCGATAGTGATAAGTTAATGCTGATTCGTGTTTCTTTGGTGTTTTCTGCATCTCTTAGGTTAACAATCTCAGTCTCGTCCAGGTTGGACTTAGGTCTGTTCTCAAAATTCTCAACTTCTTTAATGATCTCTTCCGGTATGTCATCTTCCTCTGAATCTATGTTCGTTTGTTGCGTTGTCTCGTTGAATATCACAGTCATTAGTTCGTCAAGATAAGTAATAGTAATGTTGTATAGGTAAAGTAATGAGAGAAAATAATAAGAGTAAGATTCATAAGAAAACCGAAATGCTTTGATAAATTCCAAAACTGTTTTTGAACATTGGAGCTCTTTATTACAAAAAATAAAAATGCAAAAGGAAAGTCAACTAGTAAAAAAATAAAAATAGTGCATGATGCTTGTTCAGCGTTGCTACCCCGAGGCTCGCCGGGCTCTGGTGGTTTTGATAGTCCAGTTATTGAGTCATGCTCCTCTACTTACAGCCTGTATGGAAGGGCCTTCCTCCCCCTCCTCCTTGAAAACGACACAACAATATATGTCATTGTCTTCTAATAACAAATTACTCACTACTGCAAGTGCTTCCTCTTCTTCTGACCCATAGATAACTTCGGCAGGTTGGAAAGTCTGCTCCAAGTGGGGTATTGGCTACTCCAATGGGTAGTAAGGACCGCGCCATGGTGGCGACCAGTCGTTGAATTCTTTCCAGGTATACTCATACCCCAATCCGAAGGTGGTGCCATGTTTCTTGAGCTTAATGGGCT
The DNA here is from genome assembly GCF_000715075.1 of Nicotiana tabacum. Lineage (NCBI taxonomy): Eukaryota > Viridiplantae > Streptophyta > Magnoliopsida > Solanales > Solanaceae > Nicotiana > Nicotiana tabacum. Next base: position 80,451,838 of record NC_134089.1, on the reverse strand, counting down.
TAGCGATTCCTTGGAGATTCTTGCCAAGTCCCTTGCCAAGTTCATATCTGCTCCAGTTTAGTATGCTTTCAATTTGGTTGTCCCACCAGTTATTCTTATCAACGGCATTGACTCGCTCGATGTGGTGGTAAGTTTCCCCGCCTATCCTTCTTCTGACTCCTATTGTTGGGATAGTCTGACGACTGTATATGGGATTGCTACTGTCGCCGTGAATGATCACCTCTTGGTGGTTCCACTCAAACTTGACTACCTTATGTAGTGTTGATGCTACAGCCCCAGCGGCATGAATCCATGGTCATCCCAACAACAAATTGTAAGATGCTGGCACGTCTATCACTTGGAAATCAACATCGAACCAAGTAGGCCCCATTTGCAAACACAAGCTAATTTCCCCAATAGTAGACCTTTGAGAACCGTCGAAAGCTTTGACGTTGATGGCCCCGTCCTTTATTTCATGCAGCTCTTTTCCCAATATCCTAAATGTTACCAACGGACAAATGTTGAGACTGGACTCTCCATCGACCAGGATCCTTGTGATAAAATAATCTTCGCACTGCACGGTGATATGCAATGCCTTGTTGTGACTCAACCCCTCTGGCGGCAGCTCATCTTCGTGAAAAGTGATCTTGTAACTTTCCAATACCTGGACTACCATATTTTCCATCTCTCCGCCGGTGATGTTACTAGGTACATATGCCCCACTCAATACTCATAGCAAGGCATTCTTGTGTGCATTCGAACTTTGTCACAAAGCAAGAATAGAAATTTGTGCCAGTGTTTTGTTCAGGTGATCAATGACTGAGTATTCTTTGGCTTGTATCTTTCTCTAGAGATCTTCAGGCCCAGTTTCAGTGATGGTTGGCCTACTAGAGGCATGCTTGCTTGACTCAACCAAATGCTCCGGGTATAACCCTGCCGATTCTTGTCATACCCTATGCCGCAATGGCTTCCCCGAACTTGACCTTCCCTTTCTTCTGGCCTCGGTTGTGTAGTCCCAAAGGTATGGCATTAGTGTGGAATGGTGTTACTGCCGACATTGCCACTGGAATTGGCGTGGTTATCTTTACTCCGAATGGAGCAGGCCCCTTAGGCGTTAAAACTGCAACTTCAAAGGGTGTAGGTGCATTTGTTGGCGACATTAACTCAACTTTAATTGGCACTGGCGTCTTTGCATAGGATGGTGCTTCAAACTCGAGTGGCATGGACATGTTTACCTCGGCGTCCCCAGAAGGTTGAATCTGGACCACAATCGGATTAACGGTGACTACTGGCTTCTTTGGATCATCGCCTTCTATAATTAAACCGATTGATCCCTTGGGATCCCAGTCGTCCTCTATCTCGATCATATGAACACCTCCACCCTTGTGGTCTGGCAGAGGGTTATTACGGACATTCGGAGCAGGTTCCTTTGCTACAATGATCTTGTTAACAATCAATGTCTGGATCTTATCCTTTAGAGAGAGGCATTCATCAATGGTATGTCCCTTTATGCTGGAATGGTATGCACAGGATTTATTTGGATTGACCCACTGAGAAGGGTTTTCGGGGGTTATGGAAGGGATAGGGGTGACATAACTAGCAGCTTTGATCCTTTCGTACAGCTAGTCAATTGGATCAGCAATGGCGGTATACTGTTTGGGAGGTCTGCGGTCAAAATTTGGTCGGGGCCTAGGGAGGTTTTGACGTGGGGGGGGGGGGGGGTGATTGATAGTGGGATGATTAGGTGTTGTAGGTTTGGTAAACATGTGCTGGTTGGGAGTATTTGGGTGAAGTGGGATGATATGCGGGAGGTGGAGATAACTGATAAGTGGGCGGTAGAGTATGGTAAGAGGGTGAGGGTGCTTGGTAATTTGGGGTAAGCTGATATGTGATTAGAGGTATTGGATATGTTTGGTGTTTGATAGGGGATTTGGTCCTCTATGCAACTATTACAGCACCTATGTCCCTTTTCTTGGACGTACCACCAGACTGTAAAGCCTTACTGGTAGCATGCAAGGCTTCAATGTTTGTAACCATACCACTCTTGATGCCTTCCTTGATCCTTTCTCCTAGCTTGATGATGTCAGAAAATTTGTGAATCTCGATCAGCATCAGCATCTCATAATACTGTGGGTCTTGGGCCCGAACGAAGAATTTGTTCATTTGCTCTTCTTCTAAAGAAGGCCTAACCTTAGCAGCTTTTGATCTCCATTGAGTAGCATACTCACGGAAGGTCTCTGTGGGTTTATTCTTCAGGTTTTGAATATAGAACACATCTGGCGCATTCTCCGTGTTGAACCTGAATCTGTCCATAAAATCAGATGTCATGCTTACCCAGCTTGACCACTTCTTCTGATCTTGGATAATGTACCAAGATAAGGCATCTCCCTTGAAGCTCCTCATGAAAAGCTTCATGTGTATTTTCTCATCTTTTCCTACTCCAACCAATTTGTCACAATATGTCCTCAAGTGGACCCTTGGATCCCCTGTACCATCAAATATCTCGAACTTGGGAGGTTTGTACCCCTCGGGCAGTTCGACATCGGGCTGTATGCAAAGATCTTCATAGTTTAGCCCCTTAATTCCCTTACTACCTTCAACGCCTTGAATTCTGCTAGTCAACCTTTTAAGCTCTTTGGCTAGATTTCTGATGAGCAAGTCCTTATCATCGGACTCGGGTATGCTTGAGATGGGCTGGGTGGAGTGTGGCACAGTCTCCACATAGATGAGGGTATTACGTTGGGTGTGGCAGTAGTCATTTGTGGAGTTCTGGATTTCTGGGATGAGCAGTGGGGTGTTATTCGAGGTATGGCAAATATTGCAGTGGTGATGAGAAATGGGATGGTTTTGTTGCTTTGGGATATTTTGTGGAGGTACAAGATTCTAAGTATTTGGGAAAGTAACCTCTGGAGTGGTGAGGGAAAATGACAAATTTGCCAGATTCCGGACTTGATCAAGTTCTTCCTGAAACGTCAACAGCTTTTGTTCTAGTTGGGATGCATTTTCCTTGGGGACCAGAGTACCATGAGTGACCTCTACCCGTTCAGCTGAGTTGTTCGAATCTTCCATTTTTCCTTTGCTTTTGTGTCTGATAGGACTGGGATGAGGAGTAGGTGGAGGGCCCCTGGATCTCGTAAAATATGATGATGTTGCCAGAATTCACGAACTAACCTTTGGGCAAGGGAATAAACAAAAAGTAAAACAAAAGGTAACAAGTCAGTGAGGATCATTAGAAAAATGTTGCAATATTTAAACGCGTAGTGCTTGAAATATAAAGTGTGTCCTAATTTTGGGGACCTCGTTATTCCCGAGGTAGGCCTAGCGACAAGTTAATTTGGAGAACTTAGAATGCTAAATGCCTCATTTTATTGATAAAAGGTAGACTAATCCCAAAATGACACTAAATAACAAGAAAATAAAAATCCCTAATGGCCATTGGCCTTATTACGTTTTATAAAGAGTAAATGGAAATTCCTATTTATTTGGTCCCAGAGGGAACTTCGCCAGACTCGGCATCATTGGCTCCATCGAACAACTTCCCTAGCTCGAATAGTCCTAGTAGCAAGTAAGCTCTGGCCAGATGCCCGCCTTCATTTCCTTCAGCAGTACGACAGTCTTCGACTCTTTTCAGAAACTTCTTTTACAACTCTACTATACCTCACTTTAAACAGACCAATCGTTTGTTGGCACTGACATCCATATCCTTCCACTCTTCAATTAGTTTTTGATTGGCTTCTTATATTTCACGGTGCTCACTTTCACATTCTCGAATCCCCTTGCGCAGTTGGTTGTACTTGACCTATGCTTCAGCCTTTTCATTGATGATATTGTGACCTCGAACAAACCCGGGTTGACCCAGACCATTGTGATTGTCCTCCAGCTAACAAGAATAGTGTAGGGTATAATCAGCATGGTATCTGTATAGTTCGATGGTATCCCTTCCCAATACAATCTTGCAGTGCCAAATATGCTAAGCCTAGCACCTGTACGGACTATCGTAATTCTGGAAGTCATCCTAGAAGTGACTCATCTTGTTGACCCTTGGTATAACTTGCTTCCTACCAGCCTGTCTCATAACTCAAAGAGGGACATAAGGGTAGGTTCCCCTCAAACCGATCAGTATCATAAATGGCGCATCCCTGGATCGAACAATGAATTCTTCAGTAGGGAACCACTCAAACAACCATTGTACCCAATCCTCAGTCAAATTATCAAAGAGTTCGACCCATTCTCTAGCATTCTCCGGTTGGCGAACATGTTGGGCATGTAATTCATTCTCTTTGGGTGATGAAAGGCGATATGATCGTCCCAGTCCCTTCGATGGATTTCCTGTCGGTACTCACCCTTTTGGAGATGTTCCATGAGCCAAAGTTGAAGTAGCAAATTACAACCCTCGAAATATTTGGCTCCCTGTTGACACTTTTCTAAGGCTCGGTATATCTCTGCAATGATCATTGGCACAAGACTGAATGGTTGTCCATCAATTCCTTCCATTAGAGTTTTGGTGACCATAGCTAGCCTAGTATGGATTCTTGTTTTCTTCATTGGAAACACTATCATCCCCAAGAAACAGAACATGAAAACGAAGACCCTTCGGTGAATATGCCCCAATGATGTAAGGGCAAACTCGTCAAGATAAGTATGGTAAGATTTTTTGTGACTGTACCTCTCATACAAGTAGTCAAAGGGAATGTACAACTCTTTCAAACATGTCAAGTCTGGATTCTTCTTTAAACCCATCATTTTGAGAAAACCTCTACCCTTGCGATTTTTCCGGCATTAACAAACCCAGCTTTTCCCACGGTATACCAGCCAGTCCTCCTATCTCCTCGAGCAAGGGTGTCATCTCAATGTCTCTGAAGCGGAACACAGACCTATCATAATCCCAGAATAGAGTAGCAGCTTCTATGATCTTGTTGTTGGGTTGAATTTACAAGAGAGAGGGTAGGTTTCCCAAATATTTCCGGATGAGAGTCTGATTGCTGGAATGAAGATCCTTCTACCAGCTTAGCAGTTTGGGGTGGATGTTGGTGACTATGCCGAATCTAGGGATTTTGTGCCTCATATTTCTGGAAGACAAAAAGGTTAGGCCCTTACCCCCACCAGACTCGACTATTTAATATCAACAATTGGCATAAAAGCATTTTAGTTTCTCCAAATAAATACACAGAACATGATAATGTCCATTTGGGTTTCAGGGAAACCCAGTGGACTTTGGACAAGGCTATCTTAAAGGGTCATTATGCGGACAACATAACTGACTCAGCTAGGTTTGACCATGATGCATGCATAATTTAAATAGAAAGGGTTTCTATGGGGTTTTAGACCGGTACCCTTGAGCGAACAACTCAAGAGGGAAAGGCGCAGAACTATCGACGGCATCTCTGATCGACTTGTTTTAACGCAAATATGCCTTTGCCAAATTTAAGGGGTGATAATATCGGAAGCGCGCAACCACTCATTATAAGTGTTGCTATGGTATTTTGTTTGGTACGAGTGGAATATGATGTTGAAAACATGCTTATGCAATAATTAAAACAAGTTGTCACGTATTTGCACGTTACAAAAGCAATAATTACAACAATTCTTCATAATTTAAAATAGTAATAAAGGAAATCAATAAAGGAAAGCAGTAAAAGAAATAAGGGAAAGAAACAAAAGACAAGTCAGTTTTGTAATAGAAGAAGGAACTAAATGCTTAAAGGGATTAAACAAATAAAGGCATATAAGAAATGTAAAGTCACAGTAATAGCTTGAAATGGTAAAAGCCTAAAATAAATCTCCAGTAGGGTCGCCATGTTGTCGCGCCCCCTTTTTCTCGCGAAATTGGGTTTATGCCATTTGGGAAGACAATTTGTTCCCTTTTGGGAATTGGGTTTTAGGAGTGAAGAGTCACCACCTAATGATTTAAGTGCATTATGACACTAAGAAGGGTTTAATTTGGATAACCAGAGATTGGGTAAGGGCTTGAAATTATCCCGAGGGGAAGGTGTTAGGCACCCCTCAGGATCCACTAGTGTGGTTCCTGGCCAAACTATTGTTGTGACTTAAATGCAAATAACACATAGGCAAGTAAGAGTTTCAAATAAGAGAGGATTTTCATGTAATGGTCACAGATAAACAAAGTCGGAAAGAACTAAAGAGAGTTGATTTTCTTAGAAGAAATGGTTTTAAAAGATTTAAAAGAAACAAAGAACAAAGGAAAGGGGGGTCCTAGGTTTATTAATAATATGGATCACCCCACACAAAATCCGTTAACCACTCCTCAATGAGGGGATACACGTGATGTTATCGCGTGATCATCATATCAATATCTACCCTTTCCCACCTGGTTAAGGTATTAAAGCGCGGAATGGTCTCGTTTACTTATTGCATGCTATTACCCGCCCCAATCCTATCAGTCCCGGAGGTACTTGGGACTACTAATCCTAAATGGAGGAGATGTTGGGCTTATTTGTGGTTTCAAAAGGTAAAAATACTAAGGCGACAGGAAAAAACACATATAGCAAGTTTGGGGAAAGCATATTAAACAAATAAAATGCTCAAATACACCTCCTTTAAATAGATAAGCACATAATTTAGCATGTCTTGCACGTATTATTTAAGGTCTAATTAAACTTAAAAGGTTGAGGCAGACTGATTTATTACATAGTTCAGATAGGAAGCCCGACTCAGGCTTGCCTGCTGGTTGTAGCTAATAAAATCTGATTTAGTTTATAAATTTATCCTATGGTTTGCCTAAGTGTTGGATGAGGGTCCTATAGACATGATATCTACTGATTTCAGAAATAATGAATTAAACTGAATACGTACTGATTTAAGAAAGTTGTCAGTTATTAAAAGAAAGGCGAGTTTTAGCCAAAGATCATAAGTTCTGCAACTGGTAAGGCATTATTACTGGTTTTAGACTTGAGGCAATTCAGGTTTGGTTAAAGCTCCTATAGGCATGCTTTTTATGTGTTTGTCGACTTTAGAACACTTTTATAACATAGAGAAATGCAGAAATCCTACAAACATGATATCTAGGTGTTGTACTTTTATATTAACATGATATCTAATTGAAGTTAGTTATTTAAGACCTATAAACATGTTTGCCTAATGAAAAATGGATATGCAAGATTTAGAAAGACCTATAGGCATATTTTCTATAGGCATATGCAGAGTTCAGATTTCGAATAATCGTAGACATGGTATCTATAAGAAAGAATGCAGGATTCCTATAGACATAGCATCTATATATGAGAATTCAAGATTCCTATAGATATGGCATCTATATGTAAGAATGCAAGATTCAGAAACTCTTATAGGCAGGATATCTATTTATGAGAGTGCAGAAATTCAGAAACTCCTATAGGCAAGATATCTATTTATAAGAGTGCAGAAATTCAGAAACTCCTATAGGCAGGATATCTACCCCTTTACATACATGGTTACCCCTCCCTTTTTCACTATCCATCCCTGGAAATTTTGCTACAAAGTTATTACAGCCTAGAAAAGAAGTAAAGTAAAGAAAAAATACATCATAAATTAAAAGTACAACCAAGGAGAGCCTGATTCAGACTTCCTGTCTGAAGTATGAAGTAAACCAACTCCAAAAGATCATTTTTCAAAACCTTTCTCCCATTTGGGGTGTATCAAAGTTCCTTAAGAGTCTCATATGAACTCTGGGCAGTGCTTACACCCAATTGTATCACCAGATTAAGACATAGTGCAGTGTGGAAGGGACAGCCCTCGGGTGTCCAAGTTCAGAGGGAACTCAACGTCCCAAGGCAAGGCTCACAAGAGGTGGGCAGAACTTAGGGACTAGGAGAGAGTGAAAGTGTAGAAGTAGAATTCTAAAAGGGGAAGGGAAAAGGGAAGCAGCTTAAATCAGTACACATAAGGGTATAGGGGAATGGGAGTTGCAAGAGGCAAAAAGCAGGCTGGTGGGCATACCCGGCAATGGGAGATGCTGGCACACCCTTAGGTCTATTAGCACATATTGTTTAGAGGTTAAGACCCCTATGGATCAAACTTAATTCATGGACAACAACTTATATTGCCATGCCTCAAGTCATGACTCAAAACACATAGGGGTAAATGGGGGTAGGGATTCATAGCAGAAACAAGTCGAAAGAAATCAACATGCTATTTTAAATATTCAACTTTGCAAAAGCAGTAAAGTAGACATGGATACAAAAAGCTGTAAATAAACACATTGCGATAATGCTGAAGCTTAAATTAGAACATACCAGTTTCAAAGAAACAAATAGAGAAAAAGCAATAGGTCATGTAAACTGGCCACAGTGCAGGCAAAGAGAGAATACTATTATGAGTAAGTATAAGTTCAGAAGAGATTGTGAATTGTGAAGTGAAGGATTGTAAATCGTGTGTGTTGTGTGTTAAAGAGTCGTGCATTTATAGTTTGAAAATCATGAGTAAATAAGGTAAGAAAACAGTTAATGAACTGATTGTCAATTAAGCATCAGTTACACATGACTTCCCTTAATTAAGGGATTTAGATTCAAACGGGTAAAAACAATTTAAGTAAAGAAATTGAATAAGCACTTTGTGCACAACATGTAATTAGGGTCAAATACATAAAAGGTTATTTAAGGATAGTATTTTGAAGTACACGGTTGTACAAATAAGGCCAGAAAACACAACAAATCAATCAACACATAGTAAATCAAGGAGTCAAAGATTCGAAGTTACAAATAAACCAAGTCAGAAATAGGAGAATCGAAAGGCTAAGGAAAGTTTTCAAATCACCCTAAGAAATAGGGAAATTAGTAAGACAAGGAAAGAAACAATCAGACTCGAACAAGGAGATCTGAAATTAGTCCACAATTAAGGGTTGTTTTGAGAGGGAAATTTAGCATATATAAAGAGTGCATTATCATTAGGCATGTGAGGTTATTTCATGGCAAAGAGAAGCAACAATAATAACAACAAAGTCTGTAGATAATGACACATGGTAGTCACATAGGTCGACTTAGTAATAGGGAGAAGAGGGTATCAGAAGCATGCAAAAGAGTCCATTAAAGACCTTTTCTGAAAATATGGTCGAGTTCTACTGATAGTAGGTAATCAATACAACAGAAGGCAAAGATTTCGAAACTCGATCGAGTAATAGATGAAACAGCTTCAGAAACTCGCATAGGTCTAAAGAAATTAGAGTTTTAAAACTAAACCAGTTCATAGATGAGGAACAGACTAATCACATAGCAAATAGTCTCAATACTCAAATGAAACCCAAAATGTAGGGTTTTCCCCCATCAATCGAGTATAGAGATGAAAACCAGTAAATCAAGCAGCAATACTAACAAAATAAGTTCAGAAATCCCAAAAGGGAACTAAGACTCTTAGCATGCACATTCTAGTAGAAGAACATAAGAAACTAGTAGAAAATTAACATAAGAAACACGGTAGAAGAATCAACATAAGAAATACTGTAGAACATGCTAAAGGAACACAGCAGAAAAATCAACATAAGAAACGCAGTAGATCATGCTAAAGATCAGAGAAACCCTTAAATAAATTAACAAACCTCTATATTGGAAAAAGATAAAGGTTTTTGAAAATTATTTTTTGCAAGAAAAACTAGAGAGATCGTTAGAGGACTTAAGGAAAGCATAGATACACAACGGATCTAAAGGAATTGGAGAAAACCTCAAAGGGTTAGGGTTTCATAAGAACCGTAGTAGTGAGAAAGGCTTTGAAAGGTCACATATCTAAATCGGAGAGGTCGAAATCAAGCTCGAGCAACCATGGTATGCCAGAGCAAGGTCGGAGACAGTCATAGAACTCAAGTCGAACAAAGTCTGGGCCTAACCTTTCGAGGTCAGGCCTTGGAACCATAGTAACCAAGAATGTAGGAGTTATAGGAGGCCGGTATAGGACTCTGATGGCCTGGGAAGCCATGGGTTCTGGTGGTTTAAGGTAGAAGTGGAGGGAGGCGGCTAGGGATTCTGAGAGAGATTGAGAGAGAGTTGAGAGAAGAGGGATTCAAGGGCGGCGTTTGGGTGATGAATGAGTAGGGTTTGGGGAACTGGGGGAATTAAAAAAGGAAAGGGAGAGTGTGAGCCGTTGATCTGTTAGATCAACGGTTGGGATTAAAAGGGGTCAGGGCGGGTTATTTGAGTGGGTTGTGGGTCGGGTAAACCTATGATTTGGTCCGGGTAATGGGGTTTGTAATTGAGTTCAATTTGGAGTGCCAAATATGGGTAAAATTGAAATTAAAATAGGCTAGCATTTAAATAGCCATTTTCCCTTATTTATTTTATGAAAAATAGGAAAATAATTTCTAGAAACAAATTAAAGGTGCTAAAATAATTACTAATATATAAATATTAAATTAAAAATACTGGAGTCAATTTTATAACTATAAATACAATTAAATGTTAAAATAGGCTAATATTGCAATTATATGCAATTTAGCTTTAAAAATACTAAATAAATTTGTAAAAATATGCAAAATTTATGTTAGCTATATTTTAGTATAAATATGAGAATCCAATAAGTCAATTGCCAAAATGACAATTTTGGGAATAATTATCGGGTTTTCTTGATAAAATAGGGCAATAAAATTGGTTTAAAAATCTTTTAAAAGTTAAGGAAAAATAGGAAAAACCTTAGACATACTTATATATGCATATATATGCTATTTTAAAGTTATTTTGTAGATAAAAATATACAGGAAAAAATTGGGTATCAATAGTCAACACAAAATCCCTCCACCTTTTCTTGGAGGAATCCTGTCGCGCCCCTTTTTTTCCTCCTCATAGAGAATGTTCGAGTTTCAACATTCCATGGGGGAATAACTCTTTTCCTTTTGGGAATTATGTTTTTGAAGAGTCTCCACCTAACAAATTATGGTGTGCTAAGGCACCTTGAGCAATTAACTCATGGACTAGTTTGCATTACCAGAGATTTAGGGCAAGGGCTCGAAATAACCTTGAGGGGAAGGTGTTAGGCACCCCTCGTGGTCCACAATGGTGGATTCCAGCCGAACTTATATTCATGTGAATTAGTCAAATAAACAGATAAACAGTTCTACCACGTACTTGCAAGTAAGGCATGTTTTGACATTAAAGTAGTGAAACAAGGAAAATGGTTTGAACAAGTTGCACATATATAAAGAAAGTGAATTCATTTAAACAATGGGAGTTGGGAAAGGGGGTCCTAAGTTGGTTAGCCTACAGGAACATACTCACACAATGCCCGGTAATCACTCATCAATGAGGGGCTACACGTGACATTAGCGCGTAGTCATCATATCTTTTCTACCCAATTCCCTCCCCTTGGTCATAGCCCAAAGCGTTCTAACAACCTTGAAAGATATCCTATACGTTCATTACCCGTCCATCCTTCATGGCCCTGGAGGTATTTAGGACCTCTAATTTGGGTAGTTCTAGACCATCCTAAGGTGTTTTAAAGGAGAAAAAATTTTAGGCGTCAAACAAAACAAGTAGGACTGTATTTCATAAAGGAGAAACAGCTAAAGGATCACATTTACCTCCACAAATATAGCAAGCAAGTGCGCTTCTCAAACAACTATTTTAGGTATTTAAGAGAAAACCTTAGAACATGATATTTAGATGAGCAGAGATCATACAATGCAGAATTAAGAACTGAGTCCATCTGCCTACTGACTTTAGACTTGCTGAGCATGAGCAATCGCAGATAGTAGAACATGGTTTTACGGTTGCAGAATTTTAATTGTCCTATAGGCTTGCCTAGGCGTATCACGGTGATGTCCTATGAATATATTATCTATATTGACTAGGAATGCAGTAAAACAATAAAACGATTTTTGTAGACAACTTGAGATCCTATAGGCATGCTTTCTAGCAGTATTAATTTAAAGCAGTATTTGAAGACAGACTTATTTAAAGAAGTAGACAGATAAATTGAATTAAACCAATTCAGAATAAACAAACATGAATTAAACTGATTTATTTAACTAAACTGGTTTTAAGTTCTATAGGCATGATTTCTATTAGAGCTGATTTAATCCCTATAGGCATGGAATCTAATTATTAAAAGTCATTTAGATCATATAGACATGGTTTCTAATTTTGTGAAAGCAAAGAAAACATAACAAACACATTTGAATCAACCTGGATCATATAGGCATGGTATATACCCAATTTTACCTGCAATGCAAATACTATCCTCCCTTTTTACTAAACACCCTACTGTTTGGTTATAATAATTATTACAGACCAATGAACTGAATATAAATTATATAAATAAACATAAATTAATCTATAGGGAGCTTGAAGCAGGCCCAAATGATTTTCAATCCCTCAGTAGCCTCAAATGCCAAAGTGCCATAGCACAATTTCATGTCCATGTGTGTTAGAATTCCCAAAGGACCTCAAGAATCCCGGGCAGTGCTCACACCTAGACTTTCTCAAATAGTAACTGTTATTGTGCAGTGTGTAAAGTCCAGCTCTGATATGCCAAAGTTCAGAGAGATCTCCAGGGTTTCAAGGCAGTACACATATCAGAGGGGCAGAACCTAGTAATTTAAGTGTAAAGTGAGAGCGTTTGACATAGTTTTGAAAAGGCTCTGAAAGTAGTATAGAGATAACTTTAAAAGTGAAAAAGGTTTTCAGAAATAGGCAATAGTTTGGTGGGAAAAAAACAGTTTGAGAAGAGTACCAAAACTCTTTTGAAAATAGCAGACAATTAATAAAACATCCAGATTCAGAAACACTCAACAAACAGATTCTCCTATGGGGACAAAGGTTTCGGGGTACATAAGAGTCACATAGAGAAAGCCCAACATGATCACACAATTAATGGATTAAACAGATATTCACAACAGGCTGTTTAAGTATCAGATAACTAAGTGAATTATAGACATGCTAATCATACATTGAACAGGACAGAATTTTGACATGCTAGGCAAAGAAGCAAGCAGGAAGAAAGGTTGAATTCATAGCTGATGAACTAGAGCAGGAATGAAAAATATAGGGTCTGAATTTCAAAATTTAATTAGAGACATACCCGTTGAAGAAAAGAATGCAGAATATAAAAACAGATGCAGTTCCAATCTCTAGCCTTGGCTTTCATCCGGCTAGACCATGAGTATCACAAGTAGCAGAGAAGAAAAGAGGTTTTAGAGTGTAAGTGTGCTTTTGTGAACTAATGTTCTATTTTTCGAAGCGAGAATAGGAGAGTGCTTATATAGCAGTTCAAGGGTAGAGTCAATAAGGTATAAGAATTGGAAATCAGCAATTAGAGAAATTCAGGGAATCAATCACATGTAAAATCAGTAAGTCTTTCCTTTAATCACGGGATAATTACTGGTACAAGAAGGACAAACATTTAAGGAAGAAAATCAAGTACATAGTAGGTAATTAGGGGTTAATACACATGGTTTCAATTAAAGAAACAATTAGTAAAATAACACATAAGGCAAGGAAAAAATTAATAAGGCAAACAGTCCACTTAAACCGGTAAAGAAGTAAAAATTGAATGTTTCGTTAAAGAGAAGTGTTCAAATCAAACCAGGAAATAAGGATTTCAGAATAATCAAAGGTTCAATTAAAGAGGAAATCACATAAAGAGTTGGCAATTAACACAAACAACTTAAATAAAGCAAGAAATAATAGTCAAAACAAACATAGACATATAGCATCAGTGAAAGGTTGAACTAAGAAATTCAGTAGAGGCATATTAGGACAAGAAAGCCACGAGACATTCAAATGGCTAAGAGAAATCACAAGAACCCAGGCAAGAACAAAGGGAGTACTCAAATAACTCAGAACTCAAACAAAAGAGTCGAAAAATATTAGGGTTTTTAGTAGAAACAAATTGAAGTTGTAGCAAACTTACAAAATCCGTTCGAAATGTAGGAGAAGTAGAAGACCAAGCACTCAATAATCATCAAACATTTTGTAAAAGAAATTTTGGAAATCCTAGTTTAGAAAAAGAATGAAAATCACTTGAAAAGCATACGATTCTTGTAAAGAATCTAAAGGTTATTGTAAAACTCATAAGAAACAAGTTTAAATCATCTCAGATCTGTACAGATCTAAAAGGTTGAGAAGAAAGAAATTAGGGTTTTTTAGGAGAACAACACAAAGGTGAAGGAACCTGCTTAGAAACACATAGATCGTAGCCGATGTAGGACGTTCTTACTCGGAATCACACTGGAACGCCTGAAACAGGCGAGAAAGGAACCATAGATGCAAGCCAACTAGCCTTGGTCCCTTGAGGACCCTGGAGATGGCAAGATTAACGTGAGGGAGGCCATTTGAGGCCTGGGGGAGGTGAGAAATCATCGTAGATAGCCATAGGTGAGTAACGGCAAGGTTAGATTAGGGTTAGGGTTTGAGAGCATTTGAGAGAGAAGAAGGATTTTAGGGCGGCGGATGGTGTAGAATGAAAGGGTTTGGGGGGGGGGGGGAGGGGTCGTTTGGTTTTTTTTAGGAAGGGTCATTTGTAGCCGTTGATCTCTATGATCAACGACCGAGTTTAAATGGTTTTGGGGTCGGATCGGGCAGCGGGGTTTGGGCTGGGTAATTTTTAATTGGGAATGGGCTGGTAATTGGGTTGAATTAGGGCTAAAATTGAAATAAAAATAGGTCAAATTTTAAATAGCCACTTTTAATAACTATATAATTTATAAAAATAATAAATGAATCTCAAAAATATCTTTGTGTACTGATATGATTTAAAATACTTATTTAATATTTTTAAAATATAAAAGACCATTTTATGCATCAATAATGTAATATATATTAATATGGGCTATTATTGCAAAGATGTGCAATTTAGCCTAAAAATGTAAATATAATTGCAAAAAATGCACTAAAATATTTACACACTATGTTGGTAGGAATAATAAATTTAAATGACTAAATCATCACAAAAGTAATTTGAAGAATAATTGCTGGATATTTTATAAATAAAAGAGAAGAAATAAATTGATTTTGGAACTCTTAAAATTATATAAGAATTATAAAAAATGATTATGCGTGCTTATAATTGCATATGTACTATTTTGAAAGTATATATATGCATTAAAAATATATGGGAAAAAATTGGGTATCAATAGCTGCCCTCTTTACCCGGGAAAGATGAAAGAGTTTTCGAGTAAAGAAGTGATGGCCAATTTTGACCGAAAGGTATGTTTTGAAAGATAGAGGCAGGACTTCGGTCTTGAGTTGCCTACATATCCCTGGTTTAACAAGAATCAAGCCATGTGTAGTTCTAGATTCATTGGCGGAATATACCAATGAAGTCATTGCAAGAACGGTCACGAGATGCGAGAGCGGTTATGGTGAAAGGTTAAGTTTGGGCTAGTTTGAAAGAACTGGAGCGAGGTCGCTCCTACTAGGATAGCGGTTTCTTGCTGATCACATGTAGATAAAGAGATGCGACAAACATGTATTTGTGCGAAAATTTAAAGATGATGCAGATTCCTTTTGGACCATGAGAGTTGTCTTTGGACTGTCAAGGATGACGTCCTCGGACCATGATGTCCTAGGCCATGAATTGTTTAGTGAGGGATTCGCAGACCATGAAATGGTGTCCTCGGGCCATGCTGATGGTGACTCCGAACCATGATGCCTTTGAGTAATGATATGTAAATTTGAGGGATCCTCATACCATGTCATGATGTCTTCCGGCTATGAGGATGATGCCTTTAGACTAAGACGCCTTTGGATAGATTGGCGATATTTCAGCCCATGAGATGCAACAGTAAGATGTTAACAAGACAAGGCTTAGTCTTGTGAAATGAAGGGCAGATCTTAGCCCGATATAAGAGCGAATAAACGGTACCCGAGTAGAGCTACATTTATGCAAGGAGGGACAATGTTTAGTCCCATGCAGATGGAAGGCAGTGCTTAGCCTTATGCAAATAGGGAGTCAAAGATTAGCCTCATGCAATTAGGGAGGCAGGGATTAGCCTCATGCAAGTGGGGAGGCAAGGATTAGCCTCATGTAATTAGGGAGGCAAGGATTAGCCTCATGCAGGTAGGGAGGCAAGGATTAGCCTCATGCAATTGGGTAGGCAAGTATTAACCTCATGAAAGATAGGGAGGCAAGGATTAGCCTCATGAAAATAGGGAGGCAGGTATTAGCCTCGTGCGAGTAGGGAGGCAAGGATTAGCCTCATGCAATTAGGGAGGAAGGGATTAGCCTTATGTAATTAGGGAGGCGGGGATTAGCCTTGTGCGATTAGGGAATTAGCCTCATGAAATTAGGGAGGCAAGGATTAGCCTCATGCAACTAGGGAGGCAGGGATTAGCCTCATGCAATTAGGGAGGCAGGGATTGGCCTCATGCAGTTAGGGAGGCAGGGATTAGCCTCATGCAGGATATAGGGAGGCAAAGATTAGCATCATGTAGGTAGGGGAGTCAAGTGTGAGCACGTGATTTTTGTCCTATATGAATTATTCCAACAAATTCAAAACAAAATAATTTCTTTCAGTATTTGCAATTTTGTTGGATTTTGTGGCATTTTCTATTAATTATTTGCATTTGTCACGTTTATTTTATTTAATTCATGAAAATACAAAAATATCATGCACTGCATTTAGGATTTAATTTTATATTTGTTAGATTAATTAGTAAATTAGTTTGTTTTATAAAATATGAAAATCACAAAAATAGTTCATTTTGCATTTTAACTTTTTAATTTTTTAATTTTGAATTGTATAGTTTTTCTTTAAATTTAGGATTTAATTAATTATTGTAAATACCATGATGAGTGATTAATCTAATTGGGTAAGTTAATTTAGTTTTAAAAAATTATTATTAATCAATTTAGGTTTTATTTTAATTTTGAAAAGAAAAGAATTTGAAAATGAAAAAGAAAAAAAAAACAAATAAAGAAAATCCGAATTTGGGCTGTTACAATTGGTTTTCCCCAGGCCCAAGTGTTAAACACCCAGTACCCGACCAAAATCGGCCCAAACCCACCCTTAACCCGGTCTCTTTCCCCACTAAAACCAAACGACCCCGTTTTGAAGGCTCGACAGATCTGGGCCGTTGTCACAGCTCCTATTTGCGCGCCCGCCCCGAGGGATAAATGCGCGAGGGAGTTTTTCCAATTTAAGTGACAATATTCGAAATGGGATTATTTATTTAATTCAGAGTCACCACTTGGGAAAGGTTTAGTTTTTGGTGTCCCAAGTCACCGGTTTATCTTGAATCCCAAATCGAGGAAATTTTCGACTTTTCCAAATGAAGTCTGCGAACCAGAAATTCTAAGTAAGGAATTCTGTTGACCCGAGGGAAAGTGTTAGGCACCCTCGAATCCCCTGGTTCTAGCACGTTCGCTTAAATTGTTATAATGGCTAAATATCTGATTTAAATACATGTTGTGACTTATGTGCTTTTATTAAGTTTAAAACCGCTTTTATTATTATCATTTATTTTTATAGAATTGCAACGTCGTAAAAATGCATCTCGAACCACGTCACAATCAATGCACCCGTGGTCGTCGACACATTTTGACTCCGTTGAGATTTGGATTTGGGTCACATCAATGTGCACCCGTGTTTAAGAAGGTTAAATTATTAAAGGTGCGCCTAAAGCAACTAGCGTATTGTTATTTTGGGAAGGCCGTAAAATTCGCTAAACGGCCTGTCCCGAATTCTAAGTATTTTAATATATACATTTGGAGGGCCCCGCAGCTTGTGCATTTTTTTTTGTCGAGGCTCGTCTCATTTTTTATTTAAAAGGATAAACCTACAGTGACTATATTTTTCTATTAAGTTCGTCTCTAAAATAAAAGAAAATCTCTTAATTAATTACATGCTAAAAACGTAACTTATTAGTTATTAGTTTACGGCTAATGCGAATGGAAAATTGCGACCGAGTTTGTACAAAGAAAAACTGCTTTCATTCTATATTCTATTATTCAATAATACTAAAACGTGAGATTGACACACCATAATATCAAAACAGATTAATTATTCTTTGATTAATTTAAACTAACATTATTAGATGAAGAAGTTATACATATGCGACATCATTACTCATTTAATCAATCAATTACATTTTTATACAAAGAAAGGAAAATTATATTCAAACACAAATCTAAACAGGAGGGATTTAACAAGAACAAAGCATGATTAATATTTTATTTCTCTTCAATCCGAGAGTATACAAATGTGTACCTGGAAATGGCAGTACAAGAACAAAAGAAGGAGAAGTCAGCAGCAATAATAACACAGCAACAGCAGGTTCAGCAATACCGCAAACCAGTAATAACCAGTAGAATAACCCAGCAACGGATTGAAAAAATCAGCAATACCCAAAGTGCAATCACAGTCAAAGCAGAAGAGAGACGGATACAAGATGTAGTAGTTTACTGATTTTGAATAACACTCGAGAAGAGACAAACATGATTTATTCAAGTAGAAGTTCAAGTTGTCTTTCTCTTTTTCAGTCTAACTCTCAAGTCTTAAAGCTCTCCCATGTAAAAAATCTGTAAGCTCTCAAGTGTAAAAAATCTCTCAATAATAATCTCTAAGTCCCCTAAGAATGTGTTAAATGACTCTATTTATAACAAGACCCTAGTCTTGAATTCCCAACCCCAAATATTCTCTCATGGCATGCTTTGTCCTCCACTACATTAAATAAATACATCAACCTCAACCCATTATATCTTGTCCCACATGTCTAACATAAACAATTACAATATTCCCCTCCACTACATTATGTCTTGTCCCCCATTTATATTAAACAACTATATCACCCACAACCCATTATATTTTGTCCCCCATGCTTAACATAAAGAATCAAAAATAATGTTCAATTACCAAACTACCCCTCCGACCTTATTGCAATTACCATTTTACCCCTGAATGCAATGCAATTTACCAAACTAGCCCCATCAGCTCTAAACAATCAATTAATCATAACTTAACCAAAATATAGCCAAGATGACCAATTTCTCAACAATCTTCAACAACAAATTACACGAACACGATGAACAACACAACTCAAAATTAATGGAAATAAATTAACCATATTGGGAACCAATCCTGGTTAACTTAGACCAAAAATGGATGAGCAAGGATACAACAATATTAACAACACAATACATGATTCATCAACGAATCAAAAACCAAAACATGAACTCACATTAAATCACTGGATTTAACATGAACTTCAAACAAAGATAAACATGAACTAAATGTATTTTTAAACAACAAACATGACGGATTCAAACGATTCAAACAACATTAATAATTTCTGGAAGATACATAACAACACATGAAACAAATTGAAGAAATAATTAATTAAATTTCAATTTGAATCTAACAAACATTAAACTAACAAATATTTACCTAAACAATAATACAAACATGAAATAAACATGAAAAACAACTAATTAAACTTTCATTTTGAAATCTGAAAATAAATTTAACAAAACATATGAACATGAACAAAACAAAAAATCAAATATCTAACCATAGACATGAACAAAACAAACACTTGCCGTTTTTAGATTCGAGAATATCAAAACAAGATACGGACAAAAATAAAATTCAAAATCTACCAACCGGATTGAAACGACGAACAACGACCAACCAACGACGAACTCGAACAGTGATCGACGACATCGACCAAAACTCATCCATGTACGCGAGGCAGAAGTGAAGCAAACGACGCAGTTGACGCAGCTGAAGGATGAGACAGAACAACTGGGGTGCATTTGGGAGGGTTTTCGCGAAGAAGATGAAGTGACGACGCAGGCACAGCTGCGTGAACAGTAGCAGCAACGACTGGACGCGAGGAGGAAGGCAGCAGCGATGAGGCAGCGATGGCGACAAGGTCTGTTTGGGTCTGTTTGGGTCTGCGTGAAGCTTGTTGGGTCTGTTTGGAGAAGGTTGACGATGAGAAGGCAGCTGTGGCTAGTTGGAGATGACGAAACAGTGGCAGCTGCCATGTGAGAGCATCGAAGATCAGCCATGGTTGGACATGGCAGAAGCTCGAATGGGGACGATGAAGTAGATGACGGGGGAAGATGTGCTCGTGTGAGTGTGTTGACGCAGCTGTGTGCGTGTGCGTTGATGAGGAGCTTGGAGGTGGAGGGTGACGAAGCCGGTGGGGGGCAGCCATGGCTGTGTAAATGGAGATTGGAGGAGAAGAAGCAAAAGTGGGGGGGAGGGGGGGGGGCAGATGGTTTAGGTCTTTTAGGGTTTTTGGGTTTTGTTTTTGTTTTGTTTTGTGTTGGACAAAAAATGAAAAAAGAAGAGGGGTTTGGGTCTTTGGGTTAATGGGGCAGACCGGGTCGACCCGGTTTGAAGTGGACCGGATCATGGGGAGGATTGGACAATTGTTTGGGCCTGGGGTTGAAAGTTGAAGAAGTGGACCAATCCGATTTTTCTTTGTATTTTTGTTATCTTTTCTTCTTTTATTTTCTAAAACTAAATTATAAAAATACTTAAATTATTATTAAGAAATAAATTAAGTTATAAAAGCGCAAATTAACTCCCAATAACAATTAACGCACAATTGAGTAATAATTAAGCATAAAATTGTATATTTGGACATTAAATGCTAAAAATGCAAAAGATGCCTATTTTTGTAATTTTCATTTTTTGTAAACAAACTTAATTACTAACAAATTGTAGAATTAAATCCTACATGCAAAATGCGACATATTTTTGTATTTTCTATTAATTTAACAAATAAACATGCAAGGAAAAATACAAATAATCATCCAAAAATGTCACAAAAATACTCAAAATTGCACACCAAGGAAAATCATTTTATTTTGATTTTTTTGGGAGTAATTCTCATATAGGGCAAAAATCACGTGCTTACAGCCGTCGATGTTGTTCAATCCAATGGACATTAACTGAGGGTGTGCTTAATATTTAAGTGTCGGAACCCTCAGACCCTAACCCTCATCTCCTTCATCAGACCCTCTTCATCCTCGCCGGAACTGCCAGCCATAAATCGTCTCCGCTGGCAGGCGTTGCTCCAATCGACCCAAAATTTACAACAAATGTTCCCCTCCGCCACCCCATCCTAGATATCCATTCAATTTCCGTCAAATATACCCAGAACTTCTCGAATCTCAGTTTATAGGTGGAAACCCTAGCACCGCCACAGTTTCTCCGGTGGCGGCGCCGCCTCTGTTCAACCCCAAATTCACACCACAGAACCACCCTGACCCCTTCTTTCCAAATCCTAGACTAGTTCCCCTCAAACATGCCCCGAGCCTGTCGAATCTTGAGTTGAAGATAAGACCTAAAAACCGTCAAACTTCAAAAATCAACAGATTTGATGACGATTGAGACCACAACGGGCCTTGACCACGTGTTCGCATCTGAGAACGCATGGTTGAGACCCCGTTTGGTCAAAATTGAGAGGTCGAGGAACGACTCCAAAGCTTGGCCAGCCCTTGTTAGGTATTTTACGTTTTTGTTTCATTTGACGTTTCTTTTCTTATATTTTTCTTTTAAAGACGTCTTTCTTCATCTCTGGTTCTGTGTCCGTATTATATTTCTTCATTGTATGCCCATCGTCAATGTCATCCATGCATGACTCGTTTCAAAGATAGCATAGTTATTTTGTTGTTGTTTAAGATTAGCTAATTCATTTTTCCTTTTTTGGTTTTGGGCTTTGGTTTAAGGTTTCCGTGATTTTCTTTTTAATTTTTAAGTTCGTCTTTAGAGTGGTGCATATTTGATGGATTTTAATTGGGCTCTAAGGAATCAAAGGTCCAAGGGGAGTTTAATTTGAGTCTATAGACCCTTCAACCTGGGTCAGTTAACCCGGTTGGGTCCTTAGAGTAATAAACAGGGTTCAAGGGGTTAATTTGGGTAATTTAGGAATGGGAATCTCTTTGTAACTGACTGAGGGAAGCTTCCTGGAAGCTAGGGTGGGGACTAATGTGAAAAATCTGATTTCTGGCTGGGTATTTTTAAGCTAAAACAAAAATTAGAAAAGGGGCAAAGTGCAAGATGAGTCTGCCCTAGTAACTTGCCTATAAAGGCAGCTTTTCTTGCCTTTCAAGGCATACCCAAGAGAGCTGAAGGAAAAAATTTCAGAGAAATAACAAACGGCTAAAAATTGGATAAAAACACTGTTCCATTGAACTTTCTGCTTTGAATCTGGAGGTCTTCAAATTCATGTAGTAATTTTGCTTTATTTGGGGTTGAAATGGATTGATTCGAGTCTTTAAAAGTTAGGTTTTGATTTCTGCTAGGTTATTGTGCGACTGAAATTGGGTTTTGGACTGTTGCACCTCATTTTGGGTTTGAAATTGGTTCTACTGGTTACTTCCTGTTGCTGGGTTCTGCTATACTGCTACTGCTGATCCTTCACCTCTTATTTTCGTTCATTTCCAAGTATTCCTTCAAACCATGAATGGAAATGAAACTCAATCGAGTTGTATGTGAAGTTATGTTACTCAAATTGATGAGATGGCACTGTTAATTTTTTGTTGTTGACTCTTCATTTTTTTCTTGTTTTTTACTAGTTTTCTTGTATTTCATTTTGGTTTCCTTTTAGTTCAGCCTTTTATGAGTTATTCATGTCACCATGGCTGCATGTTTTGTCCTAAGGGATAGATATGAGTTTTCTGCTTAAGTGTAGTTGATTCATGAAAGTCTTCTGGATTTAGTGTAATGTGTATGAACTGAAGGCTGTACTCCTCAGTTTGATTGTGAAGTTAGTTGGTACTGAATACGTTTCATAGTTGTAGGTTGCATGATGCTCGTTTTAAACCATTTCTGCCTTAGTTTAGGGATTTGGGCTGAGTTTTGCCTTTCATTGATCGGGTATTTAGACTTGTTTAGATACAGCCTGAAGTATAGTTTACTAGTTCAGAAGTTTATGGTGTAATTTTGCCCCTGTTTGTATGTAGGCATTATGAATTTCAAAAGGACTTTCAAAAATGGAACTTGAATTTGATTTCAAATCTGAGTTTTTTTTTTCCTTTTTTTGACTTGGCTTGACTCTTTATAGGTTGCTCATTATCGAAAATGCTTGAATCAAAAATGTTGGTTTGGACTAAGGCACGCATGAGTGATAACTAATGAGTTTGCAATATTAATTGATGAAATAACTTGTGTAAGAATCACTATCGTATCAAGAATTGATTCCTCATTTCAGAATCTATGTTGGTATTTAATGCACTTTGGTATTTGTTTAAATTCGAGATTTGCTTAGAAAAGTTGCTTCCATACCAAGTGCTAGCGTAGAATCGGATCTAGGCTGCCAATGTCGGCCCAGTTATGCATCAACATTCAGCACTTGGGCTTCACGATTAAGCTCAGTTGTGCAGCTGTGCTAAGGATGTTATTGATCTACAATTGGGTCTGTTGTTGGCCCAAGCCATGAAAGTTGGATCTTTGTTTTAATTTAATATAGGCCCCCTAATTACTAAACCAAGCTCGAACATTATCCCAAAATAATTAGAACCCTTTAAGCTTTCCTTAGTTAATTAATGGAGGTGATCCATATTAGACAATACAAATAGCTTATGGCCCTCCGAAATTTAGTTTGATTTCCTTTTTGAACAATTTGGAATTGAGGGGCGTCGCGGCCAATAAAATCTCAAATGTGTGGCCCTCATTCAATTATTTCTTCAAATCCTTAGAATTTGAGGCGTGCCATTTAGCGAATTTTCCATGGCCCTCGCAAAGTTAAAAACGCGTAGTTGCTTTAGGCACGTTATTCTAATAATTTACCTTCTTAAACTCGAGTGTTCATTTCATGTGACCCAAATCAAATCTCAAAACGTTGAATAAAATATGTTTAGGATTGCGGGTGCATTTCATGTGGTGCGATCCAAAGACGTGTTTTAAACAACGTTCAAATCTTCTTTAAACATAATTAAAAGCGATTTAAAGTTAAAATTTGCACATAGGTTTATAATCATTAAAAATTAGATAATTAAGCCGAATATGACAGTTGAGCGACCGTGCTAGAACCACAGAATTCGGAAATGTCTAACACCTTCTCCCAAGTTAACAGAATTCCTTACTCGGATTTCTAGTTCGCGGACAGTTAAACAGAGTCAATTTTTCCTCGATTCGGGTTTAAAACCGGTGACTTGGGACACCATAAATTATCCCAAGTGGAGAATCTGAATCTTTAAATAAACAAATTCCGTTTCGATTGTCCTTTAATTGGAAAAACTCCCTTGTATTTATACCCTTTACGGGGTGTAGTAAAAAGGAGGTGTGACAGCTCTGGCGACTTTGCTGGGGAGCGAACCCAAAATCTCTGGTTCAGGGTTCAAGAATTCGAGCTTAGAATAATTGTTATAGTTGGCTTTATCCATTATCTGATTTTGTTACATGATTTGGTCCTAATGTGCTAATTGATTGCTTTTACTGCTTTGATATTCCATGAACTGTATATAAACTGTTGTGAAATTCCTCCTCTCTGAGTCTTCTAAATCATGAAGAATTGTGCACTTCGTGTGACTTCTTTTCTGTTAGAGTTATATTCCAAATTTAGAACGAGGTTCGAACAAGTTGCAAAGCCGGTGAAGCTTCTGTATTCCTGGTACGCGGCCCCCCTCGGCTCGAGTCGTCCGCTCGAGTAAGCCAGGTCTAGAACAAATAAACCCAGGTTTAAACCTAGTATAACAATACCTCATGCCGGATCCCTAGTAGGAACGTTTGTTTGTATCATGTGTATTTTGGCTTTGGAGACTCAACACAAGGGTTGGGTCTGTCTAGGACAGGTGCACCCGAAACAAAAAGACCATCCTGATGCATCCTACTTGCTACTTGTGCATTTGTCTACTTCAGACTTGCATGCTGACCGGCTTATGAATATTGGGAAAGGTTGAGGAAAGAGAAATAGCAGTATGAGGGTTAAAGAGAATTAATCACCTCTTCTAAAAAAAACAATAAAAAAACCAATGTCCAAATAGTGTCGAAACTCTGGCGAATTTTTGAGAAAATAAAAACAAAGAAAAAAGAGGAAAACAAAAGTTGGTGTTTTCAAAAATAGTTTTATTTGCCAATGAAACGAAAAAACAAAGTCTTGTTTTCAAAAATAGTTTGTTTTATTTGCCCGAACTACGCCAGTTAGATTCTCACAGGGTGTGAGATACGTAGGCAACCCCCATCGGGTCCAACTTCCTTCTTGCGAAAGTAGCCAAAAGAACAAAAAAATTTCTTTAATTTGAAAATAATTAGGGTGATGCCATTCTTGTCAGAAATAGTCGAATGTCTCTAAAAGGGCACCGGAAGGCTGTTTTTGTGAGAACAACCACTTTTTGTCACTTTTAAAGGTTTGGCTGGTTAGCCGACACAGCCTTAAAATCTTCGTTTTCGAAGTGCTGAAAGGTCGTGTTGTCAAGGCCGGATGTTTTGTGGAAATTTTGAAAAATGGTCATTTCTCTTAAGTTAAAACGAGTCATGGTTTTCTTTTAATTAAAATTACCTTAATAAATGTGCAGGATTAGCACAAATCAAAATGAACCTTTCTCAGTCCGTGAAGAGATCCCTTTGGAGCTACATATGTGGTGGCATGATTTGGTAGGCAACATCAGGAAAGTTGTGACAAAAGCATTGGGCGGTCTTATTGGACTTTTGAAGGTCAAGCCCGGAAAAGACGTGATTGAGGCCTTGATACCGTTTTGGGACCCAGCACATAATGTGTTCCACTTTGCGGATTTCGAGTTAACTCCTATGCTAGAAGAGATAGCAGGCTATGCTGGTTTCAAAGGGAATCTCAGAAGTCAATACCCGGTAGCACCAAGAACAGTGACCCCTTACAAATTTTTGGACTTGTTAAGCATCAGTCGAGACTTCCGAGATGAAAATATGGCCAAAGGATTTCGTACGTTCTACTTTTTGTATCAACGTTATGGGAATCCCCGTGGCTTCGATACGCCAGATACCTGTCTTACTCACGCTGAAAATCAAGACAAGTGGGAAGCTCGGAGAGGATTAGCTTTCATAGTGGTGTTCCTGGGTATCTTGGTTTGCCCGAGAAAAGTCGGGAACATAGAGATGGGGCTAGTAGGGATAGCCGACTTTATGATGAAAAAGGCAAATAGGACTATAGTGCCGCTGATCTTGGCAGAAATTTACGGAGCTCTCACTCTCTGTCGAGAAGGAGCAAAGTTCTTTGAAGGGTGCAATATGCTGTTACAAATATGAATGGAGGAACACCTTTGTCACAGTCCCGGATACCTGAATTGCGATATGACTAGCCTTGAGTGCGTTGAAAAACATGAAAAGCGAGTAGAGGGTTATGAGTTTCCGGATGGTACGGAAGCATGGCATGCTCATTTGAGATCTTTGACCGCAAATAAGATCGAATGGACATTCGGGTGGCTCTCGGTCAACGAAGTAATCTATATGTCAGCTGAGGTGTGTTTTTTGCTGTTGATGGGTCTTCAGAGTATCCAGCCTTATGCTACACACAGAGTCTTACGTCAGTTAGGCTGATACCAGACCATCCTATACAATGAAGACTTGAGTCGGCAAGTCATTGAGTTAGATCCAAAAGCTGCCTTCCCAGAAGAGAAAGTGCGCCGGATTTGGTATCAATGCAGATTCTTAGGGCCTAATACTCAAGTACGAGACCTGTCCAGAGGTGAGGTAGAGCCTAGTTATACTGCTTGGTATGTTAAAAGATCCCGAGTTCAACATGAACCTGACAGTCCCACAAAGAGACCCCATGTCCAACAATTTACTGACGGAGCACAAGTGCAATGGAACTGGCTGACCAAAGAAAATGAGTACAGGGATACCATAAGCAAATTGGAAAAGCAAGTCATAGAACTTCAATTCGAGAATAGCTTGCAAGTCGCGATGGATGAAGGAGAAAAGAAAAAGCTAGCCAAAGAAAATGAGGCCCTTCGAGCTCAAATTTAGAAAATGAAAGTAGCGGTAGAAAATCCAGCCCGAAGCGACAGAGATGAAAAACTCATAGCTAACTTGAGGCAGAAAGTAAATGACTATAGTTTTGATTTGAACAAAGCAGAAAGTGAACTAGCCAAGTCTCGAAAGCAATTGGCTGAAAACACAGATTAACGAGTATGCCTAGTTAAGCAGTTGAGAGAAAGGTATGATGATGAGGTCGCAGGGTTAAAGAAAAGGGTCATCGCCACGGAAAACAAAATGATCAAACAGGCAAAAGACTTCAAAGTTGAAAGGGAACATTGTTATACAGCATTGGCGCAATTAGAAATAGATTTGCAACAACTTCAGGAGCAAAATCATGCGGCTGAGCAAACTTTGGAAGCCAGGGCCCAGCAGATTGGGCGTTTGTTACAAGAAAAAGGCATCATAAGAGAGAGAATTAGAAACATCGCTGACTACATCATTATGAAGTGCCAGATCTGTGATGATATGACTCGCACTACCTTCTTTGCAGCTGTAATGACATTTGTTAAACGGATAATGAACGACTTAGATCGACTTCAAAGGGAGCTTGCATATAGGCCCACGGCGAGACCAAATGATGTCCTGCGAGCACCAGGAGCATTGATGTATTCATGATTTTTCTGTTTGAGTCTGCATTTCCCTTTTGTTAGCATCTGTCAGTCATGTTGAGTGTGTATTTTCTTTCTGCTAGAATCCATCAAATTGTTTTCGAGTCTGTATTTTATTCTGTTGGAGTATGATGTCTATTTTCGGAGTCTGTATTTCATCTTTGCATCGAAATCTGTTAGTCTTTTGGAATTTGTTAGTTTTGAGTTTTGTAATGGAAGCATTTGTTTTTTTTTATGAAAACTAAAAATCCCAAAAAATGTTTTATTTCGCACTTATCTCCAAGAACTACGCTTGGTCTGATTCATGCGGGGTCATGATACGTAGGCAATCTCCATAGGATTAGACCATAACCAAATAAAAAAAAAGAAAGAAAATAAGAGGAAAAACAAGAGAGTAAAGGGAAAAAAAGAGAAAAGAGAGAGAAAGAAAAAACAAAAGAGTAAAGAAAAGAAAAGAGCAGAAAAATAAGAAAGAAAAGAGAGGAAATAAGAAATCAATAGAGAGTAAAAACAAAGAGAGAACAGAGGCAAGAGTGAAAGGAAGGAAACGAAAAAGAAAGAAAAAGGGGGAAGTTTGCAATTAAAAGTATGAAAAGGCCGGGATGACGCATGCAACTGATCAAATACATAATAGAGACGGTTAACTATTTAGGTGCATTCATGCCCAATGCACGGTTACCAATCTGTTAAAGCATAATCGCTAACAAGGTTGTTGTTTGATGTATTAAGTTCAGGTAGGTGGTTAGTTGACTGGCATTCTGGCAACTCACTCATACAACACCCGATCGAAAGACAGGCTGAATATGGACAACTAGGAACCGGAAACAAGTATTGTCGACCCATCGAAAGAAGTGGAAGAATTGGACGTTAATGCGATGAGGGAAGAAATGTATAAGTTAAAACAGCAGATGGCTGAAATGTACCAAGCCTGGGCCAAGGGGCATCAACCACCGGTTTATCCCGCCAACCCTGCTTATATACCACCATCAGCCCAACCTCCGGAGCCTCCCACTGTGAACTCATCTCCAGCCTTTCCCCTCTACCAACAATGTCATGGCGCCACTTCCCATACTTCTCAAGCTCCACCACCCAAACAAGTCTCATACCCCCCTCCACCAATTACACCTATTTTTGTGGCACTTCCACCTGCTACATTACACCGATCTTCCAGTGAACCCTTGTTCCAAACTCACGACAACCAGTACTATTCCCTGAACCCACCTTCAAAGTTCCAGAACCATATCCTTACACCCCTCATCTTGATCTCCTGGCACAGACCGAGAAACCACCCAAAAATCCCGAGCATGAAGAGATGATTAGAAAGGTCAAAAGCTTAGAACAGTCGCTCCGAGATATGAGGGGGTTGGGAGGTCAAGTAAGTGTGGCCTATAAGGATTTATGTTTGTTCCCAGATGTTCAGTTGCTAGCAGGGTTCAAAATGCCCAAGTTTGATTTGTACTATGGGCATGGTGACCCAGTAGCACACTTAAGAGGATTTTGTAGCAAAATGAGAGGAGCAGGTGGAAGAGATGAATTGCTGATGGCATATTTCAACTAAAGTTTAAGTGGATCGGCCTTAGAATGGTATACCAGACAATATCACAACAGGTGGTACACATGGAACGATTTGGCCTAAGCCTTTGCCTGCCATTTTCAGTACAACCTCGAAATTATGCCAGACCGTCTGTCATTGACAAAGCTTGAGAAGAAGCCCAGTGAGAGCTTCAGGGAATACGGATTCTGTTGGAGAGAGCAAACAGCGAGGGTTGACCCTCTGATGAAAGAAAGCGAGATGGTTGATTATTTCTTGTAGGCTTTGGAACCTACTTATTTCGGTCACTTGGTGTCAGCAGTAGGTAAGTCCTTTAATGAAGTTGTAAAAATTGGAGGCATGGTTGAAGAGGGACTCAAGTCCAACAAGATCATGAGTTATTCAGCGATCAAAGCGACCACTCAGGCCATTCAAAATGGTACTGGGGGTGTGCTCGGGAAGAAGAAGAAGGAGGATGTTGCGACAATTGAGTCGGGAGCTTCGGTTGGATCCAGGAGCCTTCCCCGTTACTACAACCAGCCGCGACCTTATCCCCAAACTTACCCCCACACTCCATGTAACCTACCACAATACTATTACCCACCGCCAGATCCCCATTTTTCCGTCCATCACGCACAAACCTATACCCAACCTAACGCTCACTCACAATGGCGTGCACCAGCTCCACAAAACCCATACCAAGATCCACAAAATAACTATCCACCCCCAAAAGCCTACAGAAATCCTCCTGGAATGGGATTTTGACCCAACCAAGCCTTTAAGAATGAGAGGTTGCAGAAGCAAAAAACTTTCACTCCATTGGGAGAATTATATGCTAGTCTATTCCACAGACTGAGGCAGTTGGGTATGTTGATTCCGATCGAGGCTAAATTGCTGAATCCTCCTCCCAGAAATCTTGACCGCTCGGTGAGTTGTGAGTATTGTTCAGGGCCCCCAGGACATGACATAGAGAAATGCTGGAAATTGAAAACAACAATTCAAGAACTAATTGACACCAATCGGATTAAGGTCCAAGCTCCGGAGGCACCCAATATCAATTAGAATCCCTTCCCAGCCTATCATGAAACAAATATGATTAAGATAGTGCATAAGGGAGGGGAGCCTAAGAAGCCTTCGCAAACCGTCATGATGATTCGGGCTAGTGAAGCCAGACCATTTGAAAAGTCAACAAGTGAGAAGTCTGTGATCAAATTGAACAGGGCAAATACTGAACCATCTGTGGAGGTCAAGAAGGGGTCCTTAAGTGATGTTGCAGGAAAACATGAAAGACCAAAAGTGGTTGTGCCAGGAGTGACGAACAAGCCTGTGGTAACTGTGACGGGCGCCCCCACAGATCCTGTCGTTATCAAACCGGTAACTCAATTACCGATAGTTAATAGCAAGGCAGTCCAATGGAATTATGAACAAGTGACAGTGACTTACAAGGGGAAAGAGGTTAGAGAATAAGTGTGTGAGACTCATGGTTTGACTCGATCGGGGAGATGCTTTGCCCCCGAAGAGTTGAGAAAAGCTAAGACCTCAAAAGATAATCCAGTGTTGGTGAAGAAAGCGGTGACCGAGGAAGAAGCAGAAGAATTTCTAAGAAAGATGAAAGTACAAGACTATTCCATTGTGGAGCAGTTAAGGAAGACACCAGCTCGGATCTCGCTCTTGTCATTATTGATCCATTCAGACGAACACCATCGTGCTTTGATGAAGATCTTGAACAAAGCCCACGTTCCTGACAAAATCTCAGTAAACCACTTGGAAAAGATAGCTAACAAGATATTTGAGGTAAACCGAGTCACTTTTTCTGATAATGAGTTGCCCGTGGAGGGTACCGAGCACAATAGAGCCCTCTATCTGACGGTGAAATGCGAAGATTTCATGGTTACTTGGGTACTGGTTGACAATGGGTCTAGCGCGAACATTTGTCCTCTCTCTACATTGAACAACCTAAAAGTGGAGGATGAAATAATTCACAAGAACAATATTTGCGTTCGGGTATTCGAAGGTGGAGGGAAAGATTCAGTCGGGGACATAGTGCATGAGCTCACAATACGGCCAGTTGAATTTACTATGGAATTCCAGGTGCTCGATGTGGCTGTTTCGTACAATCTACTATTGGGACGACCTTGGATTCATGCTGCCAAAGAGGTCCCATCTACTCTGCACCAAATCGTCATGTTTGAATGGGATCGACAGGAAATTGTCGTACACGGCGAGGATAATTTGTGTGTGCCCAATGATGCCATTATTCTGCTCATAGAGGTTGAAGACGACAAGGGGCCATGGGTTTATCAGGTTTTTGAGACGGTACCGGTGGAGAAAGTTCCTGAAGGAAAGTGCGTACCAACGCTAGGGATAGCTGTTGCATCAGTCATAGTAGCTGTTGAAATGTTGAAAAATGGTTTTGTACCGGGCAAGGGTTTGGGTGCATCTCTGCAAGCTATTGTGCAGCCGGTTTCTCTTCCATGGAATCTGGATACTTTTGTCCTAGGGTTCAAGCCCATAGTTGCGTATGTGAGAAGAGCCAGGAAAATGAAACAGAAAGCATGGGCATTGCCAAATCCAATCCCGCGTCTGTCCAGATCATTCGTCAGGCCGGGTATCAGAAAGAAACTGTTGTCAAAGGTTCCTAGATCACTGATGGGTGCCAATGGAGACTTGGAGAAGGGGTTTGAAAGGTTATTCGCCGAGGTCAACATGGTTGAGGCTGGGGAAGGGTCCAACAAGGCAGATGTGCAATTCGTAGTACCACGTACAAAAGTCAACAACTGGGAAACTACTCCTCTTCCTATCCGGAGGGAGTCTTGGTAGTGGGTTTTGATTTTTTTTTAGTTGTCTGGATTATTCCAGGGTCTGTAATTCAGATATTATGTTCCATCCAGTTGGATGTGTTAAAACCTTGTTATCTTTAAATTCAATGAAATGCAATTGTTCCTTTTCCTTCATTTCGTCTAATTTTATTTTGTTTTCTTCTTTTGTATAGTTCTTTTTATGTTGATATCAATGACATGACATGCATGAGGAATCTTCGGCCCAATTTTAAAAGCCAATCTAACTCTGAAATAATAATACAAGAAATTGAGTGTGATGATGAGTTGGAATTTGACGATGATGAGGCTTATGAAGAAATTAGTAAAGAACTAATTCATTTTGAGGAAAAGCCCAAACCTAATTTGAACGATATAGAAGCAGTTAATCTAGGGGACCAAGATAATGTCCGTGAAACTAAAATAAGTGTGCATCTGGAACCTCAACTCAGGGAGGAGATAATTAAAGCACTGTTCGAATACAAAGATGTTTTTGCATGGTCCTATGATGACATGCCGAGCCTAAGCACTAATTTAGTGGTTCACAAATTGCCCACTGACCCGGCATTCCCTCATATCTAACAGAAGTTGAGAAAGTCCAAAATGGATAAGAGTGTAAAGATCAAAGAAGAGGTCACCAAGCAGTTCGATGCCAAAGTCATTCGGGTCACTCGGTATCCCACCTGGTTAGCCAATGTTGTGCCTATGCCGAAGAAGGATGGCAAGACCACGATGTGTGTTGATTACCGGGATCTCAACAAAGCGAGTCCAAAAGACAATTTCCCGTTGCCAAACATACATATCTTGATTGATAATTGCGCCAAACATGAGATTGGCTCTTTTGTAGATTGTTATGCGGGTTATCATCAGATCTTAATGGATGAGGGAGATGCAGAAAAGACGACATTCATCACGCTGTGGGGAACGTACTGCTATTGGGTCATGCTATTTGGCTTGAAGAATGCTAGGGCAACCTACATGAGGGCAATGACAACAATATTCCATGATATGATACACCAGGAAATTGAGGTGTACGTGGATGATGTGATCGTAAAGTCTAGAAAGCAGTCTGACCATGTCAGGGATCTGAAGAAGTTATTCCGAAGGCTTCGCAGGTACAATCTCAAGCTTAATCCTATAAAGTGTGCTTTTGGGGTACCGTCTGGAAAGTTGTTGGGGTTCATAGTCAGCCACTGGGGCATTGAACTGGATCCATCGAAAGTTAAGGCCATCCATGAATTGCCACCTCCGAGGAACAAGACCGAGGTTATGTGTTTGTTGGGGAGATTGAATTATATCAGCAGGTTCATCGCTCACCTCACGACAACTTGCGAGCCTATCTTCAAACTGTTAAAGAAAGATGTTGCGGTCAAATGAACAGATGAATGTCAGGAGGTGTTTGATAAGATAAAAGGGTATTTGTCAAATCCACATGTGTTGGTCCCGCTAGAACTAGGGCGACCTTTGATCCTATATTTGACAGTTTTGGACAATTCATTCGGCTGTGTATTGGGTCAACATGATATCACTCGTAGGAAGGAGCAGGCCATCTATTACCTTAGCAAGAAATTTACGTCGTACGAGGTTAAGTACACTCAGCTTGAGAGGACATGTTGCGCCCTAACTTGGGTGGCACAGAAGCTGAAACATTATTTGTCATCTTATACTACCTACCTCATATCTCGCTTGGAACCATTGAAGTATATATTTCAGAAGCCTATGCCCACAGGGAGGCTTGCAAAGTGGTAGATCCTGCTCACAGAGTTTGACATTGTCTACGTGACTCGAACTGCAATGAAGGCACAGGCCTTGGCGAACCATTTGGCCGAGAACCCGGTTGATGAAGATTATGAACCTTTGAAAACTTATTTCCCCAATGAAGAGGTGATGTACATTGATGAGTTGGAGCAAGTTGAGAAGCTAGGATGGAAACTTTTTTTTGATGGGGCTGCAAACATGAAGGGCGTGGGGATAGGAGCGGTACTTATTTCTGAAACATGGCAGCACTACCCTGTTACGGCTCAGCTTCATTTTTACTGTACTAACAACATGGCTGAGTACGAGGCATGCATTCTGTGTTTGAGGTTAGTTGTGGATATGGGTGTCTAGGAAGTCTTGGTCTTGGGTGACTCAGACCTCCTGGTGCACCAAATTCAGGGTGAATGGGAAACACGGGATTTGAAACTCATACCATACAGACAATGTTTGCATGATCTTTGCCACCAGTTTCAGTCAATAGAATTTAGGCATATCCCAAGGATCCATAATGAAGTTGTCGATGCTTTGGCTACTCTGGCGTCAATGTTACATCATCCAGATAAGGCTTATGTGGACCCTTTGCAGATTCAGGTTCGTGTTCAGCATGCTTACTGTAATATGGTAGAAAACGAACTTGATGGGGAGACATGGTTCCATGATATCAAAGAATACATTCGGATGGGGGTATATCTGGTACAGGCCATGGGTGATCAGAAAAGAACAATTCGACGATTGGCAAGCGGAGTTTTCTTCAGTGGAGGGGTGTTATACAAAAGAAGTCCAGATCTTGGATTGCTAAGATGCATAGATGCCAGACAGGCCATAGTTATCATGACTGAGGTACACTCCGGAGTTTGTGGACCGCATATGAGTGGGTACGTTCTGGCAAAGAAGATTCTTCGAGCAGGTTATTACTGTCTCACTATGGAGCGAGATTGCATCAGTTTTGTGCGCAAGTGTCATCAGTGCCAGGTGCACGGAGATTTGATTCATTCCCCACCATCTGAATTGCATACAATCTCGGCACCATGGCCCTTTGTTTCTTGGGGCATGGATGTTATTGGGCCAATCGAGCCAGTAGCATCAAATGGACACAGGTTTATTCTGGTAGCCATTGATTATTTCACCAAGTGGGTTGAAGCGAAAACTTTCAAATCTGTGACCAAGAAAGCAGTGGTCGATTTTGTGCATTCAAATATCATCTGTCGGTTTGGAACTTCTTACTTAAGTAGTAAATATCTTGCTCATTTTTCCCTGTCTCATCATGTTGTCCCATAATGCATCCGAAGGCTTCATCCAATACAGATAGATAGAGTAGCAAATGTCGTCCCGGCTCTGGCGGGACCAAGACCGGTGGTGTGGACACGTACTCCTTGATTTGTCAAAAGCTTTCTGACAGTCTTCGGTCCAGCTTGTCTCGACTTCTTTCCTCAACATCTTGATGATGGGTTCACATATAACTGTGGAGTGTGGTATGAAACGACTGATATAATTGAGACACCCTAGGAAGCTCATCACGTCCTTTTTGCTCCTAGACGGCGGCAACTCCTGAATAACCTTGACTTTAGATGGATCTAGCTCGATCCCTCGATGGCTGACAATGAATCCCAACAACTTTCCTGCGGGAACCGAATGCACACTTGGTGGGGTTCAATTTCAAGTTGTACCTCCTTAGCCTGTCGAAGAAATTTCTCAAGTCTGTTATGTGGTTTGCGGCCCTCTTGGATTTGATGATGATGTCGTCCACATATACATGTATCTGTTTGTGTATCATATCATGGAATATGGTTCTCATGGCTTCCATGTAGGTAGCCCCAACATTCTTTAGACCAAATGGAATCATCTTGTAGCAGTATACCCCCTATGGCGTAATAAAAGTTATTTTCTCCGCGTCTTTTTCGTCCATCCATAACTGGTGATAACCTACGAAGCAATATACAAAAGATTAGAGTTCATACATAGCACAATTATCAATTAGGATGTGTATGTTTGGTAGTGGAAGGTCATCCTTGGGACTTGCTTTGTTTAAATCCTGATAGTCAACACATACTCTGACTTTCCCATATTTCTTTGGAACTGGCACAACGCTGGCTAACCAGGTTGGGTAATCAACCACCATGAGAACTTTGGCTTTGATCTGCTTGGTAACCTCCTCCTTGATTTTTAGGCTCATGTCTGGTTTGAACTTTCTGAGTTTCTGCTTCACTGGCAGACACATTGGATTGGTAGGTAACTTGTGATCCACTATAGACATGCTCAAACCTGTCATGTCATCATATGACCATGCGAAAATGTCCTCATATTCTTTAGGAAATGGATGTACTCTTCCTTTTGTGTTAGTGATAAGTGAATGTTGATGCGAGTTCTTTGATGGTCTTAGCTTCCCCCAAGTTTACTGCTTCGGTTTCGTCCAGATTGGACTTAGGCTTATTCTCAAGGTTTTCCACCTCCCTGACAACTTCCCCAGGTATCTCGTTTTCTTCATCTAAATCACTGTTCTCATGTGTGAGCACGTGATTTTTGCCTTACGAAAAATACTCTAAAGTAAATCAAAAAATAAAACAAAATTCTCTTAGTGTGCAATTTTTAGAATTGGTGTGACATTTGTTAATTATTTGTGTTTTGTCCGTAAATGTTTGTTTTGTTATAATTAAACGAAAACAAAATAAAAATACATGTCGCATGCATATATAGGATTTAATTAGGAATTTAAAAGATAATTTAAATAAAATCACAAAAATATGCGTTTGTTCTAGTTTTAATGTTTCACTGTGTGATTAACGTTTTGTCTATGTGTTAAATAGTTGATAAAAAATAATAATTAATATTTTGTAAGGTTAACTTTGTTTTTATAATTTTAATTAGAATTTTTATAATTAATATTAAAATTAGGAAATATAAAATAAGTTATAAAAATAAAAATCGGACCTGGACTGAAATCCAGGCCCAAACAAAACCAATTTCCCACAGCTGTCACACCTTCTTTTTGCGCGCCCCGCCCCGAGGGGTAAGATGCGCGGGTGGAGTTTTTCCAATTTAAGTGACAATATTCGAAATGGGATTATTTATTTAATTCAAAGTCGCCACTTGGGAAAGGTTTGGCTTTTGGTGTCCCAAGTCACCGGTTTATCTTGAATCCCAAATCGAGGAAATTTTCGACTTTTCCAAATGAAGTCTGCGAACCAGAAATTCTAAGTAAGGAATTCTGTTGACCCGAGGGAAGGTGTTAGGCACCCTCGAATCCCGTGGTTCTAGCACGGTCTCTTAAATTGTTATAATGGCTAAATATCTGATTTAAATACATGTTGTGACTTATGTGCTTTTATTAAGTTTTAACCGCTTTTATTATTATCATTTACTTTTATAGAATTGCAACGTCGTGAAAATGTATCTCGAACCACGTCACAATCAATGCACCCGTAGTTGTTAACACATTTCGACTCCGTTGAGATTTGAAATTGGGTCACATAAATGCGCACCCGAATTTAAGAATGTGATTTGATTAAGTCGTGCCTAAAGAATCTAACGCGTTATTGTCTTCGGGGAGGGCAGTGGAATTCACTAAACAGCCCGTCCCAGATTCTAAGTATTTATTATGACCAATTATTGAGGGCCCCGCAATTTGCCTTTTGATTTGGCGAGGCTCGTCTCATTATTTTAGAAGGGACCCTACAAGAACTACATTTTACTACATTCATCTTTTAAGGGAAGGATGATGCCGAATTTTGCTGGTTTAGCCAAATACGGACTGAATCCTTATTATGTTTGCAGAACCTAAACTTGTTTGATTACTTGATTGATTGTTCATGAGGTGAGAGCTACGGCATGCTTTGTCTTCAACAAGTGAATATGCTTATTAATTCGCTAAGTGAGATTGCAAACAAACTAACAACATATATTGAGTTATGTTTTAACGACCTCCAAGTTCTATTCTTAACACTCTAACCTATTCGAAATTGATAAAGAAATCGGCTGTTTTATTAGGAAAAATTACTACTAATTGAACTCAAAAATGATTATCAGTTTTTCTCAACAATCATTACATCATTTCGAAATAAAAATCTGTAACGAAACCCAGTATCGAACCTGTATTGGAACGAATGAACTGACAAGAGAACTGGCATTCATAGCCATACTCTTAGTGTGACTGTATGGGAGTTTGTTTGGGGATACATTTATCCCGGGCCCCAGTATCGCAGTTTTGTCAATTCAGTGGTCTAGGCAAAATACATACAATGCTTACCATGACTCTATGTTATACAGTCATACTAAATCAAACAAGTGTTATACTTGAACTGAATGTATACTAAATCAAAACATGCTGTCCATGTCATACTGTCATTACTATTGAGCCATGCTATCTAACAGTTCATCTTAAACAAAATGTATGCTAGTTCCTACAGAATATTTGCAGTTCACAGTAAGAATACAGGCCCAAACAACATTCGAACTATCTTTTTACACCAATGCTATAACATAAACTGGCGTTCATTCCTTTATTTCTGCTTCAACTTCAAACTTTCAACAATACAAGGTTCAAAGGTCGTGTACCTGGGAATATTTGCAATTGAAGAAAAAGGGCAATCAGTAGAGTAACAATGAACAAATGCAGCAGCAGTAACAGCACCAACACCAACAGGGCAGAATAGCAGCAGGCAAAACAAATAGCAAGAAACAGGCTCGAGTGCAGAGATGCAAATATGGCCAATAGAAGGTAATATCCAAATAGCAGCAACACCCAGTGGAATAGAAACAGAAATCCAAACAGACCAGACCAGTAGTAAACCAATGAAAACACTCGACTAATAGACACAACTGGAATTTCAAAGAATCAGAATTGATTTGAAACAGGTTTAACAACTGAAACCCAGTAATAATAGGAGGAAAAAGCTTCTGATTGTTGGTTGTATAGCTTCTATCCCTTAACCTCTCTCTATCTGTGTTTTTGTTTTTCCTTTTCAGCTCTTAAAGTTCCCAATCCCCTCACTGTGTGTGTATATTTTCTTTTCAGGTCTGATCCTCTCTCTGTATCTCTTTTTTTTTTATTCTCACAGTGTATGTATATCTTCCTCCCCCTCTGCCTCTAATTCTGTCTCCTTTTATAAGCCTCGACACCATCTCTTTTAACAGCCTCTTTTCCAAATGTCACAATACCCCTCCCATGTGTCTTTTACCTTTTCAGATCCCAATTAGTTATTTAAGTATATAACTCCATCAATATTCCCTGGCAGGCTTTCCTTTCCTATTTTATTAACTAAAAGCAAGCATGGGTAGTAGAATATATCTGACAGCATATGCTGTCAAACCATTTCTAAATCAAAAGCCCTTTGTACAGGGACCAGGCTGTGCACAATGCACATGCTGTGCACAAGTGCACATGCTATCAACTCAGATTTCAATTACAAATCAAGCCTTAGGTTTCTGAAATCATATTAACAACTATAAGTAACTGAACTTGGTTCTTAATTGATTCAGGCAAATGTTCAACAGAAGCAAATCGATTTATTTTGTTCAGGCAGTTGAAACTAATTGACGACTCATGTCGACTCGACTATATTAGCATTAAAATACACAATCGTAGCCAAAAATCAGACATTCAAAGTATAGGGCACATGACTTGAATTGTACTGGCTAAACAAAATTATACTTCAAGGAATCAGTTAATGAATACAAATTTGGAACACGACCAGTACACATGCCTTATCAGAATAGGAGGGGTTCAAACAAACACCGTGGTTCAAGCAAAGTGGACAAACAGAAGTTGGTAAAAATTCAAAGATACAAATTGAAACAAAACATGAACAACCATTCAATCACTCACATGGACCAAACAGAAATAAAGAAAGCAAGCAAGACTCACCTCAAGTCTTGAAAAATCAAAAACCTTGACTCGGACTTGGACAGACTTTCTTAAGGGTGAACGGACTTTAATCGAAGTGTTTCTCAGATGAGAAACACTTTGATTAAGGTCCATTAGACCTTAATCTCTTTGGTTTGGACGGACATAGGCCAGTGATGAAGAACTACAAAGTTCCAAACTCAGATCCGGAATTCATACTCCCCTGGTCAGATTCGGACCAAACCAAGTATGGTTTGGTCACGAG
The DNA here is from genome assembly GCF_000715075.1 of Nicotiana tabacum. Lineage (NCBI taxonomy): Eukaryota > Viridiplantae > Streptophyta > Magnoliopsida > Solanales > Solanaceae > Nicotiana > Nicotiana tabacum. The sequence goes on along the minus strand of NC_134089.1, from coordinate 80,412,218 downwards.
GGGGGTCTGGGGAGTGTCTGGTATGAATTTAGGGCAGATTGGTGTAGATTAGGTTCCGACTCGAATCTTCGAATGAAGATTCGAGAAGGTGAGATAGGATTCGAGGTGTGTGGTTGACAGATTTGGGTTCAGGATGTCAAGGGGGTTCTACGGTGTTAGGGGCGAGGTCACCGGCGTCCGTGCCGCCGGCTTCCATGGTGAAGGATACAGGGGCGGCTCTAGGGTTTGATGGGGAATGAGGTTGAAGACGGAGGCTGGGGTTAGGATAGGGGGGCAGGGTATGTTACGGGCTTATATATGGCTGGAAGGGGTTGATCTTAGCCGTTGGATGAGGCGAGATGGAAGGCTCAGATCTTTCTTTTGATGAGGAAACGGCGTCGTTTCTCATTCAGAGCTTGGGGGTCGGTTTGGATAAGACGGGTCGGGTTAGTTAGTGGGTACGGGGTGTGAGATCTTGGCCGTTGGATCAGTTTGGTTTGAATGGTTGAGATGGATCGGCCTTGAAACGACGTAGTTTTGGTGTTAAACTACGTCGTTTTGTGTCCTGGGGGTGGGATGTTCGGACTGGGGGTTTGGGCTGTTCAATTGGGCTCCAGATTTTTGAAATGGGCACGACCCAAATTCATTTTATAACAAATTTTGTCTTCTTTTTCTTTATTTCTAATTTCCTAAATACACAAACTAATTAAATAAAACCAAGAACCACTAATTAACACTTAACATATTTATTTCACGCGGATAAAATGTTAAAAGTAGGCAAAATTAAACACGGCAACAAATCAGGACAAAAGAAAAAATGCGTATTTTTTGTAATTTTCCATCTAACAAACGGGTCATGGTTTAAATTACGCATGACACATACATTTTTAATTCTTTTTGGAGCGATTGTCACGTAAAACAAAAATCACGTGCTCACAGCTGCCCCTCTTTGTTCGGAAACACGAAGAGTTTTCGTGCAAAGATAAAGTGAGCGTGTATGAGCGATTTTTGCCTATGGACTACTCCGTATGAAGCATGTTTTTTTTGAAAGATCTGACCGAATCTTGCTTCAAAGATTTCCTACATATCCTGGGCTAAACAGGAATCAGGTCAATGTAGTTCGGGAAGTTTTGGTAGCTGGGACTACCATGGGATTGCAATGCTTGCTGCTACTGCTGCTGCTGTTGTCACTGCTACGTCACTGACCGCCTTATTACAACCAAACGAAAATTAGAAACTGAACTGACTACTTATATGTATGTCAACTGCTAGTTACAAGATTCCTATCTATGATTCTTTTACGACTTGATCTTGGGTCTTAGCTGATTCTGCTTGTAGACTCCGATCTGAATCTTGATGCTTGCGAGTTGCGGCGACTTTTGTAACCTCTGGGATACTGAGTGATACGCGATTGGCAAGGTTCAAGCCCCTAATTAAACGTTGGAGTCAGTCCGCTCTCCATTCACTCTGATATCTCGGAATGTCTTCTTTCGTCTTTTCTTCTTTGATTCTGAGTTGAGACTCATCTCGTAGGTCATTTCGATCCGTGTGGCTCGAGGTTAGACCTGCGGGAAAAAACAAACAAACGAATGAAATTTTCTGCCCCAGTTTCACTAGGAAAATTCGTTAATTATTCACCAGGAAGTTCATAAAATTGATAAAAGAGGATATGCATGCTCGGTTTAGGGTTGGAGCCCTAACACCGGCTAGCTGGGGAAAGGTTCGGTTTGGGGTTTAAAATCCTAACGCCGATCAAAGGAAGAACTCAGTTTAGGGTTTAAAACCCTAATGGTGATTTCATGGAAAAGCTCAGTTTAGAGTTTAAAACTCTAAAGCTGGCTGAAAGGAAAAAGTTCAGTTTAGGGTTTAAAACCCCAATGCTGATTGCATGAAAAAGCTCAGTTTAGAGTTTAAAACTCTAATGCTGGCTGAAGGGAAAAAGTTCAGTTTAGGGTTTAAAACCCTAATGCTGACTAAATGGAAAATTCAGTTTAGGGTTTAAAACCCTAATGCTGATTGCATGGAAAAGCTCAGTTCAGAGTTTAAAACTCTAATGCTGGCTGAAAGGGAAAAGTTCAGTTTAGGGTTTAAAACCCTAATGCTGACTAAAAGGAAAATTCAGTTTAGGGTTTAAAACCCTAATGCTGATTTCATGGAAAAGCTCAGTTTAGAGTTTAAAACTCTAATGCTGGCTGAAAGGGAAAAGTTCAGTTTAGGGTTTAAAACCCTAATGCTGACTAAAAGGAAAATTCAGTTTAGGGTTTAAAACCCTAATGCTGATTGCATGGAAAAGCTCAGTTTAGAGTTTAAAACTCTAATGCTGGCTGAAAGGGAAAAGTTCAGTTTAGGGTTCAAAACCCTAATGCTGACTAAAAGGAAAATTCAGTTTAGGGTTTAAAACCCTAATGCTGATTGCATGGAAAAGCTCAGTTTAGAGTTTAAAACTCTAATGCTGGCTGAAAGGGAAAAGTTCAGTTTTGGGTTTAAAACCCTAATGCTTACTAAAAGGAAAATTCAGTTTAGGGTTTAAAACCCTAATGCTGATTGCATGGAAAAGCTCAGTTTAGAGTTTAAAACTCTAATGCTGGCTGAAAGGGAAAAGTTCAGTTTAGGGTTTAAAACCCCAATGCTGACTAAAAGGAAAATTCAGTTTAGGGTTTAAAACCCTAATGCTGATTGCATGGAAAAGCTCAGTTTAGAGTTTAAAACTCTAATGCTGGCTGAAAGGGAAAAGTTCAGTTTAGGGTTTAAAACCCCAATGCTGACTAAAAGGAAAATTCAGTTTAGGGTTTAAAACCCTAATGCTGATTGCATGGAAAAGCTCAGTTTAGAGTTTAAAACTCTAATGCTGGCTGAAAGGGAAAAGTTCAGTTTAGGGTTCAAAACCCTAATGCTGACTAAAAGGAAAATTCAGTTTAGGGTTTAAAACCCTAATGCTGATTGCATGGAAAAGCTCAGTTTAGAGTTTAAAACTCTAATGCTGGCTGAAAGGGAAAAGTTCAGTTTAAGGTTTAAAACCCTAATGCTGACTAAAAGGGAAATTCAGTTTAGGGTTTAAAACCCTAATACTGATTGGCTGGGGACAAAGTTAAGCGACCTTTTTTTTTGAATTTTCTTGTTTTAGTAGAAGATAAAAGGGAGTTTCGTGGAAACCTACCTTTCGAGTGAATTCCTTATTGCCAAAATGTTTCTTGTACCCGTGTACCTTCTTCTTTGGGCGACACCTGCTTCTTGCACGGTTGTCTTGGATTAACACCTGTTTCAATTTCTCAGACAAAGAATAATTGTTAGTTCGAAAATGACGGTCGGTTTGGTGACCTTGATCGTTCCCAATTGCTTCGTTGCGTCTTTACTTCTGTTGCGAAAATCCCGCCATTGATTCGAATTGAACGGCAAAACCTTTAGACTGCTCAGGCTTGTATTTCCGGATTCTGTGATGATTTGCCTCGTAAGGCCCTTTTTTCTTTTTGTCCCGTTTTGATTGAAGGTTCTCAACGGGGATTTTATTGGAGATGTTCTGTGGGAACTTGTACAAGAGGAAGCTATGTGGGGGAAATATTTACAAAGTGGATTCTTTGTGCGGATTCTATACAATGGGGTATGTTGGGTTTTGGTTTCAAAACGGGTTTCCCAGGGTTTGTTGGGGTAAGCTTGTTGGGGAATATTTACAAAAGAACTCGTTGGGGATGTGCTGATGAAATTCCAACAGGGATACTTTGTGGGAGATTGTACAAAAAGGGAGACTCTGTGGGGTTTTGTACAGGGGGAGACTCTGTGGGGATTTGTCCGAAGGTGGACTTGTTGGGGAAGATTTCAAGATTTCTCTCTTTTTCCTCTACTCCGGGACGTCATGATTCATCATGCTTGGGTAATCATATCAACGAGATGAGGTGCTTTCCTTCATGAGACGGGATTCCGTGCAAACAAACCTGCCACCTGCTCTTTCCGGTGTGTCCTGAACTCGGGGTTAAAATGCAAAAGGGATTCGAAAAGAAACAAAGAAGGGGAAAACAAATCAGAAAAGGAATACCTTTTTCGGGACGAGAAAGACTCATCTGAGGAAGATAACGCTGGCTTTAAATGACATGACATGCTCTTTGGACTGGACGTCCGACCTTCCATGAACTTGCGTTTTCCTGAACCAGAACAGATCTGTGATTCCAAAACCGGTGGAACTTTGCCGAGACCTTCTTGGGGTGGCGTCATTCCTTTTCGGCCAACAGCGCCCTTTGCTGGTTTTCGCTGGCTGACCTCTCTCATTTCTCTTCCTGTCATCGCTTGATGGCACTCTTTGCGAGTTTTTACTAAACAAGCTCTCTCATTTTGGTTTCTCTACTCCCGTCGCCTCGTGGTGCCCGAAGGTTTTCACCGCCGAGACTCTCTCATTTTATCTCTCTCCATTCAGAGTGTGACGGTCTTCGTTTGTGACGCTTATTGATTCCCCACCATATTTGGTAATTGATTTGAAGGCTCGTGCTTGGTAAAGAGAGGTAGTGATACTAACTTCTCGACTACTCGATGTGCCCCGGTTTTCAATTTCAGGGTGGATGGGATTTTATTGTTGGTGTGACTGAACCTCAAGGAGAGGCTGCCTACGTATCCTTTCGGAATCAAGTCAAACGTAGTTCAGGCCTCAATCAATGTTTTGTTCTGTTTTTCTTTTTTTTTCTTTTTTTTTTTTTTGTTTTGTTTTCTCTTTTTTTTTGTTTTGTAAGCGGCTCAAAAGTTGGTAGAGAGAATTGGGTAGTTTTTCTTTTTGGGGAGTAGTGGGGAATAAACACCTTCGCCATTTTCAACGTGTCAGGACTATTGGAGTATGATTTAGACGTAGTACCTCTTGACCGCATCTGCATTTACTGCTGTGTCGGGGTCATTTCCTTTGAGATCACCTAAATACAATGCTCCTCTTGGCAATATTTTCCTTACGATGTATGGGCCTTTCCAATTTGGGGCAAACTTTCCTTTTGCTTCTTCATGATGCGGCAGAATACGCCTTAGTACCAGCTGACCTACTTCGAAATTCCGGGGTCGGACTTTCTTGTTGTAAGCACGGGCCATCCTTTGTTGGTATAACTGTCCGTGACAAACTGCAGCCATCCGCTTTTCATCAATCAACGTCAATTGCTCTAACCGAGTCTTAACCCACTCGCTGTCCTCGATTTCTGCTTCGACAATGATTCGAAGCGAAGGAATTTCTACTTCTGCCGGTATTACAGCCTCGGTCCCATAAACCAAAAGATAAGGAGTCGCTCCCACCGATGTGCGTACCGTAGTGCGGTACCCCAATAATGCAAAAGGTAACTGCTCATGCCACTGTCGGGAACTTTGTATTGTCTTCCTCAAAATCTTCTTGATGTTTTTATTTGCAGCTTCCACAGCACCATTGGCTTTTGGCCGATAGGGAGTGGAATTCCTGTGTGTTATCTTGAATTGCTCGCACACATCTCCCATCAAGTGACTGTTCAAGTTTGCTGCATTATCTGTAATGATAGTCGCAGGAATACCGAAGCGACAGATAAGATTTGAGTGTACAAAATCCACTACAGCTTTCTTGGTGACCGACTTGAGAGTGACAGCCTCTACCCATTTCGTAAAGTAGTCTATGGCCACTAGTATAAACCTGTGTCCGTTTGAGGCCTTTGGTTCGATTGGTCCAATGACGTCCATGCCCCAGGCGACAAATGGCCATGGTGCGGACATGGGATGCAGTTCCGTGGGAGGTGCATGAATCAAATTACCGTGCACCTGACACTGATGACACTTCCGGACAAAGCTAAAGCAATCCTTTTCCATGGTCATCCAGTAGTAACCTGCTCTAAGGATCTTCTTCGCTAAGACATACCCGTTCATGTGAGGTCCGCACACACCTGCGTGTACTTCGTGCATGATCTTTCTTGCTTCCTCGATATCGACACATCTTAAGAGATTGAGGTCCGGAGTCCTCTTATATAACAATTCACCGCTCAAAAAGAAACCACTTGCATGTCGCCTAATGGTCCTCTTTTGATCTCCAGTAGCGTGCTCGGGGTATTCTTGCGTCTTCAGGAACCTCTTGATGTCATGGTACCAAGGCTGCGTATTTGATCCCGCCTCGATTACACTGCAGTAACCGTGTCTTTCCTTGATTTGGATTTCCAAAGGATCGACGTGGGCGTTGCCCGGGTAGGGTAGCATAGAAGCCAGAGTAGCAAGTGCATCTGCCAGTTCATTGTGACACCTCGGAATATACCTGAACTCTATTGAGGTAAAGCGCTTGCTGAGGTCCTCTACATGTTGTCGGTATAGGATAAGCTTGACATCCCGAGTTTCCCACTCGCCTTGAACTTGCCGGATGATCAGGTCAGAATCTCCCATAATCAGTAAGTCTTTGACATCCTGATCGATTGCCATATGTATGCCCATAATGCAGGCTTCATATTCAGCTGTATTATTTGTGTAGAAGAAATGAAGTCTAGCTGTGGCGGGATAATGCTGACCGGCAGGTGAGATCAAAATTGCCCCAATCCCTATACCCTTGGCGTTCACGGCTCCGTCAAAGAACATCTTCCAAACATGAGCTTCCTCCGAGATCATTTCTACGGTGTTTACTTCTTCATCTGGGAAGTAGGTATCCAATGGCTGGTATTCCTCATCGACCGGGTTTTCGGCCAAATGATCTGGTAACGCCTGGGCTTTCATTGCCGTGCGAGTGACATAAACTATGTCGAATTCCGTAAGCAAGATTTTCCATTTAGCCAGTCTCCCAGTAGGCATTGGTTTCTGAAATATATACTTCAAAGGATCCAACCTGCTTATGAGGAACGTAGTGTGGGCTTGGAGATAATGCCTCAGCTTTTGTGCAACCCATGTGAGAGCGCAGCATGTCCTTTCCAGCAGAGTGTATTTGGCCTCGTAGCCGGTGAATTTCTTGCTCAAGTAGTAGATTGCTTGCTCCTTCTTTCCGGTTATGTCGTGTTGCCCGAGGACGTAGCCAAAAGAGTTCTCCAAGACTGTCAGATACAAGAAAAGTGGCCTCCCTGGTTCTGGAGGGACCAAGACTGGGGGATTCGAAAGGTACTCTTTGACTTTATCAAAGGCTTCTTGACATTCCGTTGTCCACTTAATCGCCGCATATTTTCTTAACAACTTGAATATGGGCTCACACGTGCTTGTCAGCTGGGCAATAAATCGACTGATGTAGTTCAGCCTGCCCAAAAGACTTATCACGTCTTTCTTCGTTCTCGGGGGAGGTAGATCTTTGATAGATTTTATCTTAGTCGGATCTAGCTCGATACCTCTCCTGCTTACGATGAAACCCAAAAGTTTACCCGACGGAACTCCGAAAGCGCATTTGGCTGGATTTAGCTTCAAGTCATACTTCCTTAGCCTCTCGAAGAATTTCCTCAAGTCTTGGATGTGATTATCCTGCGTCCTGGACTTGACTATTACATCGTCCACGTACACCTCTATTTCCTGATGCATCATGTCATGGAAAATGGCGGCCATAGCCCTCATGTAAGTAGCCCCAGCATTCTTTAGACCAAATGGCATGACCCGATAACAGTAGGTGCCCCAAGGCGTGGTGAAAGCGGTTTTCTCGGCGTCCTCTTCATCCATCAGTACCTGATGATACCCAGCATAACAATCTACAAAAGACTGTATCTCGTGTTTGGCACAATTATCAACGAGGATGTGGATGTTGGGAAGCGGGAAATTATCTTTGGGACTTGCTCTGTTCAGATCTCGGTAATCTACACATACCCGAGTTTTCCCGTCCTTTTTCGGTACTGGAACCACATTCGCCAACCATGTTGTATATTGGACTACCCGGATCACTCCTGTTTTCAGTTGCTTGGTGATCTCCTCTTTAATTTTGTCACTGACCTCGGTTTTGAACTTTCGTTGCTTTTGTTGAACCGGAGGACAATCAGGATGAATTGGCAATTTGTGAACCACTAGATCGACACCTAGTCCCGGCATGTCATCATATGACCAAGCAAACACGTCTTTGAATTCGAAAAGAAGTTGAATTATCGCCTCTCTCGTTTTCTTGTCCGTGTGAATGCTTATCTTGGTCTCCCGGATTTCTTCCGGGGTTCCTAAATTTACCGGTTCAGTGTCATTTAGATTCGGCTTAGGTTTATTCTCAAAATATTCCAACTCTCGGTTTATCTCCCTAAAAGCCTCTTCCGCATCATATTCTGGTTCTGGGTTCATTAATTCGCAGTTAAATAGTTCATTGTGATCTGGGCGTGAAGTCCGCAAGCATGTTATATTTAAAGCCGCATTATTAGGACTGAAAAGGAAGATGAAAGGAAAACTAATAAAAATCAGAACAAAGAAAGAATAGGAAAGTAATGATGATTTTTTTTGTATATTTTCTTTGGAAAATTTGGAAGACAACAACGTTTACAACCAGGAACAACAATTGAAAAGAAGAAAACGTTCGAGTCATGTCCCGGAGATAACTTGTGATACAGGAAAGGTGGCAGGACAGATCTACCCGGACTTCCGTCTAGTTGGGAATGGCGTGATCTCCCAGTTTTGGAGTTTGGCGTTTGGCCCCATGTACATCATCTCAGCAGTGCTCGTGCCTTCGCCTGGTTGAACCATGTGGACCTCGTAAAGCATTTCCCTCATTGCCCCACATATTTCCTCGATTTCCTCAGCTGTGAAGACCTCATCATCTTCTTCTTCAGCGTACCTTGGCCTGACGAAAGTCGCATGTAAATCCGGCAGTGGTTGAGGCAACTTCCAGCCCTCATTTCTCCTTTTCTTTGCCCATTTTTCGTCTGTTGGAGTAGGTTTGAAACCTAGTCCAAAAGGTTTCTTGATGACTGATAAAGTAATGGGTTCCGTCATTCCCTGAAGGGTTCGTCCAAGTCCCTTCCCTGGCCTAAATCCGTGTCGGATCATCTCTTTGGCCACCATAACCGAAGCGTTAGACAAGAAAGGCTGGGGGCAAGGTACTCCCTCTTCGTGCTTCTCTGCCAATACCACCTCGAAAGCTTGATATACCGTATGCTCACTCCCTTCTCTTGGTTCAAGATACGGGATGGATAGGTCCCGATAAATGGCATGTTCGTCTTCCCCATGAACCACGATCTCTTGGTCTTCATACTCGAACTTCACCATCTAGTGAAGAGTGGAAGGCACGGCTCCTGCCGCATGGATCCAAGGCCTGCCGAGGAGGAAATTGTAAGATGTGTCCATGTCGATCACTTGGAAAGTGACTCGAAATTCAACTGGTCCTATGACCAGCAGCAGGTCTATTTCTCCCGTGGTGTCTCTCTTGATGCCATCGAAAGCTCTTACGCAGACGTTGTTGGGTCGGATTCTTCCAGTCTCAATTTCCATTCTTTGCAGCGTGGAGAGCGGGCAAATGTCAACACCTGATCCCCCATCCAGCATTACCCGCTTGACATAGTAGTCCTCACATTTGACTGTTAAATGCAATGCCTTGTTGTGTGCTACTCCTTCCGGGGGTAGATCGTTCTTGCTGAAGGAGATTTGGTTGACGGCGAAGAATCTTTCTGTCATCCGCTCTAATTGCTCTACCGAGGTTTCAACCGGCACATATGCCTCATTCAGGGTCTTCAGTAAGATCTTTTGATGCTCGGCCGACCTTGTCAATAATGATAGCATGGACACCTGCTCAGGGTGCTTGCGCAACTGATCTATCACTTCGTAATCCGGCATTTTCATTTGTTGGAAGAACACTTTCGCCTCTTCAACACTCACAGGCTTCTTTGGAGGAAAGCGCCTTTGTGTGGCGTTGTTCAGTTCTTGGGTATTTGAGTACCCTCTAATGAAAGTACTTTCTGGAAGTTCTCCCACGACCTCTTTCCCTTTGTACATCACCAAAGTCTTTTTATAATTCCACGGCACTGTGGTCAGGTTGGTCATTGGCTTTTGTGGCACGCGTCCGATAACCACTGGCTCATTCAGCCGAGGTGGTTGAATCGTCCCCCGGACCACATAGGCCCCTTTTGGCACGTACATAGGTTTTGTCTTTTTGATCCCGAAGTTCTGCGTATTCTTGGCTTGACCTCGCGGTATGTAAAGAATTCCACCCTTTGCTGGTACCGCTTTCTTCTCCACCTTCTTTTCAAGCTTGCTCTCTGCAACCTTGGCCTCCTCCCCCTTTTCTGATTTCTGGTCTATCTCAGGCCTCTTCCCCGTGTCGACAATGGCAATTATGGCTTTCAAAGCAGGGTCGAACTCTTTGTCTTCACAAATCATGCCGATCAGCGGCCCATTATTGTGAGCGGGCAATGGATTGTTAGTCACATTCGGGATCTCTTCGTCCCTTAGCAATATTTCCCCTGCTCTATCAAATTTTTGACCACCCTTTTCAATGACCAGCAGTCGTTTGTATCATGCCCCTCGGCCCCTGAATGATAGGCGCATCTGACTCCGGCTTTGTAAGAAGGAGATGTCGGGTTTTGCCTTGTTTGAGGGATGGGTTGCAAGAAACCCAACTGGACCAACTTTGGGAACAAAGTTGAGTATGGCTCACCGATGGGCGTGAAAGTCCGCCGTCGAGGTGGCTCTTGGGGGCGGTAGTTATTTTGCGGGGGTTGTGGGTTATAGTGGTTGCGGTAGTGAGGCTGATTTCTGGGAGGTGGAGCTGGGCCTCGGTTGGCTTGTTGTGGTGGATGGTTATAAGGTTGGGCATTCATGACCATATAAGGTTGATGAGCATATGCCGAATTTGAATGGGGGTAATAGTGTTGTGGGGCTCTTCCCGGAAAATGGGGCCTGGGATGACGATACTCCCTTGCTTCAGAGGCTGCCATAGTCGTTTCTTCTTTCTTCTTCCCCCTTGTTGTTCCTCCAGACCCACTTTGGACGGCCTGGGAGGTTGCCCTTATGGCTGCTTGACTCAAAATCCTTCCCGTTTTCAAACCGTTCTCCACCATCTCTCCAATCTTGATCGCTTCCGCGAATGGCTTACCCATGACCGACATCATGTTCTGGAAATAGTCAGACTCTTGAGCCTGGAGAAAGGTAGTGACCATTTCCACTTCATCCATGGGAGGCTTCACTCTCGATGCCTGTTCACGCCACTTAATAGCATACTCTCTAAAGCTTTCTGAAGGCTTCTTCTTCAAATTTGAAAGAGAGTTTCGGTCTGGCGCAATGTCGATGTTATACTGGAATTGTTTTACAAAATCTCTGGCGAGATCATCCCATATATGCCATCGGGACATTTCCTGATCCATATACCATTCCGAGGCTATCCCTACTAAACTTTCCCCAAAGTATGCCATTAGCAGTTCTTCTTTTCCGCCGGCTCCCCGCAATTGGTTGCAGTATTTCTTAAGATGTGCAATGGGGTCACCGTGCCCATCGTACTTCTCAAACTTGGGGGTCTTGAAACCCGTTGGCAGGTGTATGTGAGGAAACATGCATAGGTCGGCGTAAGAGACGCTCTTTTGCCCGCTCAATCCTTGCATATTCTTCAGACTTTGCTCAAGGCTTCTCATCCTTTTGGCCATCTCGTTTTGTTCTACAACTCTGGGGTTCTGATCCTGCCCTGGTACAAGCTCGTACTGAGGTGGTAGAGGATTAGTACTGGTAGAGAACCTATTTGGTTCCATTGAGAACGACGGTGCTTGGAATGTAAAAGAGGATGAGTCAAGGCTTGGCTTGTACGTGGCAGGCTGTGCCGTAGCTGGGCAAGGCGATGCAGTAAAGATGTTCATGCTTGCATCATTGGCCGACATTCGGGGATGAGGCTCAGAAGGTGATCCTGCAGAGAAGGCGGAGGTGGCTGGGTACCCAAATGGGGTAGCAGGGTAATTTATGGGAACATTAGAAGTCCCACTTGACCTGGAGAATAGTTCAGGGAATCCGGGGACGACACTTGGCGGCTCTTTCCCATTGTTCCAGTCATCCAGCATTTCCAACATGCGGAGCCGTAGGATCCTATTTTCCTCCGCAATTGCGGATTCAGGTGTGAGGACGGCCGAGATTGAGCTCTCTTCAGAGACGGGGACTGTTTGCAATGGAATTTCCGACGACATTTCCACACTTCCTTTTGACCTGGTGAAATAAGTGTGAGTACTGCTTCTAGTCCTAACAATAGGTAGTTGAACACCTTTCCTTGATCTCGTGAAGTATGAGTGCGAGGCCAGACTTTCACCAAACCAACCGTCTTTTCAAAAAACCCTGGGAAAATGCTCAATGACAAACGCACGGTTAATTCTGCAGCAAATAATAGATAGTTAATCTCACGTTGGGCATGATGCACCTATACAGTTAAGTGGATTACTATATGTTTGCTACGAGAGCATGCGTCATTCCGGCATTTTTTCTCTTATTAGTTTTTCCCCCTTTTTTTCTTTTCTTTTCTTTTCTCTTTTGTTTTCCTTTTATTTTTTATTTTTTATTTATTTTCGTAGTAAAAGAAATGCGACTTTTCTTTTGTAGTAAAAGAAATGCGACCGGATCCGATGAGGATTGCCTACGTATCACGATGCCTACGTGAATCAGATCATTACGTAGTTCGAAAAATACAAATGGACGTAAAAGAAACAACCTCTTCATTGTTGAAATGTTCTATTACAAGCTACATTCTGCAAAAGAAAAAGCAAACTTGGAAAATGAACCTAGACTCAAAATAGATTGAAAATCACCTTGATGAAAAAAACAGGCAGAAGATGCTAAAATACAGATTTGACCTATGAATGCATTATGGTTTTAAAAATTGGTTTCCGCGGGGCATCGTTCGGCCTCGCCGCGGTCCTAGGCGTGAGATCCCTCTCAAGTTGCTCCAGCTCGTGCATAGTCTGCTTGACATAACCCATTACTGCCGAGAGGACGGTAGCGCTGGACATGTTCTCACATCGTAGGACATCGTCTGGTGATGGCATGGGCAATGGCCTTGATCCTATCTCTGGTTTGCTTCTTCTCTATGAGTAGGTGCCTTATCTGATCACTGCTCGTCTTGAATACCTGTGAGTCCTGTATGTGCTGATCCCTCAACTGTCGCACTTCTTCCTTCATTTGGGCCAACAAGTCGTAACAGTATCTACTCTCCATTTGGAAATCTCTGGCCTGCTTAACTGCTTTAAACTCAAGTGTAGCCATCTCCCTTTTTATTTTGGAAACAGCCTTCTCGTGATCACGTTTCAATTGGTTCAAACATCGGCGATGCTTATCTACTCTTGTTTTCCACCGTGCCTTGAATTCTGTCATGACCTTTTCGGATTCTTCTAACCTGTCTCGCCATTCCGTGATCTCTCTTTTCAAACCTTTTATCAACCGCTGGTCTGATTGACTTCTGGGTTGCTCATCAAGAGACAATCTCACTTTTTGGACTTTGGCCTTAAGTTCTTCATTCTCTTGGATCAACCTATTCTTTTCGCTTCGATTCGCTGCGATTTGTACGCTGTTATCGAATTTCAAACTATCTATTTGTAGCTTCAAATCGCCAATCTCCGCTCGATAACTCTTCTCTTTTGCTAACCAGTTCCATTGCCCTTGGGATGATTCTACGAAATCTTTGAGATGCGGCCTCTTAGCCGGTCTTTCGTAAGACAGGCTACCTCTAAACCAAGCGTGATATCCTGGGGCGACTTCCCCTTTTGCCGTATCGATCACACAAGTGTTTGCTGTCAGATGTTGGCATTCACTCCAGATTTGGCGAACTTCCTCTTCAGGGAAATGACCGTGCGGACTGATTTCAATCACTTGGGTACTCAAATCTTCATCTTTCGGTACCACTTGGTACCTCCCAAGTTGCCTCAAAACCCGATACGGTGCATAGGGTTGGATACTTTTCAGTCCCATCAACAGAAAGTGAGGCCAGGTTGCCGGCATGTATATGATTTCCTCGATAGGTGACCATCCGAACGTCCATTGGATTTGGCTGGCAGTGAGAGTTCGGAGAAATGAAGTCCATGATGTGACTCCCTCAGGTAAATTGAGCCCTTTGATTCTCGTGTAGAATTCTCCAATACAAGTTTTCTCTGGCGAACCATAACCCACAAGTGAGGAGCGATGACATAAATGATCGGTCATCCATACTTGCAACAGTAGGTTACATCCTTCGAAGAAGTCACCCCTGGCTCGACAAACAGTGAGAGCCTGGAAAATGTCAGCCATAATCATAGGCGCCAGAGTACTTTTATCTTGGGTAAGCAAAGTACTGACAACCCCAGTTATTCTTAGATCGATGTTGCCATCCTTCCTTGGGAACACTATAAGACCTAAGAAAGCCGTCATGAAAGCCAATTGCCTGTGTTCGTCCCATTTTTGCCGGTTGCCTTTACTACATAGTTTGAAATCCGGCTTATTGAACCCACCCTCATGACCGTATCTAGCATACATGAGATGGAGACTGCAGAAGCCTTTGGCAAGATCTGGATGGTGAAATTTTCGGGGTATTTTCAGAAAGTCCAAAAATCGGTGTACCGTGACGGCTCTAGGTGCAATCAAGTACTTGAACCTTAACGGAGCTTCATCACCCCCAATGTATCCCGTTATTTCCTCCAGCGTCGGGGTGAGTTCGAAGTCTGAAAAATGGAATACATTGTGCGCCGAGTCCCAGTAAGTGACCAATGATCTGATAATATCACCCCGAGGCTGAATGTCTAGTAAATCCGGGAGATTTTTCAGATATTTCCTCACTTTGCCTTGCCCCTCTTTGCCTAAGTCATTCCACCATAATCGCAACTCAAAAGGGATCTTGGTCATTATTGAAAACGATTCATTTTGTATCGTGCTCATCCTGCACATTTATTTAAGGCGATAAACTTATTAGACTCAAAAAATTAAAATTATCTAGATTTTTTTGAAAACGGGAGGTTGGACCCGCCGAGGGTTGCCTATGTATCTCACCCCGTGCGAGAATCAAACCGGCGTAGTTCGGTCATAGAGAAAATTAAATAAACCTAGTAATCAAGAATAAGCATTTTTATTGTTTTTTTGGAGAAAGATAAATACTAAAAAAAATATTTTTTTTTTTTGTTTTTTTTTTTGCAATATTTGGACTATTAGTCCGAATTTATAAAAGGGTATTACAAAAGAAACAACACATTTTTGAATTATGAGTTTTCCATTTTTTTTATTTTTTTATTTTTGAAATAAATACCCTCTTTTTTCTTAAAAGAAAAGAAACAATTTTTATATGTTTTTTTTTAATCAGACTAAAAGGCAACTTTTGGTTTTATTTTTCCAAAATAAGTAATTATCTCCCCTACGCTGCTATTTCCCCTTTTTTTTTAAGAACCGGTCGACATGCGGAACCGAAGCAAATAAATGCATAACACAGATAGGAATGCAGCATGATGGTCTTTCCATTTCAGGTTGCCTGTCCTAGACGGACCCAACCCCTGTGTTGAGTCCCCTAAGTCAAATGCAACATGATGCAAATAAGCGTTCCTACTAGGGATCCGGCATGAAGTCGAGTTATACTAGGTTTAAACCTTGGTATTTGTTCTAGACTGTGTACCCGAGCGGACAACTCGAGTCGAGGAGGGGCAACTTACCGGGAACCAAAAGGCCGTCCGGCTTCGTAACTTATCCGTCCTCTTTCTTATTTCGGGTATTGACACTAACAGAATAGGGAGTCTCGACCAGCGAGCTTCTCCCCGGAGGTGAAGAGAGAAGGGTTTCGGCACAGTTTATATACAGTTCAGATAATATCAAAGCAGTAAAAAAAACATTGCAGCACGTTATGTCAAAACATGTAATAAATATCAGATAATAAAGCCAAATATAAAAATTATTCTAAGCTCGAATTCTTGAACCCTGAACCGGAGGTTCTGGGTATACATTCCCCAGCGGAGTCGCCAGAGCTGTCACACCTCCTTTTTGCGCGCCCCGCCCCGAGGGGTAAGATGCGCGGGTGGAGTTTTTCCAATTTAAGTGACAATATTCGAAATGGGATTATTTATTTAATTCAGAGTCGCCACTTGGGAAAGGTTTGGCTTTTGGTGTCCCAAGTCACCGGTTTATCTTGAATCCCAAATCGAGGAAATTTTCGACTTTTCCAAATGAAGTCTGCGAACCAGAAATTCTAAGTAAGGAATTCTGTTGACCCGAGGGAAGGTGTTAGGCACCCTCGAATCCCGTGGTTCTAGCACGGTCGCTTAAATTGTTATAATGGCTAAATATCTGATTTAAATACATGTTGTGACTTATGTGCTTTTATTAAGTTTTAACCGCTTTTATTATTATCATTTACTTTTATAGAATTGCAACGTCGTGAAAATGTATCTCGAACCACGTCACAATCAATGCACCCGTAGTTGTTAACACATTTCGACTCCGTTGAGATTTGAAATTGGGTCACATAAATGCGCACCCGAATTTAAGAATGTGATTTGATTAAGTCGCGCCTAAAGAATCTAACGCGTTATTGTCTTCGGGGAGGGCAGTGGAATTCACTAAACAGCCCGTCCCAAATTCTAAGTATTTATTATGACCAATTATTGAGGGCCCCGCAATTTGCCTTTTGATTTGGCGAGGCTCGTCTCATTATTTTAGAAGGGTACCCTACAAGAACTACATTTTACTACATTTATCTTTTAAGGGAAGGATGATGCCGAATTTTGCTGGTTTAGACAAATACGGACTGAATCCTTATTATGTTTGCAGAACCTAAACTTGTTTGATTACTTGATTGATTGTTCATGAGGTGAGAGCTACGGCATGCTTTGTCTTCAACAAGTGAATATGCTTATTAATTCGCTAAGTGAGATTGCAAACAAACTAACAACATATATTGAGTTATGTTTTAATGACCTCCAAGTTCTATTCTTAACACTCTAACCTATTCGAAATTGATAAAGAAATCGGCTGTTTTATTAGGAAAAATTACTACTAATTGAACTCAAAAATAATTATCAGTTTTTCTCAACAATCATTACATCATTTCGAAATAAAAATCTGTAACGAAACCCAGTATCGAACCTGTATTGGAACGAATGAACTGACAAGAGAACTGGCATTCATAGCCATACTCTTAGTGTGACTGTATGGGAGTTTGTTTGGGGATACATTTATCCCGGACCCCAGTATCGCAGTTTTGTCAATTCAGTGGTCTAGGCAAAATACATACAATGCTTACCATGACTCTATGTTATACAGTCATACTAAATCAAACAAGTGTTATACTTGAACTGAATGTATACTAAATCAAAACATGTTGTCCATGTCATACTGTCATTACTATTGAGCCATGCTATCTAACAGTTCATCTTAAACAAAATGTATGCTAGTTCCTACAGAATATTTGCAGTTCACAGTAAGAATACAGGCCCAAACAACATTCGAACTATCTTTTTACACCAATGCTATAACATAAACTGGCGTTCATTCCTTTATTTCTGCTTCAACTTCAAACTTTCAACAATACAAGGTTCAAAGGTCGTGTACCTGGGAATATTTGCAATTGAAGAAAAAGGGCAATCAGTAGAGTAACAATGAACAAATGCAGCAGCAGTAACAGCACCAACAGCAACAGGGCAGAATAGCAGCAGGCAAAACAAATAGCAAGAAACAGGCTCGAGTGCAGAGATGCAAATATGGCCAATAGAAGGTAATAGCCAAATAGCAGCAACACCCAGTGGAATAGAAACAGAAATCCAAACAGACCAGACCAGTAGTAAACCAATGAAAACACTCGACTAATAGACACAACTGGAATTTCAAAGAATCAGAATTGATTTGAAACAGGTTTAACAACTAAAACCCAGTAATAATAGGAGGAAAAAGCTTCTGATTGTTGGTTGTATAGCTTCTATCCCTTAACCTCTCTCTATCTGTGTTTTTGTTTTTCCTTTTCAGCTCTTAAAGTTCCCAATCCCCTCACTGTGTGTGTATATTTTCTTTTCAGGTCTGATCCTCTCTCTGTATCTCTTTTTTTTTTTTATTCTCACAGTGTATGTATATCTTCCTCCCCCTCTGCCTCTAATTCTGTCTCCTTTTATAAGCCTCGACACCATCTCTTTTAACAGCCTCTTTTCCAAATGTCACAGTACCCCTCCCATGTGTCTTTTACCTTTTCAGATCCCAATTAGTTATTTAAGTATATAACCCCATCAATATTCCCTGGCAGGCTTTCCTTTCCTATTTTATTAACTAAAAGCAAGCATGGGTAGTAGAATATATCTGACAGCATATGCTGTCAAACCATTTCTAAATCAAAAGCCCTTTGTACAGGGACCAGGCTGTGCACAATGCACATGCTGTGCACAAGTGCACATGCTATCAACTCAGATTTCAATTACAGATCAAGCCTTAGGTTTCTGAAATCATATTAACAACTATAAGTAACTGAACTTGGTTCTTAATTGATTCAGGCAAATGTTCAACAGAAGCAAATCGATTTATTTTGTTCAGGCAGTTGAAACTAATTGACGACTCATGTCGACTCGACTATATTAGCATTAAAATACACAATCGTAGCCAAAAATCAGACATTCAAAGTATAGGGCACATGACTTGAATTGTACTGGCTAAACAAAATTATACTTCAAGGAATCAGTTAATGAATACAAATTTGGAACACGACCAGTACACATGCCTTATCAGAATAGGAGGGGTTCAAACAAACAACGTGGTTCAAGCAAAGTGGACAAACAGAAGTTGGTAAAAATTCAAAGATACAAATTGAAACAAAACATGAACAGCCATTCAATCACTCACATGGACCAAACAGAAATAAAGAAAGCAAGCAAGACTCACCTCAAGTCTTGAAAAATCAAAAACCTTGACTCGGACTTGGACAGACTTTCTTAAGGGTGAACGGACTTTAATCGAAGTGTTTCTCAGATGAGAAACACTTTGATTAAGGTCTATTAGACCTTAATCTCTTTGGTTTGGACGGACATAGGCCAGTGATGAAGAACTACAAAGTTCCAAACTCAGATCCGGAATTCATACTCCCCTGGTCAGATTCGGACCAAACCAAGTATGGTTTGGTCACGAGGGGGGTCTGGGGAGTGTCTGGTATGAATTTAGGGCAGATTGGTGTAGATTAGGTTCCGACTCGAATCTTCGAATGAAGATTCGAGAAGGTGAGATAGGATTCGAGGTGTGTGGTTGACAGATTTGGGTTCAGGATGTCAAGGGGGTTCTACGGTGTTAGGGGCGAGGTCACCGGCGTCCGTGCCGCCGGCTTCCATGGTGAAGGATACAGGGGCGGCTCTAGGGTTTGATGGGGAATGAGGTTGAAGACGGAGGCTGGGGTTAGGATAGGGGGGCAGGGTATGTTACGGGCTTATATATGGCTGGAAGGGGTTGATCTTAGCCGTTGGATGAGGCGAGATGGAAGGCTCAAATCTTTCTTTTGATGAGGAAACGGCGTCGTTTCTCATTCAGAGCTTGGGGGTCAGTTTGGATAAGACGGGTCGGGTTAGTTAGTGGGTACGGGGTGTGAGATCTTGGCCGTTGGATCAGTTTGTTTTGAATGGTTGAGATGGATCGGCCTTGAAATGACGTAGTTTTGGTGTTAAACTACGTCGTTTTGTGTCCTGGGGGTGGGCTGTTCGGACTGGGGGTTTGGGCTGTTCAATTGGGCTCCAGATTTTTGAAATGGGCACGACCCAAATTCATTTTATAACAAATTTTGTCTTCTTTTTCTTTATTTCTAATTTCCTAAATACACAAACTAATTAAATAAAACCAAGCACCACTAATTAACACTTAACATATTTATTTCACGCGGATAAAATGTTAAAAGTAGGCAAAATTAAACACGGCAACAAATCAGGACAAAAGAAAAAATGCGTATTTTTGTAATTTTCCATCTAACAAACGGGTCATGGTTTAAATTACGCATGACACATACATTTTTAATTCTTTTTGGAGCGATTGTCGCGTAAAACAAAAATCACGTGCTCACAGCAGCCCAATCAAAATACCCGGCCAAGTCCAGTATGCATACAACCAAATCCAAAGACGCCGTATGGGCACTTCAAATCTGGGCCTTTGATTCGTTTCAATCAAACGGTCCAGTTCAGCCATTGCTTAAATGAAACGACGGCGTTTTAAGCTATCAGATCTGAACCGTTCATCTATCTTGATCCAACGGCCTCAGGAACTCATCCAAACCCGATCCATATCACCCCCGGGCTGACCCCTTTCCCCCAACTTAAACCAAACGACATCGTTTGGTTAAGTGAATTGATCTTAACCGTGCATCTTAATTGATCCAACGGATGAGATCAATCCACCCCACTCATATATAACTCCAATCCACACCCTAGCCCCCCAAACCAAATACCCCACCCATGTGTCCTGTTCATCATCTATTTCAAGAGGTCTGATGAACTCCTCCATTTACCATCGTACACCGCCTACCGGAAATCGCCTCACGGCGGTTCCGGTAGTCTAAACAACCCCACCTTAACACCCTCGACTCCTCACAACCCCCTCTTTACGGATCTAGTGTCAGTTTCCTTCGAATCAGTCCCCAACCCTTCGAATCTTAAATCGAAGGTTGGCCTGAAAACCTTATCTTCTCCAATGGCCTCAAAATTAACACCACAGCTTCCCCTAACTACCCTCACTACGGATTGTTAATAGCATGGTTCGAATCCTCCTGGAACTGCTCGAATCTTCATTTGAAGATTCAAGTGAAACCTGACCCTATCCCAACCTACCTCAAACTCACACCAGTTATCCACCTGACCCCCCTCGTGCCTAGAACACCACTGGTTTGACTCGAATATACCTAGAAATGTTCGGATTTGAAATCAAAAAAATCTGATACCCTAAAAATTTCCAGTCATGGAATTTTTCCAATTCAAGTGAGGGATTGAGGTCTAAGAGACTTTAATCGAGGTATTCTCAATTGAGAATACTTCGAATAAAGTCTGTTCAGCCTCAAAAAAGGTCCGAATCCAAGTTGAGTCTGAGTCCGTGTAAATTTAAAGATTCAGAGGTATTTTTCCTATTTCTTTTTGTTTCCTACGTGTATATTGTTGCCTATTTTAGTTGTCTGTGTAATTTTTCATATTTGTTTCATTTGATTCTATGATTCTGTCTCATACCTGTTTATTTGATCAGAATTGTGGCATTGTTTCTATTTGTTGTGATTGTTTACAATATGTGTAATCGACTCGATTAAATTCGTCGATTAGTTATATTATGGATCCCCATTTTTGAAAATGCTGATTGAAATAATCTGTTTATATTTTTTGACAAATGTTGTAAATAGTCAGTTGATTAATACTCGTCAATTAAATCATCCTTATAGCTCAATGAGTCTGTCAAATGAATGTTGTGTGTGTGTTGATTTTTGAACATTAAGTTTCAGGGCATTGTCAGTATATTGACAATGCTCCTGTGTTTGTTTGATTTTAGTTCAATGTTGAAGTTCAGTTTGAATTGGTATGCTGAATTCAGTGTAATATTAATGTGATGTTAGGTTTGAATTCAAGTTTACAAGGGTCGATTAAATACAACTGTGTTAAGATTTGATTAGATAATGTTAATAGGATTGGTTATAGCTGTTTGAACAGAGTGTAGAATCTGTTCTGAGTTTGTATTAAGAACAGTAATTACAGTAGGATTTCAGGGATATTTGAGGAATAAAACAGTGAGAGTAATTTGATAATAGTAGTGTGCTGATAGTGGAGTGTAATGGATATAATTTAATGTAATAATGGGAAACAAAGGGTAATGGGAATGCTGAAAATCAGGAAAAGATCACTTAATGGGATTTAAAGTGGTAAAAGCAGATTTTAATGGGGTTTTCTGGTTTTTAAAAGAAGAAGGGGGTCCAGGCAGCACTAAAAGGAAAGGGGCAGACCTGTATAAATACAGGATCTGTTTTTGAGAGAAAGGGGACTGAGATTTTAATACATACAGAAATACATATACACAGAGAGAAAATCTGGATAGAAGTTAAGAGAGGAAAAAACACACAAAAGCAGAAACAGAAATCTGAAAAGGAAGAAGAAAAATAGAAAAAAGAAACAGAAAAAAAAAAAAGCACACTCATATACACATAGAGTCTGAGACAGATAATAAAAAAGGGAAAGGGAAATCTGAAACATTGTTTTTCTGGAATCTGCCCGGGTCTGTTTGTTGATACTGCTTGGTTTTAAAATCTGAAATTCTTTAAGAAGCTTTGCTCCTGTATATCTGGGTTCCTCGGGTCCTGTTTTTGTTGCTCAAATCTGTGGAAATACTGGTATTCTGCTGATTTTGTTACTGCTGCTACTGCTGAAATTTACCCCTTCTGCCCTCATTTTCTAGGTACATATTTTAAGATTCATGTTGTGAAAAGAACATTGGAAGAAAAAAATGAAGTTTGGGATTATAATTATGTCTTTTACTCGTTTTAATCTATTAGTTTAAATTTCAGTTTTGGTTTAGTTATTTAACATGGTAGTATGTTTGACATAATGTCTATAGTTAATCATTCCCATTTGAAGTTTGTATAAGTGTTGTAATAGTGTTATATATTTCAGAATTTCATTATGTATAGTTTTGATTGAATTATCAAAAAAATAGGAAATATGGCATAAAGTTGGCCATTAATTAAGTCTTGTGGCATTGTTAGTTAAGTAAAGAATAGTATGGAAATGGCAAAAACTATATCGCTAGCCTATTTTTTTTAACCATCCGATTTAGTTGTAGATCAAATGATGTTAGTTTTATTTTGTTCATATATGACATAATAATGGTTATGCTTATAATCAATAGTTGAAAGATGCATTAGTACAATCCGCCGTTATGTTCACAATGTTGAAATATGGTGAATAATGTTATATGTAATATCATCTTATGGTGAATAATGTAATATCATCTTATTAAGTCAACAGGTAGATTTGTTCTCTTTCTTAATAACATATGGCCTAGGAATTTATACAATGCGAAAATTAGTGTTTAGCAATAGTTCACATAGATTGAGAATCGAATTGGTTTGATTATGTATATCCCAAACTCATTCATAAGCAGAATTAATCAAAATAATTATGTCTATCGGATTAGGAACAAGCAATGTAGAAGGAGATTGGATTTATAATGTGTAACAATTTTAAGAGTGTAAAAATAGCATTCGTTACAAATAGAACGATGAAAATTCTTTAAAAATATCACTTCTTTGCATGAATCGATTTTTTTAGTTTTATACGCCATTCACATTTTGAATATACATATATTATATTTACAAGAAAAATGGTAGTATTAATCATACGTTTATTTTTACTCTTAAAATTTGAATGGCTCGGAGGAATATAATTCACACGCGAAAATATAATTAGCGGTCAACACTTAATAAATTGTGAATTCTTTTCAAAGAATTTAAGGGTATCTCAAATAAGGATTTCTCATGATTTTCATATAAAATAATATGGATGTAATAAACAATTTGTAAACAAATTTATACTACCATCAAGAATTTGTGACTAGGGATACGTTCACGTAACCTGATTATATTTCTAAAAGCAATTCGGATTATGCGTTCGCGCAACTTCGAGCGAATATTTAATAAAAGGAATTTTTCGGAGAATAGCAAATTAATTTCCTAAAAACCCGAGATGTACAGTTCATTGTTTAATCATACAAGGGCGACGATGTTCTTAATTTTCTTTTTAATTTTGAACGTATGGTTTTTTTTAATAAAAAATATAAAAAATATTATCAACCTTTTTGTGTACACGTATGCGTGACACGATTCTATACAATTATAAAAGGTATATAATATGAATATACGTACGCGTGATTCGTTTATATAATTGTAAACAATCTAAACAAAGCGGTAATAAAATCAGGTAACAAGATAAAGGGTATTTAGTAAATCAAGATAATTAAGCCAAATATAAAAATGGTTAGGCGACCGTGCTAGAACTACGGAATTTGGGAATGCCTAACACCTTCTCCCGAATTAACAGAATTCCTTACTCAGGATTTCTGGTTCGCAGAATAACAAACAGAGTCATATTCTCCTCGATTCAGGGATTAAAACCGGTGACTTGGGACGCCTTAAAATTCCCAGGTGGCGACTCTGAAACAAATAAACAAATCCCGTTTCGACTGTCCTTCAATTGGAGAAAACTCCCTACGCGCCCCCGCGGGCGCGGTAAAAAGGAGGTGCGACAGCTCTGGCGACTCTGCTGAAGATTTTTATGTAACCCAGAACCACTGGTTCAGGGTTTAAGAATTCGAGCTTAAAATAACTGTTATAGTTGGCTTTATTTATTATTTGATTTTTACATGATTATATGCTCAATATGCTAAATGAAATTTTTACTGCTTTAATATTATTTGAATTGTGCATATACAATTGCTACGAAACCCCCTTCTTTCTGAGTCTTCTGAATTTATGGTGCACACGTGCGCGTGGCCCACCTTTCTGTTAAAGGTCATACCAAATAAGACGAAGTTGGGACAAGTAACTAGGCCGGGTAGACTTTCGTGCTCCCGATGAGGAAATCAATGTCATCAACGGATGTTGTTCTTTCAACTTCTTGTATTCAAGGTTCGGAAAGCCAGATGGATTTGAAATTCACGAGAAAGGCCTTACTAACAAGCAAAACAAAGACACCTGGCAGATTCACCGTCGCTTATCCTTCATAGTGGCTTTTCTAGGAATCATGGTCTTCCCAAACAAAGAGCGAACAATTGATATTCGCACCGCGAAAGTTGTGCAGGTCCTCACCACCAAGGAAAATCATACCCTTGTCCCAATCATTCTCTCAGACATTTATTGGGTGTTGACTTTATGTAAATCAGGAGCAAAAGTCTTCGAAGGATGCAAAATTTTGTTGCAAATGTGGGTGATTGAACATCTCCAGCATCAGCCCAAGATCATACAGTATGGGCCAAGCAATGATAATTTCATCGAGAGTTATGAGGAAAGAATAAAAGATTATAAGTCCCCAGAAGGGATAGAAGCATGGGTATCTCATCTAAGGGCTTTAATGGCAAATCAAATTGAGTGGACTTTGGGATGGCTCCCGATGAGGGAAGTGATACACATGTCAACCTCAAGTAGTTATTTGCTACTATTGGGATTGAGAAGCATCCATCCATATGCGCCACTAAGAGTTCTAAGACAACTAGGGAGATACCAAGTAGTTCCTGATGATGAAGATTTGAGTATGCAAGTAATCGAATTACACCCGGAAGCCACTATTCCCGAGGCTCTAATTCAGCAGATGTGGAATGGATGTCGATACTTGAAAAGTGATACTCAAGTCCCAGACACTACAAGGGGTGAGATAAATCCTGGATATGCAAGGTGGTTTGAGAAACGGTCTCGCGTGGATGATGTACCAGAACCCGAGCTAACAAAAAGACCCCATGTTCAAAACTTTAATGATAAAATCCAAGAGTGGTTGATTTGGGGAGAAAAGGAAAAAGGGTACAAAGCAACTATCCATGCCCTAAAGGAAAATCTGAGGAGCCTCAGTCTGGAGAAAGATTTGCAAGCACAAGAAGCCGAAGGCGAGAAGAAGAGTTTAGCTTGTGAGAATGAAAATATTCACGCTCGATTTCAAAAAATGAAAAGAGCTTCTGAAACACCAATGAGGAGTTGGAAGGATCAAAAAACCATCGCCAATCTTTTTGAAAGAATGCAAGATTATGATTCCATTCTTGCAGAAAATGAAAGGGCGTTGAGCAAAGCTAAAGAAAGAATCCAACAATTAAACGAAGAAGCCAGATCTAATAAGGAACGCCAAGTAAGGAAATCCGAAGAAGACAGGGCACAATTCAAAAAGGAAAAAGACCATTGGATACGTTCAAAAGACCAACTTCATGCACAACTGGAAGAGGCGAGAAGATACAATAGAGAACATCAACAAGCAGACATCGACAGAGAAAGAGCGCAGGCAAGACTCGATCTGGCCAGACTCCAAGCTCAGTTAGAGTCAGCTTTAGATCGTGAGGACCGTATCATAGATATAGCCACCACTCGCCAACAGCAGCTGCAAAACCAAGACCAACGTCTCCAAGATTTCAGGGCACAAATCCACGACCTGGCGGTCTACACCTCTCAAAGTTATGTAAACTGCCAAGGAATGGATTATGAAAGGTTTACAGAGCATGCACCTATTTTTGCCCATCATCTGGAAATGGAGTTAGAAAGGATGTATCGTACACTGGGAGGTCATCCAGGTCAAGCCCCACATTGAGCAGATAATCCAATAATTGACAACAAAAGTGGAAAGTGGGGCATGTTGTGAGATGTTAAGAGTTGTATCTTTTATTTTGATTTAAGTGTGTGTGTTTCAAACCATTTTCTTATAAAGGTTTTCAAATGTAATGTCTGTTCCATCTTTGTATAATGAATAAAAGTGTTTGCCTTATGACCGAATTACGCAAGGTCTGATTCATGCGGGGGCATGATACGTAGGCAATCTCTATAAGATTCGACCACAATAAAAAATATATAAAATAAATTAAGAGTGAGTAACAATAAAATTTTCAAGAAAGCTGGGATGACACAAGCAGCCGAGCAAATGCATAATAGAAAGGGGATATTTGTCTAGGAGCATTGCATCTCAACGTGTAATTATATATGTGTTAAACTCTCAAAACTAACAAGTTTGTTCATTTCCAGAATTCAAGCAGTTAGTTTCTCTAAAGAGTATACTGGCATATTATCATTATCACACGAGATCAAAAGGACCAATACCCGAAAGTATGTCTATCCCAGATGTTGACACAGGTATTGAGCTAGAAGAGATGGATGTCGGGAAAATGAAAGAAGAGATGTTTAAACTCAAGCAGCAAATGGCTGAGATGTACCAGGCCTGGTCTACAGGGCAGTTACCCCCATCTTACCCAACTAACCCTGCTCCATCAATGGCCCAAACTCAGGATAATCTTACCACTGAATTATCCCCAAATTTCCCCATTCACCAACACTACCGAGGCACCACCTCTCAGACACCGCAGTCTTCCCCTCCTAAACCAGTTCCATACTTTCCTCCACCTGTAACTCCCGTCTTTGTGGCACCTCCCACAGCTACACTCCACAAATCTCCTAGTGAGCCTACATTCCAGGCCCAGGACAACCAATATTACCCCCCGGAGCCCACCCTCAAAGCCTCCGAAATCCATTCAACTACTCCTCGTTTTGACCTCCCGACCGAAATTGACAATCCAGCCAAAAATGCTGAACAAGAAGAGATGTTCAGGAAGGTCAAAAGCCTAGAACAATCGTTCCGAGACATGCGAGGGTTAGGTGGGCAAGTCAGTGTAGCATACAAGGATTTGTGTTTGTTCCCAAATGTACAATTACCAGTTGGCTTCAAGATGCCTAAATTTGACCTATACAATGGGCACGGCGACCCAGTAGCCCACTTAAGGGGTTTCTGCAGCAAGATGCGAGGAGCTGGGGGAAAGGACGAATTATTGATGGCTTACTTCAGTCAAAGTTTAAGCGGATCAGCTTTGGAGTGGTATATACGCCAGGACCATGGGAGATGGTACACCTGGGATGACCTGGCACAGGCATTTGCATACCATTTCCAATACAATCTGGAAATCATCCCAGATCGACTATCTTTGACAAAATTTGAGAAAAAACACAATGAAAGTTTCAGAGAGTATGGCTTCCGGTGGAGAGAACAGGAAGCAAGAGTGGATCCTCCTATGAAGGAGAGTGAAATGGTAGACTACTTCCTCCAAGCCTTGGAACCAACTTACTATGCCCATTTGGTTTCAGCGGTAGGTAAATCATTCAACAAAGTAGTAAAGATGGGAGGTATGGTGGAAGAAGGCCTCAAGACAAATAAAATCATGAGCTATTCGGCCATCAAAGCGACTACTCAAGCTATTCAAGGCGGAGTAGGAGGAATCAGAAGAAAGAAAAGGGAAGAAGCAGCGGTAGTTGATTCAGGAACTTGGTTGGGATCGAGAGGCTCACCTCCTTACTATAATCAACATCGACCCCACCAATCAACTCACCACTACAATTCATCTCAACACTACTATCACCCTTCGGAACCTCATTTTTCCATCAACCATGCACAAGCATACAATCATCCACCTGCACATGCTAACTGGCGTGCTCCTGTCATACCAGGTACTTACCCACGAGCCTATCCCGGACCAGGTTTCAGGCCTAGTCCAGCATTCAGGGGAGAAAGGGAACAGAAAAAGAAAACCTACACTCCATTGGGAGAGTCCTACACTAGTCTGTTCCACAGGCTGAGACAGCTGGACATGCTAAGACCAATACAATCCAAGCTACCCAATCCTCCTCCAAAGAATCTGGACTACACCATTAGCTGTGAGTATTGTTCCGGTACACCAGGCCATGATACGGAAAAATGCTGGCATTTAAAAATGCAATACAAGAGATGATTGATACTAATAAAATCGTGGTTCAAACCCCCGAAGCTCCCAATATCAACAGAAATCCAATGCCAGCCCATCAGGAGGCTAATATGATAGAAATAGTACAGGTTGATGGGGAGACAAAGAAGCCATCACAAACTGTCATGATGATCAGGTCTCATGAAGCCAAGCCGGATAAGCAGTTAACAGAGGAGAAGTCAGTACCTAAGCAGAACAGAAATAGTGATGAACCATTTGTGGTAGTCGAGAAGGGATCTTCGAGCAAAGTAGCCACAAAGCAAGAAAGGCCGAAAGTGATAGTACTAGGGGTTGCCAACAAACCCATTGTATTCGTGGAAGGAGCCCGTACAGATCGGGTTATTATCAAACCTGCAACCCAGCTACCAGTGATCAACAACAAGGCCATTCCATGGAACTATGAACGGGTGACTGTAATGTACAAAGGAAAAGAAGTCAAGGAAGAAGTCTGTGAGGTGCAAGGCTTGACTCGTTCGGGAAGATGTTTTACTCCCGAAGAGTTACGAAAAACTAAAAATAATCCAACCCCAATAAAAAGAGCTGTGACAAAAGAAGAAGCGGAAGAGTTTTTAAGAAAAATGAAGCTCCATGACTATTCTGTTGTGGATCAACTGAAGAAGACGCCCGCTCAAATTTCATTATTGTCATTACTGATCCATTCAGAGGAGCACCGTTTGGCTTTGATGAAAATCCTGAATGAGGCTCATGTTCCTGAAAAAATCTCTGTAAATCATTTGGGAAGAATAGCCAACAGAATCTTTGAGGCGAACAGAATTACATTTTCTGATGAAGAATTGCCTGTGAAAGGGACTGAGCACAACAGAGCTCTTTACCTCACTGTGAAATGTGAAAAC
Source organism: Nicotiana tabacum (assembly GCF_000715075.1). NCBI lineage: Eukaryota > Viridiplantae > Streptophyta > Magnoliopsida > Solanales > Solanaceae > Nicotiana > Nicotiana tabacum. Next base: position 80,383,113 of record NC_134089.1, on the reverse strand, counting down.
TCCGTAGTAACCCGGGTATTGGTTGACAACGGGTAAAGTGCAAGCATCTGCCCTCTCTCCACTTTAAGCAAATTGAAAATCAAAAAGGAAAGGATCCAGAAGAATAGCATTTGCGTACGAGGGTTTGACGGTGGAAGCAGAGATTCATTTGGCGACATAGTGCTGGAACTGACAATAGGGCCAGTTGAATTCACGATGGAGTTTCAAGTACTGAACATAACTGTTTCTTATAATCTGTTGTTGGTTCGACCATGGATCCATGCTGCCAAAGTAGTCCCGTCAACACTACACCAGACAGTCAAGTTTGAATGGGATCATCAAGAAATAGTTGTGCATGGGGAAGAAAGTTTAAATGCTCACAGCAGTGCCATTGCACCAGTCGAGGGAATAGAAAATGACCAGGGACCATGGGTATACCAAGTGTCCGATACAGTGTTGGTAGAGAAAATTCCAGAGGGGAAGTACCTTCCGAATCCAAAGATAACCTCTGCATCAGTCATGGTAGCCTATGAAATGTCAAAAAATGGTTTTATACCCGGCAAAGGTCTGGGCTCATCTTTGCAAGGAATTATACAACCAGTATTTCTCCCCGAGAACTGGGGAACATTTGGTTTGGGATTCATACCCACTGTCACAGACGTGAGGAAGGCCAGAAAGCTGAAACAAAAGGCATGGGTTCTTCCAAAACCAGTCCCACATCTATCAAAGTCTTTTGTCAAGACCGGTGCTAAAGATCACCCGATAACAACAATTCCTAAATCACTGGTCAATCCTAAGGAGGAATTAATTGAAAGATTCGAGAAATTGTTTGACGATGTGAATATGGTGGAAAGCGAGGAAGGTTGTAGCAACGCAGAAGTTCAATTCGTTGGGCCAGAAACAAAGCTTAATAATTGGAAAGCCACTCCTCTCCCCATTCGAAAGGAGTCTTGGTAGTTTATTTTTGATTTTCCTTCAGTTTGTTGGGTTACCTCATGGTTGTAATCCCAATGCTTATCTTACAGTTTGTTTGAAGTGTGCAAACCTTGTTATCTTTCATCATCCAATAAAATACAACTTCCTTTTTCATTATCATTCCTGATAGTTTTCTTTTCCTTTTCTTTTTCTGTACAGTTCTTTTTACACTGGCTCTAGTGATATGGCATGCATGAGGAATCCTCAGCCCAGTCTTAAAAATCAATCTGGTTCCGAAATAATAATTCAAGAAATATATTGTGATTATGAATCAGAATATGATGAAGATGAGGCTTTTGAAGAGATTAGTAAAGAGTTAATTCACTTTGAAGAAAAGACCAAACGTAACCTGAGTGATACCGAGGACATCAATATAGGGGACATGAATAATATCCGGGAAACTAAAATAAGTGTCCATCTCGAACCAAGGATCCGAGAAGAGTTAATTAAAGCACTCATAGAATTCAAAGATGTTTTTGCATGGTCATATGACGACATGCCGGGCTTGAGCACTGATTTAGTGGTTCACAAATTGCCCACCGATCCAATGGTGCCTCCTGTCAAGCAGAGGCTGAGAAAATTCAAGCCTGATATGAGTGTGAGAATTAAGGAAGAAATCACCAAACAGTTGGAAGCAAAGGTCATTCGAGTCACTCGATATCCGGTTTGGTTAGCTAATATCGTTCCTGTACCAAAGAAAGACGTCAAAATTAGAGTATGCGTCGACTACCGCAATATCAACAAAGCAAGTCCAAAGGATAATTTCCCATTACCCAATATCCATATTTTGATCGATAATTGCGCCAAGCATGAGATAGGATCTTTCATGGATTGTTATGCCGGGTATCATCAAATTCTAATGGATGAAGAAGATGCAGAAAAGACGGCATTCATCACACTATGGGGAACTTATTGCTACCGGGTAATTCCATTCGGTTTAAAAACGCCGGGGCAACTTACATGAGAGCAATGACCATAGTGTTTCATGATATGATACACAAGGAGATTGAGGTATACGTGGACGATGTGATCATAAAATCAAAGCATCAGGATAACCACGTTGGGGATTTGAGGAAATTCTTCTTAAGACTTCGCAGGTACAACCTCAAGCTTAACCCTGCCAAATGCGCATTTGGAGTTCACTCTGGAAAGTTGCTGGGATTCATAGTCAGTCGGCGAGGCATCGAGCTAGACCCGTCAAAAATCAAAGCCATCCAAGAATTGCCACCTCCAAGGAACAAAACTGAAGTAATGAGTTTGTTGGGAAGGTTGAATTATATCAGCAGGTTTATTGCTCAGCTTACGACAACCTGTGAGCCTATTTTCAAATTGTTGAAAAAGGATGTTGCGATCAAATGGACCAATGAGTGTCAAGAGGCGTTTGATAAGATAAAAGGATACCTGTCGAACCCACCCGTGTTGGTCCCGCCAGAGCCAGGAAGACCTCTGATTCTTTACTTGACGGTCTTGGAAAATTCATTTGGTTGTGTATTGGGGCAACATGACCTCACCGGTAGAAAAGAACAGGTCATCTACTACCTTATCAAGAAATTCACAGCTTATGAGGTTAAGTATACTCATCTGGAGAAGACATGTTGCGCCCTGACTTGGGTAGCTCAAAAATTGAAACACTATTTGTCGTCCTACACTACTTACCTCATTTCGCGTCTCGATCCGTTGAAATATATTTTTCAAAAGCCTATGCCAACGGGAAGACTTGCAAAATGGCAAATATTGCTCACAGAATTTGACATCATCTATGTGACTCGAACTGCAATGAAAGCCCAAGCACTGGCTGATCATTTAGCTGAAAACCCGGTCGACGAGGAGTACGAGCCGTTGAAAACCTATTTTCCCGATGAAGAAATAATGCATATCGATGAGATGGAGCAAATTGAAAAACCTGGCTGAAAACTTTTCTTTGATGGGGCCGCTAACATGAAAGGAGTCGGGATAGGAGCTGTAATCATTTCTAAAATAGGGCATCATTATCCTGTTACGGCTCAACTGCGATTTTATTGCACCAATAATATGGCTGAATATGAAGCTTGTATTTTGGGGTTAAGGCTAGCCGCAGACATGGGTATCCAAGAAATCTTAGTCATGGGAGATTCGGATCTTCTGGTACATCAAATTCAAGGAGAATGGGAAACCCGAGACTTGAAGCTCATACCATACCGACAATGTCTACATGATCTTTGTCAGCGGTTTCAATCAGTAGAGTTCCGGCATATTCCAAGGATCCATAATGAGGTTGCCGATGCATTGACTACCTTGGCATCAATGTTGCACCATCCAGACAAAGCTTATGTGGATCCACTACATATTCAAGTCCACGATCAGCACGCTTATTGCAATATGGTTGAAGAAGAATTTGATGGTGAACCATGGTTCCACGACATCAAGGAGTATATCAGAATGGGGATATATCCCGCACAAGCCACAAGAGATCAAAAGAGGACCATTAGGTGATTGGCAAATGGATTCTTCTTAAGCGGAGGAGTTTTGTATAAAAGAACACCAGATCTTGGATTATTAAGATGCATAGATGCCAGACAAGCTACGGCTGTCATGTCTGAAGTATATTCGGGAGTTTGTGGACCCCACATGAGTGGATATGTGTTGGCAAAGAAAATCCTCCGAGCTGGTTATTATTGGCTTACCATGGAGCGAGATTGTATCAGTTTTGTGCGCAAGTGTCATCAATGCCAGGTACACGGAGATTTGATTCATTCTCCACCATCCGAGTTGCATACAATGTTGGCACCATGGCCCTTCGTTGCTTGGGGCATGGATGTGATTGGACCAATTGAGCCGGCAGCATCCAATGGGCACAGGTTCATTCTGGTAGCCATTGATTATTTTACCAAATGGGTTAAGGCCAGAACATTCAAATCAGTGACCAAGAAAGCTGTGGTCGATTTTGTCCACTCAAATATCATATGTCGATTCGGAATCCCAAAGGTGATCATCACAGATAACGGTGCTAATCTTAACAGTAACTTAATGAAGGAAGTATGTCAACAGTTTAAGATTACACATCGCAACTCTACCCCATATCGGCCCAAGGCGAATGGAGCAGTCGAAGCAGCCAACAAAAACATAAAGAAAATACTTCGGAAAATGGTAGAAGGTTCAAGGCAATGGCACGAAAAATTACCATTTGCGTTATTGGGATATCGTACTACTGTTCGCACTTCAGTAGGAGCAACTCCTTATTTGTTGGTATATGGCACTGAGGCAGTAATTCCTGCAGAAGTTTAAATTCCTTCCCTTCGGATCATCGCCGAAGCTAAGATTGATGATGATGAATGGGTCAAAACCCGTCTGGAACAGTTAAATTTGATTGATGAAAAACGATTGGCCGCAGTGTGTCATAGCCAATTGTATCAAAGAAGAATAGCAAGAGCATACAACAAAAAGGTACGTCCCCGGAAGTTTGAAGTGGGTCAGCATGTGCTGAAACGTATTCTTCCACATCAGGTTGAGGCAAAAGGCAAATTTGCCCCGAATTGGCAAGGACCATTCATTGTGACCAGAGTATTATCGAATGGTGCACTATGTTTAACAGATATCGAAGGAAAATGCATAGACATGGCTATCAATTCTGATGCGATAAAGAGATATTATGCATAACTTTTTAAATGTTTGTATTCGGCATTATTTCGAAGATTGGAATGACAAAGGCAATTTATTCTGCTATCCAAACACTATACCCTTTGCTTCCCCTTTGAGCCACATTTGTTTCTTTCCTACCCTCTCTTGGAATCAATGAAAATCAAATATGAACAATATAATTTTAAAAAAAATCACTATTATTGTAGTGAACTACGTTTGACCTGATTCCTCAAAGAAGGATACGTAGGCGCCTCACGGCTCGGTCATAGGGTGCACGATATGCATAATGTGCACAAAAAGAAACATCAAGAGACCCCAATCAAGAAACTGGGGCAGGAATTGTATTGGAAATAAGAAAAAGATTCCAAGAGTTGTAATTTTAAACCCATATCAAAACTATTTAACTTTTTGATACCTTTCCATTTCCAACCACATACCAAAAATACCTTTCGATCAATCTTAGAAAAATGCTGAGTCAAGCAAATGAAGATGGTTCATAACACTCTGGTCCAAACAAGAAAAGAAAGTAAAAATGAGAGAGTCTTATAGGTGAAAACCCACACGGGCACCGTAAGACGACGGAAGATGAGAGAAAGTAAAATGAGAGAGTCTTATTGGTGAAAACCTTCGCAGGCACCATAAGGCGAAAAGGAATTAAGAAATGAACAAATAAGGAAGGTTTGTCGGTGAAAACTCTTTAAGATATTGCAAGTCAAACAGGTCTGTAAAATGAAAAGATGAAGTTGGGTTATGGAAATTTTGGGAAAACAAAATGAGACAATTGAAAGGAGATTAATTAAAAGACTGGGTTGATTAATCCAAAATGCATACCATGATCATTGGCGCCAGTGACTCCAATCAGATAAGTCCTTTATTCCTTCTCCAGCAAGCATCCAAATTTGGATTTTTCTTTTCATTTTAGATTGTCGAAATCGTCATGTTTTCGTCACTAATAATCTTACTCTTCTAAAAGCTTTTGAGATGAGTTTTATTCCAAACAAATAAGAAGGAATGTCAAGGCATACTACCAAAATTCAAGGTTGCATAGGACAAAAATACGGTCATGATGGGCAGGAGGTAATAAAAAATAATAAGATATGGGTGTAAGAAAAGTGGAATCAAAAGTGGATCAGCAATGTCAGGAGAGACATATGATTACGGTTAAAAAGGTTTGAAGGAAAACATACAATTGGGGATCCTATAGTTAAGGATCAATTACAAGGATAGAACAGTCTTTTCAACCATTCCAAGGCAATAAAACAAGACGAAGAGAAGCCCCACCATCGGCAAGAATGCCCCAATTAACCACCCTGTTTTAAACTAACGAAGTTTTCTTTGACTTGAAACAGGGGAAAAAACAACATTTGTGTCAAGAAACACCCGGTGAAGAATTGAAAAAGAAATCAGGCGTCCACCTGGAGAATGAGGATAAAGAATTGAAGAAGAAATCAGGCGTCCACCTGGAGAATGAGGATGAAGAATTGAAGAAGAAATCAGGCGTCCACCTGGAGAATGAGGATGAAAAATTTAAGAAGAAGTCAGGTGTCCACCTGGAGAATGAGGATGAAAAATTTAAGAAGAAATCAGGCGTCTACCTGGAGAATGAGGATGAAGAGATAAAGAAGAAATCAGGCGTCCACCTGGAGAATGAGGATGAGAGATAAAAAAGAAGTCAGGCGTCCACCTGGAGAATGAGGATGAAGAATTAAAAAGAAATCAGGCATCCACCTGGAGAATGAGGATGAAGAATTAAAGGAGAAATCAGGCGTCCACCTGGAGAATGAGGATGAAGAATTTAAGAAGAAGTCAGGCGTCCACCTGGAGAATGAGGATGAAAAATTGAAGAAGAAATCAGGCGTCCACCTGGAGAATGAGGATGAAGAGATAAAGAAGAAATCAGGCGTCCACCTGGAGAATGAGGATGAGAGATAAAAAAGAAGTCAGGCGTCCACCTGGAGAATGAGGATGAAGAATTAAAAAGAAATCAGGCATCCACCTGGAGAATGAGGATGAAAGAATGAAGAAGAAATCAGGCGTCCACATGGAGAATGAGGATGAAAAATTTAAGAAGAAATCAGGCGTCCACCTGGAGAATGAGGATGAAGAATTTAAGAAGAAGTCAGGCGTCCACCTGGAGAATGAGGATGAAAAATTGAAGAAGAAATCAGGCGTCCACCTGGAGAATGAGGATGAAGAGATAAAGAAGAAATCAGGCGTCCACCTGGAGAATGAGGATGAGAGATAAAAAAGAAGTCAGGCGTCCACCTGGAGAATGAGGATGAAGAATTAAAAAGAAATCAGGCATCCACCTGGAGAATGAGGATGAAAGAATGAAGAAGAAATCAGGCGTCCACATGGAGAATGAGGATGAAAAATTTAAGAAGAAATCAGGCGTCCACCTGGAGAATGAGGATGAAGAATCGAAAAGGCAATCAGACGCCCACCTGAAGAACAGAATGGCAATGTAGTTTGACATTACGGATGAAGTCAAAAGTCCGCCCATGAGAGAAAGGAGCACATGTAAAGTCAATAAAGCAGAGGAGTCCAACCAAATCCCCAGCAAGAAACAACAAGAGTCCCAAACAAATAAAGGAAATACGAAGCACAATGAAAGGAAATGCAGAACAAGTCAGAAGCAAAAGATGCCCAAAAGTCACCAAGACATCAAGACAACAAGAAACGCAAGGGCATGATCTAGATAAGATTCTGTAATTCATATACCATAGTCTAGTTTAGCTTTTGTTTTACCTTTGAAGCAAGGTGTAATAAGGAGGTCAGCAAGCAGTAAAAGCAGCACAACAGTAACAGTGAAACCACAGCTTCATGGTAGTCCCAGCTACCGAAACTTCCCGAACTACATTGACCTGATTCCTTTATAGCCAAGGATATGTAGGAAACCTTTGAAACAGAGGTTCGGTCAAATCTTTCAAAAAATGCTTCCCACGGAGTATTCAAACGGGCAAAAAATCGATCGTATCCTCTCACTTTATCTTTGCACGAAAACTCTTCATGTTTCCGCACAAAGAGGGGCAGCTGTGAGCACGTGATTTTTGCCTTACGAAAAATACTCTAAAATAAATCAAAAGATAAAACAAAATTCTCTTAGTGTGCAATTTTTAGAATTGGTGTGACATTTGTTAATTATTTGTGCTTTGTCCGTAAATGTTTGTTTTGTTATAATTAAACGAAAACAAAATAAAAATACATGTCGCATGCATATATAGGATTTAATTAGGCATTTAAAAGATAATTTAAATAAAATCACAAAAATATGCGTTTGTTCTAGTTTTAATGTTTCACTGTGTGATTAACGTTTTGTCTATGTGTTAAATAGTTGATAAAAAATAATAATTAATATTTTGTAAGGTTAACTTTGTTTTTATAATTTTAATTAGAATTTTTATAATTAAGATTAAAATTAGGAAATATAAAATAAGTTATAAAAATAAAAATCGGACCTGGACTGAAATCCAGGCCCAAACAAAACCAATTTCCCACAGCCCAATCAAAATACCCGGCCAAGTCCAGTATGCATACAACCAAATCCAAACGACGCCGTATGGGCACTTCAAATCTGGGCCTTTGATTCGTTTCAATCAAACGGTCCAGTTCAGCCATTGCTTAAATGAAACGACGGCGTTTTAAGCTATCAGATCTGAACCGTTCATCTATCTTGATCCAACGGCCTCAGGAACTCATCCAAACCCGATCCATATCACCCCCGGGCTGACCCCTTTCCCCCAACTTAAACCAAACGACATCGTTTGGTTAAGTGAATTGATCTTAACCGTGCATCTTAATTGATCCAACGGATGAGATCAATCCACCCCACTCGTATATAACTCCAATCCACACCCCAGCCCCCCAAACCAAATACCCCACCCCTGTGTCCTGTTCATCATCTCTTTCAAGAGGTCTGATGAACTCCGCCATTTACCACCGTACACCGCTTACCGGAAATCGCCTCACGGCGGTTCCGGTAGTCCAAACAACCCCACCTTAACACCCTCGACTCCTCACAACCCCCTCTTTACGGATCTAGTGTCAGTTTCCTTCGAATCAGTCCCCAACCCTTCGAATCTTAAATCGAAGGTTGGCCTGAAAACCTTATCTTCTCCAATGGCCTCAAAATTAACACCACAGCTTCCCCTAACTACCCTCACTACGGATCTGTTAATAGCATGGTTCGAATCCTCCTGGAACTGCTCGAATCTTCATTTGAAGATTCGAGTGAAACCTGACCCTATCCCAACCTACCTCAAACTCACACCAGTTATCCACCTGACCCCCCTCGTGCCTAGAACACCATTGGTTTGACTCGAATATACCTAGAAATGTTCGGATTTGAAATCAAAAAAATCTGAAACCCTAAAAATATCCAGTCATGGAATTTTTCCAATTCAAGTGAGGGATTGAGGTCTAAGAGACTTTAATCGAGGTATTCTCAATTGAGAATACTTCGAATAAAGTCTGTTCAGCCTCAAAAAAGGTCCGAATCCAAGTTGAGTCTGAGTCCGTGTAAATTTAAAGATTCAGAGGTATTTTTCCTATTTCTTTTTGTTTCCTACGTGTATATTGTTGCCTATTTTAGTTGTCTGTGTAATTTTTCATATTTGTTTCATTTGATTCTATGATTCTGTCTCATACCTGTTTATTTGATCAGAATTGTGGCATTGTTTCTATTTGTTGTGATTGTTTACAATATGTGTAATCGACTCGATTAAATTCGTCGATTAGTTATATTATGGATCCCCATTTTTGAAAATGATGATTGAAATAATCTGTTTATATTTTTTGACAAATGTTATAAATAGTCAGTTGATTAATACTCGTCAATTAAATCATCCTTATAGCTCAATGAGTCTGTCAAATGAATGCTGTGTGTGTGTTGATTTTTGAACATTAAGTTTCAGGGCATTGTCAGTATATTGACAATGCTCCTGTTTTTGTTTGATTTTAGTTAAATGTTGAAGTTCAGTTTGAATTTTTATGCTGAATTCAGTGTAATATTAATGTGATGTTAGGTTTGAATTCAAGTTTACAAGGGTCTATTAAATACAATTGTGTTAAGATTTGATTAGATAATGTTAATAGGATTGGTTATAGCTGTTTGAACAGAGTGTAGAATCTGTTCTGAGTTTGTATTAAGAACAGTAATTACAGTAGGATTTCAGGGGTATTTGAGGAATAAAACAGTGAGAGTAATTTGATAATAGTAGTGTGTTGATAGTGGAGTGTAATGGATATAATTTAATGTAATAATGGGAAACAAAAGGTAATGGGAATGCTGAAAATCAGGAAAAGATCACTTAATGGGATTTAAAGTGGTAAAAGCAGATTTTAATGGGGTTTTCTGGTTTTTAAAAGAAGAAGGGGGTCCAGGCAGCACTAAAAGGAAAGGGGCAGACCTGTATAAATACAGGATCTGTTTTTGAGAGAAAGGGGACTGAGATTTTAATACATACAGAAATATATATACACAGAGAGAAAATCTGGATAGAAGTTAAGAGAGGAAAAAACACACAAAAGCAGAAACAGAAATCTGAAAAGGAAGAAGAAAAATAGAAAAAAGAAACAGAAAAAAAAGCACACTCATATACACATAGAGTCTGAGACAGATAATAAAAAAGGGAAAGGGAAATCTGAAACATTGTTTTTCTGGAATCTGCCCGGGTCTGTTTGTTGATACTGCTTGGTTTTAAAATCTGAAATTCTTTAAGAAGCTTTGTTCCTGTATATCTGGGTTCCTCGGGTCCTATTTTTGTTGCTCAAATCTGTGGAAATACTGGTATTCTGCTGATTTTGTTACTGCTGCTACTGCTGAAATTTACCCCTTCTGCCCTCATTTCCAGGTACATATTTTAAGATTCATGTTGTGAAAAGAACATTGGAAGAAAAAATGAAGTTTGGGATTATAATTATGTCTTTACTCGTTTTAATCTATTAGTTTAAATTTCAGTTTTGGTTTAGTTATTTAACATGGTAGTATGTTTGACATAATGTCTATAGTTAATCATTCCCATTTGAAGTTTGTATAAGTGTTGTAATAGTGTTATATATTTCAGAATTTCATTATGTATAGTTTTGATTGAATTATCAAAAAAATAGGAAATATGGCATAAAGTTGGCCATTAATTAAGTCTTGTGGCATTGTTAGTTAAGTAAAGAATAGTATGGAAATGGCAAAAACTATATCGCTAGCCTATTTTTTTTAACCATCCGATTTAGTTGTAGATCAAATGATGTTAGTTTTATTTTGTTCATATATGGCATAATAATGGTTATGCTTATAATCAATAGTTGAAAGATGCATTAGTACAATCCGCCGTTATGTTCACAATGTTGAAATATGGTGAATAATGTTATATGTAATATCATCTTATGGTGAATAATGTAATATCATCTTATTAAGTCAACAGGTAGATTTGTTCTCTTTCTTAATAACATATGGCCTAGGAATTTATACAATGCGAAAATTAGTGTTTAGCAATAGTTCACATAGATTGAGAATCGAATTGGTTTGATTATGTATATCCCAAACTCATTCATAAGCAGAATTAATCAAAATAATTATGTCTATCGGATTAGGAACAAGCAATGTAGAAGGAGATTGGATTTATAATGTGTAACAATTTTAAGAGTGTAAAAATAGCATTCGTTACAAATAGAACGATGAAAATTCTTAAAAAATATCACTTCTTTGCATGAATCGATTTTTTTAGTTTTATACGCCATTCACATTTTGAATATACATATATTATATTTACAAGAAAAATGGTAGTATTAATCATACGTTTATTTTTACTCTTAAAATTTGAATGGCTCGGAGGAATATAATTCACACGCGAAAATATAATTAGCGGTCAACACTTAATAAATTGTGAATTCTTTTCAAAGAATTTAAGGGTATCTCAAATAAGGATTTCTCATGATTTTCATATAAAATAATATGGATGTAATAAACAATTTGTAAACAAATTTATACTACCATCAAGAATATTTTTGTGACTAGGGATACGTTCGCGTAACCTGATTATATTTCTAAAAGCAATTCGGATTATGCGTTCGCGCAACTTCGAGCGAATATTTAATAAAAGGAATTTTTCGGAAAATAGCAAATTAATTTCCTAAAAACCCGAGATGTACAGTTCATTGTTTAATCATACAAGGGCGACGATGTTCTTAATTTTCTTTTTAATTTTGAACGTATGGTTTTTTTTTTAATAAAAAATATAAAAAATACTATCAATCTTTTTGTGTACACGTATGCGTGGCACGATTCTCTACAATTATAAAAGGTATATAATACAAATATACGTACGCGTGATTCGTTTATATAATTGTAAACAATCTAAACAAAGCGGTAATAAAATCAGGTAACAAGAAAAAGTTAGTAAATCAAGATAATTAAGCCAAATATAAAAATGGTTAGGCGACCGTGCTAGAACCACGGAATTTGGGAATGCCTAACACCTTCTCCCGAATTAACAGAATTCCTTACTCAGAATTTCTGGTTCGCAGAATAACAAACAGAGTCATATTCTCCTCGATTCAGGGATTAAAATCGGTGACTTGGGACGCCTTAAAATTCCCAGGTGGCGACTCTGAAACAAATAAACAAATCCCGTTTCGACTATCCTTTAATTGGAGAAAACTCCCTACGCGCCCCAGCGGGCGCGGTAAAAAGGAGGTGCGACACCATGTTGCATTACCTCATTACATGTCACAGACACCGGTTCATCAGGAAAAGTAATAATAATGTTGTAGAAAGAGAAAGTGTAGAAAATAGTAATGAATAATAAAGAGCAAATGCACTTGATTAAAATTAAACAACATCCAGACAAATACAGCTTGATGAATCGAGCATTTATTTTGAAACAAGCAAGTCTTTAAAACAAAGTTACTAAAAATTTTAAATGCCCAACAATGGCTATAGAAATAGAATCTGCCAAGCTACCCAGGGACTTGCCGGGCCCTGAATGGTGTGGCGGTCTAGTTCCTAAGAACAACTCCTTTCTCCACAACCTGAATGGTGAGTCCTTCTTCCACCTCCTCCTCAATTATTGCAATGCAATCCATGTGTTCGTCCTCCAAGAACAGATTCTTCAGCCCAACTAACATTTCCTCTTCTGCAGTTCCCCATATTGTATCAGCTTGGTGGAAGGCTTGATCTAGACGTGGCACTGGTTGTTCAAGAGAATAGTACGGTCATTGCCATGGTGGCGACCAATCGTTATACTCTTGCCATGTGTACTGATATTTGAGCCCAAAGTTAGTACCATAACCCTTCAACCATATCGATTTAGTGATACCCTGGAGATTCTTCTCGAGTCCTTTCCCGAGTTCATACCCAGACCATGCCGGTATGCTTTCTATTTTACTGCTCCACCATTTGTCTTTCTCGACGGCATTGACACGTTCAATGTGATGATAGGTTTCCCCTCCTAGCTTTCTTATATTTCCAATAACCGGGATGGTTTGACTGGTGTAGATGGGGTTACTCCCATCTCCATGAATGATCACTTCCTGACGATTCCATTCGAATTTCACGACTTGATGTAGTGTGGATGCCACAGCCCCAGCGGCATGGATCAATGGTCGGCCTAACAGAAGATTTTATGAGGTCGTTATGTCGAGCACCTAAAACTCAACGTTGAACCAAGTTGGCCCCATCTGCAAGCACAGGTTAATCTCCCCGATCGTGGCCCTTTTTGACCTATCGAAAGCTTTCAGATTCATGCTTCCTTCCCATATTTCATGAAATTGCCCAATCTTTTCAGAGTGTCCAATGGACAAATATTGAGGCTTGAACCTCCGTTAACCACGACCCTGGCAATGAAGTAATCTTCGTATCGCACTATAATGTGCAGTGCCCTATTGTGATTCAGACCCTCTGGTGGCAACTCATCCTCGTGGAAAGTGATTTTGTGACTTTCCAACACCTTTCCTACCATGTTAGACATCTCTCCGCTGGTGATGTTATTGGGCACGTAAGCTTTGCTCAACACTTTCATCAAAGCGTTCTTGTGTGCTTCTGAATTTGTAACAATGATAAGATAGATATCTGAGCTGGGGTTTTGTTCAAATGATCAATGACGGAATATTCACTTGCTTGCACTTTGCTCCAAAGGTCATCTGGCCCTATTTCAATGACAATTTGCTTGGTAGTAGCATCCCTACTTGGTCCTCCCAGGTCCTCAGGTGTGTAGATTCTCCCGGTCCTGGTCATTCCTTGTGCGGCATCAAATTCTCCATCTTTGCCTTTCCTTTTCGCCTAGCTTCGGCAACATAGTCCCAAGGTATTGATTTTGAGTGGAAAGGAGGTGTGGTTGATATTGTCACTGTGAAAGGTGTGGCCACTTCCACTCTAAATGGAGCAGGGGTGGCTGCAGGCGGAGCCACGTCTACCTCAAACAGAACTCATACAGATATCTTGACCTCGATTGGTGACTGAGTCTGGACCACAATAGAAGTGAGAGTGACTAAGGGTTTTAAGTCATCACCTTCCCGAATAAGCCCAATTGACCCCTCAGGGTCCCACTCTTCGTTAATATCTATCACATGTATTCCACCACCTGTATGATCAGGGAGAGGGTTGTTGCGAACATTGGGTGTGGCTTCCTTTGCCTTTATAACCTTGTTATCGCTCAACGTCTGGATCTTGTCTTTCAATGCTTGGCATTCGTCAGTGGTATGCCTCTTTATACCGAAATGGTAAGCACAAGCTTTATTAGGATTGACCCATTGGGATGAATTCTCTAATTCCACAGTGGGAATAGGAATGACATAAACTACGGCTTTCAACCTTTCAAACAGTTGGTCAATGGGTTCAGCGATGGCGGTGTATTGTTTGAGTGGCTTGCGGTCGAAATTAGGTCTTGGTCTTGGATAATTTTGGAAAGTCGGAGGCGATTGGAAATGAGATGGTTGGGAGTTGTAGGCATGATAGACATTGGTTGGTTGGGAGTATCTGGAAGATGATGGTTGATATGTAGGTGGTGGTGTTTTGTATGTGGATGGAGGTGTTTGATATGTGGGTGGAGGTGTTCGACAGGTAAGTGGAGATTTCGGGCCTTGAGCCACCATTACTGCCCCAACATCTTTCTTCTTTGATATGCCGCCTGATTGCAATGCTTTATTTGTGGCCTACAATGCCTCAAAATTCGTTACCATACCGCTTTTGATGTCTTCCTCAATCATTTCCCCAAGCTTGATGATATCAGAGAATTTATGGTTTTCAATAACCATCAACCTTTTGTAATATTGCGGGTCTTGTGCTCTTACGAAGAACTTGTTCATATGTTCTTCATCCAAAGATGGCCTGACCTTGGCCGCTTCCAACCTCCAGTGGGTAGCATACTCGTAGAAAGTCTCAGTGGGTTTATTCTTGAGATTTTATATGTAAAAAACATCAGCTGCATTTTTTGTGTTGAACCTGAATTGGTCCATGAAATCTGATGCCATACATACCCAGTTAGACCGTTTCTTGGTATCATGGATGATGTACCAGGACAAAGCATCACCAGTAAGACTCTGCATGAAGAGTATCATCCAGATCTTCTCGTCCTTTCCGACCCCGACAAGCTTGTCGCAATAGGTCCTTAGATGAACCCTAGGATCACCTATGCCATCGAACATCTCGAACTTAGGAGGTTTGTACCTCTACGACAGTTCCATATCCAGCTGTATGCATAGGTCTTCATGATTCAAGCCTTCTATCCCTTTGTCGCCTTCGACACCTTAAACACGACTTGTCAATTTCTTGAGCTTCTCAGCCATGTTTTTAATGAGCTGGTCTTTCTCTGAGGATTCTGGTGCATAGGAAGTTTGTTGAGTAGAGTGAGGTATGGTCTCCACATATATGGGGTTATTTTGATGAGTGCCAGGGACTTGCGTGTAGTGATAGTCATTGGTTGAGTAGGTTGTGGTATGTTTTAAGGAGTATGGTAAGTGGCGGTTGGTGGGTATTGGATTGGTTGGTGGTGGTGTTGCGGTGGAGTCGGTATTGGTAAGGGATTGAGATTTTGAGGTGGGGTTATGTATGGATGTGGTGCGGGAAGGTTTTATGGGTATTGGTTTGATGTGTTTTGGGGAGGTGTCGGGTTCTTTGTGTTCTGTTGATTGATGTCAGGGACATTCAAGGTGAGTGATAAATTCGCCAAGTTGCGAACTTGCTCAAGCTCTCCTTGTAGCTCCAGTATCTTTTGTTCCAATCCCAAGACTAGATCATTTGGTGCAGGAGTACTCCGACCATTTGAAGTTTCTGCGTTCTCAACATTCTCCTTTCGAATACCACTTAAGTCGTCCATTTATGTTTTTCCTTTTCTTTTTGTATTACTTGAAGGAGGAGGAGGTGGAGGGCCTCTAGATCTTGTATGATATGTTGATGATGCCAGTATGAGTGAACCAATCTTAGGGAATGGGAAAAATCAAAATAAAGGGAAAAACGAAAGGTAACAAGTTATTAGGGGTTTCGAAATGTTGCGGTATTTAAACACATATTGCGGGAATATAAATTCACGTCCTAATTTGGGAGTCTTGTTGTGCCCAAGGTAGGCCTAGCGACAAATAGATTTGGAGAACTTACATGCCAACAAATGCCTCATTTCATAATATAAAAATAGACGAATCCCAAAATGATATTAAGATAATAAAAAATAAGTCACTACTGGCATTTGGCCTTATTACATTTTAGGAAAGCAAATAAATCTAGCCTATTTGGTCCCAGAAGGGCCTTCCTCAGCTCCGATCTTCCTGACTCCATCGTACAGGTCCCCCAACTCACGCAGACCCAACAGCAAGTAGTCTCTGGCCAGATGTCCTCCTTCAGCTCCTTTAGCGTTCTGGCAATCCTCAATCCTCTTTATGACTTTACCTTCCAGCTCCACTATTCCTCGTTCCAGATATTCCAGCTTCTTGTTGGAAGTGACTGCCATTTCTTTCCATTCTTCGATCAACTTCACATTCCTCTCATGTATTTCCCGGTGCTCATTCTCAAAGTCGTGGACCCTCTTGCACAGCCTGTTGTATTTGACTTGAGCTTCAGCTTCTTCATCTATGATTCTGTTCCCTCGACCGGCTCCTAACATCACCATTCCCTTTAGATTGTCTTCTAACCATGCCGGGTAGAGAGGTTCGCACCCTGCATGATACCTGTCTGACTCAATGGTGTTCTTTTCCACAATGATCTTGCAGTGCCACATGTGCTGGGCTTTGCACTTGTAAGGGACGTCGTCGTCTCGAAAGTTTGCTCTGAAATGGCCCATTTTGGCAACCTTTGGCACAACCCGTTTCCTGCCTGCTTGCCTCAAAACTCGGATAGGGACATAAGGGTATATCCCTCTCAACCCAATCAGCACCAAGTGTGGAACGTCCTTGGATCTAATGATAAATTCTTCTATTGGGAACCATTCATACATCCATTGCACTTGCTCCTCAATCAGATTGTCAAAGAATTCCACCCACACATTGGCACTTTCTGGCTGAGCAAGCCTGTCCGGAATGTAGGTCATCCTCTTAGGGTGATGGAAGGCAATATGGTTATTCCAAGCCCTTCACGGAAGTTCCCGGCGATGCTGCCCCTTTTGAAGATTGATGACGTCCAAATTCACTACTAAAAAGTAAATAGACGCGGTCGCATGCAATATAATTTACCCAACTATGAGTCGGGGTTGAATCCCATAGAGAACAATATGTAGGCCATTAGGAATGTAAGAGAATTATCACTTATGATGCAATGCCAAACACTAAGAATTATTTGAGAAAATATTTATACCTAAATGTGGAAATGTAAACTAACCTAGAAAGCAAGTGAAATGATCAATGGCTATAAGGATGGTTGCATTGGGAATTACACTCAAGTAACGATCCAATGTATTTCACAATTTTACAAGTATGAGCCAGTTTATGTTAATTAGCCACGAGTAATAATTCTATATTAGCTTCTTCCAAAGACTAACAAGACTTCCTAGTTGAATTATTCCTAAAACAATTAGGATATTAAGCACACCCGGATATGGCTACAAGTAGTTCAATCCTATCCCTGGTAGAATCTATAAAATGAGGGTTAAAGCCTCAAATTCTTGTTAATTAATCTTTCCCAACCACAAATAATCGTTTCCAAAATTAATTCGGAGTTAATGGGCGAGTCCTAGGGTTAGTTAATCCCTTTGGAAACATTAAAGAACAAGAATAATTAAAGTAACAATAACTCACTTCATAAACGATGAAAAATCATTCAATACATAAGCACAACAAGGTATTTTATCCACACTTTAAATATGATTATTTCCATAAACAAGATTCAAGTGTTGAATACAAAACTACACACTTAGACAATCCATACAAAGCAAGGAAATGAAGAAATGAGTACAAAGGAGTAAGAAATTCTTAACCACAATCTTTAAATCTTCAAGACCCAAGTGTAAGTGCATAAACCCTAGCTCCCAACCTTGTTCTCTCTAGTCTTTAGAACTGAAAATAAGCCAAAGATTATCCAAGATATCTTCTAGGACGAGTATTTGAGGGTTTGGAATTGAGAACATGTGAAATGCCTAAACTGCCCAAGTCTGATGCCCATTTACCGCACCTACGGAAGAATCCTCGCAGGTGCGGCTCCGCATAAGCGTACATCTTATCGCTGAAGGGTAATATCAAATAAACTTTGTCACCGCAGATGCAGTTTCTTGCAAAGTCACTCATCAATGAAAATTCGGCCTATTCAAGCAGAAGCAGAGTCGCTTCTGCGGCCAATCTTCTCCAGATGCGGAATCACACGGGAGTTTTGCATGGTTTTCACCCTTTTTTGCTCAATTCCACTCCAATTGAATTCAAATTACTTCAATGCATCATTTACCTGCAAATCTAACAATACACACCATAAACAACCTCATATGATAGTTAAAGGACATAAAAATTAAAGAAAAGAGACTAGAATGAGTGGTAAAATCACCACTCATCAACACCCCCAACTTAAAGATTTTGCTTGTCCTCAAGCAAATCAAAACTAACACTTCAATGAGGCTTTACCATTTAAAGCACAAATAGTATTGCTATTATTTTACAAATCACATTCTCCAATTAAGCACCATACTTATGAATTTGGTTGATACCAATAATTAGGCTCAATTATGTGCATCTTACACGAATAATTCCCTCAATTAAAAACAACTTCAAGAAGTGCAAGGGAGTTTCAGAATAATCAAATGATAAGAATAAGCCTCAAGAAGTGACTCAAAAGCACTAGTTCACTATATTTCATTTCCGGGTGTATCAATTTCACCAATCCATCTGAATGCATGTGCCCTCACAAAAAAGAAAGTCCCAAAATCACTATATTTACAGTACAACATAAGGGACAAATTGACAAAGACACTCACTCTCACAAAGAATTTCAAGTGTTACAACATCTCATACCATAAGCTCGCCCTTATTTTAATTCATCGCCTATTCAAGAACATTCGGTTCGAGGTCCCATAAGAACTTTTTAATCTTGTAATGTAGGTTTAGGTAAGGGTCGGATAAGCATTTGGATACAAGTGACGACGCCCTCCTTGAACGCTCCTCACATTTGTATTTTTGTTTTTTGCACTTTGCACTTTTTTTTGCTCTTTGTTTCTTTTCACACCACATAGCCTCATTGGCATCTAGTCACCAACATAGAACCACCTTAAATACCTTTCTAATTTTATTCAAGGCTCCATATTTATATACATACATATATTTCTCTTTTTTTTATATACATATTTTTCTTTTGGAGCTTGAATAATTTAATATGAATACTTTGAGGTATATGTTCCTACACTCAATGTACAACCTTATCAATTTCCACTTTGACACCACGCCCCCAACTTAGGCTTTTTGCCTCATTCCCAATGTTCAAGGAGGAACGGGTTCAAAAGAAGGAATTATTTTACAAAAAGGGGAAAGGTTTGTAATGAGGTGGCCAAAGAAAAGGTTAAAGACTCAAACAGGGTACTAGTAATAGTATTTATGCAATGGTAAGCTTGAAAGGCTAAAGAGGTTTTACAAATATCACAAAGAATGCCTAAGATCATCCCTACAACCAAACATAACTAAAATTAGCGTTGAAATACCAACTGGGCAAGTTCTAGATGATAGAAGTAAACACATGATTTATTTGTACAAACACTAACACACATGGAACATGAATTAATCAAGACGGATCAATTTCCTTTTCTAATAAGAGCATCTAGAGCAATATTATTCAAACTATTGGGCAAAGAGTCACTAAAAGAGCCAAAAATTTATTACAAAAATTATTCTTCACCATGCAACTTACTTGTTTTAATTCAAAACCAAAATTCGAAGGGGTATTCTTAATTCACATTTCACATACAAGAGACTAATTTTATTAGTACCAAATAATCCAAAAGTCTCCTCCTAGCAAAATAAGACTAATTCCTTTAAGAAAGTTGTCACGCCATCTATCATAGGGAAAAGTCACCCGGTTCACTTCAAAAATGTTCCTTGGGAAAGAACCGTAGCATAAAGAAAACCCAAGGAAATACTACTAAGGAAATAAAAATAAAAGAACAAAACTACTAAAGAGGATACTTAAATTAAAAGCAACTAATACTAATAACACCAAGCTACTAAAGAAAATAAATACGAAAGAAAGATAAAAATAGACTAATAACACCAAGCTCAGCAAGAGCACATGATACAATAAAATAGACCCAGCAAGGGCACACAATATCCATAACAACAAAATAAGCTCGGCAAGGGCACACAATATCATAATATGAATACAGTATACTCCTAAAGCCACCCCCACTAAATAAATTGCAGTGTCCCTACTGCACAATATCAAAAGTAAAGAAAAGTAGTTTGAGGGTCTCCCTGAAGTCGAAATCAGACTAGCAGACTGTGGAAGGAAGGCTGATCACTGTTGTGCTGAACTCGTAGCCTCATCATCATCATCACCATCACCAGCATCTGACATGAAGGAGTACTCCTCGCTATCATCTTTATGTAAGGCCCCGAAAAATTTCGCTAAGTAAATTAGGATTTTGTGGTGCCATGTAGACTAATTATAATGTTTTATGTGCTATTAACATGATGGGCATCAATTGGATTTGGTAAATAAGATATAATAAGTAATGTGGGGTCTAATGGGAGGCCTAAGTCTAAGTCAAGTTAGAAAATTTCATAATGGGCTAAAATTCCAAATGAGTTTGCACAAGTCCACATTTTGAACAAGAATATCTAAATATGTATAAGGTTTTATGTGATGAACAACCTGTCATATGAAAATTCTTCGAGTGTAGTTTTCAACACTTCAAACCGTTCATCATTTGGACATTCCTACACAAAGTTATGATCAAATTACCAAAGGTTGGAAAAATGTGATCTTGTGTCAGTTCTGCGATCACAAAACCATTATGCGGTCCGCAAAATTGTCTACGATCGCAAACTGGTCGCAAATTGGACCGCAAATTGGACCGGTGTAGCCCAGTTTTGGGCACAGGGTTTTGCGATGCCTCTGCAGACAGCATACCCATTCTGCGGTCCATTATGCGATCGTAGACCCAAATTCGGAGGGTTAATCTTCCTTTTTTCATGACCCGGCCCCATTTTAATATATAGCCTTTAGGGTTTTATTTGGGGTGATATTCTGATGATTTTAGAGAGAGTTAAGAGAATTTTAGAGAGAAATGGAGGGAGTCTAACATTCTAACCATTCAATCTTCCATCAATCTTCAAGAATCAAGGAAACCAATTACAAGATTTTCATCTAAGAGATAAGGTTCTATACACTAGACTTTAATTTCGAGTTTTGGGTATAAGATGGGATTATTGAGGTATGATTCTTGGGTGTAAAATTATTAAGTATACATCATTTACAAATTAGGTTTGTGGGAAGATTTTTGAACATAAATAAGTAAAGATTGGGTTGGGGAATGAAGGAAATCTTGTAAAAGAGATTTGAAATCAAGATGCACAACTAGTATTTGATAAAATGCTCAAATGAGTTGAAACCGTGAATACTTTCCTAATTTGTGTTCAATTTTGTTATGTCTCAAAGTAGATTGAGATTGCTAGAATTTCCGGAACGTTGTAGTAACTTAAGAAAAGCTTAAACAAGGTATGTATGGCAAAAAAAACCCCTCTTCGTAGAAATTGAGCTCCCATGGTGTCCCCACATATGTTGTAAGTCCAGAATTTGATTTATGTAGTATTTGTTATTTCAATGGATTTGGTGTTGCAAGAATATATGTGAAAGGTGTGTCTCAACGTGTTCAATGTGCTATTCTTGGTAAATTGGGGATATGTGAAGAATGTGAACTACATGCTAAATTGCCTAGATTTCAAGTCAAGTTTAAATTGTGATTATTATGCTGAATCATGAGAATTCCTCTCTATGCTTATAACTTGAATTGCTCTTGTATGTTCCTATTATCTTAAATTGCAAGCTTGATGTTGAAAGTGAAAGTGATGTGGACTGTGAGTTATGAAATGTGGCCTAGTACAAAGCAAGATGTGATAATGGTGGCTCCAAGTGCCGATGAACTAATATATGTA
This sequence comes from Nicotiana tabacum, assembly GCF_000715075.1. Lineage (NCBI taxonomy): Eukaryota > Viridiplantae > Streptophyta > Magnoliopsida > Solanales > Solanaceae > Nicotiana > Nicotiana tabacum. The sequence continues at coordinate 80,360,997 of NC_134089.1, read as the reverse complement.
AAACAAAAATTGAAGTGAGATGATTAATGGAAAAGGGTAGCATCTTGGTAAGACGGCTTAGCCGATCGGGCCGTGATCGGATGCCATGCTACTCACATGGTGGTAATGTGTTGATATTGAACACGGAAAGTGACAATGAAGTAGTGATTGAGGTATATGTCTCAAATGAGGTAGCTTAGCCAATCCGGCTATAATCTGACTCCGCATAATAAAGCGGTGGTATTGTGAATGATGATGAAAAGTTTTGAAATGTCCCAACCTAGATGTACGCGGTAAAAATCAGAAGACTTGATTTTTGCTATCAAGACGATTTGGGAAGCCTCCCTCGAGACCCCGAGGATGGAAGGCTATGATCGAGTTCTCAACCGCCAAGTTCATCGAGGTCCGAATCAAAAGAGGCAGGGTTCGAGGTCAAGAGTAAGAGAAGATGACCTCGGAGCGCATGGCTACACCTGACAGGGCCGGTCTATCTGTAACCTATTGAGATGACGAGAGATAGGACGTCCCATCTTTCTACTCTTGAAAATGATATATGCATATTTTATTGAGTCCCCTCGCCTATATAAGGGGGACTCGCCCCACCTTGTAAAGGACTGATGTTGCTCTACTTCTCCAATAAGCTATAATATCTCTCTCTCTTTCTTCTAAGTTAACTGTGTTCTTCGACCCCAAGGTCGTCCTAGCATTTTACTGTTCTTCAATTGTTCTTTGCCATTTAGCTCAAGATTGACGATATAAAGCCTTGTATGCATATACTTATCTGTTATCCCCTTCCCGATCACCCTCGATAAGATCACCTTCGATAGACCCGAGGTAGGCTCGAGGCCTGGCCCTGAGGTATCTATTGGCTTGTCCTAAGGCCGAGAACATCCCCTACTGGATCGATTATATTTTTTGACTAGCTCGATCTTTACTATTTTATTCCATATTTAGCATTAATCGCCCTCTCCAACTAGCTCGGGAATATATCACGTATTTTTAGAATGCCATTTACAAATTTAATTGTTGTTACCATTTTCACGGTAAAGAGTTTGACGCCCACCGTGGGGCTAAAAATAATAGTGATTATTTTCTTGCTAGTTTCGCCACTTAAACGCACGATATCTCTCACACTTTTTCTTGCCCAAGACCTTTCGATTTCAGGTTAATGGTCAGCTCGATAAGGGAAATCGAGGACGACAACCCCACAAATTGCAAGGAAAACAATGTGGCCACCCTGACGGCTGGCGCGACACCACAAGACCCCGATAACGCATCTAGATCGGTCCAAGTGAATATGGATTCATACACTGCACAGCGGGGTAACAAAGTCTTGCGCTCCGATGACGGCACACAACACGCTAATCGACAGGAAACCCGAAAAATCCCAGCCCTGGTAGATCGGGGAGTTGATCTTCGTGTTATTTTTGAAATGTTGTAGGAACAATGCTTGGCTATCTCTCGGCTACAGAGCCTCCCGGAGACTCTTGGCGCAATAGCACCCAAAATATCTACTCACTTCAAGCTAGTATACAAGGTATCGGGCCACGACGAACCAACGACCTATCCTGCAATGGTAAGGATGTTAGAGGACATCATTGAACAGGTCAACTCATGCTCGATGAGATTCCTAAAACAACCGTCTACCGGAAATACGATCCTGGGACTCACTTTGCGGAAGTCAAAAACATGAAATCCCCTGAGGAAGACAGGACCCCCAGTCCTCACGGGTACATCTCCACTCACGCACGCCCGTTTAGGAACGGCGACCCCTAAAATAGAGAATTTGGGCCCGTCCCAATGAAGAGATTTGAAGAAATTCCCCGAAAGAAACCACATCGTGGCATCATTGTTCGACATCCGATTTTGGGGACCCACTCACCATACTGTCACGAACCGTGGAAGCACACGCCAACGCCATTGAAATAATGCCAGAAGAGTGCAATGCACCGAAGGCCGGGAGAGGAAGAAAAAATAAAATATCACGGGGAGTCGCGCCCCGCTATCCAATAAGACAAACGAGACCATTCCCGATCCCAAATAGTAGGGTGGCACGGGCCTTCACCCAAAACCCAAACAAAACATACCCGGCATCTACGAAGCAATTCGAGTTGTAGTCGAATATCCGGTCAAGGCTTGGTCATATACCAGCAACCGACACCAGACCCAAGTCAGAGCCGCGGATAACCCTCAAGAAATCTTCACTGGATCGGCGTATCCAGGTAGATCCCCAATAGAGAAGCCAGCACTGAACAAATGGAGTCGGCGTCCACGTGGCGCGAATGGGAGGAACGATCTGAGGCATGGTGTGTCTCGCAACAACAAGGCGATGGCCCGAAGATGGCACCTTCGAGGAACCCCCAATGATACTAGATTCAACGAAATGCAACCGGCAAGAAGACCTCGCCCGATAAAGTTCGATTTCAATGTTGCAGTTCCAAACGTAGTCGTCACCATAAGTAAAGCTGGGAACTTCGGGTGGCTCGGGCCCATTCGACCAAAATCCCTCCAAGGAAATCGTGGCCCACCAACGGAGTCACAAAATGTTCGGAGTTACAGAACCAAGAGAGTAGTAACTATGCCATGCAACAGAGGTGACCACAAAGCATCGCCAAGTAAACTAACACAGATACAGCTCAATGGACAAGGGGAAATTAAACAAAGCAGAGCCGACAAAGTTATGGCATATCGTCACAACCATTAAAGGATGGAGGCACCCCACTAAGATTCGTAGAACGTAGAATGCAAGTGCCCGTCGCCAATAAAGGACGATCTCGGGGAGTACTCCCGAGGACACCCTCTCGCCCGAGGAAAAAGGACGCCGAGACTCCACCTCCGCATCGCATTAACGTATTGGCAATCCCTTCTTTTGTTCGAGCTCATTTTCAAATAAAACATACATTAATGACTACAGGTATATCAGCCAAAGTTGTACCGACAATGTTGGGCCAAAGCCAATAGGACAGTCCGGACCAACGTCACCCGGAACGCGACCCCGGTCCTACTCCTCCAAGGGTAGGAAACTCCATGACAAGCGCGGAGCCAAAGCATCTAACTACAAGCGATAGAAGGAGATTCCTCACCTTACGCCCATGACTGGTGTTACCCTCAAACGAGGTCAGAGGGTAAGAGCACTTGCGCCTTCGGCCTGGCCTAGCCGGACGAGGAATACGACTACCGAAGGGCATACTCTCAGGAACGTAGCATCCTTTCATCATTTCCCTTTTTGTTTTCTTGTTTCTAATTTGTACGCAGGCAGGCGGCCAAGGCATTCAGTAGTTCTGGATCCCGTTCGAGGATCCGCGGCCACCATGGGGCTGTCCTGCATTCTTTCCTCGATCGGGTTTCTATCAGGAAGAGGGTTCCGCCAACAAGATTATTAGCAAGACTGTACGTCCCTAGGGAAGGGACCCAACAAGTCTGCGATCTTTCTCTCTCTATTTTCCAATATGGAACCATACAAGCACATCGGATACTTAGGAGGGTCATACCCATGTAGACCAGACTCACGGCACCAGAACAAACTTGTACTTTACAACTTATATTTTCTCCAAGCAATATAGCGTATTTTCCGAGCATTCAATGCCTCGAGGAAAAATATTTCGGCTTACCCTCAGCAAAAAACCTCTACATCAAAATACGTTCTGAAACGCTCGGAGACTCAATCAATTTGGCACCCTCGCGACCCCATGGTCGAGGTACCGGGCTCACAAAGCCCTCACGATATGGCCCCAAGACTACGAAAGGCGGTATTCAGGCCTAGAATGATCTGATATATTCAGAGAATCACCATGAGCAAATCGACAACTTGCATGACCCCAGGGTCGGAACTCCGGGCTCACCAAGCCTCCGGAAAACACCTCCGAGCTCACGAGAAGTTTTGTTCAAGCGAACTCGATAACTCAGAGACTGTCGCCAATCGCCACGCACTGGAAAATTCGAAATTGTAAGACCTAACGGGAAGCCTCGGCAAAATCAGATCTATTCTCCCTAAACTATAAGACCTCAACGGGCATGATAAATTGTAAGACCTCAACAGGCATGATAAACTATAAGACCTCAACAGGCATGGCAAACTGTGAGACCTCAATAGGCATGAAAAATCCCACAATTTATGCTACACATCGCATTTGTAAGAATCCCTAAAGGGCATACCCTCGGTGTGAACGCCTAAAACTACTTCTCGGGATCAAAAAGGCCCCGGCCAAATGCACACGACTACGGTCGAACAGCTGCTACAGCCCAAAAAATGCAACTCAGAGACGCCTGACTGTTGCTAAAAAATCCTTCGAATCTACTTCAAAAAGAACCGGTTAAAACACAGGCTTCCCTCAACAGGCAAAAAACCGAGTCTCGATCATGTCAGCTCCAAAATCGAAAAAGCGTCGATCTACTCGACCTATGGGCTATGAACCTTCCGAGGTGCTCAAAACATCGCCGATTACGACTTGAAATCGAGGTTCTTTTAGAACCGATGATGGGTCAGGAAAAATAATCAATAAGACCTTAACGAGAGGAAAACAAAGCCTACAAAAGCCTCTGGGCCTCACATCAATTAGCGTAAGTTCCATTGTCGTCGGCTAAGCAAAGCCTCTGGGCTTCACACCGAAAGGTCTCTACGACCATCAAAATGAAAATTGACAACTTGAGGATTAAAGAGAGCTCGAGTCGTAACCCGATTCGGAGACCGAATCCAAAATAGTTAAACTAAGCAAAGCCTACAAGCCTCATATCAAAAGGTCTTTATGACCAAACAACGTAAGTGCCATTGTCGCCAGCTAAGCGAGCCTCTTGGCCCTATACTGGAATGTCTCAATGACCAAACAACAGAAAGGCCACCACCACTGGTCGAAAGCTCAAAATAAGATTCAAAGGTCAATTACATCTCAAATCACAACGCGACTCGGAGACTGGACCCAGAAGGTCATCAAATGCCCAAGGGCGGAAAGCAAAAGGCATTATCGCCAACCGGAACCTCCGAAAGGGTCAAAGACCAATTGTAGCTCGAATCACAACACGAAGACCATTATCTCCTAGCTCGGAGACTAGCTACAAGAAAATCGCCAAAAGGCAGAGAATGAAAATTATCGTCGCCGGCCCAAACAGGTTCGAAGGTAAAATAAACACGAGTTAGGATCCCAAGTCAGATACTGAACCCAAGGGAAATTCAATCACCATACGCTCAAAAGCACGGCCCTGACGACGCTCTCAACAGTCACGACAAATCCCCAGGTCACGCGCCCACAAGAACGTTTCGGTCCAGGAGCACATAGGGCCACCACCCTCCGCCCATGAAGACGGGAAAAAGCCGGAAGGCCAATCAGAGTTCAGGCCATAGCACGGCTCAGAAACCGATCCCACAAACTAACTTACATAATAAAGAGCAACGACAGAAAAAAGGTACCAAAGGGATAACGCCTTGAAATTCTCCTTACATTACATATGAGAAAAACATTCTCCATCTACAGGCACGCTTTGTGCGTGCCATAGACCAAGATACAAAATAGTAGGAGCTATATATTTAGCCAAGAGTCTACAACCCGTCAAGATCATCCTTTGCAACACCCGCAAGGAGTGACCGAGCATCACGCTCGTCCACCCTTGCTCGAGCCAATTCCTCCGAGAGGATAAAGCCTCTCTCTCCAACTTCCTCGAACACTTCTCTCCGAGATCGGCAGCGAACATATTCCGCGATCCTCTTCTCACGATCAAGGGCTTGCCTCAACTTGGATTGGGCATCAGTAGCCTCCTTTATGCAAATCGCAATCTCATGATCCGCCCTGGTTTGGCTCAGCACCGCTTCCGCCCGGGCATCAACTATCTCGCCCCTGACCTTCGAGAGTTTAGACTCCAGTTTCTTGATTATATCCACTTGAACCTTTGCGTTACTTCGAGACAAGTTGAGCTGGGCCTCGAAGGCAGGAATCTTGGCTGAAGCACTCTCCACCTCCAAAGCTTGAGCTCGTACCTGGCCCCTTTGTTCCTCGCAGGCTGCCCTGGTATGGTTCACCTCACCCTTGAGGTGCTCCACGGCCTCTGTCTTTTTTTACAGCTAACACGGCAAGAAGAAGTTAGCCTTGAAAACTAAAGGGATGCAAAGAACGCACTGCGGGAAGTTACCTGCTCCACCAAATCGCTCTTATAGTTCGAGTCCCGATACGCCTCACATCGCCAATGCTGCAGCTCAACTTCTTTCTCCTTGCAAATAAGACTAAGGGATTCTCCCTCATCCCGAACCTTCTTGAACTTGGTCTTTTGACGAAGCAACTCGGACTTAAGCCTATCACAGGACTGCGCAAGAAAGATTCAATGAGGGGAGAAAGATGCAGGGTATGAGAGAATTATGCGCGAACTCACCGCAAAATGAAGATGGCAAGTTTTCCCTAAATCGGAACACACTCCTGATAACACTGCTCCCGCAACCCTGAAAGAACCGACTCCGGGCACAATATACTCATTTGAGGGAGCCGCTCGCCGAGAAACAGGTAACCTGGGGAAAGCCGACTCGGGCAATGCCTCGCCCTTAGAAATACGAGCCCGGCTAGCGCCACTAGAAGCTCCTTCTCATGATGGGTCCCGGACCCTCTTGCTGCTACTGTCTCTCAGCTCAGACACCGACGGCTCCAACTCCTCTCCGGGGAAGCACTGCCTCACCTCGAAAAGCCGCCCGATATCTACAAAAACAACGTGTCTAGCGCATATGAGATGAAACAATGCTGCCTCAAGAACACATCGGCAGAGAAGAAAAGCTACATACGCATATACCTTGATGATCCACTCCCCACCTGATGCGAGACATAGCTCGCCACATGCATTCGTCGCAAGACGAATGGGTCACCAGCCTCCGAACCCAGCCAGGCAGATCTTGAACTTGGCTCGACGCCCACAAAGTTGCTGCAATGAAGGGAATAATACTCATTACTTGGTCTATTTTTGCTATAAACAAAAACTAAAGGAACGGCAAAGTGCCGCACTTACACGCATAATTCCACCCTTCGGGGAACGGCAAGAACCCCATGGGGATGACATCGGTCGTCCTAACTCGGACAAACCAACTGGCCCACCCTCGATCTCCACCTTCATCATCATCAACAACGAAGGGCGTGGGCGAGCGATCCTTCAAGGTTAGCAGTCCTCGATGGTGGAAAGGCCGATACAGCCTGATGAGATGATCAAGCATGAACTCAAGTCCGGCCTTCTCCACAAAAAATCTCATCATCAGCACCGTCCGCCAAAATGATGAATGACTTTGCGTCAAGGTAACCCGATACTTCAAGCAAAAGTCGAGCACGACCTTATCAAGAAAGCCAAATGCAAAAGGGTATAAGTACACGCTCAAAAACCCATCAGCAGAGTCCGCGATGCCTTCATGAGGGGAAAGCACCCATAGTGTCATCCCCTCGCTCCACCCACAAAATTGCCTCGCCATCTCCAAATATTCCTCTCTCATCAAGGACGCCATCTCCAAAGCGAATCCCTTCGACTCTCCAACACTGGGAATGGCATCCCCCGCCTTTTCCCTTAACGGTTCTGAAATGGTCTCCATAACTGAAGCAGAACTAACAAAATAAATCAAAGAAGCGCAGACGTTTTTTGCGCTTTAGAAGATAGGGAGCCCTATGTCGAGACAGAAGAATAGCTTCCCAAAAATAGCGAAGTCTTACAAAGAGGTCGAAGCTACACCTCTTATATAAAAAAGACAGTGGCAAAGTCACCTGCCAGATGTAAGCTCCAGGATGCCAACGGCCTCGATACGGATCGACGGGTTAATACCTAACCCAAGAGACATCCTCCAACAGACAACCAAGCTCGAGGATTCAGACGAATTATCTCCATGTTCCAGGCAGCGTTTCACATTGGGAACTTCCGTACGCCAAGAAGCAGGGCCGCAATGAGCTCCATGGCGCCAATTCCATACGTGAGGTGCGCACCTGGGATCGCAATTCCTTCTCTGGAGGAGCAGACCCGGGAAGCTCCGATCTCCCAAACTTGACGAGGCCCCAAGGAAGTGCCCCGTACATAGGAAAACTCCTCGAATGGGAGCCAACCTTGCACTCTTTTAAAGAGTTGTCCACATCAAAATCAACAGGACCCATCAAGGCGTCCGAAGATGACCTTCATCCGGGGTATCGTTCCCAAAGGCCCCAAAATTCGATGCAAAATCTCCAAACAAACCAGCAGGCCTCGACAACTCGAGCCTATCTGGTCGGTCCCGCATTAAGCCAAATGAACGATGGAAAAAAAAAAGCAGGAAAGAGCCTCGCCAATCAGCCGAGGACCAAAATAAGCTACAACGGCCTAACAGTGGTAGTGAAAGCAAACAAGCGCCAAAGGAAAAGCAGAGATCCATCTCATACTGCCCAAAAGGGACCGTCTAAGCCCAGACCAATAAGATCTCCGGGGTACCTGAAGTCAACCTACATCCGGAGCAGCGCCCCCAGAGGTTCCGGAACCCAACGCGCGATCTCCAAATAACTCGGGAGACCTTTACAAGCACCAACCCGTCAGATCAAACTGAAGTTGTCCCGAAGGACGATAGTAGGACCAGAAAAGCCCATGTCAATCGGTGGGAAATCAAAGCAAGCACTCACGTCCAAGATTAATATCAGTGATCTGCAACACAAAGGAATGCATTTGAAGAGCCTCGATGAGCATGAAAGCATAAGGAAATAGACCAAATTTGAAAGCAGGGGTCAACAAAGTTCATTTCTCATTTATGAAGTTTGCAAAGTACAAGAACCCCCGAGGGGTCACAGCATTCGATTACAAAGCCTCGGAGGGACATCACATACAAAATACAAAACCCTACAAAGGGTTCCCAATACAGATGTGACAAAAGAGAGGACACATGAAGAAAAGATCTAAGACCTACGAGAACATGCCTCCGACAGTCTCGCCCCGACCCCTCAAAGTAGCACTTCAAGGACGAAGACGAAAAAGAAGGCGAAGGGAGCAAGAAGGGATGAAAGAACACAATAGATCTCCGAAGCTCGAGGACCCTCATTGGAAAAGGAATCATCGGAGAGACGATGGGCCAAGCAATCCTCGATCCCGCTTGTACGGCTGCTTCGAATACTCTCTTCCGAGCATCGAGCCGTGCAAAATCCCGGCTCAGGACGAAGCTCCACGTTGGGCCGGGGGATGAATGTGAGTAGCGGTGGGTATTGCGAGCCCCCTTTTGAGCAGCAGTGCATAATCTGAATAACCATCTAAGCAAAGGTGAAACCGAATCTCCTCACATCGTCATTTTGAGCCAACAATAGCTGCAGCGGCCGATGTATATGTTTATGTTCAATAAAGGAAGATCCCAGCAGGAGGCCTCGATGTGGCCCGGAAGATTCCCCCAAACAGCCTTGAGATAGAAAGCTCCCATTATGGTGATCAAAAACAAAAGAAGATAATGGGAAGAAAGAAGCAAAACACACCAGCGGAAGTGTTGAGGTGAAAGATGTAGTGCCACAAAACGCCCTCATTTATAGGGGAAACAACATGGTCATCAATGCTCTGCAAGATTGATCGACGGGTATAATTATTACCTTCTTGAAAAAACGAACCGACGGCAGCACTTTTGCCTCGAAGAGCGGAAGCGACAAGACATCGAGTAGAGATCCATGAAGCACGCCATCGGTTATGGGAGATTGTGCCCCGATCTGAACCGTCATTATAGTGTCATCGAAAAGAGTTCGAGGAGTCAAATATCGGAATCATTTCCCATCACTTCATCATAAGAAACGCGGAGACTATCTGTATGTGGTAAAAATCAGAAGACTTGATTTTCGCTATCAAGACGATTTGGGAAGCCTCCCTCGAGACCCCGAGGATGGAAGGCTATGATCTAGTTCTCGACCGCCGGGCTCATCGAGGTCCGAATCAAAAGAGGCTGGGTTCGAGGTCAAGAGTAAGAGAAGATGACCCCGGAGCGCATGGCTACACCTGACAGGGCCGGTCTATCTGTAACCTATTGAGATGACGAGAGATAGGACGTCCCATCTTTCTACTCTTGAAAATGATATATGCATATTTTATTGAGTCCCCTCGCCTATATAAGGGGGACTCACCCCACCTTGTAAAGGACTGATGTTGCTCCACTTCTCCAATAAGCAATAATATCTCTCTCTCTCTCTTTTTCTTCTAAGTTAATTGTGCTCTTCGACCCCGAGGTCGCCCTAGCATTTTATTGTTATCCATTTGTTCTTCGCCATTCAGCTCAAGATTGACAGTATAAAGCCTTGTATACATATACTTATATGTTATACCCTTTCCGATCACCCTCGATAAGATCACCTTCGATAGACCCGAGGTAGGCTCGAGGCCTAGCCCCGAGGTATCTATTGGCTTGTCCTAAGCCCGAGAACATCCCCTACTGGATCGATTATCTTTTTTTATTAGCTCGATCTTTACTGTTTTATTCCATATTTAGCATTAGTTGCACTCTTAAACTAGCTCGGGAATAGATCATATATTTTTAGAATCCCATTTACAAAATTAATTGTTGTTACCATTTTCACGGTAAACACTAGAGGTATGGAAATTGTGTAAAAGTTATGTGATTCCTTTTAATTGATGACGTGGTGATCGATTAAAGCTCTTGTTGAATACTTATAAGTTCTTTGTTCTTGTATGATAGTTCTTTCTATTGAGATGGTGTTTATGATTTCTTTGTTCGTGTATAATAGTTCTTTCTCTATAGATGGTGTTTAGTTATACATACTAGTGCTATTCGACGGCACTAACGTCCCTTTTGCCGGGGGCGCTACATCTTTAAATGGATTTAGGTGGTTCCATAGCATGCAGTGTTGGTTGCAGCTAGTGACGCATCTTCTTTTCAGCTGACTTGGTGAGCCCCACTTCATTTCGGGGTCTTGTACCATTGTTTATCATGTACTTTGTATTTTGAGGTATATCCGGAGCCTTGTTTCCAGCATTTCCATATTACTCTTCAGTTGTATTTAGAGGCTCCATAGATAGGTTGTAGGTAGTGTCGGGTATTGGAATTAAAATAGAAATATTGATATTTGGCAATGATGCATAAAACATGTAATATATTCAAAATTGTAAACGAAGTTGCTAATGGAAATGAAATGGAAATCGTTAAAGACATGTTTATAGAATTCGATTAATGATGTAAATTTCCTCTTTATTCAAAGACAAAATTGGGTAGTATGAAATGTAACAGTCTTGCTCAGTCGGGTTTACTCGGTTGAGCGTCGGTCGCGCTCCTCGGATTTTGGGGCGTGACAAACTTGGTATCAGAGCCTAAGGTTTTAAAGTGTTCTAGGATGTCTCGGAGCCGTGTCTAGTAGAGTCCTTCTTATCGGTGTGTTGTCGGCCACATCTATAAGTTGGAGGCTATTTGGACATTTAGGAACTTTACCATTCTTTGATACTCCAGATTGTGCAGTAAAGCTTCCACTCTATGTCTTAATCTCAAGATGAGTAATTCATGATTTTGAAAGCAGTAAGGAGGGAATGACCCCACCATTGAATTGAGGTATATTGCCCAAGAGTTTGTTAGAAGAATATATCGAGCCATGGAAGGATTTGTATAACTTATTGCTAAGGGGAGTACCCTTGTTCCTATTAATGTCTCTGCACCACCAGATCATGTAGTATATCAGTATGTTACCTACATATGTTGGGGATGTGGAGTCGAGGGATATCGATTAAGTTATTGCCCTATCAACCTAAAGTCACCAAGTAAGTCACTCCCTAGTACATCATTATGAACAACACAAAAATTTTACTTATTGCATGTCTACATCCTTACTAAAGAGTCCTCATAAACATGGTCATAGTAAGATGTGAGTCACAAAAACTTGTGTGTACCTACCCCTTGAAGGAGACGTATTGTTCGTGAATCCACTCTATCACAAATTCTCTTATTTACATCCTCTTGTGGAATTAAGTTCTATAAATACGTCCTTGAATGGAGTTATAACTCTAGGATTAATACTTCCCACTTTCTTTCCTAAATTTTCAACAGGGGACTACATCCGATGAATTTGTTACAAAATCGTTTTTATGGACAACGTCTGCTCATTTGTGCCTATGCAAGCACCATCGTAAAGTTTACCTATGTGGTGTCAAGTTCCATGTAAAGCTTCCCAGTGTTGCGATCCTTCTCGAGTCACTCTTTAACTCACTTGTGTATATGGCTTATATGGTTTGAAAAATCACTCTACTCTCTTGCGATTATCATCATGAAAGCTTCTCAATGTCTAGTAACATAAGAATACCTTAACACCTATCACATGAGTGCATGTCAATCAAAATGGTCACCGTGTGCATAAAGTCTCTCTGAAAATTGAGATCCTCACATCCCCGTCATAGGAAGATCTTGTGTCGCCATCTTAGTATAACTTTCATGTCCACTTGGGACATCCCGCAGTAAGTAGCTCACTTTATTCCTAGTATCGTGGTTGCCCGTGGCGTGGTTGTGTATTGCAGTTGGGAGTTAATATACCAGAAGCATGTCCAGCTCATAACAAATGTTTATTTTCTCTTTACACCTCCACAACATGTGATAATTGTGTTCCTTAGTTAGTGAATTCAATGTACTAGTTTCCCCACACTTGTTCGATAACCATGAGAGAACATATCCTTCTATGAGTCATTGTACCACTTCCTTTCTCGTGAGGACCCTTACTAGGCTCTCCGTCAAGATGAGCGCACCTCTGGAGGTTATCGTAGCACAATGCATGTTTCTCTTGTTTTCTGTCTTTCATTAGAATCTGGGTATTTCTCAAGTCAAAATCCATGGAGAACTCATTATGAACATTTGCAAACCTTCCATGATTATTTTATACTATCTCATTGGGTTCCCACCTCATTTCAAGTTCATCAAGGGTGGATAGCATGCCACAATTGCTGAGATTGAATGATCTCCTTTCGATAATGGATTATCTACACATGTGCTAGTCCAACGATCTGCTTATAAGTCTAACTCTCGCCTTTTGGTTTTGGCTTGACCAAGGAGCAATACACCTAGTAACACATTCATATGTCAAAGCCTTTCTCTCAGTCAAGTCTTATAGCATCTCCCAATGTGGATTGTAATAGTTGGTTGTGTAGAAGTGTGTTGTAGTGCTTCATTATGAAGTCGAGTTGCTAAACATAATTGGATTTTTGAATTCTATAGCTATACATCACGTGACTACATACAGAGATCTTCTTTCAGAAATTTAGCTTCTCGTAATCCTTTTATATTACCACCCATCCTAGTGGTTGCAATGTAAAGGTTACTTCCATAGGATCTCTCACTTTATTTTCATTTATCTACTCTGCTTGTCCCTGTGACTAGATACCTAGGTTACTTTCCCCGATAAATGCATTAAGACGTCTCATTCTTTCAAACTTATCCATGTGGCACTTTGAGGCCTTGTTCTATACCAACTCGTAATGGTTTTAGGTACTTTCTTGCCATTATTAACGATTTTCTAGGGCTACGTGGGCTTGTCTCATGGATTCCAAAAGTAATGATTTCCCCGAAGTTCAATCTTATATTGCCATGATTTCAAACCAAAGTGCGTCCCCTTTTCAAAAGTCTTTAATGGGTCGGATTGGATGGGTTACGTGGCCTTCTGCTCACTCGACTTCTAGGATTATTGACAACATCATTGTCATGTGTGGGAAATTTTGATACCCCTAGCATTCCACCTCCTTAAGGAGGATGTGAGTTTTAATTGTCTTTCTTCCTGGAGCATTACGTCAACCATTGGAACTCCTCTAACCAATACATGATTTCACCCCTATGGTAGGATGTCCTAGCTATGCGGTTTCACTCGTGAAAGGTTGAGATTAGATGTGTTCAGATTTTTGCACATATCATGAGCATATTGATTTGGAAGACAAGTTGTCATATCTTTAGTTCTCTCATATAAGATCAATTATTAGGAAGGGTTAAGCTATTTGAAATATGATAATCTCATAAGTATTCAACTTCTTTTCATCCTCACGGGCTTGTGGCATAGATTCCTTGTGTTGGTTAATGTTAAGAGTGTAATTCAACTTCATGTATTTTGAAACCCATATCGCATTCAAGGTTCTAGAGTATTCTCATTCTTGATAAACGGATTTTCCCTACACTCCAGGAGACGACTAGGTCACGTACTTGAATATTCCTCCTTAATGGTTCCTATTGCCAATGTACGAGTTACCCCTATGCCTTATTTGTCTAATAATTGATGTTTTCATAATGATTAACCATGTCAGTATTGTTTGTAGTAATCTTTGTGTCTCTTAGCATATAACCTCGTGAAATACTCCACTCAGCACATTAATGGATTCCTGAATAATTTCAGCCAATCTTAAACTCCGTTGATCCTCATTGTATTAAATCTATTGGGTATTGAAGGTTCAAACATGTCAAAGAGGAAGCATCCCCGTATGATCACATATATTCGATAGGTAATTTTTATGGTCAGTTCAGGATAGCACATCTTAGTGTAATCGTTGAAGGTCATCAAATGTTTAGTGTAGGTGTTCACGTAGAGATTCAGAATTTAGGAGGGCGAACAGGTTGTTCCCAATATTTTCCCCCTGAAGATATTACGTGAATTGATAATGAAGGTAAAATAAGTGTAGTTCACATTAGGCCGCGCTATGAGCATGATGTTTCCACGTCGTTGTTCTCCATGTATTCTATTTTTTCATATGTCTATGTCTAAGAATGTAGTTGGAAGTCCCTTGTGCATCATTTTGGTGGAAATTACTGAAGGTGGAGGTAATGTATAGTTGGCCTATGAAGGGTATCTACTTTTCATCCTTGTTAGGTAAGTTTGGGGGTGGTGATTGCTTCAGTGAATGTGTTCTAGCGAAGTCTATAGGTATAAGAGGCCACATTGAAGGCCGAGAGTGTTGTGGAAATAAAATATTTTCTCTTGATTATATAGCAGTTGGTTTTGATTTGATAGGTACCTTCTAGGTGTTATGATTTAAAAATGTGCAGTCCATGCCCAGGTATCATTGTGATAATGTAGTGCTTGTAATGCTGAGGTTTGTGTTATTGATATATACATTGTGGTGCTTTGTCGAGTGGAGGATGTGTCTTTTTGGATGGTTTTGGTGGTTCTCTGGCAGGTGGATAGTCCTAGTTACAAAGGAGACTCTGCCAAAATTTCTGTAAAATTTGGGAGTTAGTAAAAATTTAGGGACTTGAGCTACGTTAGAAAAGAGATATGTTACGTTAGGTGCTTGGGGCGGGCTCTACCTCTCATTCGAGGCGAATGATCCTAAGCGGGGGAGAATGTAAGGCCCCGAAAAATTTCGCTAAATAAATTAGGATTTTGTGGTGCCAAGTAGGCTAATTATAATGTTTTATGTGCTATTAACATGATGGGCATCAATTTGATTTGGTAAATAAGATATAATAAGTAACTTGGGGTCTAATGGGAGGCCTAAGTCTAAGTCAACTTAGAAAATTTCATAATGGGCTAAAATTATAAATGAGTTTGCACAAGTCCACACTTTGAACAATCATATATAAAAATGTATAAAGTTTTATGTGATTAAAAACCTATCATATGAAAGTTCTTCGAGTCTAGTTTCCAACGCTTCAAACCGTTCATCATTTGGACATTCCTACACAAAGTTATGATCAAATTACCAAAGGCTGTAAAAATGCGATCATGTGTCAGTTCTGCGATCGCAAAACCATTATGCTGTCGGCATAATTGATCTGAGATCGCAAATTGGACCAGTGTAGCCCAATTTGGGCACCGGACTTTGCAACACGTCTGCGGCCAGCATACCCATTCTGCGGTCCATTATGCGATCGCAGACCCAAATTCGGAGGGTTAGTCTTCCTTTTTTCATGACCTGGCCCCATTTTAATATATAGGCTTTGGGGTTACATTTGGGGTGATATTCTGGTGATTTTAGAGAGAGTCAAGAGAATTTTAGAGAGAGAAGGAGGTATCCTAACATTCTAACCATTCAATCTTCCATCAATCTTCAAGAATCAAGGAAACCAATCACAAGATCTTCATCTAAAAGTAAGGCTCTATACACTAGACTGTAATTTCGAGTTTTGGGTATAAGATGGGATTATTGAGGTATGATTCGTGGGTGTAAAAGTATTATGTATACATGCATTTACAAATTAGGTTTGTGGAAAGATTGTTGAACATAAATAAGTAAAGATTGGGTTGGGGAATGAAGGAAATCTTGTAAAAGAGATTTGAAATCAAGATGCACAACTAGTATTTGATAAAATGCTCAAATGAGCTGAAACCGTGAATACTTTCCTAATTTGTGTGTAATTTTGTTATGTCTCAAAGTAGATTGGGATTGCTAGAATTTTCGGAACATTGTAGTAACTTAAGGAAAGCTTAAACAAGGTATGTATGGCTAAAACCCTCTCTTCTTAGAAATTGAGCTCCCATGGTGTCCCCGCATATATTGTAAGTCCGGAATTTGATTTATGTAGTATTTGTTATTTCAAAGGATTTGGTGTTGCAAGAATATATGTGAAAGGTATGTCTCAGTGTGTTCAATGTGCTATTCTTGGTAAATTGGGATATGTGAAGAACGTGAACTACATGCTAAATTGCCTAGATTTCAAGTCAAGTTTAAATTGTTATTATTATGTTGAATCATGATAATTCCTCTCTATGCTTATAACTTGAATTGCTCGTGTATGTGCCCATTATCTTAAATTGCAAGCTTGATGTTGAAAGTGAAAGTGATGTGGAATGTGAGTTATGAAATGTGTCCTAGAGCCAAGCATGATGTCATAATTGTGGCTCCAAGTGCCGATGAACTAATATATGTGAAACAAAAATTGAAGTGAGATGATTAATGGAAAAGGTAACGTCTTGGTAAGACGGCTTAACTGATCGGGCCGTGATCGGACGCCACGCTACACACATGATGGTAATATGTTGATATTGAACCCGGAAAGTGACAATGAAATAGTGATTGAGGTATATGTCTCAAATGAGGCAGCTTAGCCGATAGGGCCGTGATCGAACTCTGTGCAATAAAGCGGTGGTATTGTGAATGATAATGAAAAGTTTTGAAATATCCCAACCTAGAGGTATGGAAATTATATAAAAGCTATGTGATTCCTTTTAATTAATGACGTGGTGATTGTTTAAAGCTTTTGTTGAATACTTATGATTTCTTTGTTCTTGTACGATAGTTCTTTCTATTGAGATGGTGTTTATGATTTCTTTGTTCTTGTATGATAGTTCTTTCTATTGAGATGGTGTTTAGTTATAAATACTAGTGCTATTCGACGGCATTAACTTCCCTTTTGTCGGGGGCGCTACATCTTTAAATAGATATAGGTGGTTCCATAGCAGGCAGTGTTAGTTGCAGCTAGTGACGCATCCTCCTTTCAGCTGACTTGGTGAGCCCCACTTCATTTCGGGGTCATATGTCATTGTTTATCATGTACTTTGTATTTTGAGATATAGTCGGAGCCTTGTTTCCAGCATTTCCATATTACTCTTCAGTTGTATTTAGAGGCTCCGTAGACAGGTTGTGGGTAGTGTCGGGTATTGGAATTAAAATAAAAATATTGATGTTTGGCAATGATGTATAAAACTTGTAATATCTTCAAAATTGTGAATGAAGCTGCTAATGGAAATGAAATGGAAATCTTTAAAGACATGTTTATAGAATTTGATTAATGATGTACATTTCCTCTTTATTCAAAGACAAAATTGGGTAGTATGAAACGTAACACGCTTGCTCAGTCAGGTTTACTCGGTTGAGCGTCAGTCGCGCTCCTCGGATTTGGGGGCGTGACACTTTAGCCCCCACTGGTATCTTCTTGCCTGGCTTCCCCCATTTGAACATGGCCTTTATGCCTCTCCACATATTGATCATGAATTTGCTCTTCTTCTTGTTCTTCTCCTTCTCCTTCTGGATGTCTAACTGGAGATCTGCATGCACCTTGGCCAAGTTGTCGTAGGCTATCTCGAGTCTGCTAATTGATGCTAGCATCTTCTCCTGAGACTCTTGCTGACTCTTCTGTGCATCTAAGTAACTCCTCATCTTTTCCCTGGAGAAGTATCCGGGCCCAGGATGGGAGGATGAGGGCTCAATCGGAAGCTGTGACACTAACTCCTGGATGGATGTAAGCTCGGAGTTTAGCATCCCAAATGGTCCCTCAGGTGCAGCTGCCTGTGATGAAGACTCTGGACCGGTAACAGAAGTGGTGACTTTCCTTTTCTTGCTTTTTACTGCACTCCCCTCACCTGTCACTCTCAGTGAATGAAAAGGCTTATCGGCTGGCAACCATCGATCGGTGCTACGCACCTCAACCTCTACCCTCTTGCATAATTGTGTGATCAACGAAGGGAATATCAACCTTGCATTATTGTACAGCAAATACTCCCTCAGCTCCCGTAGGATATAGTAACCGACATTCATAGGAATTCCATCCATGATGCATGCAATGGTCAATGCCCTGGTGTAGGAGACATCTGAGACATTTCCACAAGCAGACAACCTGTTGCAGAGGATGTACATCCACATCTTTGCTTCAGTTGTGAAGTCAATTGACTTTAAACCCTTTCTCCTGTTTTTCCATTTTGCTCTCATGCTTGGCGGGTAGAGTTTTGAGACAAGCCATTCCCCATTGTCGCATTGGTCCTTATCTTGCACCGGCTCAACTGGATAGTTAGTAATCCCAAGGGTGTCATTGATCTTCTCCATTCCAAACCTCACTAGTTTTCCTCTAATGATGAGTTGTGGGTTGGCAAAGTCTGTGCTCTTAAGATTTGCATAGAATTCGCGAACCCACTCCTCATTGACTTTGCATGGAGTGGGAATGAAACATGACCATCCTGAGGCATGGAGACGAGCATAGAAATCTGGGAGCCGCTCGGCCAACTTCTCCTCGGTGATCCCTTTTTCAAGAATTATCTTTTTGGTTGCGAGGTTGTCATAATATCTGCGCTGACAGTCAGCCGACGTGAAGCTTGAGTTATCAAATGGTTCTTCAACCTCCTCCTCAATTTCATGACGTTGTGGAGCATTTTTGTTCATGTTTGGGTCCATTTTAGATCAAAGTACCTTCACAAAATCAACACAATGTTAGTCAGACAATAAAACCATGTTAAGCAATTTAAAACACTGCAATTAGGCCAAAGAACCAAGCTGAACGGGCCCGGGAAGGGCCAGTTGCAAAGGTACTGGAATTTGGCAAACTGCCCAGTTTCCGCACCTTCGAAAATACAATCGCAGGTGCGTTACCGTATCTGCGAATTTTATCTGCTTCTGCGGTTTTGCTCACCATACCAAAAGTTTCACCTGCGGAACAGTCAATGCAGGTGCGACGCCGCGTCTATGAAATTTTCTCCGCTTCTGCAATTTTTAGACAAGAGTTCCAAAACCCATAACTTTTCAACACTTTACAATTCTTAAACCTGATTTTGGCACCTAATTTATACTCAAGACTTCTAAATTGGTGCCATACAAGATCCTATGACTCTATTAAGACTGATTTTGTGGCACTTTTCAAGAAATTTTCTTTTAGACACTTTGTCAAACACCTTACAAGCAGTGATAACATATGCTTTTGGAATTAAAATTGGTACTCAGACTTCCCATCATTTTGATTCAACAATAGCAGCACACACACATGAACTCTCAACCAATTTTCCTCACTTCCTAAAACTAACAGTACTTAAATCGAAAATACAACAACAATAACAACAACAACGACCCAGTATAATCCCACAAGTGGGGTCTGGGGAGGGTAATATGTACGCAGACCTTACCCCTACCCCGAAGGGTAGAGAGGTTGTTTCCAGGAGACCCTCGGCTCAAAAAAAAGCAACAGGAGCCGATATATTAGACCATAAAAATGCATAATACAATAACAGCAATATAAGAGATATGAAATACAGAATACAAAAAACGAAATAAATGACTGGTATATTAAAAATATGGGGCTGTAGAAATAGATGCGATGAAGAAGAAGAGAGAAAGAAAAAAAAATAGAAGTATAAGGGAGGAGTAGATGGGAGATACCTGTGGTATCTTGTACAAGGGCAGTAGAGATCAACAGAGGAGAATTTTGAGTATGTGAGTGCTGGAGAATTTTGGGTTTTGGGGGGAAAAGGCTTCAGAAAATACCTAATAAAATGAGGGTTGAGTGAAGTAAAGCAAACCTAATTTGCACACATGTGAATTTCTTTAATGCTTATGCGAGGCCGCTTATGCGTTAGAAGAAACACATCTGCGTAAAAGTCCGCGTCTGCAGCAGAAAAGTCGCTTCTGCGTGAGCGAATATGTGGGCGTATTACCGCAGATGCGGTTACACCAGATAACTGGTGCCCATATTTGCAGCCACTATTTTGTGCCATTCCAACGTCCTAAACTCCTTAATTCAACTCCAAAAATGTGAAACTTGGCAGATTAGTCAAAAATAATATACTAAGCTATTCTAAAAAAAATAAAATTTTAAAAAGCGACTAAAATTTTTTAAAAACGATGGGTTACCTCCCACCAAGCGATGCATTTAACGTTGTGGCACGACGCAACTCAACTTTACCACTTTTCTCGCCACTTGGACGATATGAATTGGGCACCCAATTTGGAATCAAGCTTGTGACCACGAGCGGTGGGGGTGGTAAGTTGATGATCAAGCCAAGACTTAATTTCTTCATTTTGCACTTCTTGGCTTTCATGTGAGGAATGTCATTTGCCTTCTTGTTCTCTCAAATTGCAAGATGTATGTTCTTGCCTTTCTTCCTCGCAATCCCACATTGACTCGTGTAGTTCAATTCACATATCACCACAGAATATCATTGTTGAAAAATGCTTGGAATGTGATATCAAACCTCCAAATTGCAATTCTTCCCGGATTTTGACATCCTCTTTTTCCCCCGAACTAGAGTCAATCTCAACCATATTTTCATTTACACTGGTTGACTCTAATTACATATTTTTCTTGGCATCACTAACACTCATGGAGTCGGTTGGCGGATGTTCAATTCTTGATTCCTCAAAGTAGAGCTCACTTTCTTTCTCGAAGTTGGACTCTTCTTGACTTCTTTCCACACTCTCAAATTGGTGGGCATAGTGAGCCTCAACCAATATTTTCATTTGATCTTCCAAAGTGCGGATATGTTCATCATTGTGAGCCAAGCCTTATTTCAAGTCCTCGAGTGCAAAGTTATGCTTCTCCTCATTTGCAAGCATGGTCTCCAACATGGTCATCATCTTCTCATTTTGAGCATTTGAGAGTTCTTCTTGGTTTTGATCAAGCGCCAAGGAAGGATTTTCGGCTTTCACATTTAAGGAAAATTCTTGGCTATCATTAACTTCCGAGGATTTTTGGACCTCCAAAGCTTTAAGTATTTCTCCCATTTGTGAGTGCAACTTTTCAAGTGCCAAGTCATTTTGGAGATTATTTTCCAAAAGCTCCTCCAAGGCACTTTGTTCTTTGTTTCCTCCTTCAATTAGGCATTCTAACATGAGCTTGAACTCCCCATTTTGACCATGCTCAACTTCTTCTACTTCCATAGCCCTATCATTTTTATCACAAAAAGTAGAATCATCATAGCGGGGGCTTGGGGAAGGAAAGGACAAATAAGCACAATAATCCCAATGACCATTTTGACAACCACACTTATAACAAATACTCCACTCATGGGTTTGAGATTGTGCGTACAATCCATCCCCTGGAGAATTTAAACAATTTTGCCACGAGTGTGGTCCTCCACAATAAGGACAAGGGTCATCAAAGTATGAACAACTACCATCCGACGAATTTTCATTATATGATGCCATTTTTCAAAAATAAGAAAATAAACAAGAAACAAACAAGAAAAATAGACCAAGGTAAGAAAAATTAATTACACAAATATTCACAAGTTTGGACCAAAGCACTTACGCGTATTTCTCAAACAACCTAAATTACGCCAAATTGTTCCCCGGCAATGGCGCCAATTTTGATGACGTCCAAATCCACTACTAAAAAGTAAATGGACACGGTCGCATGCAATATAATTTACCTAACTATGAGTCGGGGTCGAATCCCACAGAGAATAATATGTAGGCGGTTAGGAATATAAGAGAATTGTCACTTATGATGCAATGCCAAACACTAAGAATTGTTTGAGAAAATATTTATACCTAAATGCGAAAATATAAACTAACCTAGAAAGCAAGTAAAATGATCAATGGCTACAAGGATGGATGCATTGGGAATTACACTCAAGTAACAATCCAAAGTATTTCACGATTTTACAAATATGAGCGAGTTTATGTTAATTAGCCATGGGTAATAATTCTATATTGGCTTCTTCCAAAGACTAACAAGACTTCCTACTTGAATTATCCCTAAAACAATTAGGAGATTAAGCACACCCGAATATGGCTATAAGTAGTTCAATCCTATCCCTAGGTAGAATCTATAAAATGAGGGTTAAAGCCTCCAATTCTTGTTAATTATTCTTTCCCAACCCCAAATAATCTTTCCCAAAATTAATTTAGATTTAATGGGTGAGTCCTAGGGTTAGCTAATCCCTTTGGAAACATTAAAGAATAAGAATAATTAAAGTAACAATAACTCACTTCATAAACGATAAAAAATAACTCAATACATAAGCACAACAAGGTATTTAATCCACACTTTAAATATTATTATTTCCATAAACAAGATTCAAGTGTTGGATACAATACTACACACTTAGATAATCCATAAAAAGCAAGGAAATGAAGAAATATGTACAAAGGAGTAAGAAATTCTTAACCACAATCTTCAAAACCCAAGTGTAAGTGCATAAACCCTAGCTCCCAACCTTGTTCTCTCTAGTCTTTAGAACTGAAAATAAGTCAAAGATTATCCAAAATATCTGCTAGGACGAGTATTTGAAGGTTTGGAATTGAGAAACTGTGAAATGCCTAAATTGCCCAGGTCTGATGCCCGTTTACCGCACCTGCGGAAGAATCCTTGCAGGCGCGGCTCCGCATAAGCGTACATCTTATCGCAGAAGCATAATATCAAATAATCTCTGTCACCGCAGATGTGGTCTACCAAGCGCAGATGCGCAACCACAGATGTTGTTTCTTGCAATGTCACTCATCAACACAGATGCGGCCTATTCACGCAGAAGCGGGATTGCTTCTGCGACCAATCTTCCGTAAATGCGGAATCACAAGGGAGTTTTGCATGGTTTTCACCCTTTTTTGTTCAATTCCACTCTAATTGAATTCAAATCACTTCATGGCATCATTTACCTATAAATCTAACAATACACACCATAAATGACCTCATATGATAGTTAAAGGACATAAAACTAAAGAAAAGATACTAGAATGAGTGGTAAAATCACCACTCATCAAAGATGTTTTAATAACCACAACTGCAGCAACAGGTTATAACCCTCAAAATGCTTGAACCCTCTTTGACAGCGCTCTAGAGCCCTGTAGATGTCGGCTATAATCATGGAGACTATGGTGTATGTTTGTCTGTTGATTCCTTCTATCAAGGTCTTGGCGACCCTGGACACCCTAGTGTGGATTCTTTCCCTTTTCATTGGGAACACTATCAGGCCCAAGAAGCGTACAATGAACACGAACACTCTGCAGTGGATGTGGCCAAAAGAAGTGAGAGAGATCTCGTCATGGTAAGTACGAAAGGACTTGCTATGGCCATACCTCTCATACAGATATTCGAAGGGTATGAAAGATTCCTTCTGGCATCCCAAGTCAGCATTTTCCTTCAACCCCATCTTTTTTAAAAAACCTTTACCAGTATGGTTCTGCGGCATCAATAACCCGGGGCTATCCCAAGTCAATCCCGCAAGCCCTCCAATTTCCTCTAGAAGTGGTGTCATTTCTATGTCACCAAAACGAAACACGACCCTTTCACTATCCAAGAATAAAGTGGCAGCCTCAATCAGCATGTTGTTTGGCTCAATGTCTAGTAGAGAAGGTAAATTGCCCAAGTACTTTCTTACGTGTTTCTTGTCACTTGAGGAAAGGTCCTCCCACCAATCTAGTAGCAATAGTGGAATATTGCTAACCATACCGAATCTGAGGACCTCGTGCCTCATTTTCTATAAAACAAAAGGGTTAGTCCCTTATCCCCCACCAGACTCGACTATTTATACATTTATGATTAGCACATTGGCATTTAGTTCAACAAATTAATGCACAGAACATGGTGGTGTCCGTTGGAATTATGGAAACCCTGGTGGACTTTTGGATAAGGCTTGTCCTAAAGGGTTATTATGTGGACAACATATTAATCCGGCTAGGTTTGACCATGATGCATGCACAGTTACAATCAGAGTAAGGTTACTATAGGGGTCTAGATTGGTACCCTCAAGCGGACAACTTGAGGGGGAAAGGCACGGAATCGTCGACTGCACCGCTGATCGACTAGTTTTACGGCAAATAAGCCTTTCCGAATTTAAGGGTAATAAATTGGAAGAGCGCAACCACTCATCAAGCGTTGCTATAGGATTTTGATATGCACAAGTGGAATATGATGTGGAGTAAATGCAATAATTAATAGCATGTTGTCAAGTATTTGCACGTAAAGAAATAATAAATGTAGTATTTATATAATTGAAAGACGGTTACAGAAGAAGAAAACAAAGAGACATGTTAGTTCCAGGAAATAAGGAAATCATAAATGCTCATAAAATAAACAGTTAGATTCAAATAAGGGAAAGGGTACGTGGGATAGAGCATGTTTGGACTAATTCACAGAAAAATAAGTTCGTTATGGTAAGAGCCTAAATATCCCCAGAAGAGTCGCCATGCTATCGCGCCCCCTTTTTCCTCCTCGCGGAGAACGTCCGGGTTTTGACATTTCATGGGGGAATAACTCTTTTCCTTTTGGGAATTGGGTTTTTGAAGAGTCGTCACCTAACGAATAATGGTGCTTTAGGGAACCTTGAGCAATTAACTCATTGACTAGTTTGCATTACCAGATATTTAGGGTAAGGGCTCGAAATAACCTTCAGAGGAAAGTGTTAGGCACCCCTCACGGTCCACAACTGTGGGTCCCGGCCAAACTTATATTCATGTGAATTAGTCAAATAAATAGATAAACAGTTCTACCACGTACTTGCAAGTAAGGCATGTTTTGACATTCAAGTAGTGAAACAAGGAAAAGGGTTTGAACAAGTTGCACATATATAAAGAAAGTGAATTCATTTAAACAACGGGAGCTGGGAGAGGAGGTCCTAGGTTGGTTAACCTACGGGATCATACCCACACAATGCCCGATAATCACTCCTCAATGAGAGGATACAAGTGACATTAGCGCGTATTCATCATATCCTTTCTACCTAATTCCCTCCACTTGGTCATAGCCTAAAGCGTTCTAACAACCTTGAAAGATATCCTATGTGTGCATTACCCGTCCCTCCTTTATGGCCCTGGAGGTATTTAGGACCTCTAATTTGGGTAGTTCTAGACCATCCTAAGGTGTTTTAAAGGAGAAAAATTCTAGGCGTCAAACAAAACAAGTAGGACTGTATTTCAGAAAGGAGAAACAGCTAAAGGCTCACATTTACCTTCACAAATATAGCAAGCAAGTGCACGTCTCAAACAACTGCTTTAGGTATTTAAGAGAAAACCTTAGAACATGATATTTAGATGAGCAGAGATCATACAGTACAGAATTAAGGCCAAAGTGTGAAAGAACTGAGTCTATTAGCCTATTGATTTTAGACTTGCTGAGTATGAGCAATCGCAGATAGCAGAACATGGTTTTACGGTTGCAGAATTTTAATTGTCCTATAGGCTTGCCTCGGCGTATCACAGTGATGTCCTATGAATATAATATCTATATTGATAAGGAATGCAGTAAAACAATAAAACGATTTTTTTAGACAACTTGAGATCCTATAGGCATGCTTTCTAGCAGTATTAATTTAAAGCAGTATTTGAAGACTTATTTAAAGAATCAGACAGATTAATTGAATTAAACCAATTTAAAATAAACAAACATGTATTAAACTGATTTATTTAACTAAACTGGTTTTAAGTTCTATAGGCATGATTTCTATTAGAGCTGATTTAATTCTTATAGACATGGAATCTAATTATTAAAAGCCATTTAGATCCTATAGACATGGTTTCTAATTGTGTGGAAGCAAAGCAAACATAACAAACACATTTGAATCAACCCGGATCCTATAGGCATGGTATCTACCCAATTTTACTCGAAATGCATATACTACTCTCCCTTTTTACTAAACACCACATTGTTTGTTTACAATAATTATTACAGACCAATGAACTGAGTATAAATTACATAAATAAACAGAAATTAATCTATAGGGAGCCTGCAGCAGGCCCAAATGATTTCCAAACCCCCAGTAGCCTCAAATGCCAAAAGTGCCATAGCCCAATTTCATGTCCAGGTGTGTCAGAGTTCCCAAAGGACCTCAAGGATCCCGGGCAGTGCTCACACCCAGACTTTCTCAAATAGTAACTGATTTTATGTAGTGTGGAAAGGCCAGCTCTAATATGCCAAAGTTCAAAGAGATCTCTAGGGTCTCTAGGCAGTACATATATCAGAGGGGCAGAACCTAGTAATCTAAGAGTAAAGTGAGAGTGTTTGACATACCAGTTGAAGAAAAAGAATGCAGAATATAAAAGCAAATGCAGTTCCAATCTCTAGCCTTGGCTTTCAGCCGGCTAGACTAGTGAGTATCACAAGTAGCAGAGCAGAAAAGAGAGTTTTAGAGTGTAAGTGTGCTTTTGTGAACTAATGTTTTGTTTTTTGAAGTGAGCATAGGAGAGTGCTTATATATCATTTCGAGGGTAGAGTCAATAAGGTAAAAGAATCGGAAATCAGTAATTAGAGAAATTCAGGGAATCAATCACATGTAAAATCAGTAAGTCTTTCCTTTAATCACGGGATAATTACTGGTACAAGAAGGACAAACATTTAAGGAAGGAAATCAAGTACATAGTAGGTAATTAGGGGTTAATACACAGGGTTCCAATTAAGGAAACAATCAATAAAATAACACATAAGGCAAGGGAAAAATTAATTAAAGCAAACAGTCCAATTAAACCGGTAAATAAGTAAAAATTGAAAGTTTTGTTTAGGAGAAGTGTTCAAATCAAACTAGGAAATAAGGACTTCAGAATAATCAAAGGCTCAATTAAAGAGGAAATCACGTAAAGAGTCAGCAAGTACCACAAACAATTTAAATAAAGCAAGAAAAAACAGTCAGAACAAACATAGACATATAGGATCAGCGAAAGGTTGAACTAAGAAATTCAGCAGAGGCATATTAGGACAAGAAAGCCACGAGACATTCAAATGGCTAAGAGAAATCACAAGAACCTAGGCAAGAACAAAGGCAGTACTCAAATAACTTAGAACCCAAACAAAAGAGTCGAAAAAAATTAGGGTTTTTAGTAGAAATGAATTGAAGTTGTAGCAAACTTACAAAATCCATTCGAAACACATGAGACGCAGAAGATCAAACACTCAAACATCATCAAACATTTTGTAAAAGAAATTTCAAAAACCCTAGTTTAGAAAAAGAATGAAAATCACTTTAAAATCATACAATTCTTGTAAAGAATCTCAAGGTTATTGTAAAACTCACAAGAAACAAGTTTAAATCATCTCATATCTATACAAATTAAGAGGTTCGGAAGAAAGAAATTAGGGTTTTTTAGGAGAACAACAAGAGGTGAAGGAACCTGCTTAGAAACCCATAGATGGTAGCAGATGTAGGATGATCTTACTCGGAATCACTATAGAACGACCTGAAACAGGGGAGAAAGGAACCATAGATGCAAGCCAACTAGCCTTGGTCCCTTGAGGACCCTGGATATGGTAAGACTAACGTAATGGAGGCCATTGGAGGCCTAGGGGTGGTGAGAAATCATCGTAGATAGCCATAGGTGAGTGATGACGAGGTCAGATTAGGGTTAGGGTTTGAGAGCGATTGAGAGAGAAGAAGGATTTCAGGGCGGCGGACGGTGTAGAATGAAAGGGTCTTGGGGGGTCATTTGGTTTATTTTAGGAAGGGTCATTTGTGGTTGTTGATCTCTATGATCAACGACCGAGATTAAAAGGTTTTGGGGTCGGATCGGGTAGCTGGGTTTGGGCTGGGTAATTTTTAATTGGGATTGGGCTGGTAATTGGGTTGAATTAGGGCTGAAATTGAAATAAAAATAGGCCAGATTTTAAATAGCCACTTTTAAAAACTATATAATTTATAAAAATAATAAATGAATTCAAAAAATATCTTTGTATACTAAAATGATTTAAAATACTTATTTAACATTTTAAAAATATAAAAAACCATTGTATGCATCAATAATGTAATTAGGCTATTATTGCAAAAATGGCACTAAAATATTTAAACACTATGTTGGCATGAATAATGAATTTAAATGACTAAATCATCATAAAAGTAATTTGAAGAATAATTACTGGATATTTTATAAATAAATTAGAAGAAATAAATTGATTTTGGAGCTCTTAAAATTATAGAAAAACTATAAAAAAAAATGCTTGTTCGTGCTTATAACTGCATATGTACTATTTTGAAAGTATATATATGTATTAAAAATATATGGGAAAAAATTGGGTATCAACAAACCCGACAAATGAAAAGCAGCAAAGTCGACCGCAGTGGTCTCCACTATCCCCATGTTCCGTAACACCTCATGACAACTGTCCAGATAGTCCTGGGGATCCTCTGAAGATGCACCGCTAAAGTGAACTGGGAAAAGGTTGGTAAACCTATCCAATCTCCACAAAGACTCAGAAGACAGAGCTGATCCATCACCGGTCGGTGTCGCAACACCTGGTTGAACTGTCCTAACGGGATGAGCTGCTGGAGTCTGAAACTGGGGAGCCATATGCTTCGGAGTGTGAGTGGTGGGGGTCTGTGCTCCTCCCCCATGATGAGAGACGGCTAGTGCTACAGGGAATATGTCGGCCTGTGCCACACTCTCCATGAAGCCCACTAGACGGACCAAACCATCCTGAAGTACCAGGGTGGCGATGAACCCCTCTAGGACCTGAGCTGGTCCTGCTGGAATGGTCTAGGCTGGAGCCTCTTCATCAAAATCTACCTGAGGCTCCGCCACAGGTGCTACTGCTTGAGCTCTGGGTTGAGCCCTGCCCCTGCCTCTAGCACGGCCTCGGCCTCGGCCTCGTCCTCTGCCCCTCGTAGGAGCTGCCACTAGGGGCTCTGGCTGTTGCTCAGCTAAAGATGCGGTGTGTGTTATCTCCATCTAAGGAAAAACAAGAGTAGAAGAGTTCAATTAGCATTGAGAGAACAAAATCGCACAACAGAGAAGAATAGAAGTGAAATTATTCCTAAACTATGTAGCCTCTGGGATATAAGTACAGACGTCTCCATACCGATCCCTTAGGCTCTACTAAGCATGTTCGTGAATTATGAGACCTAGGCAACCTAGTGCTCTAATATAAACTTATCATGACCCGGAATCCCCACCACCGGGATCGTGATGGTGCCTAACATTATACTTGCTAGGCAAGCCAACGTTATTTGTTAGCCAATCCTATTATGTTTCAGTGACTAAAAATAAGCAAGCTATAACAAGTCAAAATGAAAGTGGAAGTAAATAAATAACAACTTTGATTATATACTATTACTACCCAGAATCCGAAGTTACAATTGACGAACATTCTAAGATTTTACTACATGAATTTGTCCGAAAGAAATACAACTGTTTGTGAAATAAATAAAACAATGACGTATGGGATATAGAAGGGGACGCCAGTGCCTGTGGAGGCCGACAGGTCTACCTTGGGTCTCCTATGGAATGAAGTTAGCAGCTCGTCTCAAGATCAGCTCGGACCGACACCAAAATCTGCACAGGAAGTGCAGAGTGTAGTATGAGTACAACTGACCCCATATACTGGTAAGTGTCGAGCCTAACCTTAGCAAAGTAGTGACGAGGCTAAGACAAGACACTTACAAACAACATGTGGCGTACAATAATACATATACCAATCACAACCATAAAGGAAGAACAAGACAAGTAATATTGGGAGAGGGGACATGCTGAGGGGATCACAGGGTAAAGAAACAAAGCAGTTATAAAGACTTGATCAATCAATATTCTTTAAACAGATAGAACAAGTAAAAATGATAAAGGAAACTGCACGACATCATCATTCGTGCTTTTACTCTCAATCTCACCATATGAAACAATAGAAACGACACTACATCACCCTTCATGCATTAACTCTCTCATAACATGGCACAATATCATCCTTCATGCATTAACACTCACAATATGGCACAACATCACCCTTCATGTATTATCACTCACAAAACATGGCACGGCATCACCCTTCGTGCTTTTACACTCCCCCTCACCAAAACAAGTAACAATAATAACAGGGAGATAGAAATGACAATAACAAATCTTATTTCAACATTTGATTCCACAATATCAACCTCATCTTTGAGTCAATATTCGATCAATGCCAAATTCCGTAAATATGATAGGAGTGCTCAACATAACAAGCAGCTAGTCTAAACAAGGGTAATATGATAAAAAACAATAATCATATGATAGAATATGACCCACTCGCATGTTATAACTTGACAACAACGCATGTGTACTCATCACCTCACCTATACGTTGTACCTAACATTCAAACACGTAGCAAATATGCATAAGACCTAATCCCTCAAGACAAGGTTAACCACGACACTTACCTCGCTCCAACGGCCAACTCAAAGCTCAACCACCATTTTTCCCTTCACACAAGCCTCTGGACCTATAGAATCTAGCAAATTTCCAACCAAATGATTCAATTTAAGCCTTAGGAACTACCCACGATAGCAAATGATTCAATTTAGGCCATTTTTTAAAAATTCAACACCCCGGTCCGCTGGGACAAAACCCGAAATTCGGACCAAAACCCGATTACCCATTCACTCCCGAGCCCGAATATATAATTGGTTTTAGAATTCGACCTCAATTTGAGGTCTAAATCCCCAAATTTTGAAATTCCTAGTTTCTACCCAAAAATCTCCAATTCCACCGTGAAAACCATAGATTCTAGGTTGAAATCTTGTAAAATGAAGTGAAAGATTGAAAGAAACTAGTTTAGAATCACTTACCTATGATTTGGGGAAGAAAAGCTCTTTGGAAAATTGCCTCTTGTGTTTTAGGTTCTGAAAATTTGAAGAAAGGGAGAAAGATCCCGTCTAAGTCACTTTTACACAGATGCAGATGTCGCAAAATCTATTGCATTTGTGAGGTCTCCCACACTTCTGCTTCCTTTGCAAAAGGGAAGAAATGCGAGCTGAGCTGACCGCAAATGCGATCTAATGATCACAAAAGCGAAGACTGCCTCCCCCTCCCCCCATCGCAGATGCGGAGGAAAGTTCGCAAATGCGAACATAAGGTGGCCTAGCTTCTTTTCGCATTTGCATGAGAAGCTCGCAAATGCGAACTCTTCGGAGATCGCAAATGTGGTGATTGGCCTCGCATTTGCGAGGTCTAAGGCCTACAACAAAAATCTGATGCACCAGTAGTGTTCTAAGTCCTATTTTTACTCCGTAGCCTATCTGTAACTTACCCAAGCCCTCAGTGCTCCAAAACAAACATGCACGCAAGTCTTAAAATATCATACGAACTTGCTCGCGTGATCAAATCGCCAAATCAACACCTAGAACTACGAATTTAGCACCGAATCAAATGAAATTTTCAAGAAAACTTTGAAACTCCTAATTTCCCAACCAGATGTCTGAATCACGTCAAACCAGCTCCGTTTCTCACCAAATTTTACAGACAAGTTATAAATATTATATTAATCTGTACCGGGTTCCAAAACCAAAATACGGACCCGGTACCAACAAGGCCAAACATCAATCAATTCTTTAAAACCATTAGATTTTTAGATCTTTAATTTTCAACAAAACTTCATAACTCGAGGTAGGGACCTCGGAATTCGATTCCGAGTATACACCCAGGTCTCTTATTTCTACGGATCCTCCGGGACCGTCAAAATACGGGTCCGGGTCCATTTACTCAAAATATTGACCGAAGTCAACTAAAATTAACTTTTTAAGGCAAAAAATCTTATTATCAACTTTCAACACAAAAGCTTTCCGGAAACACTTCCGGACTGCGATGCAAATCAATGAGGGTAAAAATGAGATTTTTAAGGCTTATGAGCGCAGAATCAAGTTCTAAAACGTAAGATGACCTTTTGGGTCATCACAATATAATCTTAATTTATCAACATAAAGTATATTTTAGCAGCCCAAATAATAGTACTTTTATATTTGTTAATTTTGATTTTGATCCATACGATACAATCAAACACGTTTGATCTTTTAAAAATTAAAAAGTGGGTTTTGATCATTTCATGCATAAAATGTGTTATATATAAACTACTTTTAGAAATCTTTGGCAAATGTGTTAAATTTTTATTCATGGTTCGTGTTAAATCTAACGGTCGGTCAGAGTTAATAAATATTTAATGGAGATTAAACATACGCTATTTAACAAATTTTTAAACATAAACTACTTAAAAAAATATTTAAAAGATTATTCTAAGTCTCTTCCAAATATAAGAGATCATTCTGCCAAGTGGAATACAAGTAATATAACTTAAAAGTAAAAAAAAAAAAAAATGGGTGGGGGGGGGGGGGGGGGTGGGGGGGCATTCTCGCTAATCAAACAAATGGATGACGATTTTGAAACAAAAAGAAAAAAATGGTGACAAATATACCTCATAATTGCTATGCAATTTTAATTCATGTGAACATATTTGGCCGGACACCAAAAAAAAGAACAAAACTTTTGAAAATTGTGTTTGTAAATATGTCATAACTTTTGTATGACTATAAATCTTTTGAAACTTGTGATATAAACTATAGCGGGCAATGGAATCCTAAAATTAATAGCTTCCTTATTAAGAAAAAGATCATTCCTTTTAAAATTGACTAAAAAAAATAAATTCATAGAAATTGAACATAAAAAGTTACTGAATGTAGAGCATTTTTACCAATAAAACATGCAAGAAAAAGGTTCAGTAGGACAACCAAGCAATAAGAGAATGTTTGGCTAAGCTTATAAGCTGGTCAAACTGACTTATAAGTACTTTTTGGCTTATCTACGCGTTTGATACAATTAAAAGTGCTTATAAGTTAAGTGCTTATAAGCCAAAAATAAGCCAAAAGTCATAAGTTGGTCTCCCCCAACTTTTTAAATTTTAGTTTATAAGCACTTTAAGTTTGACCAAAATATTTATTATTCTATCCCTAAAATACTTCTTTTTAAAACAAAACTCTTCGTATACCCAGTTCTTCAGCTACTTATTATTAATTTCAACACTTTTATCCAAACACGTAACTGCTTATTTTTAAATCAGCTTCAGCACTTAAAAATGTTTTTCAGCACCTAATATTTATCAGCTACTCTAAACCAGCTAAGCCAAACGGGCTTGAAATATAGAGGATAAAAATCAACATATTAAATTAATAATTATAAAACCTCTTTAACTTTTTATTTTTATTTTATAAGGGTGGCATGTGTTCTTTCTGCTGAATTTCCATAATTGAAGCTGTAACTTCCGCTGCAACTGGGATGCATTCGCTCCTCCTCCGTGTTGATTTATAATATCCCAAAAATATAAAGAACACTAAGTGTATTTGTCCGCGCTTCACACGGTCATTATAAAAAATTAGAATATTAAGTAAATCCTTGTATGTATATATATAATTTGTAAAAATCAAATAAAATCAGAATATTAAGCATTTTTGATGACATTATAGTTGCAATTCTTTTACCTTCAACATTATACATGTTACAAGTTTTTCATGAAAGGATACAATTGTCCCCATATCTATAAGGGGATTAATGATATGTAAAATTGATATGTATTTCTTAATCAATTATCTCTTTGATTTCTAAAAAGTTGAAGTTGTTTAAAAATATTGTGTTCTTTTTACAGAATTTATAAATATCTTTATTTAATTTATGCATATCTAAGTTTTTTTCTAAAAATTTTAGTTTTGATGTTTCTCCTTACATATAAAAAGATGTAAAATTATAATACAGATTTTAAAAGTAAAATTAAAATACAAATAAAGAAATTTGCTCATGATGAAACAATAATTAAAAAAAAAAAAAGTTGCACACCCACATAGGCCGTTGGTCGTTTCTGTCTTGAAAAACACAACGATTTCATAGAGGAAAAGATATTTTTTTAGATCATCTCTATTGAATAAGTCCTTATTATATTCACTTTGTAGCACGGCAAAAATATAAACAAAGACATATAGTGTTGCATTTCTTAAAAATCATCTTATATTGCATAAAAGTTATTACACAAGATAAAATTTCGCAAATAAAAAATTAATTGGCCAGTAATTACATTTTCTAATTATAGTAGATTATATATATATAAGGTTCAAAAGCTCAATTTTATTCTCTACAAGGTGGTGAGTTAATAAGAAGATTTGAATTGGTATTCTTTAAAACAATATATATAAGACATGAAAAAGGACTAAAACAAGAAAGAGAATAAATCATTTCAGAGGAAACAAGAGAGGGAGGAATTTTTTCAGAGGAAACTCATACAAAGAAATGAAGAAAAAAGGTTAAAAAATAAAAAAGAAGGTGAAAAGTGAGGAAGAAAGGTTGATATAACTTAACAAAGGAGAATATTTATTAAAAAATAAATTTGAAAGAGGGTTAGGCTAACTAGTCCTTATTTCCTGTCAGGTGAGCCATTTTGATGGCTTTTTTTAGCTGTCACGCGCTCTCAATCAAGTATTTACACATATTACGCTAGGTTAGCAACGAGGGATTTTTTAATATGAAGTGCAATATAGTTCAAGGGGATTTTGTGGCACCAAATAATTTAAATAGGACACTGATAAATAGTGATTTTATTACTTTCTATTTTTATTTTTAGTTAGTGAATGGAATTTTTAAAAAAAATAATTTTCTGTGCTACTATCTTCATTCCCCATACTCCCAATTTCCCGGTTTCATGTGCTCCCCCTCCCCTCCAGGACTATTTTATTTAAGAATTTAATTATTCTTTTGAAAAAAATCACAAACTCAAAGGAATTAATGTGTTGCTTTACTTTTTCATACAAGAATATCTGTTGAAAGTTGAGCTTCATAATTGAAAAGAAAATACTCTTTTTCATGTTGAAATAAAATAAATGTACTATTTCTACAACATGAAAAGGAAATACTCATTTTGTTGAAATGGAAGAAGAATAAAACGTACTCTATCTGTAACATGAAAAAAAAATTCTAAACAATATTTCTATTATATTACCTCTTGCAACATATAAGATTCAGGCTAACAATAATAATTGTTTCATATACAGATAAAAGAGAAAAAATATGAACAACCCCATAATAATCATTCTCAATCTAGGAGTACTCAAGAAGCAAGTATACATGAGAAAACCCATCACAGAAATATCACAGACCATATTAGATAAGTGGCAAAATATTTTCCTATGATAATTGCTTCCTATTGTAGCTATGTTCTTCAAATTCCATTTGCGCATTTTAGTGTTATCTCTTGAATCTTTCCAGCCAAACCTTGCGGAAATTCGAATTTTTTGCCATGAATGTCTTAGCTAACATGTCACTTTGCACCAAATAATCAAAAGCTTCACCTAAGAACTCTTATTCATAAGCTTCAATTGTCATAATTTTTTCATACAACCTTGTCACATCTAGTCAAATACCAACTATCTTACTGATTTGTCACTGCCACTTCTCCAAGCTTTGTTGATATATCGTTGACCACATCTTCCACATCAAAGGAACGACTTTGTTTGCGACTTGTCTTGATTTGAGAAGTTTCACTAACTACATCATGTACATCATTTTCCTTGGATGGTCTTTTAATGTTATTATTATTGCCTTTCTCTTAACTACAATCCATGCCTAAGGACTCTTTTTTGTATTTATATAACTTGGCAAAGGTAATACAATTTTCTATTTTGTAAGTCTTGTTACCATGAACAGAGGCTTAGTAATATCTGGTAAAACTATAAAACAAATGTGGATGATAATAAAACCCCCAAACAAGAAAAACTGGCATGATAACAAATTTGATGATATAAATCCATCTTCACAACCCTTTGTAGGGGAACAACATTCATTACAACATCAAACAAAATGTAGGGAGAAAAAAATTTAAATAAAAATCGTGTAAAAAAAGTAGCCCGGGCTCCAAGTGTAGCGGACGATACAAAGAGGATAGGGAGAATCAACAAAAGTTAACTTAAAAAACGAAAAGTTAAAAATTGCATTGCAAAATGTCGCTTGAAAATGAAAAATACCCTGCTGTCAGAAATGCGTAGATTGGGCCAGCAAAGCGCAGAGGAGAACAAAGTAGAGGTTCTAGAAAACCCTAGATTGGTGTGGCCGCGGAGGAGAGATTCTTAAAACGCTAGAATGAAGAGAGAGATTGGAGTTAAAAGAGAACGAAGAGAGAAAATAGAGAGAATCGACTTATTTGGGAAGGGGCACCAACGGAGGGAGGGGGGTCAAGACATGCGTTTTATTTTAGGAAAATATTTTCTGTTAAAATTCAAGGAGAAACATTTTTTTTCCAATTAAAGAAAATAAGTCAATAGGAAAAATATTTTTTAAATCATTTATGTCAATCAAATATAAAAAAAATAGAAAAATATTTAACAAACACAGGAATTAGAAATTAAAATGAACCGGATTGGGCTTGAGAAGTGTCCTCTTGTCGTGTCCGGGCCATATTGTCTATCTATTCTGTTAAACTGTCATGACCCAAATCCAATAATAGGTCGTGATGGCATCCAACTATGTTGCTAGGTAAGCCAACGCGTGAACTTCCATTTAACTATCCATTTTAAATTTGTAAAATCGGGAATTTCATTAAATAAATATAATAAAATCTAGCACTCATAGAAACCTGTGCTTTTCTTTATCAAAATTCCGGATATAAATAATGTTTGAGCAAATAAATACTAAATTAATTAGTAACAAATTAATGGAGTGAATCTCAGTTGAACTTAATAATTTATAGATCAAATTGAACGAGATTCTAATATAATTAGAACAGTTTAGGAGCGTTAAGTGATATGTTCAATGCGTTATTGTCACGACCCAATTCCCGAACTCGGTTGTGATGGCGCCTCTCGTGAAGACAAGGCCAGCCAGACCAAAACGGAACACCTCTTTGAGTAGTTAATTATCATAAACAGTAATAAACATAATATAATATCCATAGATTGCGAAAATTTAACGATAACAACAGTAAAAACCATCCTGACACAGCCCAAACTGGGGTGTCACAAGTCATGAGCAACTAAGAAATCCGGATACAAGTCTACTGAACACTAATTCCGATAAAATAGTTCTAAAAATATGAAAATGATAAGATAAGGGAGGCACGGGGCTGTGAACGCCAACAGCTACCTCGTAGTCTCTGAATCACTGCCTGAACTAGGAGAATCAGCACTCAGGAGCGGACTCTGCGATGCCTGAATCTGCACACATGGTGCAGGGAGTAATGTGAGTACTCTGACTCAGTGAGTAATAATTATAAATAATGGCTGAAAGTATGAAAACACGTAAAGTCACAAAGCAATTCCATATCAAGCAGTAAAATCACTTAAAGCAGTAAATCAGTGAAGAAATCAAATGATATTCCCTTTTAAAACAAGTAAAACAGGTAATTTAACAGGTAAATAACAAGTAGAAATCTGCACCTCGGGCATAGTATCATTCGCTCAGAACAGTATCAGCCCATCGGGCTCACTCTTAGTACAGTATCAGCCCCTCGGGCTCAGTCTCAATCAATCAGAACAGTATCAGCCCCTCGGGCTCACTCTCAGATCATAATGGGTACTCGCGCTCACTGTGGGTGTGCAGACTCCGGAGGGGTCCCTTACGGCCCAAGCGCTATATCAAGCCACCTCGTGGTATCATCACTCGGCACTCGGCCTCACATCACTCAAGCCACCTCGTGGCATATAAAGTATCTCAGGCCCTCGGCCTCATATCATTCAGCATATCCTCACATATGGCCCTCGGCCTCACTCAGTCCAAAAATCATCACAAGCCCCTTGGGCATTAGTAAAACAATAGTTCTCAGCCCAAAACATGATGTAAAAATATCATTTAAGTTTCAAATCTGAGTAAAAGTGACTGAGTTTGTAAAACAGTAGATATCAACAGGACTGAGTTCAAATAATAAGTCAAACAGTGAGGAAACAGTGATAAAAATCCCCGAAGGGTTCAAATAGTTGGCACGAAGCCCAAATATGGCAATCAGCCCAAATAATGATGATAACAAATAAATTTTAGTAAAATACGCGGTAAAATCATCAATCGGGATGGACCAAGTCACAATCCCCAGTAGTAAAAGACCCCACGCTCATCATCCAGCGCGTATCTTGCCTCAATATAGCACTACGATGTGCAATCCGGGGTTTCAAACCCTCAAGACATTATTTACAATTATTACTCACCTTGAACCGGCTAAATCTCTAGCTCTCGACTCCTTTGCCCCTCAAATCGGCCTCTACGAGCGTCGAATCTATCCAAAATCATAACGAATATGTCATAATATACTAAGGAAACAAAGCCCAAGCGAAAACAATCAATAAAGGGCATGATTCCCGAAATTACCAAAACCCTAGCCCTAGGCCCACGTCTCGCAATCGGGTAAAATTTATATTTTCAAAATATTCATACCCTCACGGGTCTAACCATACCAAAATTATCCAATTCCGATATCATTTGGTCCTTCAAATCATCATTTTACATTTTTGAAAGGTTTCACAATTTTCTTCCCAAATTCCATCCCAAATCACGAATTAAATGATGAATTCAGTGATAGATTCATGTATTCTAGCCAAATCTGAGTTAAAATCACTTACCCTGATGAATTTCTTGAAAAACCTTCGAACAATCGTCAAAATCCGAGTTCTCTAGGTCAAAATATTAAATAAAACCTAAAACCTCGTATTTATAGAGTACCCCTCAGATTTCAGCCTCCGTGGGCTGTACCAAATCGACCGCGGTCCGCACAAGCCAGTGCGGTCCGCGCAAAAACAACTGCGGCCGCACAGGCCTTCCTCTGTAGTGATAAGCTTTAGTATTTTGTCCATAACATTTTCTACATATGTTCAAATTGCGATATCTTTACCTTTTTGGAATCTAGACATGAAGGGCTACAACTTTTCATTTTTAAATCATCTCGAAATTCCTTGTAGATCAAAAGATATGAGCTTCTGAAATAGGACCAGCGAATCGTTCCCCACCACGGCCGCACACCATTTTGTGCGGTCCGCATGACACCTACCGCGGCCGCACTTCTTTTTGTGCGGTCCGCACAGCTCATACCGTGGCCGCACTTCTTTTTGTGCAAACCGCGCGGGTGAGTTCTGAGGCCTGCAACCCTTATGGACCTGTTATAGCTATTATTTTTGGTCTAAAACATCTCGGAACCTACCCGGAACTCCCAGAACTTCAAACCAATTGTACCAACACATCCCATGACATCGTTCAAACTTGTTCAAAACTTCGGAATGCTCACAACAACATCAAATCACCAATTTAACGTAGGATTCAAGCCTAAGAACTCCAAGAACTCTTAAATTATGCTTTCGATCAAAAAGTCTATCAAATCTCATCCGAATGACTTGAAATTTTGCACACACATCCCAAATGACACAAGGAAACTACTGCAACTCTCGGAATTCCATTCCGACCCCTATATCAAAATCTCACTTATCAACCGGAAAGCGCCGAAATCTCAATTTTGCCAATCCAAGCCTAAACCTTCCACAGACTTCCAAAATGCATTCTGATCACGCTCTTAAGTCCCAAAACACATAACGGAGCTAACCAAATCATAAAAAATCCAATCCGAGATCATATACAAACAAGTCAAATGTTGGTCAAACCTTTCAAATTTTAAGCTTTTAACTGAGACTGTTCTTCCAAATTAAATTCTGATTAACCTGAAACCCAACACCAATGATTTACATAAGTCATATTGCATTACACTGGAGAGCGAAATGCAAAAGCTCAAAATGACCGGTCGAGTCATTACATCCTCCCCCATTTAAACATATGTTCGTCCTCGAACGTGCCCAGAGTCGTTCCAAAAGCCAACCAATTGTTGAATAACCTCACCATGCACATACCCGGGGGTGATCCCATGTCACCCTATCTCACATAGGTTCGATAACACAATATAACTGAAATTTCACAATCCATCCTAGTCCATAAACCATAGAACCACATTTCCTCTTCTAAAATCATCAACACGACCAGAATCTCACATTTATACTGTGAATAAGTCCGAACAAGCTATAACAAACCATATATTCTATCTCTGGTGCAATCACATGATATACCACATAACTCAACACTTGTAGTGATAACTTCTAACCACAGCAACTGCACACAACATCTGCATACCGATAGAAAAACTCTTATCAACAAAAGTCTCATCCCAACACTTTCATATACTGCCAATGATCACTAATACATGCGGTAAGCCATAACCATTTCCCAAATCAACCATTCATGAAGCCACTCCTTCCTTGGCAAATACCACATCAAATTTTCGAACCGAAGTTCGATACTCCTTCCAACATGCTGAAATCGCATCCGTTCGTATTTATTAATGACCCCCAACGATCTTCTATAATCCAACACATTACTCTGGTGACATGACACATCCATATAGACCTAAGCCACAACTTGCACAATACACACATCAATACGCAACAGTCCGAACATACTCAAATCATGAAAATGACTCAAATGAAAGAGCTGAACCTCAAGTTCACTAGTACCACCACAACACAAGGCTAAGAACGAGTCTCACATCATAGGAACAGAACACACGAATCTAACCTGCAAGGTCATACCTCCACATAACTTCGTTGCGATGTGCGATCCTATCCAACACTGCTCCACATGAACCACCTTAGTCACATTGCTCGAAATCGACAACCACGCACAATTCGATGTCTGGAACCAAAGCAAATCATCATACCCATGGTGAAGCAAATAACATACACCATACTAACCCGAAAGGACATAACCGATACGCCATTCACCGAGCAACACCCAATCACTCTTCCCGCTCGACTTCCACTATGAAATCCCAATAGAACCGCACAATATGTGCCCATAACCAACAAATCATAATATCTCGCAACACAAAAAGGTAACTCATGGATCTCCCATGATTACTACTAAGCTCAATAACACTCGAATCAACACATCCCTCAATAGTACAATTCGGAGCCAACCAAGCCGACTCAAGTTAGAACACACATCCATATTGGCCTGCTAACGAACTCCTTATCAAGGTGAATCTTCTCATTTCACCCCGTTAACTCTGCCGGTGCCATACGATACGGTGCCCGGTATCAAATCAATACCGAAATCAACAACCCTGCCCAGCGACATGCCCGACCAGCAGAAACACATCCGAAAATTCCCTCACCACTGGAACCGAATCAATGGTAGAAGCCTCTATACTGACATCCATCATGAAAGTCCAAATAAGAAAGACAATCCTTCACAACCGTCCGTTGGGCCTTCAAAATAAAAAACCACTCCACTAGGGCATAATCTTACGGACCTCGCCACTCAATCCGTGGCATTTT
Source organism: Nicotiana tabacum (assembly GCF_000715075.1). Lineage (NCBI taxonomy): Eukaryota > Viridiplantae > Streptophyta > Magnoliopsida > Solanales > Solanaceae > Nicotiana > Nicotiana tabacum. Next base: position 80,319,424 of record NC_134089.1, on the reverse strand, counting down.
CGGCATAGCCAACAGTGACGCCTTAGCGCAATAGTCCAGAATGACACAATACGGAGACAACTAGTCTGAACCTAGTATCCCATCCAGAATCTAACATGCCAAGCACAAAAGATCTGCTCGGGTCTTCAAACCCCGATAGTCACTAAACAGTGTCGATACACACGACTTACAACCACAACATAGCTTGAATGTCAGCAGTCGATCTAACAAGAAAGCACCGCAATTCTACCGAAGCACCATCAACTTAATCACATTGACTCTTCTGAAACATTACCCTCGTCAAATCACTCCCATTTAGCAATATCATTTCCTTAATCATCTGGAGATCATCCCCTTAATCATCTTAAGCTCATTTCTCTAATCATCTGAAACTACCCGTGCTGCCTAAGAATTTTATGACTTTCCGTTCAAGACTGAATTGTAACCTTACACACGCAAATCTCAATCCTTCACAACACACCGCATATACCATACCGTCCTACGATAACATGATAACTTTATCTCCCTTCTGAGCCACAAACATCTATGTACTCCACTAGTCAAGAACTTTCCATTGATCCCATTTAGAAGGAAATCACTATGCATCCCATGCTCCTCACGCCAATAGGAAAAATATACCTCTCTAACTGTGGTGGAAACCATCTAGAACTCCCCAAATTCCTTTTGCACAACACTAACTCATCAGGACTGAATCCTTCTAACTCAACCGAGCTACGCATGTCACTAAAACCCAAAAGAATTGCCGCAAAATACCTGCAGAGACTCGTTACCTCGAAAACACCCAAGGAACTAATCATATCCTTACCATACCGATTTGGCATACTACCATGCTATCCCATCTATTCGAGTTTCCCTCTGACCTATCGTTAGCTTGAACTTCTTCTTGCTACAACGCCACAATTCCTCAACCCAGACTTACCACGCGAGTGCCAAGCATAAAACCACATTGTCTAAGGCTCATAAGCCGTTGAGTACTCTCTTAAATGTTTTCAAAAGCACCACATTCAAAATACCTACCTCGAAGGGACTTCTTGCGAATCTGGAACCATTACCTTCCTAATACTGATATATAGAAGCCCATAGTTAATGGAGAAAGTACCACAAGTCTTGACATCTTCCAAATGAAAACTCAGTTCCTAACCACATATACAACTTTAAAATACCCAATTGCTACATGTAGAATCTTGAACACATTAGAACTATTCTCGAGAGTCATTCACTCTATTCAAACTACAATTAGTCTGATCAAATAAACCGAACAACCCGTGTCTTATTGGCACTCCGACACCGCAGAATGTAACCTCATCCCAATACAACCAAGCAACTTCCTGCTCTATGCATCGAGCATTCTTGCCAATAACAACTCAAGACATCCCGTTATTCTCACACACCTATGGAGCATAATATAATCTTCGTCAAAATTTTCCTTTACTCGAGCCATCCTCGGTCTCAATTTCTGCAAGCCATAACTGATTCACCAGCACGCCTCAAACTCGAACCAACATAGCACCTAACCGTGCAATCGCCTAATCAATAGCATGCTCCCCCACTTGGCTCGAAGCCATAGATCAGCATATACTCAATAACTCATAACGATTATACTCTATTGATGCCATGATACCATAGTGAGATTAAACTTAAATCTTTTATAAGCCTGTGAAAACATAGATCATCTAGAATTTTAACTCTTTTGCAAATCTCGCATTCCACTCTCACAATAGTTACACCCGCTCTCTAAGAGATCCAATTTAAGTTGAAATAGATATCCTTCACTCGCAAATGAGATCTTCTAACATATACATAAGGATCGTACAACCTCAAAACATTTTGCAGGAGACAACCCACCTGCTTTGCCTCTAACTAACATTTTTGTATACCTTCCACCATCATAATATGTATGCAGTCATTTAGTCTTCCTGAGTCTGAACTCATACCGCAACATGAAATTTACTTCACAATTGGGAAACATGAAAAGATCCTTCACACGCCCATAACTTGGGGTTATACCTCGAATCAAGATGGAATTCAAGCACCTAATAGTTCTTCTATCCTCTAGCAGACCTTCTCGTCGCTTTCAAATCATGTGGATACATCTCGCAGTACCAACATACTCATCACATAGTTATCCAGCCATCACTTCCACTAGTAGGGACAATACCGAACATATACGTTCAAAAATACTTTCTCACACAATCAGCACCTCGGTGCTCAAGCTATAGGCAAAGATTCGGCCTCAAGTCCTCCAGACTAGCCCAACATCAAATCATAGAGATCACATCTCGCCCCTTGATCAGGGAATCACAAGCCATCGAGGCACATCTGATGCAGAGCGCTCATGCGCGCATACGAACGTGTGGAAGGAATTCAAGAGTTACTTTTCAAGATGAATCAAGGACGAACGATTAGAATTCAAAAATGTGAAGTTTTCCTAAAGGTTCTGCAGCCTCTCGAGGATAAATACAGACGTCTCTGTACCGATCCGCGAGACTCTACTAAACTTGTCATGACTCGCGAGACCTATGTAACCTAGGCTCTGATACCAACTTGTCACGACACAATTCCTAAACCCGATTGTGATGGCGCCTCTCGTGAAGACAAGGACAGCCAGACCAAAACGGAACACCTCTTTGAGCAGTTAATTATCATAAACAGTAATAAACATAATATAATATCCATAGATTGCAAAAATTTAATGATAACAACAGTGGAAACCATCCTGACACAGCCCAAACCGGGGTGTCACAAGTCATGAGCAACTAAGAAATCCGGATACAAGTCTACTGAACACTAATTCCGATAAAATAGTTCTAAAAACATGAAAATGATAAGATAAGGGAAGCACGGGGCTGTGAACGCCAACAACTACCTCGTAGTCTCTGAATCACTGCCTGAACTGGGAGAATCAACACTCAGGAGCGGACTCTGCGATGCCTGAATCTACACACATGGTGCAGGGAGTAATGTGATTACTCCGACTTAGTGAGTAATAATTATAAATAATGGCTAAAAGTATGAAAACACGTAAAGGCACAAAGCAATTCCATATCAAGCAGTAAAATCACTTAAAGCAGTAAATCAGTGAAGAAATCAAATGATATTCCTTTTTAAAACAAGTAAAACGGGTAATTTAACAGGTAAATAACAAGTAGAAATCCGCACATCGGGCATAATATCAATCGCTCAGAACAGTATCAGCCCATCGGGCTCACTCTTAGTACAGTATCAGCCCCTCGGGCTCAGTATCAATCACTCAGAACAATATCAGCCCCTCGAGCTCACTCTCAGATCATAATGGGTACCCGCGCTCACTGTGGGTGTGCAGACTCCGGAGGGGCCCCTTACGGCCCAAGCGCTATATCAAGCCACCTCGTGGTATCATCACTCGGCACTCGGCCTCACATCACCCAAGCCACCTCGTGGCATATAAAGTATCTCAGGCCCTCGGCCTCATATCATTCAGCATATCCTCACATATGGCCCTCGGCCTCACTCAGTCCAAAAATCATCACAAGCCCCTTGGGCATTAGTAAAACAGTAGTTCTCAGCCTAAAACATGATGTAGAAATATCATTTAAGTTTCAAATCTGAGTAAAAGTGACTGAGTTTGTAAAAAAGTAGATATCAACAGGACTCAGTTCAAATAATAAGTCAAGCAGTGAGGAAACAGTGATAAAAATCCCCAAAGGGTTCAAATAGTTGGCACGAAGCCCAAATATGGCCATCAGCCCAAATCATGATGATAACAAATAAATTTCAGTCAAATACGCGGTAAAATCATTAATCGGGACGGACCAAGTCACAATCCCCAGTAGTAAAAGACCCCACGCTCATTATCCAGCGCGTATCTTGCCTCAATATAGCACTACGATGTGCAATCCGGGGTGTCAAACCCTCAGGACATCATTTACAATCATTACTCACCTCGAACCGGCTAAATCTCAAGCTCGCGACGCCTTTGCCTCTCAAATCAGCCTCCACGAGCATCGAATCTATCCAAAATCAGAACGAATACGTCACAATATGCTAAGGAAACAAAGCCCAAGCGAAAACAATCAACAAAGGGAACGATTCTCGAAATTACCAAAACCCAAACCCGAGGCTCACGTCTTGGAATCGGGTAAAATTTACAATTTCAGAATCCTCATACCCTCGCGGGTCTAACCATACCAAAATTATCCAATTTCGATACCATTTGGTCCTTCAAATCATCATTTTATATTTTTGAAAGGTTTAACAATTTTTTCCCAAATTCCATCCAAAATCACGAATTAAATGATGAATTCAGTGATAGATTCATGTATTCTAGCCAAATCTGAGTTAAAATCACTTACCCCGATAAATTTCTTGAAAAACCTTCGATAAATCGCCAAAATCCAAGCTCTCTAGGTCAAAATATTAAATAAAATCCAAGCCTAAACCTTCCACGGACTTCCAAAATGCATTCCGATCACGCTTTTAAGTCCCAAATCACATAATGGAGCTAACCAAATCATAAAAATTCCAATCCGAGATCATATACAAACAAGTCAAATATTGGTCAAACCTTTCAAATTTTAAGCTTTCAACTGAGACTGTTCTTCCAAATTAAATTCTGATTAACCTGAAACCCAACACCAACGATTTACATAAGTCATATTGCATTACACGGGGCAAGTCATGCTCGAGAACTGGAGAGCGAAATACAAAAGCTCAAAACGACCGATCGGGTCGTTACAGTTATGATTGACAAAATATATAATATCCTAAAAATGCAATGAATGCAAGAAATGACAATGGTTATAGTATAAAAGGACTGTCACCCAATGATTGTGTGATTGGGTGCCTCATCTTTCTGATGACATGAAATGATAAGCAGCTGATATGAATATGGAATCTTGAGATTTATGGATGAAAGTTAAATAACATGTGCTTGAGTAAAGCGAATAAGACAATTCTTTCGTATATTCCTCTCTTCTTTTTACAATGTGTTCTCTCCTCTTTGAAATGGCAGCCCCCTTTCTTGTTTACTAACTCCTCCTATTTATAAGGGACATATTCCAAAAAAAAACTAAAATGTACAGTATAAAGAATATCCAAAAGGCATATTTTTCCTCTATCTTTCTACTTTTAAACTACCGTTACTATCTTATTTCAACTGCCCGCTTTTGGTCGTCGTCCTCTGTCACAACGACCGTTAGTCATTGTGTTGTTGTGACCATGTCCCATGTCTTGCTTATCCGTTGTCGTGCTTGCCAAATTTGGACCCATACAAATAAATCATAAAGTGAAGTGATAATAATAATGTGAAATAAAATAACAAATATCCACTAGGAACCCCCAAAACCCAGTATCACAAGAGCATGAGCATCTACTAGAACAATACAATACTACCACAACATCTCTGGAATATAAAATAGACAAGATATAATAACTGAATAAGATGGAGACTCTGTGTGCTGCGAATCGTAGCAAAAAATGCAGATCACCATAAAGTCCCCTCAGCAGCTGCGCCAATGCGCCAAGATAAACACCTATGTACGTGCCTCAGTACTTGCACATTCTGTGCAGAAGCGTAGCTGAGTATGTAAATCAACGCGTAGTCAGTAAGTATCTAGCCTAACCCCGAAGAGGTAGTGATGGGGTGTCGACATTGACACTTACTAGTGATCCAATAAATCAGATATAATAAGGTAGACAAGTACGAAACATAATAAGTGAATAGTGAGAACAGATATAGACAAATAATACGGTCTACAACTGAACAGTGAACACAAAGTCCTCAATTATAGGATACCTCCTCAAATGGAATACGTAATGGTCAATACCAAATCAACGGTCACATCTCAAATCAGGAAACTCATGAGTACGTGGACTCCTTATCAAGTATTTTGCACTATTCTGCCGGGGAGAGCGGCTCGATCCCATAAGAGTGTTTCATAGAACTGTCGAGGCAAACAGACCGATCCAATAAGAGTGTGATACATAAAACGCCGAGGCGAACGACCCGATCCCATAAGAATATGATACATGATACTGCCGAGGCGAACAACCCGATCCCATAAGAATATGATACATGATATTGCCGAGGCGAATCCCATAAGAGTGTGTTGCACTTACATGATACCGCCGAGGCGAACCGCCCGATCCTATAAGAGTATTGTTGAGGTGTTCAGCCCGATCCCATTAGAATATAAAACTTTGATGAATCACTGGCCCCACTCACAAATATACGTTTGAGCTATAAAATTCAAAAAAAATACTAACGGACGAATACGCATAACGCGGAAGAAATTCGTAAAGGAAAGTACAATTTCCACGGCTAATCAAGTAGCTCGTCAAGATCTAAAATAGCAAGTACGATACTCTATGCGAGTCTAGTCTCAAGCTAAATATAATTAAAGCATTTAAAAAGGCAAGAATAACTAAATAGTATAATTAAAGCATGGCATGAGTCTAAGTCTACCCGGACATGATCAGAAATTCTAACATAAGCACAGACTCTCGTCACCTCATACGTGCGTAGCTCCAACAACATGTAGCACATAATAAATATAACACCTACAGGGTAAATTCCCCCTCACAGGGTTAGACAGGAGACTTACTACGCTAGGAAATCTGATAACCGGCTGCAATGCCTCTCTAAATCCTTAAAACAATTCCAAACGATCCGAAACTAATCAAACAATGTGCAAACCAATCAAAATATACTCCAATACTCGTAATTTAACAATTTATAACAATTTTCAACTCCAATCATAAAGTCAACATAGTCAACCCCCGAGCCCACATGCCCAAATTCTAAAAATTATCAAAAATAAATATTACTCTTAACTTATATAGTATATATCTAGAAAATCATTTAATTTTGCCAATGAATTGACTCTCAAATCAAGGATTTCATTTCTCAACTTTGGGGCTCAAAATCCCAATTTTTATAATCCAAACACGACTAAAAGTAATAATCAACAAAACTAATCATGGAAAATATCAAAATAAGGGTTATATATTTATTCCCTTGTTGAGACGAAACGCCGCAAAAATCACCTCAACCAGAGCTCTAGAACTCAAGATATGTTCAAAATACTAAAATGCTCGGTCAAGCCATTTAAAACACTGCCAAGTAATTTTTGTTCTTCGCCTTTGCGGGATACCTTAAAGTTCGCGAAGAACAATTTTTCATATTGATGGGTCAACCCAGAAATCCTTCTTTGCATTCACGAAGAACAAATGTTCGCACCAAAAACCAGCAATCTTTCCTGACACAGAAATGGGCAAAACTTCTCATACGATCTCAGAATTCGACGATTTTTATTGCTATGGTTCCGTAATTATGATACAGATCTGATGGTTCAATATAATCACAAATTGTTTGATCAATGTAGTATCCTTTGCACCCAAAGAAACGATGTTGAAACATTAAATAAAAGCGCAACACAACCCAAACACTTCTAAAACACACCTGAGGCCCCGGAACCCCGTCCAATCACACAAACCAGTCTCAAAACATAACACGAACCTACTCGAAGCTTCACCGAATCATACCAAAGCAACTCAAAATGACCTCATATTTTGCATGCAAGCCCAAAATAACGTAACAGACCTACAACAATTCTGGGAACCATAATCCGGATCTGATATCAATAAAGTCAACTCTCGGTCAAACCTATCAACCTTCTAAACCTTAAATCTTCTAACTTTTGTCAAGAAAAACATCAAAACAACCTATGGATTTCCAAATCCAAATTCGGACATATGTCTAAGTCCAAAATCATCATCCGGACCTAATGGAATCATCAAAATTCTGATCTGAGGTCATTTACTCAAAAGTCAAACCTTGGTCAACTCTTTCAACTTAAAGGTATTGAATTGAGAATTATTCTTCCAAACCAACTCTAATATTACCGAAAATCTAATCCGACTACACGTGCAAGTCATAATACATTAAGTGAAGCTACTCAAGGTCTCAAACCGCCGAACGACATGCTAGAGCGCAAAATGACTGATCGGGTCGTTACATTCTCCCCCACTTAAACATATGTTCGTCCTCGAACGTGCTAAGAACTGTTCCAGAGTTGCCCAAAATCACTGTTTAACTCCTCGTGCACCTACCCGTGCCACCACACCCCATATGAGCACATTAGCTCAAGCGAGACTAAATATCCTTTCTGTCACCTTAGCCCATAAGCCTTAGAACCAAATTCCAACAATCAGAATTCTCTACCAGGTCTGATACTAACATACGCACATGGTATCAATCTCAACTCGTTGTACCAAAACATGATCATGCACCCATGCTGAATTCACGCAATGCAATACATAATTCATATGTTCATAATAACATCCTCCAACCATAATAGCTGCAAATTCACGAACTTGACGCCTGTAATATACCTCATAACGCATATAAGCCCTGTTCCAACCCTCACAATATTGCAATAATAAAAGAGATGTGTAGAAACTCAAAACCACCTACCAAATCAATAACTCATGGAGTCTTTCCGCTTGGCGAGAACCATTGCCACATTCTGAACTGATTAGTGATATTTTCCCTCTAATATACATTATATAAATCTGATTGCACTAATTCCAGGTCCAACAACCTTTTATCACCCAGTACAAACTGCTCGGGCAATAAGACACCTCAAACACCATCTAAAATCTCACGATATCATCAATATGCCAACAAGCCACAACTCGAATATGACCCATAAAGAATAACGAACCTGAATACAAGACTATCCGTCCTGCACAACGAACAAAAACAATCAAACCAATGCTATGAACCTATCTCAGAGTGAAAAATAAAACACACAAAATAAGTATAAGGAACTGTACTCAACATCTCATTGTTTTGGCTTGCATCTCGATCTAAACATCATACCCGTGGAGGCGTGCCATCCGATCCATACATAACGATTAATAAGGAAATACTCATTGAGCGAAAATGCATACCTACGAAATTCCCGAATATCTACCACAACATGCCAAATGCAGAAACACAACTCTGGGGAAACAAATAATGTTATGCGCTACAAAATACCAAGCACGACTAAGGTGCAATAAATGACCTGCATCTCAAGAGACATCTCGCTCACATAACACCACAAGCTACATAGGATCTCAACACACGTGTGAATAATCAAGATGTCTCACAACCGACATAGCATAAAGAGTAGCACCTGAAATAGGGGAAGGCAAGAATATCATCCACCACGCTCGAAGACCCATCCATAAGCGATGCTATGCCGAATAAGCATATCTGATCTGGTATAAAATATACATTCATATTAGGTCTACCAATGGACCTCAAGCCGATTCCTATCATCCCAAGATGGGCCAATAACCTTCCAAAGATCCACAATGACCTTATTCATGGTGCATAAGATCTAGCATCTATTCTGGAACAAACTCTCATAGTCCACAACTAAAGAAATAGAGAGCCTACTCAGACATAAACTCTCCCATTAGTTATAGTACTAGAATCTACATACCTGATTTCAATCTCTACCATATAAATGGCTGACACATCACACTTATACAATCATCCCACGGGAGATACTCCCAAGACCTTCCGCACCAGGTAGCAAAATCTACACATCCATTGCTACCAACCATATTATTATTGTAATGCAAATCAAGAATCCATAAATCAAACACAATGCCTCTTCCACAGAATACCATTCTTAGGCGACACAAAAATAACACCAACATACTCTGAACATATGAAATATCTCCCCAGCTCTTTCAAGCTCGTGAAATTCCTGTCAAAACTGGATCGCAACCGTGATCCTCAAATTCCAATTCTACACCGCTCATTACACCTATCATGCTGCTACGCGAGAGTACAAGAATTTCATAATAACTCCTGAACCACCAGTAGAATAAACATTTCATCGGCTAGAACCTTTCACTTAACTCATTTTAGAAGAAGAATCGTGACATACTGTAGACACCGGATTTTTGACCCTCCCCAAGAATTTTCACATTTTTGGCGTGAATATATGAAATTGGGTCTAATATAGCCATTTTAACTATTTTTACTTTATTTCGTTGCAAAAAGAAAAAATCACAAAAATACATATATAAATTTTAGTTTATGTATTTCTCATAAACTTGAAAAAATACAAAAATTGTACTTTATTTTGGTACTTTATATAAATTCGAAAATTACAAAAACATATAATTCTACTAATGTTTTGTAGTCATTTTAATTTTGGAAAAATACAAAAAATATTACTTTATATTTTGTCTTTATTAAAAAACGAAAATTACAAAAAAAAATAGTTTTATTAATATTTTGTAGCTATTTTAAATCTTGAAAAATATTTAAAAAAGATATAGTTTTGTTTGAATATTAGTCTTATTTTTGGTAGTTATTTTGCTTGCATAGGACTAGTTAAGCAACGTCGTGTCCTTAATCGGGTTCGAGAAAAAGAATAATATTCGGGTTCAAACTTACCCGCTTTTAGGTCTAATTTTCGGACCTAGCCCATAATAATCCGAGTCCGCCACACGTGGGGAACACGGACGGAATCCCATACACGGGGAACCCCACCACGCGTGGGGGACACAAGTCTCGAACCCTACCACGCGTGGGGCTCATTTTTCTGGGCAAAACCATTACAAATGCACGGACAAAAGGTTTGGGACAGGGGGGATTTGAAAATTTTGAAAAGGAAAAGGAGACTATTCATCTCCTTCCTCCTGAAGGAAGAAACGAAAAAACCTACTGTAAAAACCCCAAAACCACCGTCAACCTCCAGCTCCCCCCCCCCCCCTTGTCGTCAAACAACCACTGCCCCCTCGACACCGTCCGAAAACTACTAGCTCCCTCCACCTCCGTCAACTGCTCAAACGACCATAACCACCAGCCCATTCGTCGCCCCAGCTGCCGGAACCACCAACAAACAACCCCCTCACGTAAAACCACCCTCGCACCCCAGCGAAACCACCACCAAAACCACCGTCAACCTCCAGCTCCCCCCCCCTCCATCGTCGCTACAAGCTGCCAGCTCCCTCCATTGAAACCAGCTCCATACACATCTCGTCCACCACCCAAATCGTCGCAACACCCGAAAACCACCCGTCCGTCGAACACCACCCAAACACCGTCCAAACACCACCGTCGTCACTAACCAGTCGACGAGCAAACGACCCAAACCATCACCCTCGTCCCCAGCTGCTCGTCGCAGCTGCTGCTGCGTCGTCACTATCCCGTCGACCCACCACCACTGCTCCAGCTGTTCTGTCCAAACACGACAACCAATCAGCCCACGTTATCGTTGTTCCTTCACTGTAGTCGTGCAGTCCGTTGAGGTCGTCTTTGGTTCGTCGAGGTCCGGTACGTCGAGGTGTTTGTCCGAGGTTTCATCATTGTTCCTCGTCGAGTGAGGTCAGGTTCGAGTTCCGTAGGAGGCACTGTTTGTCGTTCTAGGATTGTCGAGGTTCGAAGGTTAGTGTTCTTCGTCCTTTGTTTCATTTCATTCGTTTTGCATATTATGGTTCGAGGCAAAAAATGAGAATATTCGATATTTATGAATGTCAACAATGCAATTTTTTGTTGTTGTGTTAAAAATGTTTATTCTATGTTTAGTTACTGCATGCTTAAAGTAAATGTGAGCATATGAACGAGGTTATTCTATTTTTCATTTTTACCATGGATATTATTACCTGTTGGAATCGTTGTTTTTCTTGTTTAACCTCGGATGACTTCATTGGTAGAAAATCGTAGTTGTCTTAAGTTTGCCCTCAAATAATAAAAATGAGACGAGCTTCGCCACATAAAACATGTACAAATTGCGGAGCCCTCACAAAAATATATGTATCAAATACCTAGATTCCGGGACAGGCCGTTTAGCAAATTTCACGGCCCTACCCAAAATAAATGATACGCTAGTCGCTTTAGGCGCGCCTTTAATAATTTAATTTTCTTAAACTCGGGTGCACATTTATGTGACCCAAATCCAAATCTCAACGGAATCGAAATGTATCTCTAATCACGGGTATATTGATTATGGCGTGGCCCGAGATGCATTTCCATGACGTTGCAAATTCTTTAATAATAAATGAGACGAGCCTCGACAAACAAATGTACAAGTCGCGGGGCCCTCTAAATGTATATATTAAAATACTTAGAATTCGAGGACAGGCCGTTTAGCGAATTTTACAGGCCTTCCCCAAAATAACAAGACGCTAGTTGCTTTAGGCGCGCCTTTAATAATTTATTCTCCTTAACTCGGGTGTACATTTGTGTGACCCAAATCCAAATCCCAACCGAGTCGAGATATGTCAACAACCACGTGTGCATTGATGTAACGTGGTTCGAGATATGTTTCCACGACGTTGCAATTCTCGTAAGATAATAACAATAATAATGAAAGCAGTAAAAAGTTAAAATTTGCACATAAGTTCATATTTGTATAAAATCAGATAATCAAGCCGAATATAACAGTTGAGCGACCGTGCTAGAACCACGGAACTCGGGAATGCCTAACACCTTCTCCCGGGTTAACAGAATTCCTTATCCGGATTTCTGGTACGCAGACTGTAATATGGAGTCATTTTTTTCCTCGATTCGGGATTAAAATTGGTGACTTGGGACACCCTAAATCTCCCAAGTGGCGACTCTGAAATAAATGAACCAATCCCGTTTCGATTGTCCTTTAATTGGAAAAACTCCCTTGTACCCACGCGGGTGTGTAAAAAGGAGGTGTGACAGCTCTGGCGATTCCACTGGGGAGTATAGACCCAGAACCACTGGTTCAGGGTTAGAATTCGAGCTTAGACAAATTGTTATATTCGGTTTTATCTGATTTTTACATGTTGAGCCTAATGTGCTAAATACTGTTTTTACCGCTTTGATATTACTTGAACTGTACATATAAACTGTGCCGAAACCTTTCTCTCCTTACCTCCGGGGAGAAGCTCGCTGGACGAGACTCCCTATTCTGTTAGTGTCAATACCTGAAATAAGAAAGAAGTCGGACAAGTTACAAAGCCGGACGATCTCGCGGGTCCCCGGTACGTAGCCCCCTCCTCGGCTCGAGTTGTCCACTCGGGTACACAGTCTAGAACGTATACCCAGGTTATAAACCCAGTATGACAAAACCGCTGCTGGAAATTAAACCCAGAACCGCTGGTTCAGGGCTCAAGGATTCGAGCTTAGAATAATTGTTATATTTGGCTTTATTATCTGATATATATTACATGTTTTGACATAACATACTAAATGTTGTCTTTTACCGCTTTGATATTATCTGAACTGTATATAAACTGTGCCGAAACCCTTCTCTTCTTACCTCAGGGGATGTGCTTACTGGTTGAGACTCCTTATTCTGTTAGTGTCATACCCTAAATAAAAGAGGCTCGGAAAGTTTCTAAGTCGGCTGGCCTTTTGGTTCCCGGAAAGGAGCTCCTTCCTCAGCTCGAGTTGTCCGCTCGGGTACACTGTCTAGAACACCGACCCAGGTTTTGAACATAGAATAACGTGACTTCATGTCGGATCCCTAGTAGGAACGTTTATTTGCATCATGTGCATTTGACTTAGGGGACTCAACACAGGGGTTGGGTCCGTCTAGGACAAGCAACCTGAAAATAATAGACCATCTTATGGCATCCTATGTGCTACATGTTGTATTTATTCAAGGGTGAATGGGTCATTTGGCGGACCAATGATATTTGCGGACAAATGACACTCTTTATCATGCTGATCACGTTAAATAAGAAAGTTGCACGATTTTTTTTAGATAAGCATGCTATTATATTAATTAAGCACATGGGGAACATTGTGGAATTCAAGAAGCCTTGGTATTCCACATGTCCCCCACGCTTCATTTTTGGGAAAAGGCACATGGGGAACATTTGTGGAATCCAAGAAGTCTTGGAATTCCCTATGTCCCCCATGCTTCACATGTTGGGAAAAGCGCATGGGGAACATTTGCGAAATCCAAGATGTCTTGGAAATCCTTATGTTTCTCATGCCACATTTTTGAAAATAATAATAAATATAAAAAAATAAAAATACATATAAAAACAAAGCATGAAAATTCAAAAGATTTTGTATGTCTTCATCATTTTCCACGGATTAAAAAAAACGTGAAAAAATGAGAAAATAACTGTGTAGAGATATAACTACTTATTTTTATAAGAAAAAAAAAATGAATGTCCGAGTAGTATCGAAACTCTGCCGAAATTTTGAGAAAATGAAAAAAATGTCTTATTAGTTTGTTATATTAAAAGCAAAGGAAAAATAGAGAGAAAAAATCATCATTGTTCTGTCAAAAAATATAGAAAAGAAAATAGTTTGTTTTGCCATGAAAATGAAAATGAAAAAGAGTCTGGTTTTTAAAATGTTTTATTTTATTTTATTTTGTTTGTCTATGAAAATGCCAAAAATAAAATAAAAAGAGTCGGGCGTTGAACATGATTTTATTATTTGTTCTAAAATAAATATATATATAATCCAAAAAAAATTCAAAAATATTTTGATTCTTCTTTAAAAATTCAAGCATTTCTTTTATTAAAGGTAAAAATTCCAAAAAAAAACATTTTCTTTTTCTTTAGAATAGGAAAAACAAATGAAAAAAGAAGGAATGTTTTTTACGTTAGTTAGTTTGTTTGTTATGAATGAAAAATAATAGTTTGTTTGTTTGTTATATATATAAAAAAAAAGAATAGAAAATGGAAAAGGGTCTTCTCAAAAATAGTTTATTTGCCCGAACTACGCGGGTTTGATTCTCACCGGATGTGAGATACGTAGGAAACCCTCATCGGGTCCAACCCCCCTTTTGCTAAAAAGCCAAAAACAAATAATAATAAAAAAAACATGTCAAGATTTTTTCATAAATAAGTCGGGTGATGTCCAACTTCCCCTTTTACAAAAAAAAATATAGCAAAAATATATATGTCAAATTTCATAAAGAAGTCGGGTGACGCTGTTTTATCAAGACATAGCCGAATGTTCCCGAAAGGGACGCCGGAAGGCTGACTTTGCATAAACAGCCACTTTTGGGTCATTTTTAAGACTTGGTCCAGTTGACCCCCACAGCCTAAAAATCTTCGTCCCCGAGACGTTGAAAGGCCGTGTTTGCAATATTGACTTTTCTAATTTGAAAAACGATAAAAAAGAGTTATAAATAAGTCAGGTGATGCTGTTTTGTCATAAATAGCCGAATGTTCCCGAAAGGGACGCCGGAAGGCTGACCTGGCATAAACAGCCACCTTTGGGTCATTTTGAGATATGGACCCACACAGCCTTAAAAATCTTCGTCCCCGAGGCGCTGAAGGGCCGTGTTTGCAACACCAAGTTTTATTGTAATTTGAAAAAAAGAGTAGGCGGTCAGGTGAATACCATTCAAATTTTGTCATAATAAGCCGAGCCAGCTTCGGCCGCGTCTTAAATCGTTCTTGCTGAAATAGCCTTAGAGTATCTTTCAGTTGTCGAAAGGTTATTTTCGTAAAAGAATGGACAAGTTTGTAAGGCGTCATAAAATAATCCTCCTCGGCCTCAAAATTCATGTGAAAGTTGGAAAGGGCCACGTTTGCAAAAACAACCATTTGGTTAAAATTAGCAAATGGAGGAAGGAAGTTGGCCATTTGTTTTTGAAGTTTGTAAACCTTTTGATTAAAATAGGCGGGTTGTTTGATTTTCAAGTTTGTAGGTCATCTTTAAACCTTTGAAACCCAGTTTGTTTTAATATGAAAAGTGAAAAGAAAAAATGTTCATTATTGTTTATCTTTTATTAGTCCGAACTACGCAAGGTCTGATTCATGCAGGGTCATGATACGTAGGCAATCTCCATAAGATTCGACCACGAAAAAAAAATGAAAAAGAGAAAAAAAAAGTAAAAAGGAAAAAAAAAGGTAAAAAAATAATAATAAATAAATAAATATATATATATATATTGATAATAATAAGGACCGACTGAGTCCATTCTAACATATTTGGTTTTGAATTGTGAAGAAAGTTGAGGTGGTCGGTTTGTGCCTCAAAGAAAAATGACAACTAACGTTGAAGCTGTTACAAGTGCTCCAGAGACTTAGAGTCGGAGGGTTCCTCGTCATGAGTCACAATTTGCGACACAACAAGAGCAGTACCACTCTCCTGAGTACCACTCGTACTCGTTTGATCTTGCTGCAAAAACTGAGAAGCCTGCCCGAAAGATGGTACAGGAAGAAATGACCCAAAGAGTGAAAAGCTTAGAACAATGTTTGGAAAACATGCAAGGGTTGGCAGGCCAAAAGAGTGTTGCCTTCAAAGATCT
Source organism: Nicotiana tabacum (assembly GCF_000715075.1). NCBI lineage: Eukaryota > Viridiplantae > Streptophyta > Magnoliopsida > Solanales > Solanaceae > Nicotiana > Nicotiana tabacum. Next base: position 80,303,183 of record NC_134089.1, on the reverse strand, counting down.
ATGTATGTTCCCCGATGTCCACTTGCCTCCTGGTTTCAAGACTCCCAAATTTGAAAAGTACGATGGACATGGAGATCCCATAGCCCACCTGAAAAGGTATTGCAATCAACTGAGAGGTGCGGGAAGAAATGAAGAATTGTTGATGGCTTATTTTTTGGAAAGCCTTACGGGAGTAGCCTCCGAATGGTTTATGGATCAAGACACGTCTCGCTGGTATGTCTGGGATGACATGGCACAGGCCTTTGTCAGACAATTCTAATACAACATCGACATTCCCTCAGACCGCATTTCCCTTTCAAACCTGAAGAAGAAACCAAGTGAAAGTTTCAGGGAATATGCCATAAAATGGAGAGAGCAAGCAGCTCGAGTTAAGCCACCCATGGATGACCACGAGCTAATTACTGTCTTCCTTTAAGCGCAAGAGCCAGATTACTTTCAAAACATGGTGTCCGCAGTTGGCAAAACCTTCTCGGAAGCAATCAAAATTGGAGAAATGGTAGAGAATGGTCTTAAGACAGGCAAAATTATAAGTCAAGTTGTTCTTAAAGCCGCAACTCAGGCTGTCCGGGTTGAGTCAGATAATCTTAGCGACATAAATGAGGAGATTGAAGAAATCATGATGACATCAGGGTCTAGAAGAGGTCCCAGGAGAACATCTCGAAAGTATGAGCAGCCTCCTCAGATTTTCTATGGCTCCCCTGAGCAGTATTATCCACCTCAGGACACTTAATACTCTGTCGCTCCACCTCAGTATGTTGTCCATCCACCAAAACACCCCAGGAGGTGAGCACGAGCATCACAAAATCTCCAGAAGTCTCCACAAAATTTTCAGGTGCCCTATAACCCACAGTCAAGCCAGTGGTATAAAGGGGAACAAAGGTTGAAAGATAATTTTACACCAATAGGAGAGTCCTATGAAAGCTTATTTGAGAAATTAAAGAATCATGACATGATTGCACATATTCCTCCAAATCGTGTGGACCCACGTGCAAGAAGCTTTGACCCTTCTAAAAGGTGTGAATACCATTCCAACGCCCAGGGGCACAATGTTGAAAGCTGTCGGGATTTGAAAAGAGAAATAGAAAGAATGATCCAAGAAGGGTGGATTGTGATCAATAACAGTGACATGGAGCACTCGAACCCTATCGAGAACTTGTTGACAGAGGGTGACGATGTTGAAGCGGGTAATGGTCTTGGCAGTATTGATGCAAAGCTCAGTGGCTAAGATGCCAATTTTTGATAAAGTGGGAGGACGCTTCGTCCCTTGGTCAGCAAGAGAGAAGTTGTGGTGGCTTATTTTGTGGTCATTTCTGTTGTTCGGATTATTAGGGTTATAATTCGGATTTTGTCTTGTGTCAAACTTTTTTATCTTTCCGTTTTTTCATAGTGGTTGTTTAAATTTTGTCCAGTTTGTTTCAGGATTTTGTTCTGGTTTGTTTTGTTTGTTTTGTTATTCAAACCATTTCACCGGTCTAATGCAAAATCCGGTCTTATATCATATCTAGTCATCTTTTGTTTAGTCCTTTTATCATTTTTGTTCAGTGCCGATTCTAGTGACATGACATGCGCACACAGTTTGGGCCTAACCTTAAAAGTTAATCATAAAACCCTGGAATGGCGATCAGACCATTTAAAGGAAATAAAGACGGTTTGAGATTATTCAGAGCCCGAGTCATATGGAACTGGGGCAAGTTAAACGCAAAGAAAACCGTTAAAAGGCAAAGATTCGCCAAATTGGCATGAGGGTCGTTCAGAATAATGAGAATGGGAGTGTCGCCCAACGGTGCTTTAGAAGTGACAAATGAACAAACAGATGTTGAATATAATTGTCAAGTCCAGCACCATCAGAAGAGACTACAAATTTAATAATGTTATCTCCTTAAACTCGGGTGCACATTTATGTGACCCAAATCCAAATCTCAACGGAATCGAAATGTGTCTCTAATCACGGGTATATTGATTATGGCGTGACCCGAAATGCATTTCCATGACGTTGCAAATTCTTTAATAATAAATGAGACGAGCCTCGACAAACAAATGTACAAGTCGCGGGGCCCTCTAAATGTATATATTAAAATACTTAGAATTCGAGGACAGGCCGTTTAGCGAATTTTACAGGCCTTCCCCAAAATAACAAGACGCTAGTTGCTTTAGGCGCGCCTTTAATAATTTATTCTCCTTAACTCGGGTGTACATTTGTGTGACCCAAATCCAAATCCCAACCGAGTCGAGATATGTCAACAACCACGTGTGCATTGATGTAACGTGGTTCGAGATATGTTTCCACGATGTTGCAATTCTCGTAAGATAATAACAATAATAATGAAAGCAGTAAAAAGTTAAAATTTGCACATAAGTTCATATTTGAGTAAAAATCAGATTAATCAAGCCGAATATAACAGTTGAGCGACCGTGCTAGAACCACAGAACTCGGGAATGCCTAACACCTTCTCCCGGGTTAACAGAATTCCTTATCCGGATTTCTGGTACGCAGACTGTAATATGGAGTCATTTTTTTCCTCGATTCGGGATTAAAATTGGTGACTTGGGACACCCTAAATCTCCCAAGTGGCGACTCTGAAATAAATGAACCAATCTCGTTTCGATTGTCCTTTAATTGGAAAAACTCCCTTGTACCCACGCGGGTGTGTAAAAAGGAGGTGTGACATATACAACCAACTTCCCATAGCCACAAAAGACATACAACTCAAGTCGTGTTCTAAACCGTCATAACTCTTTCGGGACCTATTTACACATAATCAAAACCATCAGAATCAAATACCTCCAAATCAATCAAATTATGAAGGCTGTTAAGTCTGCACGTACAACCACGAAACACTTGTATTGCCTTACCATACTGAAGGAACCGATCATTTTCTTAACTATGTTGATCCAAACCACTACTAGGTTGACTCAGTTTCTTCTGATTTCTTCTTGACTTGCCTTTAGAATCAATACCTCTATTCAATCACATAACGGATCTCAATCAACACTCATCCCGAGTGACCCAAATCACGAGACCACATCGTTTCAATATCCATAATCCATTTCATACCCTCATCATGCAGTCTATAGTAAGTCCAACTGATATATCTAGGCTGATTAGATCTTCTGCGAATCCAAAGTTGTTTCTCCTATTTTTCTAACATTGCACCGCAAACCCATTGATAACATAAAAATGCTTCAAGTACCCTTGACACTCTACTGCAAAACTCAATTCTCAGCCACATAACAAACCTAAAAATCCTTAAGTACCACACCTAAAATCTTGAATCCACTAGAACCATTATTAAGAGTCGCCCACTCTAGTCCAATCCCGATTATTTAAACAAACAACTAGTGCTTCATTAGCACATGAGCACTTCAGTGAAGCAATTGGTGAAATAGTTTGGGTCTTGAAATAGTTCGAGCTCAACAGATTTGGTGATTTGGTTCTTAACGGCGATATACCATCAACATTAATGGAAATTTTACAAGCCTTCTTGTCCACAGATTCTATGCCTTTAAACAATTCAATTCTCTGTTTTCTTTTTGTTGGCCTTAAAGAATGAAGATTTGAGGCTATCGACAAAATTAATTGTTGAATTATTTCTTTTTGTGCATAATTTAGATTGTTATATTGGGTGGAATTGAGGGTTTTGACCTTTTGTAAGTGGGAAGAATAGAGTAGAAAGAAGTGGTTAAATAGAGGAAAAAACTATGAAGAGTGGCAAGAAGTAACTTGTCACCATGTGAGAATTTTGTGAACTTTTAAGAGTGAAAATGATGATGGTGGGTGAAAGACAGAGAGCTCGGAATGTGGAGAGAGGAGAGAAAGGTGTGGGATTCTTTTCTTCTCTTTTTTTCCTTTTGAGAAAAAGAAATTGATTTGAAATTTTTATAAACAATATTTTTTTTTGTAAAAGTAAATTATGATATGGATATTACTTATCCAGTGGATCTGATGTGTCCTCCGTATCAAGGAGAGTGAACAATGCACAAGGTTGGATATGTTTAAAATACAATTTTGATCGAGTTCACATTTCTAAATGAAACTTCGTGGAATACGTAGACTAAACTAAAGAAAGTACAAGTATCTCTCCGGTTATTCTGCCTTTTATTAAACTCATTGTCTGACTAAATAGGTTTACACGAATTAAAATTGTATGGCAATTGTGAGAAACATTTGTCACTACTTTTTTCTTTTGTTTCAAAATTTTCCTCCATTTGTTTGATTTGCGAGAATGCCCGTTTTTCCACTTTAAGTTATATTACTTGTATTAACATAAAATAAGTTGTATTCCACTTGCGAGAATGATCTCTTATAATTGGGAGAGACTTAGAATAATCTTTTAAATATATTTTGAGAAGCTTATTTTTTAAAGTTGTTAAATAGTGCATGTTTAGTCTCCGTACAATATTAACAAACTCTGACTATTAGATTTAACGTGAACCATGAAATAAAAATGACTACTAGTGTCCGTTAAAGGTAACAACATCCAATCAACAAAAAAGAAGAGCAGCAAGTCTATTTTAAACTAGCGGACCAATGATTGGAAAACAGATCATCATACAAATCTGAACTGACAAATAGTATCCTGCCCAAAAGTATTATAATCATCTAACAGAAATGCCATTGCATGGGATGCGCCTGTAAGGGGAGCAGCAAATAATCGGGTAAGATTGCTTTTTAGAACTTCTGATCACATGCTCAAAGATTCTTCGTGCTAACATTCATGGCCAGTTCATCGATGACTGGTAAAGAATTTCTTTCCAGCTCAAACATCCAAATCTAAGGAAAATAAACATAGTACCTTGGAGAAAATTCTACCAAAATTATCCAAATGCATAACACCAACATCCACAACTTGGAACAGAAGAAATTTCAGATCAAACAAATTAGAGGGAAAAGAGAGATTTACTGAACAGAACAATGAATTCAGAATATATTTTGCTTCCTATCTATGAAGCTGAAAATAAAGTACAATGTTATTCTTGCATACAATCTCTAACTCAGTAAAGAAAAAGTACAAGAGACTAAGCTGCAGAAAGCGGTATTGGCTTCACAGCACTTCTAATTCTCCGGTATGCAGTCCTAACTCTCTCCTTGAGACCTTCATTTTCACATTCAACATCACCAGTTTGTTTATCAAGATTAGCCACATTCCCATCAACATTTATTACCAGCTTACCGTCGTTCCCAAATTTCACGTCACCAAACAGAGAAACAAGGAGTGCATGGACTATTTTCTCAGCTTTCTTGGCATCTTCCTCCTCGTTCATCAACGTTTCCGACTCAACTGATACTTTAGGCATCTCCCTGCTGGCATTCAAAACCAATGCCACGATGGAGTCAGATACCATGTCACTAATTGGATCTGCTGTGCAAAGATGATTCTCTGACTCCTGCTTCACTGTCACTCGCTCATGCACTCGCAAACTTGGAACACCAGATTCCTCATCTGTCGAGGACTCTACACTTTCATAGATTTGCTTAAGCCTGTGTTGTATAACGGCGAAAGCACCTGAATATGGGATAGTAATTCTCTGTGTGACATTTGCAGTGGATAGCTGAGAAAAGACATGGAGATCATCAGATGCCATGATCTGGTAAGTGAAACCTTTCTTTACAAGTAAACCACTGACAATTTCACCCACTTCAGGGGTCTTTTCAGCCAGATTTCCAACAGTTTTAGCCATTTTCTCAGAGTTGAAGTGCATTTCAACTGATTGACAGTTCTTGGGCGTAATTATTTTAGTATTTCCATCAGCAAAGAGGGAGGTAAGTTTCTGCTTGAGCCTTCCCATCTCATTAGCCTCTCCATGGACTAGAATTATGTTGGGAGGCATCAGTTCTTTCAAGAAGGTACTAGTCTGAGCATAATCCGTGTGAGCTGATTATGAAATATAATGAACCTGCATATTAAGTGGAGCACTCAAGCCATTTTGTAAGGTGACTTCCTTCGGTTCATTGATGATAGTCTTAGCCAAGGTCCCTTCCACCACATACCCAGGTATAACACAAGCATTTTTCTTGTCAGAGCACCATTTATTGAACAGCTGCCTTGACAAACCACTTTGAAGACTACCTGGGCTTGCCATCACAACACATGGTTTGTTGTCTGTAAAATCTTCAATACTGTTCAGGGAAGAAATATGTTTGAAATTGAATGGATCTGAGCTGGCAAACTGATTGCGGATCCTTTCATTCATGGAATTGATGTAAGCCTGATAGACAGCCATACACTTTCTTGCAAGTGGAGAAGCATAATATATGGGGAAATTAGCAAGTTCAGGATGGTTAGACCAATATTCCTCCAGGATGAGGAGAAGTTCCTGTGCACGTCCCAAGGCGAAAGCAGGAATCAGCACCCGACCGCCCTTGCATGAGTGTTGAGTGTATCACATCAGTGAAAAGCTTCTCTCTTATCTGACGTGGCATATGGAGTTGAACACCATAAGTTGATTCTATAATGCAAATATCTGGAGAAAATTCTGGGGTCTCAGCAGCACGGAGATGCCTGTCTTCTTCACGGGAGTAGTCTCCTGTATAGAGAACTCGAACACCAGCAATATCAACCATAAACATGGCAGCACCAAGGACAAGACCGGCAGTATAACACCAAAAGTGAATGTCATTTACTTCCATAGTCTGATGGAAGTCGACAACCTACAGAACAAGTTTTCACATGTCAAATAACCCTAGCCATATATGTTTGCTAAATCTTTTAAAAAGAAGAGAAAAGGCATAAATTGCCCGTTAAACTTGTCCAAAAAAGTCATTTACACACCCACACTTTACAGGTGATCTAATACCCCACTATTCTAATTTGAAGTGAATTTATTTGCCCCTAAGATATTACAACCAGATCCAGTCCGAAACTCTGGCAGGTTGCTTTTTTCACATTTGTTTTCCATTTTTCTTCTTTTTCAAAAGAACACCTCCCCCAACCAAAAAAATTTCACCCGATCATATCCTTCACTTCTTCCTTCCATCATCTCTTTCTCCCTTTCTACACTAAACATCACAGACCTACGACCTCTCCTGCAAAATCTTCTTCCTTGGATGACAAGCGAGAGTAGGAACAGTTCACAAGAATGAAAAGAGAAAAAACAACAACTACTAGACAGAGAGAAAACAAAAATCAGAGTATTCAAGAAAAAAATTCTAGCAAGTTTAAATTAAATTCCGGTTAAGTTTGAGAGAAAATTTTCAAGCTATTGACTTTATCAGTCGTATGGGTTTTTTTGGGAGATGGGTGGTCCAAGAACTTAGTCCATATTTCTCAAATTTTCATTGATTTTATGGTGTGAATCAGAACAGTTTTGGGTTGATTAATTTTAATGTAAAAGTTTCAAAATCTTAAATATAGTTGTGGAAACAACTTCTTGCAAAATGCACGATAAGACTGCGTACAATAGACCCTTGTGGTCCTGCCCTTCCCCGAATCCCGCGCATAGCGGGAGCTTAGTGCACCGAGTTGCCCTTTTTTACTGAAAAATCTTAATTATTAGGATAATAATTAAACGACTATTTTGTCTAATGTGAACTCTTTTTGAAAGGTTAAAAAAGGCGAACGACATTTTACTAAGGTCTTTCATGCTTTTAATATAACTAGTCTTATGGTACGCGCTTTGCGCGTGTATTTATGTCAAGGGGTACATAAAACCACATAATGTAAAAATAAAAATTTTAAAAGGGTAAGTTGTTTAAAATAATGAATGTTAATCTCATTTATCTAACTCAATCGGAAAAAAACTTGTGGCACAAAAGTCCTTAGATGCCATATTATTGTGCTTTTAAAATTCTTATTTTTTACCCAATGCCGGAAACAAATAAATCACAAAAATATTTTTCAAATAAATAAAATTAAAAGTTAAATCTTTTGGTATATTAGAGATTTGGAAATAAAGAGATTGCCCTGTAGATCATAGAAAAAATTTATAGGTAATGATGCAAAGTTTAAATTTGACTAATGTTGCGTTAATATTTTACCAAAGTATTTTATATATAAAATATATAGGGAGCTACCAAGTGTTGAAATGAAAGTGAAAAGAAAAAAATTAATACCAATAATTCAATTTAGAATGCATTTTATCTACTATTGTTTTATTATTATTGTTTTAAATTTATATTTTTACCAATTTGACTTTTAGTACTATAGAATAAATATTTGATTTATTTTTTATACCGTTCATTACCAATGCTCTTTTTATAAAAACATATTTATGTAGTCAAAGAGTTTATCAACTTGAAATAATATTTACCTATATAATTAATTTGGAAATAAATTTCATTGGATACTTTTAATTGATAATTAGTTAATTAATTTAGACATTAATTATTTGTTTTCAACTTAAAAGGAATGATTTTTTTGTTTATTCAAATTCATATTAGCTCATCTAAGCTTTAAATATTAAAATATAACAATAATTTTGTCCAAGCATTTATAACTTGGAAAATTCCTTTTACCCTTTGAAATTTAATAACAAAGTTAAATTTAGTTAGATATTTTTAATGTTATAATTTAAGTACCTAAAGGTTTGAGTTTGTACATTATTCAAATAAAAAAATGTAATAGTTAAAATTACAGTTAATTTAATAGTATTAAAATAATAATTTGTAATATAAATTTATCTTCAAAGGATTAAAATATTGATCATTTTTGCTATAATTCAAATTAGGAAAAATTAAATAACCAAATTTCAACGGATGTTCTATTTTGTCTAGTGTAAAATATATTTTTAAAGGAAGAACCATAGAGTATCCCTTTAAAATATATTTTGACATTAAAGGTGAAGAAAGAGAAAGAAAAACCAACAAAGGTGATTTAACAAAAATGCTTAGATTAATTTGTTAAGATAGCCACAAAGATTTTTTTTTGTGCTTATACTTTTTTAGTTTTCGTTGGCCTCTTTGCTTTTATATGAACCACTTAAAAATTATTTTTTTGAGAATTTGTGAATATTATGAGAATCAAAAATTTTATTTATCTATAACTTAACGTGAAAGGAGTTGTGAGATGTTATTATTTAGCCCAATAGAAAATTTCGAGGTAAAATCTTACGCAATCTCAAATTCTTAAATCTTAGGAATTTTACATAGATCAAATAAGTAAACTTTAATTAAAAAAATTTATTTGACTTCAAAATCCTAAATATTAGAAAAATAATTGATTACAATATTGTCCAATGTGAACTTTATTTTTAAAGGGCAAAAAAGGCGAACAATATTTTGCTAAGGGTCTTCGTGTTTTTAATATAGTATAGATATAGATTACTTGTGCACCCGCCAATTGTCTCTACAGTGCGTTCAAGTCCTTTGACATGCATATTAACTGATGACCATTTGTTTAGCTGTTTCTTTTTTATCCTGAATTTTTTTGGTCCCTTTCCTTTTTATCTTACTCTAAATGCTTGCACTAACTTGCTCTAATGCTTTGCAATTTTCACTTAGATCATGCTGCCTCCCTTCCTTATTTCCTCGAAAAGGTTTGTTTAGGGGTTCAAAATCTTTTTTACTTGCAACTGTTTAGTACTTCTTTTGTTGATTCATATTAGCTCCTTTTATTTTCAGACTACATTTAAAGGGCGTGTATTTATGACTCATGCAACAAAGGCCATATACAAGTTGCTTTTGTCAAATTATGTTAAAGTGAGCAAAGTCTCGGTTGAAGATATGTTATTTGATGAACATGATATTATTCACTCCATGGACAAAATTGAGGTTCGTTTTTCAACATCCCATGATTGATCTCCAAGCAGTGTCTGATTAGTCGTCATGCAGACGTTTATGAAATTGATTCATCATCATGAAGGCATACCATCACTTTGCATGGGGTTGTTGTATACTTGTAATCTTGTATTTATCCCATAGAATTATACGTTATGGAAATGAAATTGTTATTATTATTGGTGACAATCATGTCATCATGCTGACATTTATGCACCGAAGAAACATCTTTTACCTACTCTGGTATAAGGTTTCACATTGTGTTAAGTACTTTTGGAACAGTGGTATCACAGTCCAACTTACTTGTGGCTATCTGATATATGAAGCATGCCCTTGATATTTTAGAGGAGATTGAGATTATGGAACCAAATGCTAAGTTATTTCTAGGATAAGGGAGCATTTAACAGATCTTGGATGCTGCAGGAGGTTTTGTTGATCAGCCAAATTATCTCTCATCATATGGTTCGATGATATTAGCTAGGATACTAAGTTCCTACAGGATCATCGTAATAGTTATTGTTGCATGCATTTTAATGGTGCATGGACTTGTATACGAAGATTGAGGACATACTAAGATTCAGTTTCTTGCTTATATATGGAATATTGCATCACAGAGCCCCGGACTGACTTGTAGGTATGCTAACTTAAAACGAGAAGTTGAGCCTGAACCTTCATAGATTATAGGTTATTGATGGATGCTCACCTAACAGGAGATCATCATTCAGATATTATATTTTAGGTATGTATCAAAAAGGGGGGAGAAACTGTCTTAATGGGATTTAACCTACCTTATCAAAAAAAATAACTGTCTTAATGGGAGAAATCCCTTTTAAGTATGGTATAGTTACCAATCTCTCAAAAAATAAGAATGATATAGTTACTAATCTCTCAAAAAATAACTTTTTCCTAAAAAAAAGTATGGTATAGTTACTGAGTCAAGTGTAGAGGTTGATTATAAGGATATACATTGATTTCATATTAGCTTTTGTGGTTAAAGTAGTTGGCAGAGGAGGTGAAGTTTAGGACAGCGATGCAGATGAAGCTGATTTAAGATAGTCAAATTGCAGTGCATATTGCTTTTAAGCCAATATTCTCATCTGCAAGAAAATACAGTTTCAATGTATCTCTTCATTATTTTTGTTAGCTTACTTAGTTGGCAGATATACTCCCAAGCTCTCAGTATATGCTCTTCAGGTCATTTTAGAAGGTATTATGTTTGGTGTTCTTTATAGTTTTATGCCAAATCTGTCGAGAGATATTTACTTTTACACGCATGAGGTCTATAATTAAAATGCAAGAGATCTTTGCAGGGTTATTTTCTTCTATTCAAATTGTAAAAGGTTATGTTGAACCGTTTCCTATGTTCAACACCTAGAATGTTAGAAATACTTGTTAGTAATTATGATACTTCCCTTTATTTCATGTACCCTAGATTCCTATATGAGGAGCTCTTTCATATGCGGTTTCTTTACTAATTCAATGGTAGCTTCTCTTTTTCTCATGTAATTAAACATTTTGACATGAAAATAAGTTCAAATGAAGCAACAGGTTCGAACCGTGCCCCAAACAAAAGTTTGGTATTTAAGTGGGGGAGTAGAGGGGTGGGCCCATCATCCACTTAGCTTCAAACCGTGCACCGCTGACCTCGAGAATTTCTCAATTATCAAAAGAAAGTTTGAAATGAATCAATATAAAAACCAATTTGCTAAAGTATTAAATTGTGGTGGAATAGGTGTCGTGGAGGTAGGATTGGGGTGGAGGTGAGGTGTTAGTGGTGGGAAGGTATGGTGGGAGGAGTAGAGTATAGCTAATTGGGGGATGCGATGGAAACATTAACACAAAAAAGTTTCCTTGGCCTATGAACTGGAATATGGAATCAAGGCATGATTTCTTCACCAAGAATGTAGGATTCTGATTGTGTTGTTTGATCTCTTTTGACTATAAGGGGCCGTGCAGTGGAAATTTAAATCTTTTGGACTCTTTTGGTTTCCTTTTGTTTAATTGTCCCAAAGAGTGTTAAATGCAACTTAGAATTAAATGTTTCTTAGAGAAGCAATTGATGATAGATTGTGCTTTTCATTTAGCTAAGAGAGTTTCAGACCTTTGTGTGTATTGCAGCGTCTGGGTTCCATGAAATGAATTAAATTAATCTTCTTACTGATTATCAAAAAATTAATGTTTTCACTGAAAAAATGGATAGATTGTGCCTTAAATATGCCATCATGCCACATTGGACATCAGAGCTAAAATTAAGAATTTGATCAATAAAAAATAAATTATTTTTTTAACATTGAAAAAAAATAATTAATTATTTGAATTAACTAATTAGCAAAAGAATCCAATTCTATTCTTTCCCAAATTCATAAAAGTAAATTCATTTTCAAGTTTGACCCAAATTTTAGAGACCATAAATTTGTTTCCATATGAACAAATCGGTTATATATAATAAAGTATTAAGAGTTAACTTGGTTAAAATTTGCAAACTTGAAGAAATGAGGATGAAATAGTAAAAGATAAAATGTATAAAACTAAAAGCTTACTACAGAGTTAATATTGAAACCTTTGAGGGAAAATAAATTGAGAAGGCATAAGATTCAACTTCAATTTATGTTACTTGACAATATTTTAAGAATCGTAATACAAGTATAGCAACCCTATTTTTATCTTCTCGAATAAACTTTAAAATAGCCTTTTAAGAAAAATTTCATTACAACCCTTAAATGTTCAAGGATTAAGTCTTTGCTAAAACTAAAAAGGAAGTATGATAAACAGTGAAATTAAGCTAATAAAATTGTAAAACTAGCACAAAATTTCAAATAAATATATTAAATGATGATGGAGGACTTCCATGAGACATGGTTTTTTCTTTTATTACAACAACAACAACAACAGACCCGGTGTCCATTGGGGTCTGGGAGGGTAAAGCATACACAAACCTTACCCCTACCTTCTTAAGGTAGAGAGGGTACATAGGATTAGCATTCATCAATTTCAGGAGCTTATGCTTTTATTTTATAAAATAATACTTACGTGATTTTTTAAGAAAATTAATCCATTGCGGTGGAGTACACGCACAACGCACGTACACTAAGACTAGTTCACTGAAAATTAGAACCACATAGAATAGATAATAAGATGAACTAGATTAGTCCACTCTCATAATCCTAGTAGAGGCAAAATACCAGGTGATTTCTCACCATCTATGAACAATGTTACCTAGTACCTGTACCAATGAAAGGTAGCGGGGATTATCTAGTAAAGCTTTTTTGCTCTGAACATTGGCCACTTTGCTTCTAATAACTCGTCAATGGCTCTTTGAAGCATTGGTCCCCTATCTGGACCATTCTAACAATGATGAGCTAGTCCATTGACGACTTCAAACCAATTGAAGTTTGTGCACTTCCAAACATGTGAGTACAATCACAAAAAAGAAATCTTCTTTTTCAACTTCTAAGTATGTAATCACGATAATAAAAAATATGAAAGTCAGCGCAGAGAACGATATAAAAAATTATCTCCTTTGTCCCATTTTATGTTTGAACCTTAAATGAGCAGAACAATAAAGAATTGGAAAATAGCACCTTTGGTCTTTATGTTATCACTTAATTCCAACTTTAGTCCTTGTGATATTAGATGAAGCACATTTAACCTTTAATTAAACAATACGAGGGTTTTTGTTCCCTTCACCAAAGTAACTTAAAAAAACAAGTTAAACAACTGACAGTAGCTACTAAGAGATGCAATTTGGATATTATTGGTACGATTTTCAGCAACAAAACCTCACAAAAGAATAACTTAATTCTAACATTTTAATTTGCATAGTCTCCCAGCAAAGAAACCCTTTTCCTCCCATCTTCCATTTGGATTCAATGAAAGATTAGGTTTTTTAGTTGGTTAATGGCAGTGCCTTTTTTTCCTGACTCCTCTTATATAAGAAGATCCGTGAAAAGCTCTACCAAGAACACATAGAATCACCCAAACATAAGAGCCGATAATATTAATTCTACTTAGTTGTGCATCTTCTTTCGTCTTTATAATTTGTTTTTCTTCTTGCGTTGAAACTTAACCACTCTTCTTGTGGAGCCTTTAGCAACATGAACTTGATAAAGAATCAAATCAATATACAATCAAATAGGCTCCACCATGAATTTAGCTCAGATGAGCTTTGCATCCGTTTAAGCAATAGAACACATTGGGAGAAGAAGTACTGCACTGCAATACCTATTCAATTTATTGCCACTTAATATCAATCTGACTAACCCACTACTTAGCTAAATGGACGCATGGATAAAAAACTTAAAACCAAGCTGAAATTTTTTAAATGTCTGAATTGCGCTTCTTAATATTTAGCTGTCAGTTTGTTTTTCAAATTCCATTAGTGAAGGGACCAAAAACACTCACATTATTTAATTAAAGGTTAAATGTGCTTCGTTTAATATCACAAGGACTAGAACTGAAACAATAACACAAGGACCAAAACTGCTATTTTCCCATAAAGAATTAACACTCAACATTCAAAATCATCCACCAAGAGGAAAACAATAAACAAAAGAAAAAGTTTAAGAAGCCAGTCATGTAATAAAGCTGGAAAAAGAAAATAGAAAGAAAAAAAATAACTTGTGCTGAGATGCTGTATTGAGACACAATCTTTCAAACAATAAAATGAACATTACAGAACTAAGGCACAGAAAACTTACTGGGTAATGAGAAGAACGTCAATGGTTGAAGGATCAATTTCATCAAAATACGGCAAAGCAGCCATGCCTGGGTAAGCTGGATGAATGCCACAGTCAAACTGCCAAAAAACATCAAATGTAATTAATCGAGTTCAGAACTTGTGGCCCAAAAAAAAGATCTTGAAGAAGAATGACAAAGACGTGTAGCCTACCAAGACTGTTTTCCCTTTGAAAGACATGTAAACACAGGACCGCCCCACTTCATTTCCAGCCCCTAAAGGAGTGATAATGAGTTTATCTCCTTCTCTGTTAACTGCAGAACTAGGTCTCTTCAAAGTTGACTGTGGTTGTCCAGTAGATGCCATTCTTGCATCCAAAGAACATATAAAGTCAAATTATGAAAACACTAATTTTCATGCAACAGTTAAATAATCATTTAGATTCATTATGACCAAAACCATAAAAGTCAGTAGAATTCATCTAGTACGCGTCAATCCTAAATTAGTTGACAGCTATAGGAGTCCTCGAATATCCATTCATGCTCTATTCAACATAGTTTGAGGAATTTTAAGCTGACTGCCAACCTACTTCAAAACCTACTTAGGGTCCATTTATCATATTGTGTGGTTCATGAAAAGAAAAGATCAATTAAAATAGGCGCTGAAAGAATTCTACTCAGTAAAATTGAAAACGAAACCCTGAACATACACAATCACGAAAAAGGCAATGTTTTGGGGGTAATTTTTACCAATGTCGTCAAAAAAAAAAAAGGCAAGCGGGAAGAATGCTGAATCAATCAAAAACTTTAATATTAGGTGCAAAAAAAAAATTGAACTCCAATAAGAACAAAGATTCAAGAGAGAATTAGAGTTAGGAACCTGAACCCTAAGTCCTGAACTGAAGACTGAAGATGCTTACAAGGTCTATTCGAGAACTGAACTCCTCTTTGAAAATTTATTTTCTAGAAATATGATATCTCGTGATTTAATCTCAGTAACACTTTAATCCTCTAATTCACTGATGACACATACTCTTTGGAGTATTTTAAATATCTTATAAAGATACATTTCTTGCCTTTTGGACCTAATTTACCAAACTTGCTAAAAAAATCCTTAACATATGCAGCACAACCCCAAGGTCATAAATTATTTAAGTTTGGTTATAACCAGTTCAAAGCTCATAAGGAGTGAAAGAAACTAATTTAGAAGGCACTTTGTTCAATATGTAGGCTGCAGTCAATAACGCATCTCCCCAAAAGGAGATAAGTAAATTTTCTTGCGCCATCATGGATCTTATCATGTCCAATAGTGTTTTACTTCTCCCTTCTTCTACACCATTTTGTTGAGGTGTGCAAGGCATAGTTAACTGTCTGGAGATTCCCTTTTCGTTACACAATTTTCAATTCTTTTGATAGATATTCACGCCTTCTTTCGGTTCTTAGGTCTTAGATTCTTTTGTCTAATTGATTCTCAACTTTATTTAAATATTTCTTAAAGCATTCAAGTGCTTCGTATTTATGAGAAATCAAATAGACATAACTAAAGCGCGTGAAATCGTCAATAAACTTAATGAAATACAAAGCATCGGACCTAGCTCTCACATTTATTGGACCACAGATATCAGAATGAATTAATTACAATAAAAAATTAGCTCTCTTAACCTTTCCAAACAGTTTGTGTGTAATTTTTCCAGCAAAATAATTTTCACAAGTTGGCATTTCAATTTTAGATAAAGAACCTAAATGGCCTTCCTTAGCTAATCTATCCATTCAATCATGTCCTATCTGACCTAATTTTGCATGTTATGTAACGACATTAACACCATTCTTACTAGAATAACATGTCATAACACAACAGTCAACATAATAGTTATACGTAGAAAGATTAAAATCTAACACAATAAAACCATCATAGCGATGTCCAAAACCATAAAAATATTTTCTAGAGTAATTCTAACACCATTGCGACTAAAGTTCATATTGAAATCAAAATCTAGAAGAATAGACACAGAGACTAAGTTTTGTCAAATCTTTGGAACATATAAGACTTCATGCAACATCAAAGATCGACCACCATGCATGTCCATCTACAAGGGCATATCCCTTTGGCTCAAGCTTTGCAATATTTCCCACATGTACATGCCTTGAACCAGGTGAAACTCGACGAAACTCTATAAATGTTTCTCTATCACGGCTCACATGATCGGTAGCTCCTAAGTCAACAATCCACAAATTATAAGATTCAGTTAATAAAACAGTGCTAGAAACATATATAGCATTTATAGATGCGTTTTGAAATACTATCTTTTTCGACTCAATGTACTCACGCCCCAGAACTTGGAAATTGTGGCACTTCATCTTGCTCCTGTCTTTCTTCTAGTAGAATTGCTCTTTCTTGGGATTTAGCTTGTTTCTTTTCTTGGAGGATCCATCTCCATCTTCTTACCCTTTCCATTATTTTCTAGTTTTTCTTACGCTTGAAGCTTGAATTCTTTGTACCACTTGATTCTGCCACAAAGGCACTAGGTACAACTTTAACAGCACCAAGTCGCTCGTCTTAAGCTCCACGTGACGAGCATCATCATCAAAAAATTTTATCTTGTCGTTGTAGGTCAAGTTAACCTTCACATGTTCCCAATTATTGGGAAAAGACCAAATTACTGCCTGAACCTGCTCCTCATCGTAGATAACATGACCAATATTTTTTAGTTGAACAATCGTATTCGACATCACCTTTAGATGTTGCTTGACACTATGATCATGACACTTTTTGTATGTGTCGCATTGGATTGTCATTTTTCGAAGGCGAGTCACATTTGTACCGCCATATGCCTCTCTTAAATATGCCCACATGGCTTGAGCAGAGGATATTGCTCATATTCGTGGATGAGATAATCAGCAACTGAACTTACAATAATTTTACGTGTAGTGGAATTTTTCTTTTTCCAAATATTGTAAGTTTTCAGATCCCTCCTGTGTTGGGCAATGTTACCCTCCTTTGGGTGACTCAAAACATGGTTAATGCATTCAAGAGCATCTTGCTCTTCGAGTACATACCACATCTTATGACTTCAAAGTAAGTGGCACCAGACCATTCAACTTGCCATTTGCACTCTCCTAGGGTGCGATCATAGGAACCTCTATTACCGAATGTAATTCCCCGCCCAATAAGACTAATCATGCCCTGTTGCGTAGCATTGGTCCTGATAAACCCCAATTTAATGCGTCATCTCCTCCAATAACGCCTACGCCTTCAACTCGTTCTAAAAAAATAGGATTCCCGGTAATAAGTTTTTGATACTCAGCAACCCTTGTTAATCCTGCTAGGATTGGAAATCCTGTATTTTACATATCCATATGATTGAGTCCTTGGGTTTCCAAAATAGTGTAAAAAGAAGTGCTTCGAATAATTGCTATTTGACTCGGGCCTAAAGAAGTCGAGGTATTTTGAATTGTTTGTTGACACAGACAAAGTCAGAGAAAACCTCTATCGTAATTTTCACAGTTAAATTTGACCCCTGTTCAAGTCAACAATGATACTTTTTGATGTCATATTTGTTATTAGAGGCAATATTAAATCAATATATACTTCAGTCAATTTATGCATGTACACTCAATCAAATTAATTATAATATTAATTCTACATTTAGTATATGATCGAAAGATCACTACGCATTCATTTATCATCTATATCTAATATAATTTTAATTAATATTAAAATCACTTCTTAGTGTGTTCTTCATTTCAAGTCTCAACCCATTATAAAATAAAATAATATGTAATACATGTAACTAGTGAGGCAAACAAATAAAAATTCAATTTTATTAAAATAAAATACGTAATAACAACTTACATGATTGCTAGGACATACATATATCAACTTAATATTAACTCTTGCACATATACACTAAAAGGTGTACTAGGCCAAATACCATAATAAATATCAATTAAAACTTCACCCCAAGGCTCTCGAAGAGAGTCTGCTAAAATAGTTAACGCTTCCCAATCAGTAATCTCTATGTAATTAGGCAATTCTTCCTTCTTTTTTTTAACTGAAAAAGGTAAACAGGTTCAAGAATGGGAGCATCAGGGGCCATTTTGAATTTCTTAACTCCCTAAGTTTCTTTTCTCCTTCCCTTTGCTCAGCTTTTGATCCTTGACTCATCTCGCATCGCTCTCGAAACATTCTTGATGACTTCAGGCTCCGAGTCTGATATTATTATAGAAATAAATCATGTGATGATGCATTCTTCTACGTTGTCTCCTTCCACAACTTCGAGAATTGTCACTTGGAATAATTCAAACTTGTCCCTGTTCAGCCATATTTGAAATAGGACCAAGAAAATAATAAGAATAGGTACAACCATTCAATATGACTAAATATGTTACAATAACTTGTAGAAGAATAGGGATAATTGGGACTATTCTTAATATTAAAATATTCAGAGAAGCACTTAAAAGAATATGTGTGTAAGTCTACATAGCCAGTGGTATAATTATTTCCTACAGATTCACACTAAAGTCAAATGGAGACAAAAAAAAAAAAAAAAAAAAATAAACACACACACACAACGAACATAATGAGTTTGAAAGTCATAGCGACTGTTCTCCTCTTCAACTTCTTATATTGGAACCAAAAGAAACAAGACTTCAAATAATTTCTAAACTGAAGTCTTCGATAGTTTTTAATCACAGAAGTTAGTGCATCTTCATAAAGTAATCTATTCATTTTAACTTCTAGTGCCCTTGCTATGAAGACATTTTTAATGGTTGTTCAAACAAAAACAATATAGAACAAATTTTATTCCAACCAAAGAGATGAAAGCAATTTCAATTCCAATACTAGTTCTCTCAGTTGCAATGTAAAGACCCCTTCAAATCAGAAGAGAAATTCACATAAATAGCATACACAGTTTCTTTGTTAGACAGTATTTTGTCTTCAAAACGCGGGTCTGTCCCTGGGGTAGAGGGGCTATTTTCGATAGACCCTCGACATCGGACACTTCAAGAACTTCCTACCTTGCTCCTGACTCGAACTCACAACTTCTAGGTTGGAAGTGGAAGGTGATCACCACTAGAGCAATCCACTCTTGTCCTACACAGTTTCTATCAATTTATGATAATAACGCTAAAACACCGCAACTAATTAAAGTTTCCAATAATGCTAAGCAACTATGTTTCAACTAGAATTAAACACTGTGTTTGCTTTCCATGCTCAAATTCCAATAGTGAAAGAAAAATAATATGGTTAAATTCTCCATTTTCTTTTCGCTGGCCTTAAAGATTATAGAATCGTGGCTATCGATAAAATTAGTTGTTGAATTGTTATATTAGATGGATTTGGGGGTTTTGACTTTTTGTAATTTAGGAAGAATAGAGTAGAAAGAGGTGGTTAAATAGAGGTGAAAACGATAAAGGGTGGCAAGAAGTAGCTTGTCACCAATCACCATGTGAGAATTTTGTGAGCTTTCAAGAGTGAAAATGATGGTAGTGGGTGAAAGACAGAGCGCGGGGAATGTGAAGAGAGAAGAGAAAGGTGTGGGATTCTTTCTTTTTTTTTTCTGAGAAAAAGAAATTGATCTGAAATTTTATGAACAATATTTTTTTTTTGTAAAAGTAAATTATGATATGGATATTACTTATCTAGGTGGATCTGATGTGTCCTCCATACACTACTAGAAAATAGGCCTAGGGGAACAGTTTTTCTGGCAACGGTTACTAAATCGTTGTAATAGATTAGATACGGTAACGGTTACAACCGTTACAATAGAATTTGGATGAAACCAGCACACTTTAGATACTAAACCGTTCCAGTTGACAGTTCACCGTTACCATAGGTCTTTTTTATAGGAACGATTTTGTCAACCGTCCCAATAGGCCTATTTGTAGTAACGGTTCTGAAATTTTTGTAATATCGGAACGGGTATTTTGTTCCCTCCTCGTTTTCCCCCCTGAATTTTGCTAAACCCGCCAATATAACCCCTTTTTCCTTTTATTTCTTATATATTTTATTTATTTTGATAAATATAATTTCTTATATATTTTATTTTGATAAATATAATAACTAAATTAAAGTTGCTTTGACAATGCTATCATCCTTCCCAAATCACCTTCCTCAAATTCACTGGCTGCAAATTAACATTCCAAATCACCAGAATTCTCACCTTCCTCAAGAGGTCTGTTCCATTCTCACCTAAATTCTCACCTTCCTCAAATTAAATCACCAGCAAACCTCAAATCACCGTCCCAAATCCCTCGTTCGCAAATCACCAGCAAACATTCCTCAAATCTCATTGTTGTTGGTGATTTACTTTCATCTCATCTGCATTTAAGTTTATCAAACCCATGTCCTAAACTCTCAAATCCCCAAATCTATTTGTTAACAAAAAATCCTCAAATCTTGATTGCTAACCCAAAACTCCCAAATCCCCAAAGTCCCAAACTCCATTTGTTTCACTCGAAGGATCTGAAGAACAGAGGAATAATTTTGAAGGCAGCAATTACAGTGTAGAAAATATTTTAAATCGCGAGAAAGTTTAGACTCAAAAGGCAATCAGCGAGAAATCAACTTCAGGTAATTTTTCCTTTGTAATTTGGGCATTATCTTCTATAGTCGTTCTTTTTTTCTTTAAGCTTTATGGTATGAGCAGTGTATATGATTTCACTTCAGGTCAAATCTGCATTTGATCATCTCTACCTCATGAATGTAGACGATTTCCAATTTTGATTGTTTTTTGACATGGATTTTATAAATAAATAGGACTCTAAAATGTAGCGAAACCCAGATTATCTTATGATTTAGGTTGTTCTTATTACAAGTCTCACTACTAATTTGGCTGCATCATCGCCATTTAGTTTATCTGGTTGGCTACTGTGTGGATAAAGGACAGCGCATGTTGATCTGTGGTATCATGAGTAATGGTAGTTTGGAAAACCTTTTCTACAGTAAATATTTACTTTTTTGTTGATAATACCACTTTTGCCTGTGATAATCACTGATAAATACCACTGATGAATTTTACATATTATTCCTTATTGTGGAGAGTTCTTCATCCATTTGTCTTGTCCTATAATATACTATATAAATTCAAAATCTAGGCAATTGAATTGTCAATGTAAACATGAAAATGAATGCACACAGATAATAAGTGAATGTTGTTAGCACAAGACTCTGTCATGCGCTAGTGGAGTTTCAGTTTGCCCTTCTAGACCACAATGAGTATTCAAGTTTAGTGCTGAATCACTGACTTTTAATTTTTTGGGAAGATTCTGCAATATTAAAATAGTAGAAGTTTATCATAGAAATGAGATTTTAAGACTGTAAAAAATTCAAGTTTGAAATAATCATCTTCTTTGAAGCCTATATGATGCTATAATTTCAGATTAAGGCTTATAGCTTTACCCCTACATATGACATGAATTTGTACATTAGACCACTAGCATATTTTAAAAGGGTAAGAACAAGTGGCTAGATAATTGATAAGTAGTGTCTGATATATCAGTTCTTTTGTTCATTAAACAACGTGATACAAATTATAATAAGACTATAAATAGGGCTTCTACCAAGCTTGGCCACAATAGCCCAGATTTATACTATTGGTAATGGACTTGAAACATGAGTACCAAAAACAATATATAATAGATGAACTCTAGCAATTGGATGTTGTAAGTTGCAGTAACATCAATATCTGGTGTACTTATACATCTTCTCATTAGTTCATGGACTTCTTTTTTTGTTTTGTTTTCTTTCTTAAATCTTATAGGAGGTAGAAATTTTAATTAAATTCTTTTTAAATGTACCCATGTCAATAATTTGGAGAATGAATTTTTCTCATTATGTTACATTACATAAAAGTAATTATGTCTTTCATGCCAAAATTGTTTTACTGTTTGTAACTTTCTGGAACGTTCCACCCTTAAAAGAAGTGGTCAATGTCAAATTAGTATGCTTTTGGTTTATTGTTGATTTACTTTTATCGTATAGGATATCTATGGATAATGGTGATAAAAGTTGGATGAATCTCCTGAGATGGACGGATGAGTATATCCGTGGAGTGAATGATTTTCTTGATAAGGCATTTGAACGAGCCGCCCAAGGAAATGAAATATTATGCCCTTGCAAAAAGTGCATGAATCGCTATTGGTATTATAGAAATGTGGTGGAGGATCATTTGGTTGTTCATGGATTTGTTGATGGTTATACCAAATGGGTTTTCCATGGGGAAGGATTTTCCTCGAGAAATACACCTCATTCAAGCAATGATGATGAAGGTTCTACCATGCGTGACGATATTGATGGACTACTTCATGATACATTTAGCAATGATGATGAAGGTTCTACCATGCGTGATGATATTTCTCATTTCTTACACTAACCCAGTTGCACTAAATTTGTAGGAAAAATATGACATTCCTGACGAAGCGAAACAATGGGTTTTTGAATTAGTTTGTAGTGCTTGGAGAAAGTATAAGAGTCAATTGAAGATAACTCAATTCACAGCTTATGAGAATGATGAGCTTCGAATGGAGAATAGGCTAGTAGATATTCGGGAATCTCACTTTAAGGATCTTCTTAAATATTGAAACTCCGATCCTCACAAGGTAATTACATTTAGAATCTCTTGTCTTGTTTTAACATAATTGTTTTTTGGTGCCTGAGTCAAAAGAATCAGAAGTAAAATAGTACCGAACATGAAGGCCTCAGTCCTTTCAAGAATAAACTAATTCTACAGTTTTACTATTGTTTAACTAGGGGTGGGCATAATACGTTTAAATTTGTTGCCTTCCGGTATAAGTTGTGATCTATTGCAAGTTTTTACTATTCGATAGATAAATTTTGTCATGTGTTCTGTTACCTATTTTGTATCAACTTCTACTTGCTATTAGCAGTTGTTGGAGTATACCTGTGCTTTTTGACTTTCTGTGATTTTGTGATTAATACCACATACTTTGGTTGGAATACATACTGTATTATTCCAAGAGAAGAAAGATGGTTTGGGACGATGTTACTCTCCTAGGCTTTGGTAAATCTGTTTGCCACTGCTGAAATATTTAGGTGTTATGTTTGCACGTTCTCTGTGTGCTTGTTCTCTATAATCTATTATTGGTTTCATTTGTAGTATAGTTACCTTTGTATGTGATATTGTATGTTGAGCTTACTTCTCTGCCCAGATTCACATTAAGTGCAATTAGTCTCGTTCAGGAACTCCAGGAAGGCACCAATGTATATAATCTACTTTTAGACCACTCTTCTTTTTCAATTTCTGAATGGCCACTTCTACCAATTTCATCATCTCTGAATCTGATTTTGATCCCCAATACTCTGCATTAGAAATTGGTTCTGTTTTATTGTAGCAATTCTGACCATTTGCTTTTCCCCAATCTTCTGCCCTGCCATGTTATGTTTGAAATGTTTCTATAGTAAATTAGTGCTACTACTAGTCAGTTTGTGTAAACCCTAAAGTATTTTGAAATATAAAATCCAACTAGCTGTATACAAGCTCAAAGTCAAGAATAAAAGATGATCCATGACATGATCTCATAGACTTGTTCCTAAATAGAGCTTAACATCACTCAAACTTATTTATTCTTAATCAAGCAAGCTTTAATATTATGAGTGTAGTCTTGGGTCTTGATGTGGGTAATAGGCATAACTGTTGGTTGCTATTGGTTGTCTTATTTATTTGCAGAAAATGTCCGAAACCAATGCAGAGAATTGAAATAAGTTGAAGTGTCCGCACACTGCTGGCAGAACACCTTTTGCTCTAATTCGCGAGGTTTGATGTTTTATCTTTCTTTTTTTCTTTAAATTATGAACTTGCTAACTTTATATGGAAAGATTCTTATACCTGTTTTTATGTAACTAGGAAAAAAATAAGGAAATCTCTGATACTTCAGATACTCTATCAAGTAAGGACATCTTTGTGGCTACAAGAAAAATAAAACTTGGCCGAGTATACAAAAGCTCATATGACAATACGATTAGTAAAATTGTACAAAATTTCTAATTTAAAGTTTGTCGTGATTATTTATTTGTTCTTAATTATTGATTCAATTTTAGTTACTTAAAACTCTTTTCTCTCGTATTTGGTTTGTAGGCTGAAATGGAGAGAATACAATCAACTCAGGAAAGTGAAGATGGCAGTCATTCAGTTGACGTTTTTGCTTCAGTCATGGGACCTAGACATCCAGGTCGCGTGAGATTATGGACGAGGGGTTACCAAGACTTTGTTAAAAGGGCAAAAAGGGAATCTTGGATCTTCATTAGATGCTGATGAGAGAATGCAGCAGAAAATAGAGGAAATGGAAGAGAGGATGCAACAAAGAATGCATGAAAAGTTGAACGAACAAAAGGATGTCATGGAACAAAATATTACAATGAACGTCATTGCACGACTTCAGCGTCTGAACTCAGATTTGCGACTTGATCCTGACATGCTAAGGTTCAATTCACGTTCACTTATAGATGCTTCCTCTGTACAACAAGCTGCTATTCAACTAAACAATCGACCATCTGCTGGTAGTAACAATCAAGGTCAGTACGTACCAAATGTTATATATCTTCTTCTATTTCTTCTTTTCCTCCTTCCTTGCTTGGGATTTTGCTTTGGTTCAAGGCAGAGTGGCTATGATAATATCTTTTTTTCTATTTAGTAGGAGTATATGATTTCTTAAGTGCCAAGTATTCTCCTATGTATAGTAATAATACCTGAGTAATACTGGCAGTTCTATGATAGCTGAACTTTGAGAATTTAAAATTGGAATAGATTATTAATAGATCGATTTTCCTTTCTTTATATACAAAACCTTCATGCTCTTTTATTAGTCTTCGTGGTTAGTTGATTAATTTGACTAAACAATAATGGAGAAGGGACCTGGAAAGAAAGAATAGGTTGAAAAACCACTCCTCAATCCTACAGGTAGATCATAATGGGGTTGGGGTTACAGGACAATATTTAGTACTTTAATTGTATGTTTATATGTTTGATCTTGCAAGATACTAAAAATGGAATTTAAGTACGTTCTAAGTTTTCTATTTTTTGTAGTTTTTCTCTTTATTTTCACAGGCCAAGTACCTTACCGTTTTAGCTAAATTATCTGCTTTTCACTTTTAATTGCATCTTCTTCATTTCTAACTTTTAGCAAATACTTTGTTACTTAGTAATTTATTGTATAGTATTTGTTTTCCTTACCAAATTTATTTTGGCAGTTCTCTTGGTTGTATGACAGGTTCTTACATTTCTTTTGTCGAATATTGCTGCAAAATAAGACTTAGGTTCTAAGGTTTTGTTTCCTTCATACTAGACAACTCTATTCGTGAGTCCAACGACGACATCAACAATTTCTGGGATTATGTCATAGCTATAATAAAAGAAGCAGTATGTTGTATCTCTTCACTTTGTTTGGCAGAGGATTCGGATGAGGATATGTCTGATTGCATTTATTTCATCCCTGTAGATCTGCTAAAGAGCAGTAAACCTTATGTTGAAGCCTTGAAAGCTTTACCCTCAGTGCTAAGCTTCAGTTGGGAATTGGATGCCTTTGTAAAGGACTTTGTTTGTTAGGCATGGAATTGGCAGATTTGATTATTTAGTGTTGTTGTCTTTTGCTTAATGCTTAGGCTCTTAGCACTTAGTAGTACATGACACATGAATATGTATTAATAGTTGTGTATAGTTTGTTGAGAAGGGCTTTGCCAGAGACTCTGAATGATAATGTTGTGTATAGTTTGTTGAGATGAATAAGTTGGATTAATAAAAGAAGAACGAAAACAGTTAAATGCTTGAGTATTCTTAGACCGGATTCTCTTGAAGGGTAATAACTTTATTTGTCCTCTTTTATAGATGGGGTAGATCAAGAAATGGATGATGAAGATGATGAAGAACTAGACCTTACTTGAAATGAATTTTGAATTGCTATAGATTAATGTTCTAGGAATCTTTTGTTACCAATATTTTTGAACTTATTTACTCTTTTGAAATGTACTAAACTTATGCACTCATGGGGTAGAACATTTGCTTTATGGATATTATTTGTTTGATGGATAATTTTGTATTATTAATAGTTTATTTTATGATGTATTTAAATTTTAGTGTTATTATAATTTATTATATGTATAAATATTTATTTATAACAGGTGCTATATTTTGGTTTTAATTGAACTGATACAATAGCCTACCAGAACCGTTGCAATAGGATACAAATGGCATTCCAGTAGACAATATAAACCGTTGCAATAGGTCCCATAAACTGTTCCAAAATGATCTACAAACCGTTCCAAATACAAATATAACCGTTACGATAGGCTAAAGAAACCGTGGCTATATCCAACATAACCGTAGCAATAACTTACATAAGTGTTGCTTTAAATAATATGGTAACGGTTAAACACCGTTGTATAAACAATATAGTAACGGTTTAAAACCGTTCCAATTGAAAAAAATAACCGTTCCAACAGAGAAAGGAACAACCATTGCGATAGACGTATCTACTGTCACGACGATGCAAACCGTTGCAAGAACCGTTCCAGTAGACCTATGGGTACGCCGGCTGATGTGACGGGCTTTAAACCGTTCCAATATCCCTATGGCAATGGTTTGGCAGTCTGTGGGAATGGTGTTTCAACCGTTACCGTAGACCATTTTTTCAGTAGTGATACAAGGGAGAATGAACAACGCACAGTGTTGGGTGTGTTTAAAATACTAGTTTTGATCAAGTTCAGGTGTTTGACTGAAATTTCGTGGAGTACATGAACGGGAATATCAAATTAGAACAAGTACAAGTGTCTCCTATACTATTCTGCCTTTTCTAAACTCATTGTTGGGCCAAATATGTTCACACGAATTAAAATTGCATGTTAATTACGTGGTACATTTGTCTACTTTTTTCTTTTGTTTCCAATGCGAGAATGCCTATTTTTTCACTTTAAGTTATATTATTTGTAATAATATAAAATAAGGTATATTCCACTTGCAACAATGATCTCTTATATTTGGGAGAGACTTAAAATAATCTTTTAAATATATTTTTAAGTAGTTAATTTTTAAAATTTGTTAAATAGTGCATGTTTTAAATATTAACAAACTCCTCCTATTAAATTTAACGTGAACCATGAAATAAAAATTTGGCATATTTTTGTTAAAGATTACTAATTAATTATATATACTCCCTTCTGTTCACTTTTATTTGTTAATTATACAAAAAAAATATTTTCACTGTTATTTATCCATTTTAGCCAATCAAGAGAAAGACAAATTTTTTCTTGTTTGACCCTTATCATTAACTACTCATTCCTCAAATCATTTCCCAATATTTTTTGAAAATTATCATTATTTTGGGTAAAATTGTAAAATACATACTTTATTTATTTTTTCTTAAAAGGGATGCTAAGTCAAAAGTGGACAACTAAAAACGAAAGGAAGCGAGTATTTCATGCATAAAGTGATCAAAACACACATTTCAATTATTAAAAGGTTAAATGTGCTTGATTAACAAATACTAAAGTACTATTATCTGAACTGCTAAAATAGACTTTATGTAGATCAATTAAGATCATAATACATTATAAATAAATGTGTGTGCGCGCGCTTGTGCTGATAAAAAGGCTAACCAATAGGAGTAGTATTTACATTTTAGAACCTAGCAACCAACGTAAATAGGCCATAAATTGACTATAAATAGGCCATTTCAACTGACTGGCAGTTTTTGGGAGTAATTATTTTAGTATTGCCATCAGCAAAGAGGGAGGTAAGTTTCTGCTTGAGGCTTCCCATCTCATTAGCCTCTCCATGGACTAGAATTATGTTGGGAGGCATAAGTTCTTTCAAGAAGGTACTTGTCTGAGCATAATCCGCGTGAGCTGAGAATGAAATATAATGAACCTGCATATTAAGTGGAGCACTCAAGCCATTTTGTAAGGTGACTTCCTTCGGTTCATTGATGATAGTCTTCGCCAAGGTCCCTTCCACCACATACCCAGGTATAACACAAGCATTTTTCTTGTCAGAGCACCATTTATCGAACAGCTGCCTTGACAAACCACTTTGAAGACTACCTGGGCTTGCCATCACAACACATGGTTTGTTGTCTGTAAAATCTTCAATACTGTTCAGGGAAGAAATATGTTTGAAATTGAATGGATCTGAGCTGGCAAACTGATTGCGGATCCTTTCATTCATGGAATTGATGTAAGCCTGATAGACAGCCATACACTTTCTTGCAAGTGGAGAAGCATAATATATGGGGAAATTAGCAAGTTCAGGATGGTTAGACCAATATTCCTCCAGGATGAGGAGAAGTTCCTGTGCACGTCCCAAGGCGAAAGCAGGAATCAGCACCCGACCGCCTTGCATGAGTGTTGAGTGTATCACATCAGTGAAAAGCTTCTCTCTTATCTGACGTGGCATATGGAGTTGAACACCATAAGTTGATTCTATAATGCAAATATCTGGAGAAAATTCTGGGGTCTCAGCAGCACGGAGATGCCTGTCTTCTTCACGGGAGTAGTCTCCTGTATAGAGAACTCGAACACCAGCAATATCAACCATAAACATGGCAGCACCAAGGACATGACCGGCATTATATATAACACCAAAAGCGAATGCCATTTACTTCCATAGTCTGATGGAAGTCGATAACCTACAGAACAAGTTTTCACATGTCAAAATAACCCTAGCCGTATATGTAGCCAAATCTTTTCAAAAGAATGATAAAGTGATAATTCATTGATATGGTGGGGAAAATCCAGTATACAAGTGTCATGAAAAATGTAACAAAGTGGTGAACCTGCACAAAAACATGGTTCTCTACAATATGAAATTAGAAAAGAAAAACAATAACCATAAAACTGGTCTAATCAAAACATGAATTAGTGCCTATATTCTCTGACATTCATAAACTGCATGTATTTCTCCCAGATTGCAGATGTCCAATGGGGCATGATGGCATATTCAAGGCACAATCTATCCTTTTTCTTGGTAAAAATATTAATTTATTTGATAACCAGTAAGAAGATTAATTATATTCATTTCATGGAACCCACACGCTACAGCGAATACACACAAAGGTCTGAAACTCTCTTAGCTAAATGAAAAGAACAATCTATCATCAACTGCTTCTCTAAGAATCATTTTATTCCAAGTTACATTTAACACTCTTCGGGACAATTAAACAAAAGGGAAACCAAAAGAGTCCATAAGATTTAAATTTCCACTGTAGATCCCCTTATGGTCAAAAGAGATCAAACAACACAATCAGAATCCTACCTTCTTGGTGAAGAAATAACATATTGCCTTGATTCCATATTCCAGTTCATTGGCCAAGGAAACTTTTTTGTGTTAATGTTTCCATCGCATCCCAAAATTAGCTATATTCTACT
The DNA here is from genome assembly GCF_000715075.1 of Nicotiana tabacum. NCBI lineage: Eukaryota > Viridiplantae > Streptophyta > Magnoliopsida > Solanales > Solanaceae > Nicotiana > Nicotiana tabacum. The sequence continues at coordinate 80,273,421 of NC_134089.1, read as the reverse complement.
CATCCCACCAATAACACCACACCTACACCCCAACCCCGCCTCCATGCCACCTATTCCACCACAATTTAATACTTTAGCAAATTGGTTTTATATTGATTCATTTTAAACTTTATTTTGATAATTGAGAAATTCTCAAGGTCAGTGGTGCACGGTTTGAAGCCAAGTGGATGATGGGCCCATCCCTCTACTCCCCAACTTAAATACCAAGCTATTGTGGGCAGGGTTCGAACATGTTGCTTCATTTGAACTTATTTTTATGTAAAAGTATTTAATTACATGAGAAAAGAGAAGCTACCATTGAATTAGTGAAGAAAGCGTATAGGAAAGAGCTCCTCATATAGGAATCTAGTGTACATGAAATAAAGGGAAGTATCATAATTACTAACAAGTATTTCTAACATTCTAGATGTTGACCATAGGAAATGGTTCAACATAACCCTTTACAATTTGAGTAGAAGAAAATGATCCTGCAAACATCTCTTGCGTGTGAAAGTAAATATCTCTCGGCATATTTGACATAAAACTATAAAGAACACCAAATGTAATACCTTCTAAAATTACCTGAAGTGCATGTACTTACCACAAATATACTTGTCTCAAGAGAGCTTTGGGGGTATATCTGCCAACTAAGTAAGCTAACAAAAATAATGAAGAGATACACTGAAACTGTATTTTCTTGCAGATGAAAATATTGGCTTAAAGGCAATATGCATTGCAATTTGATTATCTTAAATCAGCTTAATCTGCATCGCTGTCCTAAACTTCACCTCCTCTTGCAACTACTTTAACCACAAAAGCTAATATGAAATCAATGTACATCCATATATTCAATCTCTACACTTGACGCAGTAACTATACCATACTTTTTTTAGGAAAAAGTTATTTTTTGAGAGATTAGTAACTATATATACTTATTTTCAAGAAAAGGGATTTCTCCCATTAAGACAACTACTTTTTTGATAAGGTATGTTAAATCCCATTAAGATAGTTTTTCTCCTTTTTTTGATATATAACTTAAAACATATATCTGAAAGAAGATCTCCTTTAGGTGAGTATCCATCAATAAACAATAATCTATCCTCGCTTTACGTTAGCATACCTACAGGTCGGCCCACGGCTCTGTGATACAATATTTATTCCATATATAAGCAAGAAACTGAATCTTAGTATGTCCTCAATCTTCATATACGAGCCCAGACACCACTAAAATGCACGTCCCAATAACTATTATGATGATACTATAGGATCTTACTAACTATCCTAGCTAATAGCATCGAGACATATGATGAGAAATAATTGGCTTATCAAAAAAATCTCCTGCAACATCCAAGATCTGTTAAATGCTCCCTTATCCTAAAAATAACTTAGCATTAGGTTCCATAATCTCAATCTCCTCTAAAATATCGAGGGCATGCTTCATATGCCAGATAGCCACGATTAAGTTGGACTGTGCTACCTCTATTCCATGAAAGTACTTAACACGATGTGAAACTTTATACTAGGGTAGGTAAAAGATGTTTTTTCAGTGCATAAATGTCAGCATGATGACATGATTGTCACCAATAATAACAATTTCATTTGCATAACTCTGGGATACATACAAGTATACAACAACCCTATGCAAAGTGATGGTATGCCTACATGATGACTAATCAAATTCATAAGTGTCTGCACGACGACTAATCAGTCACTGCTTGGAGATCAATCATGGGATGTTGAAAACGAACCTCAATTTTGTCCATGGAGCGAAGAATGTCATGTTCATCAAACAACATATCTTCAACCAAGGCTCTGCTAACTTTAACATACTCTGACAAAAGCAACTTGTACAGGGCCTTTGTTGCATGAGTCATAAATACGCTCCCTTTAAATGTAATCTGAAAATAAAAGAAGCTAATATGAATCAACAAAAGAAGTACTAAACAGTTGCAAGTAAAAAGATTTTGAACCCCTGAACAAACCTTTTCAAGGAAATAAGGGAGGGAGGCAGCATGATCTAAGTGAAAACTGCAAAGCATTAGAGCATGTTAATGCAATCATTTAGAGTAAGATAAAAAGGAAAAGGAATCAAAAAAATTCAGGATAAAAAAAACAGCTAAACAAATGGTCAACAGTTAATATGCATGTCAAAGGGACTTGAACGCACTGTGGAAAAAATTAGCGCGTGCACAAGTAATTCACTGAAAATCAGGACCACATAGAATAGATAATAAGATGAACTAGATCCGTCCACTCCCCTATGCCAGATTCACAGTGGAGACAAAAATACTAGGTGATTTCTCCCCATCTATCCAAGTTTTGATGGACAGAGTTACCTAGTATTTGTGCTGGTGGGAGGTAAAATTAGTCAAGGTCCATGCAAGTTCGCCCGGACACCGTGGTAACAAAAATTATCAATAATAACAAAAATTATTTCAAATAATGATGAGTTAGTCCATTGATGACTTCATACCATTTGAAGTTTGTGCACTCCCAAACATGTGAGAGTATAATCACAAAATGAAAATCTTATTTTTCAACTGATAGGTATTTTTTTTATAAGGTAAATTATATTAATCAAAAGGGAGAGAACTACTGTATACAAGAAGTATACCAAAAAGTAGAGAATTTACATCAGAACATGATTCTATACAAAAGACGTCCAATTATCTATACAAATAGGGGCTATATGAGTGCACCAAAAAGCGATCAAAGATAAAAGAATATTCTTAAGATGTGAAAAAGGAGACTCAATCCCCTCAAAAGCTCTCCTATTTCTCTCCCCCCAAACTATCCACATGAGAGCTAATGGGGCGAACTTCCACGCCTTGTGCTTTCTTCTTCTACGGAAACCGGCCCAACTATATAGCATTTCCTTTACAGTGCTTGACATCACCCATTGAACACCAAAAAGGTTCAGGATCGCCCTCCATAAAGCCGAGGACACAGGACAATGCAACAAAAGATGATCAACTTCTTCCCCTGAGCTTTTACACATATAGCACCAACTAACAAGTGTAATTCCCCTTTTTCGCAGATTCTCAGCATCCAAAATCACTCCCCTCGCCGCTAGCCATGCAAAAAAGCCCACCTTCGTGGGCGCCTTAGGAATCCAGATCGAGGAGTATGGAAAAGAGGCCTCATCTCTCACTAACATACTCTGGTAAAAGGACTTCACGGTGAACAAATCATCGCCACACAAACCCCATCTCCAAGAATCACAAGATGACTGAGGCCCGTCTTTCCCATATAGCAGTGTCAATAAATCTTGGAGCTCCGCAATCTCCCAATCTTGCATGTTCCTTCTAAATGAGAGGTCTCATACTACCCTCCCCCCTTCATGCTCCTTACGAATCTGTTGGACCATCAATTCCTTCTGGTTTGAAACTCTGAAGACGTGGGGAAGGAGACCCTCAGAGTATCCTCTCCACATCACCTATGATTCCAAAAACTGATTCTCCCTCCATCTCCCATCCTGTAAGAGATGTTGCCACTGAAGGATTCCCAATTCTTCATGATGCTCCTCCACATGCCACACCCGAAAGGTGTTGTGATTGCCTTGGTCCTCCAACCCCCTCCCGTGGAATCGTACTTTTCTACTATGACCTCCCTCCATAGAGCATGCTCTTCTACCCCGAATCTCCATAGTCATTTCCCCAACAAAGCTCTGTTATTCTTAGGGCTGTTCAAAACCGATCCGAAACCGAAAACCAAACCGAACTGAAGCTTAATGGCTTACTGGTAACGGCTTAACGGCTTAACGGACGGGGAACGAATTAAATTTTTTTTATTAACGGCTTATCGGTTTGGGGGCGAATTATTCAATTTTCTTAACGGATAATCCGTTAACCCGTTAAGAATATATATATATTAAAGATCAAAAACCCTTCCACTTCTTCCACTACTCTATCTCTAAGTTCTAACGCCTAATTCCTAAAACTTGAATAATAAAAAAACAAACCTGTCTCTATCTCTATAGTCTATTCTCTAAGTTGGAAAATTTTAGTGTGCTGGTAGGACAAAATGCTCAACATATTTAGTTGCAGAAGGCTATTCCTACACTCTTTCCTTTTGCCCAATGACTTAAGTCGAATAAACGTTGATTTTGGAAGGATACTGTGATTGGGCTTGTGAGGGCGGCCTAAGAAGTATTGAAGAAAGGTGATCAGACAGGACATGGTGAGGCTTCAGATTATCGAGGACATGGCCCTAGACAGGAAGTTGTGGAGATCGAGCATTAAAGTTGTAGGTTAGGAGGTAGTTGAGAATATCTGTATGGCGCCGCAGAGTGAGGCTAGTCTGTTAGGACTTGATCTTTGACTGTTAGTGTTTTATGTTGAGTCCACACTACTTTTTCGTTCCTCTTTGATGTGCTTTATCTACTGGTTATTGTTTTGCTTTTCACTTATTTTCTGGTTCTGGTGATGCTGTTCTTTGTTCTATGGTTTCTGTTGAAGGTACTGATAGATTGCCTCTTTTCGCCTTCTTTTGTCTTCTTGAGCTGAGGGTCTTTCGGAAACAGCCTCTCTACCCCCGCGGGGTAGGGGTAAGGTCTGCGTATACACTACCCTCCCCAGACCCCACTAGTGGGATTTTACTGGGTTGTTGTTGTTGTTGTTGTCTTGGCCTTGTAAGTATCTCTACCTTTGGTGCAAGATGTGGATTACTAATTTAACTGTTTGACTGTGGTCTTGGTGGCTATCATTTAACGGTTACAAATTAGATGAGTTTGAGCAGCAGTTGTTGGATCTTAAAAGTTGGTGTTTTCAGAATAGACAGTCCGTGTTGTTCGTTAAGTTTGTAGAGAAGGTGAGTCAGTCCTACTGCGTTGAGTGATTAGTTCCCACATTGTAGTTAAGCCTAAGATGTTTTCATGTTGACATTTTATTTTTGGTATCTAATGAGATTGGTTCCTTAGCTTAGTTGGACATGTATATTGTTGGTACAATTACCTAGAAGGAACTATTATTTTGAAGTAAGTTGCTTTGAAGTGAACCAAAAGATGAAAATCGATGGATAAATATTTGAGATTTGAATGACTTCAGTATGGTAGTACCTAGTTGAGGATAATTTCGATTTGTGAATCTAGGCCGATAAACCGCCCGATAAGAGCTAAACTGATACCAATCCGCCCGATATCTTATCGGGTGGCTAATAGATTAATACATTTAAAAACCGATAACCGTTAAGTCAAATCGTTAAGAGTAAATAACCGCCCAATCCGCCTGATAAGCAGCCCTAGCTGAATACCCTAAGATCTTTTACTCCAAGTCCACACCATTTCTCTGGGGAAGTGACTGTCTGCCAATTCACTAGATGATACTTTCTAGTTCCATCCGCTGCATCCCAAAGAAAATTCCTTTGAAGCCGCTCCAGTTTTTCTGTGATGCTCACATGAGCTTGCAACAGGGACAAGTAATAAGTGGACATACTCGATAAAGTGCTTTTGATGAGCACTTCCTTTCCGCCTTTTGACAAGTACCGTTTTTGCCAGCCTGCTAATCTTTTTGAACCATTTCGATCACTGGATTCCAAACCGTAGTATCCTTATGCGAAGTGCCCAATGGGAGACCCAGGTAAGTAGTGGGAAGGGAGCCCACCTTACATCTGAGAACATAAGACAAAACATCAATGTTAGCAACCTCACCCATCGGGAAAATCTCACACTTGCCGAGGTTGATTTTGAGACCTGATACTGTAAGTACGTGATTTTTGCCCTATATGAAATACTCCTATAAAATCCAAGAAGATAGATTTTTTTTATAATTATTTGCCATTTTTAGGAATTTTTATAGATGTTATTAATTGGTTGCATTTTTCTTGCATGTTTAATTTTATTTAAATCATGAAAAAATACCAAAAAATGTCGCGCATTGCATTTAGGATCTAGTTTTATATTTTTAGGATTAACCAGTAATTATTTGTTTTATAAAAATCGAAAATCACAAAAATTCTTCATTTTTACACTTTTCCCTTTTATTGATTTTTTCTCTTTTAATTTGATTAAGTAGTTTTTATAATTTTTATAATTGGTTAATTAGTTTAATTTCACATTTTTAGATAATCTAAGATTTTAATTTCTAGAATTTTTAATTAAAAAAAAAGAGAAAAAGAAAAGGAAATAAGGAGTTTATTTAACTGGGTTTAAATTCGAAACTTGGGCCATTTTAAAGCCAAAATCAGCCCAATTAAATGACACCAAAATCTGTCCAACCCAAACCCAATCTCTCGCCCCAAATACTCATTACCCTTTACCCTACCCCTACCTATAAAATGACAATTTGGAAACCAAATGGAGGAGACCCTTAGCAAATACAGACGAAACGGCGCATCCCTTCTCTGATTAAATTAAAAGAATAGATCAGACCTCCATTTTGAAAAAGAGAAAAACCAATTAGAGCGAAAAAAAAGGGTTTGCTTCAGTCTTTCCCGGCTCTTCTCCAAAAAGCAGAAGAACGTTAACCCCCCCCCCCCACCTCTCTCATTCTTCTTTCTTCTTCCTCTAACCCATTTCGTACATGCTCTTCAAGAGCTGTTTGAAGAAGATTTTCGAAAAGAAAAATAAATGAAGAAAAAATCCCAAAATCGGATCCAAAGAGCTAAAGAGGAGGAGCTTTCTGAAATTTAGGCTTCTAGGTGTCTCTTGGAGAGTCAAAATCACTGCTGCTCAACGTTGAAGTTGCTGTTATTTGCATGTCTGATTTCTCTCCGATTTTCTGACTTCTGTTTGGGTTTATTTCCTTCTCCTTGTCGAAGTTTAAGGTAAGTGTTCTAAATGTACTGAATCATTTGATTATATATCTACTTCTTTCTTGGTTCGAAAATTGAGTTGTATTCCTGGAGTCATGTTTGTTATTTCAGATCTGTTTATTGGGTTTGATTTGTTAGTGAACATATTCGAGATCAGATTCAGTCAGATTTGAAATATGGACATCTTGGGATTTTTAAGTCAGATAAAACTGCATATTTGCTTAAGAATTGCTTAAATGTTTAGAAATATTCTTCAAAGTGAATTGCAAATTTGTTTTAAGTTTTTTTTTTGAATTGTTCTTAAGATATAACCGTGTGCAAAATCTCACTGTTGTTAATCATTTTAGGACTTCATTTGTAATGCAACAAATCTGTTCTCAAGTAGGTTGAAGTATGGATAGTTTTTCTTTAATTTATTTTTAGAGTTTGATTCGATCTTTTCCTCAGTGCATTGGGCTTCAACGTAAGCCCATTTGCAGCCATGTTTCGGACCCTTTTGGAGGTCATTTGTTTTTGACCCACAGTAACGTTATCTTGAAATGAATTCTTTTTTTTTTTAAAAAAAATAATTGAAAGAATCCCACTCATTAATTTAATTCAATTGAAGAAGAATTCTTAAGTGTTCAACATTCTGGCAATTCATATAAGTCAGTTTCCAAATTTGCCTTGATTGGTGTACTTTATTTCCAATAGTCCATGGCCCTCAAAACAAAATTTAGAAACCCTTTTGTTAGAATAATCTGAGGCGCGCCATGCCAAATAAAATCTCAAAACCCATGGCCCTCGCTTAATTTTCTTCAAAATCCTTAGAACTCGAGGCGTGCCATTTAGCGAATTTTCATGGCCCTCGCAAAGTTGCAAACGCGTAATTGCTTTAGGCGCGTTATTTTAATAATTTACCTTCTTAAACTCGGGTGCGCATTTATGTGACCCAAATCCAAATCTCAACAATGTTAGATAAAATATGTCGAAAACCGTGGGTGCATTTATGTGACGTGGATCGAGACGTATTTTAAATAACGTTGCAATTTTCCTTAAAAAATAATGAAATAAAGCGGTTAAAGTTTAAAATTGCACCATAGGTTAGAACAACAACAACAACAACAACCCAGTATAATCCCACTTAGTGGGGTCTGAGGAGGGTAGTGTGTACGCAGACCTTACCCCTATCCTGGGATAGAGAGACTGTTTCCAAATAGACCCCCGACATCCTTCCCTCCAAGAACTTCCCACCTTGCTCTTGGGGAGACTCGAACTCACAACCTCTTGGTTGGAAGCGGAGGTTGCTTACCATCAGAGCAACCCCTCTTGTCTTAAAAGGTTAGAACATATATTAAAATCAGATAATGAGCCAATTATAATAGTTTAAGCGACCGTGCTAGAACCACAGAATCCGGGGGTGCCTAACACCTTCCCTCGGGTTAACAGAATTCCTTATTCAGAATTTCTGGTTCGCAGACTTCAAAAGGAAAGTCGAAATTTCCTCGATTTGGGATTTAAAATAAACCGGTGACTTGGGACACCAGATAAACTATCCCAAGTGGCGACTCTGATAAATAAATAATCCCATTTCGAATAATGTCACTTAAATTGGAAAAACTCCCTTATATACTATCCTTCGGGGTGGTGTGTAAAAAAGGAGGTGTGACAGATACTATCTGAATCCACTGCAGGACCTGCTTCAGGTAGGTCAATTGATCCATATCGGCATCACAAAAAACCAGGGTGTCATTCGCAAAAAAGGAAATGAGAGACTCTTCGGGCACTGGGCACCCCGATCGGAGCTGAGAATCCTCTCAAGAAGCCTCCGCCTGCCGCACGATCCATCATTTTACTCAAAGCATCCATCACTAGAATGAATATCATGGGGGATAGGGGGTCTCCTTGCCTGAGACCCCTGGAGTTGCCAAAGAAACCACACGGGCTACCATTAACTAGGACAGAGAATCTGACTGAGGAAATGCAGAACTTGATCCATCCCCTCCATCTTGCCCCAAACCCCATCCGCTTCATAATGAAATCCAAGAACTCCCAATTGACATGGTCGAAAGCCTTCTCAAGGTCCAGCTTGCATAGTAAGCCGGGATCTCTATTTTTCCTTCTGGAGTCTACAAGTTCATTTGCCACCAAAGCGGCATCTAGGATCTGCCTACCTTCCACAAATGCATTCTGAGAGGACGAAACAGACACGTCAAGAACCTTCTTGAGTCTATTGAAAAGCACTTTAGAAATAATCTTGTAAATGCTCCCCACGAGACTAATAAGCCTGTAGTCACTAATACAAGATGCACCTTCTTTGTTAGGCACAATAGTAATAAAAGAAGCATTGATACTTCTCTCGAAAACACCATTCACATGGAAGTATTCAATGGCTTCCATCAACTCCCCCTTGATGGTGTCCCAACAGAACTAGAAGAAGGCCAAGGAGAAACCATCGGGGCCGGGGGCCTTATCGCCAGCACAACTCGACACAGCCTCGTGCACCTCCTCCTCCTCGAAAGCCCTTTCTATCCACTCATTGTCTCCCTCCCCTATGTGGTTGAACTCTATCCCCCCAAAGTCGGCCTCGAACTAACTTCCTCTTTGTATAAGTTCTCATAAAACCCCACTATCGCCCTTTTTACCTCCTCCTCTCCCTCAATCCTCACCCCATCCACCACTAAGGATTCTATGAAGTTTCTCCTTCGATTTGCAATCGCCACCATGTGGAAAAATTTGGTATTCGAATCCCCTTCCTTTAACCATAGCGCCCTCGATTTTTGTCGCCAACTAGTCTTTTGAGCTATTGCTAAATCGACTATTTCCCTCTTAACCTCCCCCAATCTCTCTTTCTCAGATTCATCTAACTCCCTCGCCCTTTCCCCTCTCTCTAGATCCCCCGATTCATGCATAAGCTCCCTCATTTTAACCTCTACCCTCCCAAAAAGCTCTTTATTCCACCTATTAATATCTCCTTTGAGCAATTTAAGTTTCTTCGAAAGACGGAGTGAAGGTGTCCCTGATACCCCGTAGCTTGTCCACCCCGTGATAAAAGCAAGAATCGTCAAAAAGGAGTTATGCAAGAATTCAAGGCAATACGAAAGATCGAATCTTTTGTTTTTCTATTTTCTTTTTAAAAATATTAAGCAAAACCATCTTCAAGTGACTATAATGGACAAGAACTAAGTTTACAAATCTCATTCTTTTGGAGTCTAGCATCAAGCTCAATCACAATTAAACCTAAAATTAACACAGTACATTGGATATCATTTTGGCCAATACTCCTAAAATTAATCAATCATTCGAGAGTAATACATCATGAGTAAACTATACAAAAAAAGTTTGTACAAATCATAAGTTAATATAGTTAGACAGACGCACATTTAAAAGTCCAACATGGGATTTTAATATATAGGGAAATATTGTTCACGAGGTTTTTGGGATACTAGATACTTTAAGTACGTAGCTAACAAAAAATTGATAGTTTAAGCATGTTTTAGAATGAGTTAAATAGCTATGTGTAGAGTTACATGCCATGTTTTTTAGATAATTAGCGGGAGAAATTCAAAAATAGGCAGATTTACAAGTGGTCGTTCAAAAATAGCTCAGTTTCAAAAGTAATCGAAATTTAGCCACTTTTCATGTAAAGATAAATCTGAACGAAAATACTGTTCAAAATCTGGAAAAATACTCCAGCATAATCTACTGTTATACTGGAACTCCAGTCTAATATATTGGAGTTCCAGTATAATATACCGATCCAACATAATATACTGGAGTTTGGAGCACCGGTGCTCCAGTCTCCAATATATTATACTGGAACCAGCAAAGTATACCGGACCAGCATAATATGCTGGAAGTTCATACACAGGTGTACCGAACTCTAGTATATTATGCTGGATCGGTTTCTGTTGCAGCAAAATAGTGGCTATTTTTCATTGACTTGATAAATGCTGACTATTTTTGATTGACCAGTCCAAAAAATGGCTAGACCGTATTATTTTTATATAATTAGGGGCGTGTACTAGAACACACCTCTAGAAATACAATGAGGGATTTTTTAATATGAAGGTGAATAGTTCTGAGGCATATGATATAGGTTAACTGGATTTTAGGGTATTAACTCTTTTCCAAACACACCCAAGGTGAAAAAGTTAAAAGGATAGCATGTAAGCACAATTTCAATTCCAATGTTTATTGCAAAACAACACTTCCTCTCACTCTCTACCTCGGCCGGCGTTCCTGTGAAAATCCGACGAATCTCCGAGCTGACTTCAGCGGTCTCCGAGCATATCTCCAGCCGGAAGTTATTGATACTCGAATAGACCTTGTAAGCATCTTCAGTCTTCAGCTCAGGACTTAGGGTCAAGTTCCAACCTCTTATTCTCTCTTGAATCTTTGTTCTTATTGGAGTTTTATTTTTTGTATGCACCTAATATTAAAGTTTTTATATGATTCAGCATTCTTCTCGCTTGCCAATTTTTTGTTGTTGCTGACATTGGTAAAAATTACCCCATAAACGTTGTGTTTTTCGTGATTGTGTTTGTTCAGGGTTTCGTTTTCAATTTTACTGAGTAGTATTCTATCAGCGCCTATTTAATTGATCTTTTCTTTTTTTTGAACCACACAGTATGATAAATGGACCCTAAGTAGGTTTTGCAGTAGGTTGGCACTTGGCAGTCAGCTTAAAATTCCTCAAACTATGTTGAATAGAGCATAAATGGATATCCGAGGACTTCTATAGCTGTCAACTAATTTAGGATTGATGCGTACTAGATGAATTCTGTTGGCTTTTATGGTTTTGGTCATAATGAAGCTGAATGATTGTTTGACCAGTTAAAATTTGGATTTCTTCTTATTATTTAACCCTTGCATGAAGATTAGTGTTTTCATAATTTGACATTATATGTTCTTTGAATGTAAGAATGGCATCTACTGGACAACCACAGTCATCTTTGAAGAGACCTAGTCCTGCAGTTAACAGAGAAGGAGATAAACTCATTATCACTCCTTTAGGGGCTGGGAATGAAGTGGGACGGTCCTGCGTTTACATGTCTTTCAAAGGAAAAACAGTCTTGGTAGGCTACACGTCTTTGTCATTCTTCTTCAATTTTTTTTTGGGCCACAAGTTCTGAAATCGATTAATACATTTGATCTTTTTTGGCAGTTTGACTGTGGCATTCATCCAGCTTACTCAGGCATGGCTGCTTTGCCGTATTTTGATGAAATTGATCCTTCAACTATTGATGTTCTTCTAATAACCCAGTAAGTTTTCTCATTTCTGGCCTTAGTTCTATAATGTTCATTTTATTGTTTGAAAGATTGTGTCTCAATACAGCACCTCAGCACAAGTTTTTTTGTTGTTGATATTTTAGCATAACTCATTGATTAAGAATTTAGGTACTTAGTGAATTTAGTTAGTACCAAAAGCCCCTCTTGGCGAAAAGTCAAGAAATCCACAAAAAGTAAATTGAATCTAATTAGGCTAATTTAAGGATAGAGAATACGAGATAGGGAATATAGATTCTTTTGCATTTTTTTTGTCTTTCTATTTTTCTTTTTCCAGCTTTATTCCATGACTGGTTTCTTAAACTTTTTTCTTTTGTTTATTGTTTTTTCTCTTGGTGGATGATTTTGAATGTTGAGTGTTAATTCTTTATGGAAAACAGCACTTATGGTCCTTGTGTTATTGCTTAATTTCAGTTTTAGTCCTTGTAATATTAAACAAAGCACATTTAACCTTTAATTAAATAATGTGAGGTTTTTTGGTCCCTTCACTAATGGAATTTAAAAACAAACTGACAGCTAAATATTAAGAAGGGGCATTCAGACATTTAAATTTTTTATTTATTTAAGTTTTTAATCCATGCCTCCATTTAGGTTAGTAGTGGGTTAGTCATATTGATATTAAGTGGCAGTAAATTGAATAGGTATTGCAGTACAGGTACTTCTTCTCCCAAAGTGTTCTATTGCTTAAACGGATGCAAAACTCATCTGAGCTAAATTCATGGTGGAGCCTATTTGACTGTATATTGGTTTGATTCTTTATCAAGTGCATGTTGCTAAAGGCTCCAGAAGAGGAGTGGTTAAGTTTCAATGCAAGAAGAAAAACAAATTATAAAGACCGAAAGAAAATGCACGACTAAGTAGAATTAATATTATCGGCTCTTATGTTTGGGTGGTTCTATGTGTTCTTGGTAGAGCTTTTCTCGGATCTTCTTATACAAGAGGAGTCAGGAAAAAGGGCACTGCCATTAACCAAATAAAAAAACTAATCTTTCGTTGAATCCAAACGGAAGATGGGAAGAAAAGGGTTTCTTTGCTGGGAGACAATGCAAATTAAAATGTTAAAATTAGGTTATTCTTTTGTGAGGTTTTGTTGCTGAAAATTGTACCTATAATATCCAAATTGCGCCTCTTAGTAGCTACTATTAGTTGTTTTTTTAAGTTCCTTTGGTGAAGGGAACAAAACCACTCATATTGTTTAATTAAAGGTTAAATGTGCTTCATCTAATATCACAAGGACTAAAATTGGAATTAAGTGATAACATAATATGGGACAGAGGAGATAATTTTTTAAATCGTTCTCTGCGCGGACTTTCATATTTTTATTATTATCGTGATTACATACTTAGCAGATGAAAAAGAAGATTTCCATTTTGTGATTATACTCTCACACGTTTGGAAGTGCACAAACTTCCAATTGGTTTGAAGTCGTCAATGGACTAGCTCATCATTGTTTGAAATTATTTTTGTTATCATTGATAGAATGGTCCAGATATGGGACCAATGCTTCAAAGAGCCATTGACGAGTTATTAGAAGCAAAGCGGCCAATGTTCCAAGAAAAAAAAAGCTTTACTAGATAATCTCTGCTACCTTTCACCGGCACAGGTACTAGGTAACATTGTTCACCAAAGCTTGGATAGATGGTGAGAAATCACCTAGTATTTTGCCTCCACTGGGATTAGGGGAGTGGACTAATCTAGTTCATCTTATTATCTATTCTGTGGTTCTGATTTTGAGTGAACTAGTTAGTGGACGTGCATTGTGCATGTACTCCTCCACAATGATTAATTTTCTTAAAAAATCACATAAGTATTATTTTATAAAATAAAAGCATAAGCTCCTGAAATTGATGAATGCTAATCCTATTAGCCTCTCTACCTTCTTAAGATAGGGTTAAGGTCTGCGTACACGCTACCCTCCCAGACCCCACTAGTGGGATTACACTGGGGTGGTTGTTGTTGTAATAAAAGAAAAAACCATGTCTCATAGAAGTTCTCCATCATCATTTAATATATTTATCTGAAATTTTGTTCTAGTTTTACAATTTTATTAGCTTAATCTTACTGTTTATCATACTTCCTTTTTAGTTTTAGCAAGACATAATCCTTGAACATTTAAGAGTTGTGATGAAATTTTTCTTAAAAGGCTATTTTAAAGTTTATTCGAGAAGATAAAAATAGGGTTGCTATACTGTTATTACGATTCTTAAAAAAATTGTCAAGTAACATAAATTGAGAAATTGAATTTTATGCCTTCTCAATTTATTTTCCCTCAAAGGTTTCAATATTAACTCTGTAGTAAGCTTTTAGTTTTATACATTTTATCTTTTACTATTTCATCCTCATTTCTTCAAGTTTGCAAATTTTAACCAAGATAACTCTTAATGCTTTATTATATATAACCGATTTGTTCATATTGAAACAAATTTATGGTCTCTAAGATTTGGGTCAAACTTGAAAAATGAATTTACTTTTATGAATTTAGGAAAGAATAGTATTGGATTCTTTTGCTAATTAGTTAATTCAAATACTTAATTATTTTTTTCAATGTTAAAAAATTTTATTTTTTATTGATTCAAATTCTTAATATTAGCTCAAATCAAATTTTAAATATTCAATTTTAACTTATATATATTTAATAAAGAATTCTTTTCTCAAATGATTAAAAAAATCGTGTTTTGCACTTTGTGTTTGTTGAAGCATTAGCGCTATTAACTTTTGCAATCATTTTCTTTCTCTTTATTTCTCTTTTATATTATAAATGTTTCTTAGTTGTTTTTGTTGAGTGTAATTTTTAAATATATAATTATAATTTTATGTTATTAATACTTATACACAAGGAAAAAAACATGAAAAATAGTTTTGTAAATGATTATTAATTATTTTGTTGTTAATAATTGGCCCAAGTAGCTTTTGACTTCGAGTAGAATAAAATCTATAGTACATTGTTCTTATAAGATTAATATAACTATTTTCCATTTTTTTCTTCTTTATGGAATTGTTCGTATCATGCATCCTATATTTTAGTAGAAGTAAATTCAAGATGATAATAATTTATTACAGGCAAAATCTTAATAATTTTAAAGGTCTAAATATTAGAAGTTCTTATCTAGTTCAAATAACGACAGGTTTAGAAATTCAAAATTTTAGTTAATTTCAAAATCTTAAATATAGCCGTGGAAATTGCCTCTTGGAAAAATGCAGGGTAAGACTGCGTACGATAGACCCTTGTGGTCCTGCCCTTCTCCGGACCCCACGCATAGCGGGATCTTATTGCACCGGGTTGTCCTTTTCCCCCTCAAAATCTTAAATATTAGGATAATAATTGAATGACTATTTTGTCTAGTGTGAACTCTTTTTTGAAAGGTTAAAAAAAGTGAACAACATTTTACTAAGGTCTTTCGTGCTTTTAATATAATATAGATTACTTGCGCCCCCTCTAATTGTCTCTGCAGTGTGTTCAAGTCCTTTGACATGCATATTAACTGTTGACCATTTGTTTAGCTGTTTCTTTTTTATCCTGAATTTTTTTGGTCCCTTTTCCTTTTTATCTTACTCCAAGTGCTTGCATTAACTTGCTCTAATGCTTTGCAGTTTTCACTTAGATCATGCTGCCTCCCTTCCTTATTTCCTCGAAAAGGTTTGTTTAGGGGTTCAAAATCTTTTTACTTGCAACTGTTTAGTACTTTTTTGTTGATTCATATTAGCTCCTTTTATTTTCAGACTACATTTAAAGGGCGCGTATTTATGACTCATGCAACAAAGGCCATATACAAGTTGCTTTTGTCAGATTATGTTAAAGTGAGCAAAGTTTCAGTTGAAGATATGTTGTTTGATGAAAATGATATTAGTAGCTCCATGGACAAAATTGAGGTTCGTTTTTCAACATCCCATGATTGATCTCCAAGCAGTGTCTGATTAGTCGTCATGCAGACATTTATGAAATTTATTCATTATCATGCAGGCATACCATCACTTTGCGTAGGGTTGTTGTATACTTGTTGTATTTATCACATAGAATTATATGTTTATGTAAATGAAATTGTTATTATTATTGGTGACAATCATGTAATCATGCTGACGTTTATGCACTGAAGAAACATCTTTTACCTACTCTGGTATAAGGTTTCACATTGTGTTAAGTCTTAATTGTGGCTATCTGACATATGAAGCATGCCCTCGATATTTTAGAGGAGATTGAGATTATGGAACCTAATGCTAAGTTATTTCTAGGATAAGCGAGCATTTAACAGATCTTGGATGGTGCAGGAGGTTTTGTTGATAAGCCAAATTATCTCTCATCATATGTCTCGATGATATTAGCTAGGATACTAAGTTCCTACAGGATCATCGTAATAGTTATTGGGACGTGCATTTTAGTGGTGCATGGACTCGTATAGGAAGATTGAGGACCTACTAAGATTCGGTTTCTTGCTTATATATGGAGTATTGCATCACAGAGCCCCGGACTGACCTGTAGGCATGCTAACTTAGAACGAGAAGTTGAGCCTGAACCTGCATAGATTATTGGTTATTGATGGATGCTCACCTAACAGGAGATCTTCTTTCAGATATTATGTTTTTAGGTATGTATCAAAAAAGGGGAAAAAACTGTCTTAATGGGATTTAACCTACCTTATCAAAAAAATAACTGTCTTAATGAGAGAAATCCCTTTTCAGTATGGTATTGTTACCAATCTAAAAAATAAGTATGGTATAGTTACTAATCTCTCAAAAAATAACTTTTTCCTAAAAATAGTATGGTATAGTTACTGAGTCAAGTGTAGAGGTTGATTATAAGGATATACATTGATTTCATATTAGCTTTTGTTGTTAAAGTAGTTGGCAGAGGAGGTGAAGTTTAGGACAGCGATGCAGATGAAGCTGATTTAAGATAGTCAAATTGCAGTGCATATTGCTTTTAAGCCAATATTCTCATCTGCAAGAAAATACAGTTTCAATGTATCTCTTCATTATTTTTGTTAGCTTACTTAGTTGGCAAATATACTCCCAAAGCTCTCAGTATATGCTCTTCAGGTCATTTTAGAATGTATTATGTTTGGTGTTCTTTATAGTTTTACTGCCGAGAGATATTTACTTTTACACGCATGAGGTCTATAAATAATACGCAAGAGATCTTTGCAGGGTTATTTTCTTCTATTCAAATTGTAAAGGGTTATTTTGAACCATTTCCTATGTTCAGCACCTAGAATGTTAGACATACTTGTTATAGTAATTATGATACTTCCCTTTATTTCATGTACCTTTGATTCCTATATGAGGAGCTCTTTCCTTTACTCTTTCTTCACTAATTCAATGGTAGCTTCTCCTTTCTCATGTAATTAAACATTTTAACATGAAAATAAGTTCAAATGAAGCAACAGGTTTGAACCGTGCCCCAAACAAAAGCTTGGTATTTAAGCGGGGAGTAGAGGGGTGGGCCCATCATCCACTTAGCTTCAAACCGTGCACCACTGACCTCGAGAATTTCTCAATTATCAAAAGAAAGTTTGAAATGAATCAGTATAAAAATCAATTTGCTAAAATATTAAATTGTGGTGGAATAGGTGTCGTGGAGGCAGGGTTGGGGTGGAGGTGAGGTGTTAGTTGTGGGAAGGGATGGTGGGAGGAGTAGAGTATAGCTAATTGGGGGATGCGATGAAAACATTAACACAAAAAAGCTTCCTTGGCATATGAACTGGAATATGCAATCAAGGCAATATGTTATTTCTTCACCGAGAAGGTAGGATTTTGATTGTGTTGTTTGATCTCTTTTGACTATAAGGGGCCGTGCAGTGGAAATTTAAATCTTTTGGACTCTTTTGGTTTCCCTTTTATTTAATTGTCCCAAAGAGTGTTAAATGTTTCTTAGAGAAGCAATTGATGATAGATTGTGCTTTTCATATAGCTAAGAGAGTTTCAGACCTTTGTGTGCATTCGTTGCAGCATCTGGGTTCCATGAAATGAATTAAATTAATCTTCTTACTGGTTATAAAAAAAATTGATGTTTTCACTGAGAAAATGGATAGATTGTGCCTTGAATATGCCATCATGCCACATTAGACATCTGCAATCTGGGAGAAATACATGCAGAAATACATGCAGTTTATGAATGTCAGAGAGTATAGGCACTAATTCATGTTTTGGTTAGACCAGTTTTATAGTTATTGTTTTTGTTTCTAATTTCATATTGTAGAGAACCATGTTTTATGTGTAGGTTCACCACTTTGTTACATTTTTCATACCACTTGTATAGTGATTTTTTCCCACCATATCAATGGATATGGGTAAGGCTGCATACACACTACCTTCCCCACCCTCCCAGACCCCACTTGTGGAATTACTGTGGGTTTGTTGTTGTTGTATCAATGGATTACTTTATCATCTTTTTAGAGAAAAGGCATAAATTGCCCATTAAGCTTGTCCAAAAAAGTCATTTATACACCTAAACTTTACGGGTGAGCTAAAATCCCACTATTCTAGTTTGAAGTGAATTTATTTCCTTCCTGAAAACTGACTTGGCAAAGAATGTGTTATCAGATTCTTACATGCGCGTGGAAAGAAAGAAAAAAGTTAAAAACTGAGTTAACTATACACGTGTCATATTTTGTGTTTGGATGTTGTCAACTAATTAGACTTAATTATTTATTCTTAATATCTTTTTTATTTTTTATTCTTTACTCTTTCCTTTCTTTTTCTTTCTCTTCTTTCTCTTCTTTCTCTCTTCTCCTTAATCGTCTTCCATGTTCGTGGTCTTTAATGGCAAACCAAATCATTTCTGTCCGATCAAGATTTGGCCAGTGTTTGGCCGAAAAATTGTCGTCGCCGCCAAAAACCCCATTGTCCCTCGCCAGAAAACCCACCTAGAATGACCTTCTTTGTCATCCGTGAACCAAGGACCATGTTATCAGAAATTGATTGAATTCCAGCAAAAAATCTCTGTTTTGGTTCAATTTATCGAACAACACAATATATAGCAGGGTTGTCTCTATGCCCGCTGAAATAAACTTAATGAAGTATCACTATCTTACATAACTTTCAAGGCTTGCATAATATAAGTCATATTTAGTAAAAATTGGAGCTTGTCCAGTTGGGTCTTCTTCTGAAAACTGTAGTACCAACAAAAGAAAGTACCTTTTGCATTGAAATTAATCAACCCAAAACTGTTCTGATTCGCAACATAAAATCAATGAAAATTTGAGAAATATGGACTAAGTTCTTGGACCACCCATCTCCAAAAAAAAAAAAAAACATACGACTGATAAAGTCAATAGCTTGAAAATTCTCTCAAACTTAACCGGAAATTAATTTAAACTTGCTAGAATTTTTTTCTTGAATGCTCTGATTTTTGTTCTCTCTGTCTAGTGGTTTTTTTTTCTCTTTTCATTCTTGTGAACTGTTCCTACTCTCGCTTGTCATCCAAGGAAGAAGATTTCGCAGGATAGAGGTCGTAGGTCTGTGATGTTTAGTGTAGAAAGGGAGAAAAAGATGATGGAAGGAAGAAGTGAAGGAAATGATGGGGTGATTTTTTTTTGGTTGGGGGAGGTGCTCTATTGAAAAAGAAGAAAAATGGAAAACAAATGTGACAAAAGCAACCTGCAGACTGGATCTAGTTGTAATATTTTAGGGGGCAAATAAATTCACTTCAAATTAGAATAGTGGGGTATTAGATCACCCGTAAAGTGTAGGTGTGTAAATGACTTTTTTGGACAAGTCTAGTGGGCAATTTATGCCTTTTCTCTCTTTTTTTTTTTAAAAGATTTAGCAAACATATATGTCTAGGGTTATTTGACATGTGAAATCTTGTTCTGCAGGTTGTCGACTTCCATCAGACTATGGAAGTAAATGACATTCGCTTTTGGTGTTATACTGCCGGTCATGTCCTTGGTGCTGCCATGTTTATGGTTGATATTGCTGGTGTTCGAGTTCTCTATACAGGAGACTACTCCCGTGAAGAAGACAGGCATCTCCGTGCTGCTGAGACCCCAGAATTTTCTCCAGATATTTGCATTATAGAATCAACTTATGGTGTTCAACTCCATATGCCACGTCAGATAAGAGAGAAGCTTTTCACTGATGTGATACACTCAACACTCATGCAAGGCGGTCGGGTGCTGATTCCTGCTTTCGCCTTGGGACGTGCACAGGAACTTCTCCTCATCCTGGAGGAATATTGGTCTAACCATCCTGAACTTGCTAATTTCCCCATATATTATGCTTCTCCACTTGCAAGAAAGTGTATGGCTGTCTATCAGGCTTACATCAATTCCATGAATGAAAGGATCCGCAATCAGTTTGCCAGCTCAGATCCATTCAATTTCAAACATATTTCTTCCCTGAACAGTATTGAAGATTTTACAGACAACAAACCATGTGTTGTGATGGCAAGCCCAGGTAGTCTTCAAAGTGGTTTGTCAAGGCAGCTGTTCGATAAATGGTGCTCTGACAAGAAAAATGCTTGTGTTATACCTGGGTATGTGGTGGAAGGGACCTTGGCGAAGACTATCATCAATGAACCGAAGGAAGTCACCTTACAAAATGGCTTGAGTGCTCCACTTAATATGCAGGTTCATTATATTTCATTCTCAGCTCACGCGGATTATGCTCAGACAAGTACCTTCTTGAAAGAACTTATGCCTCCCAACATAATTCTAGTCCATGGAGAGGCTAATGAGATGGGAAGGCTCAAGCAGAAACTTACCTCCCTCTTTGCTGATGGCAATACTAAAATAATTACGCCCAAGAACTGCCAATCAGTTGAAATGCACTTCAACTCTGAGAAAATGGCTAAAACTGTTGGAAAGCTGGCTGAAAAGACCCCTGAAGTGGGTGAAATCGTCAGTGGTTTACTTGTAAAGAAAGGTTTCACTTACCAGATCATGGCACCTGATGATCTCCATGTCTTTTCTCAGCTATCCACTGCAAATGTCACACAGAGAATTACAATTCCATATTCAGGTGCTTTTGCCGTTATACAACACAGGCTTAAGCAAATCTATGAAAGTGTAGAGCCCTCAACAGATGAGGAATCTGGTGTTCCAAGTTTGCGAGTGCATGAGCGAGTGACGGTGAAGCAGGAGTCAGAGAATCATCTCTCCCTTCATTGGACAGCGGATCCAATTAGTGACATGGTATCTGACTCCATCGTGGCATTGGTTTTGAATGCCAGCAGGGAGATGCCTAAAGTATCAGTTGAGTCGGAAACTTTGATGAACGAGGAGGAAGATGCCAAGAAAGCTGAGAAAATAGTCCATGCACTCCTTGTTTCTCTGTTTGGTGACGTGAAATTTGGGAACGACGGTAAGCTGGTAATAAATGTTGATGGGAATGTGGCTAATCTTGATAAACAAACTGGTGATGTTGAATGTGAAAATGAAGGTCTCAAGGAGAGAGTTAGGACTGCATACCGGAGAATTAGAAGTGCTGTGAAGCCAATACCGCTTTCTTCAGCTTAGTCTCTTGTACTTTTTCTTTACTGAGTTAGAGTTTGTATGCAAGAATAACATTGTACTTTATTTTCAGCTTCATAGATAGGAAGCAAAATATATTTTGAATTCATTGTTCTGTTCTGTAAATCTCTCTTTTCCCTCTAATTTGTTTGATCTGAAATTTCTTCTGTTCCAAGTTGTGGATGTTGGTGTTATGCATTTGGGTAATTTTGGTATATTTTTCTCCAAGGTACTATGTTTATTTTCCTTGGATTTGGATGTTTGAGCTGGAAGAAATTCTTTACCAGTCCTTTATGAACTGGCCATGAATGTTAGCACAAAGTATCTTTGAGCATGTGATCAGAAGTTTTAAAAAGCAATCTTACACGATTATTTGCTGCTCCCCTTTCAGGCGTATCCCATGAGATGGCATTTCTGCTAGATGATTACAATACTGCATTTCTGTTAGATGATTACAATACTGCATTTCTGTTAGGTAGGATACTGTGTGTCACTTTGCAGATTTGTATAATGAATTGTTCTCCAATCATTGGTCCGCTAGTTTAAAATAGACTCGTTGCTCTTCTTTTTTGTTGATTGGATGTTGTTAACTTTAACGGGCACTAGTTGTCATATTCCTTGATTGATCAATTCTAAGTTTCATTTTTTGATTGGAATTATGTTGACACGAATGTTTTCTCTTTCTTCAGGGAAGGGACAAATAGTTCAAATGACAAATTAGACCCTTAATCCCTTATCATGAATGTTCAATAAAGTTGCATCTTTTTACTGCAGATATACTTCATAAGCTCCATCACCTAAATTTGATCCTTATGTTGGTTTGAAGTTGGAGCATTGCTATCATCCTTGCACTCTCACTGCAACACTATATGTACCTACTCGTCAAAAATCACGAATTTGATGGGCCCAGGCTTTGGTTATATAATGTAAGATTACAGTGCGTGATATTTGCATTAGGCGCATGTCTACTACAACAAAAAACTCAAATTACAAACGAATTTTACTAACCATCCAAATACATTGGTAAATACTAGTAACAATTGCTAACAAATTACCAACCGATTTTTTTCCATAAATTTAACAATCGATTACCAACAGATTACTTATCAATTTTTAAAACCGATAAATTCAGTTCGTACAGAGGCCGGGGGGGGAGGGGGGGGGGGGGGGAGGGGGGAGGGATTGGAGCGTACTTACGACAACAAATTCGTCGGTAAATATTGCGAAAAAGTGGCGCCTTATTTAGTAACAAATTACTAACGGATGGCCGACGGATTTTACCAACTGATCATAAGCTGTTGTTAAAATTGCTGACGGAACGAAATTCGTTACTAAAATTGCCAACGGATCCTCAATCGGTTGAATATTTTCCAACTGACTTTTGTTCATTTTGTAAACTTTGCCAATTTATTTCGAATAATTAATAAGTCATGGCAAATGTGAAAACTTCAATTTATAATTTTTAGAATAGTTAATATTTTAAATTAAATATTATTTTTTTGGAAAGTTAGAAAGTAATTGTTGCCTACAGTTAAAGGATTCATGTAGCTCCAAATTCTAAAAATAGGAGTTCCAATTTTTTAAACGCTTAAACTAGATTTATGTTTAAAAAAAAATTAAAACTCTAAAGTTCTTATAATTTTTTATAAAAGAATTATTAATAATCGTAATTAGTATGCAAATTAAGATTACTTAGTTTCAAAAAGTAAAATGTAAAAATTCCAAAACATCCTCCAATAATAGGTCAAATTTAAACCTCCTAGTGATTAATTAAATTTATCTACCCAGCATATTGAATTCATCAAATTGTGCATATAGACTCCTCGTGAGTGCTTTCCACCCATGTACGGTGACTTAAGTGTAAACTCACAGACTAGGGAGAAATTAAAAAATAGTCAGATTTACAAGTGGTCATTCAAAAATAGCCACGATTTCAAAAGTATTCAAAATTTAGTCACTTTTCATGTAAAGATAAATTTGAACAAAAACACTGTTCAAAATCCGGAAAATACTCCAGCATAATATACTAGAGTTCCAACATAAGTATACTGGAACTCCAGTATATTATAACAGAGTTCTAGCATAAGTATACTAGAACTCCAGCATATTATAATGGAGTTCCAGCATAAGTATACTGGAACTCCAACATAATATACTGAGGTTCTAGTATAATATACCGGTCCAGTATAATATGCTGGAATAAGTTCATACACAAGTGCTCCAATCTCCAGTATATTATGCTGGAGCTTTTCGCGTGTTGGAGTTCCAGCATAATATGCTGGAAGTTCATACACAGGTGCACCGATCTCCAGTATATTATGCTGGACCGGTCACTGTTGCAGCAAAATAGTGGTTATTTTTCAATGACTTTGCAAACACTGGCTATTTTTGAATGACCAGTCCGAAAACTGGCTAGCCCGTGCTATTTTAACCACAAACTAGACTAGAGATTAAATTACATAGAAATAACACACACACATATGTATATATATAAGAAAATGAAAACAATGACATAAAAAAATATTGTTATACATTTACTTTTACTTTTCAAAGTCAGAAAAACTTATCACGCAATTTTTTCATCCAAGTTATTGAAAATCAAGAATGTTAATCAGGACCATTTTCAATGTAAAATTAACATTATTAAAAGATATTTTTAGGATAATTTACTTTCTGAATTTATAGAATTTGACTTCTCTATAAACTGGAAATGTAAAACTTACACTAGGATAGGGTGCTAACTGCTAAGTAAAAACTAAACTTTAAGTGGTCTATCTTAATTATATATCAGAGTATTTAAGTTTTACATGTATTTAAAATGCATTTATTTAATTAATGTATTACTTAGAAGATACCTTTTTTTTGGGGCCGTATACTTCAAAGATACTTTTAAAAAAAATACTTTTCAAATAAGCTAATTTTAGAAGCTTAGCCAAACTTGCTATTAGATTTTCACGCACACTATGATTTGGTCCTAATATGAAGGGGTATTTGGGGTTGGTTGTGGTGCAAAGCTCATTCTTTTTAAAGGTTGGGGCACAAATTATATCAAGAAATCTCGAATGCGTTTGAAATAAAAATTACTACTATGAAATTACATCGGTTACTAAATATAAATTTTACCAACAAATTTTATTGGAAAGCATGATGTAAAAGAACAATTGAGAAATTTTTTTGTGTATTGAATGAATTATTCTCTGGACAGTCCGTGTCTTTATACAACTAGAAAGAATTTATGTATAACCACCTATGACACATGTCCCTATGCTATTGGTAAAAGAATAACTAACTATGAGATAAATACAAGAATAACAAAAACTCTATTTACAATTAAATCAGTAAAGAATCTTCTAGTATCCAGAAAGGCCAAGTGAAAGTCTCGGCCCAAAGTGTAAGTCCAAATGCAGCCCACTTCATTATAGGCCCAATATCAATTACCCGACTTAGACCATTATATTGGAGCCTTGTTCAGACACAACCTCGATGACTCCGAAAAACCATGTTCGTTGCCTCTGAACCTTGTCGTCTATAGCCGACTTTCTCTTCTACAAATCATTATTATCATCTCAGAAAGTCGAAATCCTTGTTCCAACATCCCCACTCAAGAGAGGGAAATGAGCCCAGCAAGGTATTGCTATCTCAAACAATGACAATCGAGGTCGACATATTTGGTGTGTTTATGAAAAACCGGATTTTTGGCAATGTGGATAGCGGTTTGGCTATCAAGTGGAGGGAAACTGGAAGAGAAGGAGTGAGAGATAGATCTTTAAGTAAACGCAACAACCAGGTGATCTCAGCGACAACCCATCGCATGGATCGATATTCTGCCTCCGCAGAAGATAAAGAGACTAAAGCATGTTTCTTGTATTTCGAAGAGATAGGAGAAGAACCTAAAGTTATGAAATACCCACTAATCAACCGGCGAGTAACAGGGCAACGACCTCAATCAGAACCACAAAAAGCAAGGAGATTGAATGAGGAAGTGGAACACAGAAAAATGCCTAACCCAGGATCAATGAGTAAATAATGGAGACAACGAAGCGCAACATCAAAGTGAGGAAGGCGAGGGGACTGCATGAATTGGCTGAGGTGTTGAGTGGAAAAAGATAAATCAGGGCGAGTGTGGGTAAGATAATTTAGCTTCCCTAAAAACTTTCTATAGATGGTGGCATCCTACAAAGGTTCACCTTCATTGATGCAAAGATGAGAAGTAGGGTCAAGAGGAGAGGAGACAGGTTGAAGATCCAAGCAACCAAACTCTGATAAGAGATCCAAGGTAAACTTTCTCTGACTCAAAATAATCCCTTGTGGTTCTCTGATGATTTCTAGACCTAAAAAATAATGTGCTTGCTCCAAGTCTTTGATTTTAAATTCATAGTCAAGAAAATTCTTAGGAGCTCCAAGCTCAACTGGATCATCATCTGTTAGGAGAATATCATCGACATAGACAACAAGGATAGTGATGCGACCTTCTGATTTTAAAAAAAACAAAGATTAGTCATTAAGTGAATGTTAATATCCCTTAAAATTGAGTGCGGCAGTGAGACGAGCATACCATTACCGTGAGGCTTGCCGCAACCCATATAATGACATTTTGAGCTTACATATATGATTAGGAGTAGGAGGAGAAAGACCAACTTGGAACAATATAAACTTCCTCCTATAAATCACCATAAAGGAAGGCATTGTTCACATCTAACTGTGAGATGTCCCTGTTCTTTTTAACAGCTACTGCCAGTAAACACCTTATGATAGTCATTTTGTCTATAGGAGAATAAGTTTCAGTAAAATCAATCATTTCCCTTTGAATATCACCCCTTATAACCAAACAAGCCTTAAACATTTCAACTGAAGCAACTTGCATGTATTTGACCTTATAGACCCATTTGAAAGGTAGGGCTTTTCTGTCTTTGGGCAATAGAACCACCTCCCAGGTTTTGTTAGCTTCAAGTGCAGCAAATTCCTTATTCATGGCCTCTTGCCAACCAAGGTGAAGAGAGGCTTGGGGATACGAAGTAGATTCAGAGATGTAAGAAATAGAGTTGAGGAGAGACTGATTGGAAGAAGACAATGCAGAAAATGAAAAAACAAGAGGGGAAATAGGGAGGTCAAATCAAGAGGGAGTCAGATTGGTTAGCAAGACTGAATTACAAATGTAGTCATTCAAATAACTAGGAATATTGTGTTCTCTAGTGGATTTTTTGAGAGTTGGTGTGATAGTATGCGAAATAGGACTAGAAGAGATAGACATGGAATGAGAAAGTGAAGGAGGGGAAGAACTGGTAGGTGCAAGATGTGTATGAGAAAAGATGGAAGGTGAGGAGTGAAGAGTAGAGGGCGAAGTGGAGATGACAAGTATGGTAGTCTTAGTAGATTTTGGAGTAGAGGCAAAGGTGTTCGGCAGTGAGCTGGGAGGAATGGAATGATAAATAGAAGGGGTAGGGTGATCAGTAGGAAAAATGGAGGAAGAGCCAACAGATGAGACAAAAGGGAATATAATTTCATGAAAGACAACATCCCTCGAAACAAAAACTTTGAGAGTGTGTAGATTGAACAATTTGTACCCCTTATTCCTAAAGGGGTACCCCAGAAATATACATTTATGAGACGTAGGATCCCTTTTAAATCTGTGAAGAGGAAAAGTAAAATCATAACATAAGCAACCAAATTCCCCAAGATTGGCATAATTAGGAGCCTGACCAAACAAAAGCTCATAAGGGGTCTTCATTGTAATGACTTTGGATGGAAATCTATTGATTAAAAAAGTGGTTGTTAATAAATAATCTCCCAAATATTGAATAGGAAAATTAGACTAAAATAATAAGGCTCTACATGTTTCAAGAAGATGCTTGTGTTTCCTCTCAATAACACCATTTTGTCGAGGAGAGGAGACACATGTGGTCTGATGGATGATGCCTTGGGAGGCAAAAAACTGAGATGTAGTGTAACTGGTACCCAACTCAAGGGCATGATCTGATTAGATCACTTTTTCCTTGGTGTTACATTGTCTTTCAGTCATGGCTAAAAACTGTTTGAGAACTGGGAATGCATTGGATTTAGTGCCGAGAAGGAAAGTCCATATACCTCTACTATAATCATCAACAATGGTGAGAAAGTATCTATACCCATCATAAGTTTGAGTTTTGTAAGGTTTCCATGTGTCTATATAAAGATCAAATATATGCTTAGAGAAAAGATAGTTTTGCCTGTCTAGCTTTTTCACAAACATCACAAGGATAAATATGTAGGCGGTAAAGAGATAGAAGGAATACATTTCATATGAGAAAATGGCATGGCCCAGTCTATGGTGTCAAAGTCTTACATTAGAAGAAACAACCCCTAAACATAAAATAGAAGAAGAACTTAGTGCAACAACACTTTGATTACAAATAGAAAGACTAATAGCCTTGATTAAACTGGAAATAACTACTCTAGACTTGACTTAACTTGGAAGAGCAGAGTTGAAAACATAGATCCCTCGAGTGACTTTATCAAGCACCACTAGCCTCTTTAGTTGCAAAGTAGCACCAAAAGAAGAAAAATTTAGGATGTGAAGGTGTTGGTTTATGTTTAGTCAACAATGGCATGCCAATTGGAAGAGTTGGTGGAAAGAGTTGGTGTGGATGCTAGGAGGAAGCTTTCTCCTTTGATATCACCTATGACATCAAGAGGAGGTAGTTTGATGTCACCAATGACATCAAGAGGAGGTCTTTACCTCTATAAATAGATGCACTCCTTCATTTGTAGAAACCATCTCAAAAATAATACAACACATTGTAGTGAGTAGAGAGTTAAGAGAGAAATTATCTTAAGTGTAATTGGGAACTCTCCCCTTCCTTTGTTAATATTAAAAAGGCAACTGTTCTCTAGTGGACGTAAGATTATTTTGATCTGAACCACGTTAAATCTTGTGTTCTTTCTTTTACGTTTCCGCTAACAATTGGTATCAGAGCAACGGGATTCTTTAACGATCCAAGGAGGAAGAACAAGCAAAGATGAGTTCCATGAAGTTTGAAATTGATAGATTCAGTGGACGCAACAACTTCAATATCTGGAAGATCCAGATGATGGCATTACTGCGGAGGGAAGGTTCAATCCATGCTATTGACGGAAAGTATCCTAAGGATATATCAACTCCCGACAAGGAGAAGATTGAAGGGGATGCATTGAGTGCAATCCAACTATCCCTTGCACCTAACGTGCTTTGTGAAGTGAGTACGAGTACCGAAGAGACGGCCAAACAGTTATGGGAAAAGCTAGAAGGGCTATACCAAGACCGATCAGTGACAACAAGGATGTTGTTACAACGACGTCTCACATTTAAGATGGGGTCAGGTACTTCATTACAAGATCATTTAGGTGCGTTCAATAAACTTGTCATGGACTTACATATTGCAGGAATTAAAAAGGAGGAGGAGACGCTTGCATGTGCTTTGCTATTTTCATTGACTTCAGGATATCGTGATATTGAGAATTAAATGATGTATAGCAAGGAGCCTATCAAGCTTGAGCAAGTGCGGCAGACACTTAATCTAGTGATGTGCAGAGGCACATTGAAGGAGATAGAGATGACCAAGCAAGTGGGCTCTTTGTGAGAGGCTGGACTAGCCAACAGGGAAAGAGCAAATCAAAGCACAAATTAAAGTCTTGTGTGAACAAGAAGAATACATAGTGTTGGGGTTGTGGCAAGAAGGGACACTTTGAATGAGACTGCCCAATGTCAAAGTCCAAGGAAAAGGCGAGTGCATCCACAGTTGAACAAGTACATGATTTTGATAATGATTATGTACTAACAACATCGTGTAATAATAATAGTAGTTATGGAAACAAATGGGTGTTAGACTCTGCTTGCACTCTGCATATGACGTTCCGAAAAGATTGGTTTAGCAGCTATGAGAAAAGTGGAGGAACCGTAGTAATGGGCAATAATGCAACTTGTACAATAGTTGGCATTGGCTCAGTTCGGGTTCACTGCCATGATGGAGTCGTGAGGACTATTACACAAGTCCGTCATGTTCCTGATCTGAAGAAGAATTTGATCTCCCTGAGTACTCTGGATGAATAAGGCTACAGGTACATTAGCGAAGCAGGAACTATAAATGTGACTAAAGGTTCTTTAGTCATGCTGAAAGGCAAGCTGGAGGACGGCTTTACACATTGGCCGGAAGCGCCATTGTTAGCTCTGCAAATGCATCTACAGTGCAGTTATCTAATGATGACAAGGCAAGACTATAACACATGAGACTGGGTCATATGAGCGCACGTGGACTGGAGATGTTGAGCAATCATAACCTTTTGGAAGGTGAGAAGATCAACACACTTGACTTCTGTGAGCAATGCGTTCTAGGGAAGCAAAAGAAGGTCAGCTTCAGCACTGGCAAACACAAGATAAGAGAAGTGCTAGACTACATCCATTCAGATTTATGGGGTCCCTCTAAACTTCCATCGAAGGGCAAAAAGAGGTATATTCTCACTTTTATTGATGATTTCTCACGAAAGGTTTGGGTGCATTTTTTGAAGGCAAAAAGTGATGCTTTTGAAGCATTTAAAGAGTGGAAGATTTTGGTTGAAAATCAAATGGAGCGGAAAATCAAGTATTTCGCACAGACAATGGCTTGGAGTTTTGCAATGAAGAGTTTAATTAATTCTGCAAGGTTCATGGGATCTCAAGACATAGGAATGTCAGGCATACCCCACAGCAGAATGGAGTTGCCGAGAGAATGAACAGAACTCTTCTTTAAAAGGCTCGTTGTATGCTCCTACAAGCCAAAATGTCCAAAGTATTTTGGGCTGAAGCAGTTCACACTGCTGCTCATATTGTCAATCGATCTCCAGCATCGGCAATTGACTTTAAGACTCCGAATGAGGTATGGTCAGGTGAACCCTCTAACTAGTCATACTTACGAGTATTTGGGTGTCCAGCTTATTATCACGTTAATGAAGGAAAGCTTGAACCAAGGGCTAAGAAGGCCATATTCGTAGGGTATGTGGATGGAGTAAAAGGGTACAAACTTTGGTGTTTGTCTTTACTCAAATTTATAGTTAGTAGAGATGTCACCTTTGATGAATCCTCTATAATTGATCCCCGTAAAGTTTTCGTGGAGTTTTCAGGAAACAAGTACGACGAGCAGGTGGAGCTTCCGGTGGAGCTTGCCAAGGAAAAGGATCAAGAGACTCAGGTTAAAGATAAGTCAGAAGATGTAGACCTTCAAGAACTTGCTGTCAATGAACCATACACAATTGCAAAGGGGAGGGAGAATAGGCAAACACGAGAACCGGAACGCTTTATAGATCAAGCAAACTTGATTGCATATGCGTTCGTAGCTGCACAAAAAGAGATTAAGGATCTGGAGCCCTCCTCATATATTGAAGCAACTTCTTGCAAGGATGCTGTACAATGACGGTTAGCCATGACTGAAGAGATGGAGTCTCTTCACAAGAATCAGACATGGGTCTTAGTGAAAAGACAAAAGGGGAAGAGGACAGTTGGATGCAAGTGGGTCTACCGAAAGAAAGAGGGAATTCCTGAAGTGGAAGATGCTAGGTTCAAGGCGAGATTGGTTGCAAAAGGATTCAGTCAGAAGGAGGGAATTGACTACAATGAGATTTTCTCTCCAGTCGTGAAGCATAGCTCAATTCGCGTGCTACTATCATTGGTTGCCCAATGTGACTTGGAGCTTCAACAGCTTGATGTCAAAACTGTTTTCTTACACGGTGATCTAGAAGAGACAATCTATATGGATCAGCCTGAAGGTTTCCTAGCTGAGGGAAAAGAAGATCACGTATGCCAACTAAAGAAGTCTTTGTATGGTTTGAAGCAATCCCCTAGACAGTGGTACAAGAGGTTTGATGCATTCATGACTACACATGAATTATCAAGGAGTGCATTTGATAGCTGTGTGTATCACAAGAAGATGTCTGGTAACTCAATGATTTATTTACTGTTGTATGTTGATGATATGCTTATTGCTGCTAACAACATTACAGAGATAAATGCTTTGAAGAAACTGTTGAGTAAGGAATTTGACATGAAGGATTTAGGAGCTGCAAAGAAAATCCTTGGTATGGAGATTTCAAGAGAAGACGATGTTGTACATCTTTCTCAGAAGAGGTATATTGAAAGGGTTCTCAAGAGATTCAATATGCATACGTGCAAGCTTGTAAGTACACCATTAGCTCCTCATTTTAAACTTTCAGAGTTACAAATGCCTCAGTCCGAGGATGAGGTGGAGCATATGTCAAAGATTCCTTATGCCAGTGCAGTTGGTAGCATTATGTATGCTATGGTATGCACACGTTCAGATATTGCTCAATCTGTAAGTGTGGTAAGTAGATACATGTCCAGCCCAGGAAAGAGGCATTGGGAAGCTGTCAAGTGGATATTGAGATATCTCAAAGGAGCTTCTAGTGTTGGTCTGCCTTTCGAAAAAAGTGGTAGAGGTATTTTAATTCTCGGTTATGTAGATTCTGACTATGCAGGAGATCTTGACAGAAGAAGGTCCACAACTGGATACATCTTTACCCTCGTTGGCAGTGCCATTAGTTGGAAGTCGACTCTGCAGTCGATTGCCGCTTTGTCTACGACAGAAGCAGAATACATGGCAGCAACGGAGGCAGTGAATGAAGCTATCTGGTTGAAAGGTTTAGTAGCGGAATTGAGTTTGGTTCAGCTGGAATCAACTCTTAGATGTGATAGTCAGAGTGCTATTCATCTAATGAAAAATCAGAGATTTCATGAGCGCACTAAGCACATTGATGTCAGATTTCATTTTATTCGAGATGTTGTTGAAGAGGGAACTATCAAGGTCGTAAAGGTTATCACAGACGATAATACTGCAGATATATTGACCAAGATAGTCTCACTCGCTAAGTTTGCACACTGCAAGGACTTGGCGGGGGTGTGCATCAACTGATGCAACTCCGAAGAGAACAGTTGTTAGGTGGAGGTGGTATGTTCAACAATGGTTTGATTCTTCTTGTTTCTTACAACGGGGTTGCCCAGTAAGCTTAGAAGTTTTGGCCAGAGTTGTTCACACGCACGCTCGAAACGCAAACCAAGGTGGAGATTGAAGGTGTTGGTTTATGTTTAGTCAACAATGGCATGCCAATTGGAAGAGTTGGTGGAAAGAGTTGGTGTGGATGCTAGGAGGAAGATTCCTCCTTTGATGTCACCCATGACATCAAGAGGAGGTCTTTACCTCTATAAATAGATGCACTCCTTCATTTGTAGAAACCATCCCAAAAATAATACAACACATTGTAGTGAGTAGAGAGTTAAGAGAGAAATTCTCTTAAGTGTTATTGGGAACTCTCCCCTTCCTTTGTTAATATTAAAAAGGCAACTGTTCTCTGGTGGACGTAGGATTATTTTGATCCGAACCACGTTAAATCTTGTGTTCTTTCTTTTACGTTTCCGCTAATAGGATGGATTGGAATTGTACACACAATTTGTGCAGTTGTAGTTAAAGCTAAGAACAAATAAGACATGGCTAGGAGTAAAACCAGGCAGAATAGTAACACATCCTGAGTTAAATACCAACACTTTGGCAGAGTTAGGTAACGTGACATATACAGGTTTTGGAAGAAGCTGCACATTAAATAGGAGAGCTAAATTGAAAGTCATGTGTTATGAAGCTCCTGAATCTAGGATCCAGGAAATTGAGTTTAAAAATCTAGTTTTTAGAAGAAGGAGAAGAAAAGGATATACCAGCACAATTTGCAAAAATTGTGTCATCGGGAGGCTGATATGTCTGAGTACCAAGCTTGACAATCTGAAGCAGCTGGTATAGATTGTGAAATTGATCTTGGGTCATTGGTTATGCTTCTGTGGTGACAGATTGGGATCCTGATTCCTTAACATAGACAGTTGCCTTGCTTATAGGTCCAGTAAACTTCTTGGTCTTGCTAATTTGAAATCAGCTGGAAACCCAATCAGCCTATAACAATTCTCTATGCTTTGATTTTGTTTCTTGTAATAAGCACAAAATTGATTACCCTTCTTTGCTTCTGTGTTTGGCTTCTTATCAGGTGAGTATTTGCAACCAACTCCATAAGGCTGTTGAGATGCAACATAAGCACTCTGAGAAGGAACATGCTGAGAGATCTACACTTCCCTTTGTTTCCCATCCTTGATCAGTAGGGAATAAGCATGATTGCCTAAGGGTAATGGAGACAGCATGAGCAGGCTGCTTCTAGCAGCGGCATAGGCATCATTGAGCCCCATGAGAAATTAGATAAGTCTCCCGTTTTGTTTAGACTTGCAGTGTCTCTTCTTTCCTCTACATGAAGAATCACATGTACAATGCTGTGTAATGTCCAAGCTGTCTAACTCATCCCAAAGTCGTTTCAATTTGGTATAGTTACCAGCAATGTCCAGATTTGCTTGTGCTAATTCTATCATTTTTTTTACAGTTGTTAGAGCTGAGGACCATTACTCTACCCAAATCGCTCCTCAAGTTCAGTCCAAATGTCCCTTGCAGTTTTGGAATAAAGAACACTTTCTACTATTTTCTTAGAGAGAGAGAGAGAGAGAGAGTTCAAAACCAAAGAAATGGCCATGTCATTGCACCTTGTCCATTGTTTAAAAGAATCAAACGAGATATTGGGTTGAAGAAATGAACTATCAATAAACCCAAGTTTGTTTTTAGCTGACAAGGCAATGAGAATGCCCCTACGCCACCCACCATATCCCTTTCCATAAAAAATCGAGCTGACAAGCACCATCCTAGGAGAGTCTGATAGGTGGAGATAGACGGGGTGAGATGAATCGAGCATGACTGTTGCTACTGAAGAATCAACAACCTGTGTCACCTGAGGAGTACGAGTTACAGAAGCAGAAGCATCTTCAACTGTATCTCCCATGGTGAATAATGAAGATGAAGAACAATTGAGAAAATTTTCTTTGTATTGAATGAATTATTCTATGTACAGCCCGTGTCTTTATGAAACTAAAAAGGAATCTGTGTGTAACCTATGACACATGTCCCTATGCTATTGGTAAAAGAATAACTAACTATGAGATAAATACAAGAATAAGAAAAACTCTATTTATAATTAAATCTGTAAAGAATCTTCTGGTAGGCAAAATTTTATTTTGTGTCTCATACAACTGACACTAGTTGTATGAAGCGCTCCTTTTTGTCTCACAATTTTGTGGACCCAGAAATGTAAGATTGGGGTTCATAAATTTGTGAGACAAAAAGAAGCCTCATACAACTAGTCTCAGTTGTATGAGACACAAAATAAAACTTCTCCTTCTCATAGTATCTAGAAAGGCCAAGTGAAAGTTTGGGCCCAAAGTGTAGATACAAATGCAGTCCACTTCATTATAGGCCCAATATCAATTACCCGACTTAGACCATTATATTGGAGCCTTGTTCAGACACAACCTCGATGACTCCGAAAAACCTTGTTCATTGTCTCTGAACCTTGTCGTCTTTAGCCGGCTTTCTCTTTTGCAAATCACCATTATCATCTGAGAAAGTTGAAATCCTTATTCCAACAAAAATTTATATTCATTATCAAATTTACCAACTGACTGGCAGCCGAATAAAATTTGGTAATGTTACCAACGAAATTTTTTCCATCTAGTCAAACAAGTTACTAATGGGATTTTTTTGCTATTTACCAATCGAATTATCATTGGTAATTTTACTTAGAAATTCAAATCGGTTGGTAAATATTACCGACTAGACTATTAGCGACAAATTTAAATCCGTTGGTAACCCAATTTATCAACTAATTTGATCAATTTACCAACTGATTTTTTTGTTGGTAGTTCAATTTTTCTTGTAATCGGATATTTAAATGGAAAAATATAAATGTGCAGCCCTTTATCCACTAATTTTTTAATTCGTAAATATAAAGGTGTAGCCCTTTACCAACCTACCAATCTCTCCTCAGGATTCTCCTTAGTCATTTGAGATTGATTTGGGTAAGACACAAATAATACAATGAATAACAAAATATATGACTACCAAAGGATGTGGTGCAGTGGATAAGACTATTTTTCCCTTAATTAGAAATTCCGGGTTCGAGCCTTGGGTGTGGAAAAATCCTTGATAGAAAGCGCTTCCCCCGAATGGGGCCCTACGCGGCCCGAATTCAAATATAGTCGGGATCCAGTGCGAGTAACGGACGCCCGATGAAAAAAACCCCAATAAAACAAATTCTATATACATTGTTGGAACTTCCCTTTACTTGAGTTGTAGAATCCTAAGCAGAGATTGGTAGGTTGGTAAAGGGGGACCATGTGACAGCTCTCTCCAAATTCCACAAACTATATTTGAGGCTATAAAACTCACTGTTTCCATAAACTATGGATACTTATTTTATTCACATAATAATTGAAGTATTGCACTGAACTAATACAATTCTTGTATTCTAAAGATTTTATTTATTATTTATTTATAATCTTTGAAGCTAATAAAAAAATTAGTGATATTGTAAAGTACTTCTTGTCATATTAGACTTTGTGACTCATAAGAATTATACTATGTACTTAGTTATTTGTGCGTTAGTTGACATAAAGAAAACTATAATATGTATTTCTTGCGTGTACTATTAATACGAACTGCATATATTAAAGGAGTTTAAATTTTGCTAACACATGAATAATTTGTTGAAGTTGGTCAAATTACTTTTATCAAGTACTAAATATTTTACAAATGAGCTATTAAAACTTAATTCTTTTAAGAATGCACTATTATGTGGTAGTATAGTAATAGCTGTAAAGATTCTGTCACAACTCACTACAACATTAGTTAGTGGGTTATGAGCCATCCTCGTCGTATATGATTGAGACAATTCTTGACAACAGTAATATTACTTAAACTAGTGGCACAATCTTTCCTTCATAAAAGAATTCTCATTAATATATTCATTAATACCATGAAAACTTGAAAAGCTCAAGAAATTCCATAAGTTATTAAATGGAAAAAAATTCTTCGACATCATAATAGTGTTCGGATCAACTTGTACTTACCTTGATTATTTAATTAGGTATTTCAATTTTCTATCGGCACAAATATTGGGTGATTCTGCCCATCAAAACTTAGTCAGATGAAAAGAAAATACCTAGTGTTCTTTTATCTTCATTGAGATTTGAACTTGAAATATGATAAGAAAATGAATCTTGGGTCCAACTTAAGCCCAAAAGTTAGGGCGAACGGCACAAATAGCCACTAAAAGTTGTGGCTTTTATTTTAAAGCCATTGTTTTCAATGTATTTAGACTTTAGCCACTCCTTTTAAAAAACTTATACCTGACTGGACGAAAATACCCTTCTGGTATAACTTATACCTATGCTATCAACACAAGCAGCAGTTACACAAAGAGAAGAAGCGAGCAACAGCAGCAGCGGCGATCAACTGAGGACGAACCGCCATTTCTCTTCCCGATTTCAAAAATTCAGCAATCTAATCCAAAAAAACAACATAGATAAACAGTAAGTTGTAATTTCATGTGTTTCTATCAATTTTTATTTCGCTATAGTTATACTTTTTTAGATCTGTATTGATTTGATTATATATTAGATAAGAATTTGATTTTTTTTGAATTTCTGGATTGATAAATTTATAGACACCGCCTCCTATGATAATTCTGTATTCCGGACATAGTGTCTTCATTTTGGAAATTGAATTCAAAAAAATAAGAACACTATGTCCTTAACTTTGATTCTACTGGCCTCATTTTGCAAATTGAATAAAAAAACTTAAGGACAAAATGTCCTTCACTTTGTTGTTGTTCTTCTGTATACAAAGTCCTGTAGCTTGAGTTTCAAATTGTATGTTTTAATTTCTGGTTCAAATGTTAAGGACTGACAGTCCTTAACTCTTAAATACATGTTTAAATGTTAAGGACTAGCAGTCCTTAACTTTTAATTCCATGTTTAAATGTTAAAGGACAGGCAGTCCTTAGCTTTTAATTTCTGGTTCAAAAGTTAAGGACTGGTAGTCCTTAACTTTTAATTCCATGTTTAAAACTTAAGGACTGGCAGTCCTTAACTTTTAATTTTAATTCCATGTTTAAATGTTAAAGGACAGACAGTCCTTAGCTTTTAATTTCTGGTTCAAAAGTTAAGGACTAGCAATCCTTAAGTTTTAATTCCATGTTTAAATGTTAAGGACTGACAGTCCTTAACTTTTAATTCCATGTTTAAATGTTAAAGGACAGACAGTCCTTAGCTTTTAATTTCTGGTTCAAAAGTTAAGGACTAGCAATCCTTAAGTTTTAATTCCATGTTTAAATGTTAAGGACTGACAGTCCTTAACTTTTAATTCCATGTTTAAATGTTAAAGGACAGACAGTCCTTAGCTTTTAATTTCTGGTTCAAAAGTTAAGGACAAGTAGTCCTTAACTTTTAATTCCATGTTTAAATGTTAAAGACTGACAGTCTTTAACTTTTAATTCCATGTTTAAATGTTAAAGGACAGACAGTCGTTAGCTTTTAATTTCTGGTTCAAAAGTTAAGGACTAGCAATCCTTAAGTTTTAATTCCATGTTTAAATGTTAAGGACTGACAGTCCTTAACTTTTAATTCCATGTTTAAATGTTAAAGGACAGACAATCCTTAGCTTTTAATTTCTGGTTCAAAAGTTAAGGACTGACAGTCCTTAACTTTTAATTCTATTAAGGACTGGCAGTCCTTAACTTTTAATTCCATGTTTAAATGTTAAGGACTGGAAGTCCTTAGCTTTTAATTTCTTGTTCAAAAGTTAAGGACTGTCTTTAATTCCATGTTTAAAACTTAAGGACTGACAGTCCTTAACTTTTAATTCCATGTTTAAAACTTAAGGACTGGCAGTCCTTAACATTTAATTCCATGTTTAAATGTTAAGGACTGGCAGTTCTTAACTATAATTACATGTTTAAATGTTAAAGGACTGACAGTTCTTAACTTTAATTACATGTTTAAATGTTAAAGACTGGCAGTCCTTAACTTTAATTACATGTTTAAATGTTAAGGACAGACAGTCCTTATCTTGGTCTTGCACTTACAGTATACCTGTTCTTAATTCTACAAGGATTGCTTTATAACGTATGTCCTTTGTTTCCCATTCTCTTGACTTGTAGGATGGAAACAATATGCATAATAGTTGCTTTTAATGGTAGATGGACTGAAGACTATAAATATCTTGATCATCAAACAAAGCTTTTCCTAGCACCTGAGTCAATTCAGTTTGAAGATTTCGTTAAACAGATTTTTGAGCTTATTGAATTGGATAGAGAAAAGTTTGAAATAGTGATATGGTTTGATATCAACCTTGGAACAAGCAAAGGAATGCTTGTATCCAAAGATTTAGATCTTCACACATGTATAGAGTTGCTAAAAACTCATTCACTCTTCAAGAGCTGTCGTTTCATAGTTGATATTTCGGAAAGAGTTTTTGCATCAACAAGCAATGAACATGCCAACACAAAAACTCAACATGACAATCAAGAGCGATGCCAACAGATAGTTGAAGTAGATATGGTTGAAGCTCAACCATTAAATGAAGAGGTGCATCAAACATTTGATTCTATTCAAGTAGAAGGACAAAGCATTATAGAGATTGACAACGAACAAGCTTTGGGTATTCAAGTCTTAGAGAGTGCACCGGTAATCGAAGTAGTTGCTGACAAAACCTGCACTCAAATAACTAAACGAAGATCAAATTTGAAACAAAAAGAATCCCCAACTACGATATTAAGAGAAAATGCTTCTTTGGATCAAATAAAAGTCAGATCAGTATTTGACAATAAGAAGAGCATAATTAATTGTTTTTCTAATGTAGCAATCAAAGGACATTTTGAATTCAAAGTTGTTAGATCAAGCTCAACAAGATATTCGTTGACATGCAAAGGCATGCTACTTCAAAGTTGATTAGTGGTTACATTATCGATAATCTTCGGGACCCAAGATTTGAAGTTACACCAGCTTTTGTCATGGCAGAGATGCAAAAATTGCATGGACTAGACATTGGATATCACAAGGCGTGGCGTGCTATTCAACATGTTTCCGCTTTAATAAGAGGAAGTCCCGAAGAAAATTATGAATTGTTGTGTTCATACTTGTATATGATGACAAGTAAAAACCCGGGAACTTATACTAACATAAAGATAGACGACAACAACAGGTAAACAATTTAGGACATGCTGTCTTTAGCCTTGTTAACTTTTGAGTTATAACCAGAAGTTGAGGACTGCCTATCCTTAAGTTTTGAACTTGTAATTAAAAGTTAAGGACTTCCAGTCCTTAAGTTTTGAACTTTGAAATAAAAGTTAAGGACAACATGTCCTTAACTTTATAACTTGTAAATGTAAGTTAAGGACTGACTGTCCTAAACTTCGGGTATTTTAACCTTGTTTTATATTGTATTTTCAGGTTTCTTTATATGTTTTACGCATATGGATCATCGATAGCTGGTTGGAATTATTGTAGACCAGTGATTGCTGTTGATGCGACTTTTTTGAAGTCAAAATATCGTGGTGTTTTAATGATTTCAGTTTCAAAAGATGCAAATAACCAAATTTTCCCATTAGCCTTTGGAATAGCAGAATCTGAAAACAACAATTCCTATGAGTGGTACTTTAGTCAGCTTCGCAATGCAATTGGGAGCCGTGAGAATTTGATTTTTTTATCAGACAGGCATCAAGCTATTGCAAATGGCATTGTAAAGGTATATCCTGAAAGCCATCATGAGATTTGCATCTATCATTTGGAGCAGAACCTAAAGCGAAGAAAGGTGAAAAGTGAGGTCATAAAAATTTTCCAAAGTGCTGCAAGAGTATACAAGCGTAAAGAATTTGACATATACATGTCAAATATTGCAAATGTAGATAAGAAAACTTATGACTACTTGATGGAAGAACCACCGGAAAGATGGGCACGTTCTTGTAGTCCACAACGAAGATATGACATGCTCACAACAAATATAGTTGAGTCGATGAATTCAGTGCTATTAGAAGCAAGGGAGCTGCCTATACTATGAATGATGGATTTCATTCAAGTGAAGCTACAACATTGGTTTTATGAAAGAAAAAATAAAGCAGAAGGAACATTTTATGATGTTTCTTATTGGGTAGAGGAGGAATTGAAGAATAGAATAGATTTAGCATTTACTTTGAACGTAAGTATTATGTTTTATGTTTATATTATGATTTTGACATTTTTTAACATAATGTACTCACTTATAATTTTTCAACATTGAAGGTCTTCCCTGTTGATTCATGGCGTTCTAGAGTTGAAGAAGAAGGAATAACTTTCTTGGTGGACTTAAACAAAAGAACATGTGATTGTTTTCAATTTCAACTTGATGAATTACCATGCATACATGCAATTGCAGCTATCGAGAAGAGAAACATCAAGAAGTCTGACTTTTGTTCGCACTGGTACTTAAAGGAATCTTGGCTGAAAACATATGAAAGACAAATACATCCTGTAGGACATACTGATTCATGGATTGTACCAGAGAGTGTTAAGTCACAAATTGTTAAACCTCCAGATTTCAAAGTGTCACCAGGTAGAAGGCAAAAGAAAAGGCATATTCCTGCTACCGAGCCATCAAAAATAACATTCAAATGTGGTCGTTGCAGAAGAATTGGTCGTAATAGAATAGCTTGTATATATTCTCCGGCAATCTATCCATTTTCAAGAAAGCATAGAGAAGAGTAGAAATATACACTTATGTTTATCGACTCTTTTAAGTTTTTGCTATAGATTGTATTCATTATTATTCTAATTTGAGCGGATGCCTAGATTTTCAATATTTATATCTTGTTACGTTCTTTTAATTTCTTTTGAGTTCAACAATTAAAAGTTATTAACAGGAGTCAGTAAGTTCAACTTGCAATTTTGAAAACGTAATGACTGTCTGTCCTTAACTTTGAATTTCAAGTTCAAAAGTTAAGGACATGAGGTCCTTAAGTTATAGTCCCATGTTAAAAACTTAAGGACTGTCTATCCTTAACTTTGAATTTCAAGTTCAAAAGTTAAGGATATGAGGTCCTTAAGTTATAGTCCCATGTTAAAAACTTGAGGACTGTTTGTCATTAACTACAGGAGTCCTTAAGTTTGAAATACAAGTTAAATACTTAAGGACTGTCTGTCCTTAACTTTGAATTTTAAGTTCAAACGTTAAGGACATAGGTCCTTAAGTTATAGTCCAATGTTAAAAACTTGGGGGCTGTTTGTCCTTAACTACATGAGTCCTTAAGTTTGAAATACAAGTTAAAAACTTAAGGACTGTCTGTCCTTAACTTTAAATTTTAAGTTCAAACGTTAAGGACATGAGGTCCTTAAGTTATAGTCCCATGTTAAAAACTTGAGGACTTTCTGTCCTTAACTTTGAATTTTAAGTTCAAACGTTAAGGACATAGGTCCTTAAGTTATAGTCCCATGTTAAAAACTTGAGTACCGTTTGTCCTTAACTACAGGAGTCCTTAAGTTTGAAATACAAGTTAAAAACTTAAGGACTGTCTGTCCTTAACTTTAAATTTTAAGTTCAAACGTTAAGGACATGAGGTCCTTAAGTTATAGTCCCATGTTTAAAACTTGAGGACTGTCTGTCCTTAACTTTGAATTTTAAGTTCAAACGTTAAGGACATAGGTCCTTAAGTTATAGTCCCATGTTAAAAACTTGAGGACTGTTTGTCATTAACTATAGGAGTCCTTAAGTTTGAAATACAAGTTAAAAACTTAAGGACTGTCTGTCCTTAACTTTAAATTTTAAGTTCAAAAGTTAAGGACATTTGGTCATTAACTTTGAATTTGAAGTTCACTTACACTTAGTCATGAACAAATACTAACAAACTCAATGGACAAATCAACAGTTGAGAGAAACAACGAAATAAATAACAAAATGCCTTGACATAACTTTTGAAATTGTAATTTTGCACAGCTGTTACAAAAAATTACGCTATGCCAACAAAACAAAATATAAGTGCCTTTTCACAAATTTACAGAATATTTCAGAACTATCCTAAACTGGCATAATTCAGATGTCACCTTTACAACAATTTTATACAAAAATAACACCACAATTGTTTTACAACTCCTTTGGACAGAATGTTTCATTTTCACTCTCATAATCATCACCAACATTTTCTGGTGGAGTATCATAATCAGAATTTCTTTTCCATTCACCATGTGCCCAAAGATTTGCAGCAAGTTCTTTTCGAAAGTCTTTTATGTCTTCGGGTTGGAATTGCTGCACGTCCTTTCCAATCATCAGCAACTCGGCAAATTTGATCAGGAATGCACCACAATCAGTCCTAAGAGAAATGTAAGATATGCAGTGAATTAAACAATAAATCTTAAGTACATATAAATAATATAACAAATAATAACACGTACGATCCAGTTTGGTGTGGTGATCTTT
Source organism: Nicotiana tabacum (assembly GCF_000715075.1). NCBI lineage: Eukaryota > Viridiplantae > Streptophyta > Magnoliopsida > Solanales > Solanaceae > Nicotiana > Nicotiana tabacum. The sequence continues at coordinate 80,230,619 of NC_134089.1, read as the reverse complement.
GCCACTGTATATCAAATTTGTTGAAGACATTCCCAAAAGACTTGTGATTTTTGTCAAACTGTGAGAACTTTAGCAAATGGGGGATCATGCGTGCATACATTTGCATGTAGTTCATTCCTGCTTCATATGGCTCACTATATATGGAATCATATACATCAATCTTTTTTTGATTCAAGTCCAATACTCCCAACAAAAAGTGTGTCACAGCTTCATCATCTTCTGAAGGAAGCCGACATGGAAAAAAGATTTTGTCAACCTCAGTCCATGCAATTCCACATCTACGGCTGTCCCCCCACACATATGGTGTCAGAAATAACTGATTATCACCAACACACCAAAACTCATCACTAGCATCTTCACTGAAATCTTTATACACAAGTGCCATATAATTATCAAAAAGAACATCAGTAGTTGTGCATCGAAAAGGATGATCGCGAGGGTGGTAACATTCCTTCTTTCTCAGATAATAGAGAGCAATGTCAATATGCTTCATAAAAAGGCAAAAAATAAAACAAATCAATAACAAATCAGTCATAAAATAATGAAAAAATGATAAATTAATAATAGAAAAAATAAATGCCTTGTGAATTATCTAACCTTATCATCAAGAACAAATTTGCTATCTGAAAGCTCAAGGAAAAACATTTTGCTACTGATTTTATGATGATACAATTTGTATGATTTTTTCCTCAAACTATTATCATCCGCATATAAATCAATTTGTCCCCTGAAAATTTTGAAAATGTCAAGTTAGAATTTTGAAAACTTTAATCTATAACTTAAGGACCAAGTGTCCTTAGCTTTTGAATTTGATACTCAAACTTAAGGACTGCATGTCCTTAGCTTATGAATTTTGAATTCAAACTTAAGGACAAGAAGTCCTTAAGTTTTAAACTTGAATCTATAAGTTAAGGACAGTTAGTCCTAAAATTAGTCTTACAATCACAGAAGTTAAGGATGTAGTGAAACACATTAAGAGACTTACTCTTTTTTGCGACCTCTCCTTTTCTCCTTGACCAACCACACAATGAATTTCTTCACTAATTTTTCATCTTCTTTGGCATAATGAAAAATACACCTACGAGTATAGGTTGATTTTATCCAACCTGAACTCTTCAGAGTATTTTGATTGTCTGCCTTAGAACTTACTGCTTTTCCTTCCTTATCAAAAGGAGATTTCAACTGCCAGCTTAACTTCTTATTCCTTTTACCTCGACCAAGTTCTTCTTCAACATTTCCTTCACCCTCCATAGTCAAAGTCGCATCAATGTCCATTTGTATACTTGGAGGAGTATGAGTAAGAAGAGAAAATGATGGACCATCATAACCAATACTGTCTCTCTTTCTTTTCCTTGTATATTGGTTAAGATTGTCATCATTGGTGTCCTCTTTGTTTTCCTCTGCTGGCGACACTATATATATATATACACATATATACATATTCATATTAGTTTTCAGCAACAGGTCAAATGAAGAGACAAAATTTCAATTGTACATATAATAATTAGGGCACAATCAGTACCTGTCTTCTCCACAGTACCTTCTTGTATTTTTTCAAGAGACAACTCAGCTAAAATATTGCGTGCAACATTTTCTTTTTCTTGCAATTCCACATTTTCTTTATCTTGCAGTTGTTCACCATGATCTATAGATTCTTGTTGATAAGATTCTGCAAAAATATTTACAACAACTAACATGTTAATAATCTTTAATTAAAACAAACATATATAAAATTAAAAAAGCACTGCCTAACCATTTGCAATATCCAAGATCATTCCAGCTACATCATCATCATCACATATTGCATCTATAGATTTGGAACCAATCTCACTTCTGCCTATGTCTTGAGATTGTAGTCCAGTTTTCTCTTGATACTACACTCCAGCTTCTTTGCTTGCTGCTTCAAAAGATACAATACATAATGAAATAAAGATACAATATATAATGAAAATATTATCTAACCTTGACTGGCACAAGTTTGAACTCCAAATTTTTCTTTGTATGACAGCGGTGTAGAGAGATCATACGTTCCTTCTAAGCATTTGCATACAATCTCGCTGACACTTGTCCCCAATGGACTTGTTAAATCCTCCTGTGATTGCAATCCACAAACTCTACAAATTTTCTCCGGCACTCCACAAACTTCTGCATGCACATGCATAGTTTATATGTATTAATCTATTGAATATACATTTCAACGAAAATAAAAATCAAAATCTATAACTAACCTTTTCCAATATCAGTAACATTTTCAGTTTCATCATCTAGATGTGCATCTCTAAATTCTCTTTCATATTGACCCTCTGCATGCACATCCATATAATCACGTTCAACACCACCTGCATCTTGGTTGAATATACCAGTACGCTCAGTAGCACGACAATGATCATCAACTCCATATTTTCTAATTGGAACACTAAATTCTCTATCTGTGTTCATCTGATCAGCTTTCCCAAACATGTTCATCAAAGTATCAAGCTTTGATCCTAGAGTTTTCTTTAAATCATGAGAAAGCAACTAAGTTACAAAAAGAAGGACATGTTTAAAACTTAAGGACAGACAGTCCTTAAGTTTGAACTTAAAGTTCAAAACTTAAGGAAATGCAATCCTTAAGTTTGAACTCCAAGTTCAAAAGTTAAGGACAAGAAGTCCTTAACTTTGAATTCCAAGTTCAAAACTTAAGGACATGATGTCCTTAAGTTTCATTTCAAAATTCAAAAGTAAGGACATGCAGTCCTTAAGTTTGAACTTAAAGTTCAAAACTTAAGGAAATGCAATCCTTAAGTTTGAACTCCAAGTTCAAAAGTTAAGGGCAAGAAGTCCTTAACTTTGAATTCCAAGTTCAAAACTTAAGGACATGATGTCCTTAAGTTTCATTTCAAAGTTCAAAAGTAAGGACAGGCAGTCCTTAAGTTTGAACTTAAAGTTCAAAACTTAAGGAAATGCAATCCTTAAGTTTGAACTCCAAGTTCAAAAGTTAAGGACAAGAAGTCCTTAACTTTGAATTCCAAGTTCAAAACTTAAGGACATGATGTCCTTAAGTTTCATTTCAAAGTTCAAAAGTTAAGGACAAGAAGTCCTTATCTTTCAATTCCAAGTTCAAAATTTAAAGACACAAAATCCTAAAGTTGGACTAACTGAAATTACCTTGATTTCGTTCTCAATCTTTTTTTCTGATACAACAATTTTCTGATTAACTCTGGTAACTTCTGCTTGCAAATCCTTCTTAAAATTCTCTGATAATCTCTGAATCAAAAAACATAATATAAAAAAAAAGGTGTTCGTAAGCAAGAAATAATCAAATAAAAAACTAATAATATTCAAGGGCAAAAACACATACTCTAACAATTTCCTTAAGTACGCCTTCGTCAAATTGTGTGGAAGAAGACCTTGAGCCTTGATCTTGTGAAAGTGGCTCCTCCACACAAAGAGGTTGTGTATCTTCTTCTTCCACGGGAATAAAGGGTGACACCTCAATCAACTTAAACACCTATTATATAAGAAAAACTAAACATAAGTATACATAACTAAAACAAATAAACAAAAAAAGAGATAGTAATTACATTAACTTACTTTTTTATTATGGAAATATTTTCTACAAAGAGCATCAAATTGTGGAGACTTCATTTCAGAATAACATAACATTCGAGGATAACCAACTTCTTTGAAGTTCACAAATTGTTTCTCTTGGAAAATAGGAAGTACTTCCATAATCCAGACACAAAACGCAAAAGGAAAGCCAACTAAAGTGTAGCTATCAATATCTTTTTCTTTCTCTTTCTCCTTCTGAACATCATTCTCATTTGATTTCAAGCAACTCTTCAATGATTTTAATAGCGTCTCATAAGCAAGAGAGCCCCAGTTGAAGGAAGCGCAAAGTGCATCATCGTCAATAATTTTCATTATTTGCTCCGACACATTCCTATTTTTCCTCTTGCCCATCAAAACCGACTCAACAAAATAGAGTGTTGCCAACATCAAAGCATCATCATCACTGCCAGCAAATGATAAAGTTGTACCATGTGAGGACTAGAAATAAAACTATACAAATCAGCTAACTCAATTTTGTCCTTTCCAGGTAAATAAACTCTTAAAAGCCTATTCTCTTTCTCATTTAAACCTTTCATGTCAAGCGACGAATAAGACTTCAAACCAATAATAATATGGAATGCATCACGAGTAAACTTAATATCGCGGTCAAATACCTTGAAGGTCATCGAATCAGGTTCATTACTAACAATTTCAGAAAGCAATACATAGTGCATAAGTTTACCCGAGAACTTCACACTTTGTAATCTAAAGAAGTTGCCAAAAATGCTTTCCCTCAATTTCTTCCATTGGCTATTCGACAGAAAACTTTTAATTGTTTCCTTATATTGAAAATCTCCTTTCCAATATACCAGAAAATTACGCCAATCGTCAAAATCAAACAAATGATCGCCTTCCATTATAACACTAGAAAAGAAGGAAAAACAAACAAAGATTAGGACTTAACTTAAAATTTCAAGTTTAAAAGTTAAGCAAATACAATCCTTAACTTATACTTTCAACTTCAAAAGTTAAGGACACTTAGTCCTTAACTTCAAGTTTCATGTGCAAAAGTTAAGGACAATAAGTCCTTAACTTTAAATTGTAAATGCAAAGGTTAAGGAAATACAGTCCTTAACTTATACTTTCAACATCCAAAGTTAAGGACACTTAGTCCTTAACTTCAAGTTTCATGTGCAAAAGTTAAGGACAATCAGTCCTTAACTTTAAATTGTAAGTGCATAGGTTAAGGAAATACAGTCCTTAACATATACTTTCAACATCCAAAGTTAAGGACATTTTGTCCTTAACTTCAAGTTTCATGTGTAAATATACCTACACATTTCCTACATGAATCAACCACAAACACATTTCAAATTTCACACACTAAAAATTTATCAAAAATAGAATCACACAAAATATACTACACTGAATCAACATATAATGCTAATTTTTGAAATTTCACACATACTTCACACGAGATTGAACCAACTTACAAATAAAGAAAAATGAAGATGACAGAGAAGATGACGGAGAAGATGAAGGACAGAAGATGACGGAGAAGATGAAGATGAAGATGACGGAAGATGATGGAGAAGATGAAGGAGCAGAAGTTAATTGCATACGAGGAAGATGAAGAAACGCAGAACTCTGAACGAATGAAATAAGGGTTTTCGTCGATTTTAGGATTATACAAGAAATAGAGAAAGGGTAATTGTGTCTTTTCCCCCTTAGTAGTGGCTATTTTTGATAATCATTTTAAATAGTGGATAAAAATTAAATACACCCTTATTTAGTGGCTACTACACGCCATTTTCACCAAAAGTTAGCTCCCAGAGTGAGAATTGCCCAAGACCGTATTAAAGGAGACCAAAGACTCATACCACCTTATATGAGATTTCTGGCACCTCCTCTCCTCGAAGTCCAAGACCAGACATTTGGAGCATGAACAATACAAGATCGATGCCCAATATTGAATACATAATGAATTGGGTTGGACATGGCTATAATACTATGATAAGAAAATGGGACTTTTTTCGTATATATACGAAATTTTAAACTTATTTACCCAATTTATTTATATTTTCCTATTTGTAAAAAGTAACTAAAGTTTTATTTTACAAAATATATACAAAATCGGTCAAAATTCCAACTTATCTACAACTTAAATATAAATTTGTTGTACATAATCTGGTCAAAAGCTATAATTTACATACAATCTATATACAACTTGTATACAATTATGTAAGTTATGTACTATATTTTATATATCATGTTTACACTCGACATACAAAATATATATAATTTTGTTTATGTCATCTTCTTCAAATTTTAATATGAAATTCCAATCAAAATCACCTCGAATCTTCATCAAATTCTCTCAAAATTGAGATATAAACTCCAAAGAATATTCTCAATCATTTGCAATAGCACCCAATCCAAACAAATAATAATTTTACAAATTTTGATTTTCGAATTCAAAGTAATTAAGCTTTCTAATGGCTATCAATATAGTTTAAGCTCATGTATACACGATTAACTTCGGTTTGGTTTTAGTTACACCATCAATTAGTTTTATTTTAGTTCCAACGCCTCTTCTGTAGACAATGTCTTGTTTGTTCATCTAAAAAAAAGTTATGGTAGCCCATTTGTATTGGTGCTTCATGTTGTGTATTTTATGCTTTTAACCAGTTGAATTATTTTTCTTCATCGTTCTTCAAAGCTCTAAACATGTTCATCTCCAAAAGCTGAATTGAAGAGGAACTGAGAAAGAATCATCTATATAGAGAAGAAAAATAAAGAAGAATGAAGCCTAAAATAGGTAAAATTGGAGTCTAATATATTATTTGTATATAAGTGGTAAATTGTATATGCTAATGTAATTAAGTAATAACCTCTCTATGAGGGTAAATAAGTTTATAATGTAGTAAAGATAGATAAAATTCCTAAGAAAATAGATATTTGGACCTAACTCAACCTCAAAATTTAGCTCAAGAGCGTGAATTGTCCAAAATTAATCAATCAACATTACTTTAGTTCCAAATTAGTTCGACGCAATTCTTTGTATGCATCTTTTTCTACAGTCAGACCTCTCTACAACAACATCTTCATATAACAACCATTCACTATAAAACCCAAGTTTCTCTCATAAATAATTTTTAATATTACATTGTACCTCTCTATAATAACTTTTTACCTATAAAAGTTGTTGGGATATACTATTAACCATGCGGTTTAGACATAGTATTATATTTTATTCTTTATGGAACAATTGTTTATTTCATTTATTCAATTCAATAAAGTACTATTTTAAATAGATCATTTGTTACATGTGTGTCCTTTTAATTATGTAGTAGACAATTTAGTGTATGAAGTCTTAGCTCATGCACAGAAGATTAAATTGTTGGTTCTCATAATTAATAAACTACGTTCACAATTAAAGATATTGTTGGACAAAATATCTTGATGATTGTAGCACAAAATTCTAGTATAATTTGCCGATTATGGGAGTAGTTTTACTCTAACTTCTTGTGCTAGTATACTCAGTGTATATTGAACAGACCAAGTAGAGAAAAGATATTTTTTTGTACTGAATATATAAAACATTTTTCTCTAATTCATTAAATGAGCTTATACTCCTAATCTTGATATGATTATTATGATCAATGTAATTTGTTTATTGTTTTGATTTATCAAAAGGTACGACTCTATTTAGAGTTAGTGTATGCCTAATAGATTGAACAATAACAAATAACATTTGTGAATAATAATTAGTTGATAGAATCCATGACTCGATTTTTGAGTTTGATGATACTCCTTTATGTAAGCTTATAAGTTTTCATGTGAAAACCCAGCCGGTGGATTTTGTATCCATCACATGAAATGTTTTAAGCGGAATTGTAAAGGATTTAATTAGTTAATTAAATTAAATTTTTAGTGATTTAATTTAATTAATTGGTATTTGAGATCTTAACATGGGGAGTTAAAATAAGTGTTTTGGAATTTTTGAAATTCATATTGAGGAGTTCAATTGCATTTTTTAGTGGAATAAATTGCAATTAATTATAGTAAGAATTAATTCATGTTAATTTCGAATTAATACTATAATTGGTAGCCTCTTATTATTTCTGTGGTCCCTGCTATACCTAGTAAAAACCTGGACAAGACTTGGGTAAAAGTGACTTGGGAGAAAAGTCATCTAATAGAGTTGGAGTAGGATTCTACTTGTAGAAGGAGAATGCTGCACGTTTTTGGAGGAGGATTTTCTGCCAAAAATAACTCTATTAAAGGAAGACTAATTTCACTCAATAACTCACCTTTTAGAGTTGTATTGTTCTTGCCCACCCAAAAGCAAAAATCGTCTAAGGTTTTACTAGGCAAATATTAGAAGACTGCAACCATGGATTCTTGCTGTTTGAAAGGTTTGTGCAACTACTTCAAGAGGTTAGTGCTTCTAATCTCATCATTATTGCGTTGTCTAGTTTACATGTATTTGTGTGACGACCCAAAGGGGTCATTACCGGTTTTCTTATCCATTCCGAGCTTCCGAGGCCTTGAAAACCTCATTTATAGTTGCCTCTATTTGCGTGCACAGTCCGGGCGCATAGCCGGAAGCTCAAATATAAAATTCTGTGAAAATTTGCTAAGTTTTGATATTAAAATGAATAACTTTGACTTCGGTCAATATTTTGAATAAACGAACTCGGACCCATGATTTGACGGTCCCAGGGGGTCCGTAGGAAAATATGGGACTTGGGCGTATGCCCAGAATCGAATTCTGAGGTCCTAGGCCTGAGAAATGAATTTTTGAGTAAAATTGTTTTCTGGAAATATTTAAGGAAAATGGAAATGAAATTTGATTAGAAAGTGATGGTATCGGGCCCGTATTTTGGTTCGACGCCTGGTACAGGTCTTATATATGGTTTAAGCACTTTCTGTAAAGTTTGGTTGAAAACGGACGTCGTTTGACGTGTTTCGGACTCAAAATGGAAAATTTGATGTTTTAAGAAAATTTGAAAGAATTCTTGGATTTTAAAGCTTAATTCGTGGTATATGATGTTAGTTTGGCGATTTGATCGCACGGTTAAGTTTGTAGGATGTTGTTGAGTTAGTGCATGTGTTTGGTTAGGAGCCCCGAGGGCTCGGGAGTGTTTCGGAGGTGTCTCGGAGTGATTTCGGACTTAGGAAACAGAAAGATTGCAGAAATAGTACCCCGTGTACAGTACCCCGTGAACAGTACCGTGTACAGTACCCCGTGAACAATGCCATACAATACCCCGTGAACAGTATTGTGTACAGTTCCCCGTGAACAGTGCCGTACAGTACCGTGAACAGTATCGTGTACAATGACGCGTGAACAGTACCCGGAATTTTTCTGGACAGAACATTAAGTTCTGATTTTCCATTTTTAGCGAATTGGAGCTGGGGAAGAGGCAATTTTTGGGAGATTTTCAGAGAAAACAACGGGGTAAGTGTTATTAACTTAATTTTGGTTAGATTACCCGAATCTATTTCTAGTTTTGGCATTTAATTGGTGATTTTAGTTGGGAAAATTTTGAAAACCCTCTTAGTTTAATTTGAAGATTTGAGGGTCGAGTTGATGTCGAATTTTAGTAAAATTGGTATGACTGGACTCGTGGTTGGATGAAGTTTCATATTTCGTAATTTTTGTCGGGTTCTGAGACGTGGGCCCCACTGGTGAATTTTTAGTGCAATTTCGGATTTTTAATGAAAAATGTAGAATTTCATGTGGAATTAATTCCTATAATTTTTATTGACTGAATCGAATTGCTTATGACTAGATTTGAGAATTTCGGGCACGAATTCGCGAGGCAAAAGCTTGTTGGAATTTTGAATTGGTTGCAAAGCGAGGTAAGTGTTTGGTCTAACCTTAGCTTGAGGGATTAGGAGTTGTGTCTTATTTGCTACATGTTAATTGCGGAGTACGACGTATAGGCATTGTGACGAGTATCTATACGTTGGTGTCAAGCATGCCCGTGAGTCTTATATTATAATTGTTATGACTCCGCTGTGGTTTATTGCGCTTCATATGTTATTATCATCATTGTTCCCTTGCCGGGATGTTGTTTGATATTATTGTTCCCTTGTCGGGATGTTTGTTTGATATTATTGTTCCCTTGTCGAGATGTTTGTTTTGATAGTATTGTTCCCTTGTCGGAATGTTGTTGAAATATCATTGTTCCCTTGCTGGGAAGTTGTTATATTGATCTTGTTCCCTTGCCGGGATTCCTTGTGATTATTGTTGGCTTGTAATTGGGAGCGGGTGGTATGCCTACCACAAGATATAATGAAATGGGAGCGGGTGGTACGCCTACCACAAGATATAATGAAATGGGAATGGGTGATACGCCTACCACAGATATAATGAAATGGGAGCAGGTGGTACGCCTACCACAAGATATAATGAAATGGGAGCGGGTGGTACGCCTACTGTAAGGCCCCGGATTTTTTTTTTCAAGTAACTTAAGATTTCGTCGTGCCAAGGTAGGCTAATTATTTTATTTTGTGTGCAAATGAGGATCTAGGATAGAATGGATATCAATTGGATATGTTAATAAGTGTATAAGTCATATTAGGAGTGAATTGGGGTCTAAGGAGAGGCCTAAGTCTAAGCCAAGTTGGAAAATTTCATAATAGACGAAAGTTGTAAATGAGTGCGCACAAGACCTCACTTTGGACGCTAATATCTCCCGTTATACAAGGAGTTGTGTGACTCACAACATATCAAATTAAATCCCTTTGAGTCTAGTTTCCAACTCAACAAACCGTTCGTTATTTGGAGGTGTATACAGAAAGTTATGACCATTTTACTGGGCATATTTCACTAGCGCGCCCAGATGCGCGCCCGCGCTAAAATATGTGCGGCCAAGACAGAACACTGGGCAAACTAACGTGCCCAGATGCACGGCCGCGCTAGTATCAGGTCTCTAAATACCCCAAGACCGGGTAAGAAGAGTCCCTAAGTCATTTTTGAGCAAGGGCTTGCTCTAACAAAGGGGAATCCGTCCCATACTTCATTCCTATGATCCAAGGTAAGGTTTTTGGAGTATTTTGAGTTGATTACTACTCCTAAACACTTATATTAACATGGATTGATCTTGAAAATCCATAGATTTCCATTAAAATCCTTGAATTTATCAAGAACACCACAAGTGGGGATTCTCAAGATTCTTACAACAAGAGGTATGTCTATCATCTCTAACTACTCTATGGTGATTATCCATGTAAGATATATACATTAGAACTCATGGGGTGGTGATTGGGAGCCATAGGTTCCTAACCTAGGTTGTGTTGGTATTGTAGAGATTGTGAGATGGGTCATTGAGGTATGATTCTTGGTATAATAGTATTATGTATACATGTATGTGCAAATTAGGATTGTGGGAAGATTGATGAACACAAATAGGTAAAGATTGGGTTGGGGAATGAAGGAAATCTTGTAAAAGAGAATTAAATATCAAGATGCTCAACTAGTGTTTGATAAAATGCTCCAATGAGCTGAAACCATGAATACCTTCCTAATTTGTATTAATTTTGTTATGTCTCAAGTAGATTGGGATTGCTAGAATTTTCGAAACGTCGTAGTAACTTAAGGAAAGCTTAAACGAGGTACGTATGGCTAACTTTGACCTTTGTAAAGTCACTTTGTTTGGTGCACGAATATTTGGTATGTAATATCTACGTGAATTACTTGTGGAATTACTGTGTTTGGTATGATTTGATTGTTCGTGGTTAAATCTCCTGATATAATGGTGTCCGTAATTGGCAATAAACCAAATGTGTGGTTGTGAATGTGTTATGTGGTAAGAGTTGAGAAACAAATGATAGAAGGAAATCGTGAATGATGAACTTGGAACAATTGTGGTAATAACATACATGGCTTGTATTGGCAATTATCGCGGTGATATAAAATGCATACGAGTTGTTGAACATGATGGAAATAGTATTGATGGTTGTGGAAATCCTTTGAGAAATTGTTGTTATTGTTCTTTGAGAAATTGTTGTGGTTGTTCTTTGTGAACTATTGTTGTTGCTGTTGTGTTGTTTGTGAATTGTGATTGTACGGTGGGATCGGGTTGCGTGCCGCAACACGAAGTAATAAGGTGTGGGTTGTGGTGATAAGGGTGGCCGAGGTAATAAGGGTGGCCGAGGTAATAAGGATGGAAAGTGATCGAAATCACTATTGAAATGAAAATATGAGAAAATTGTGAAATCATTGATATGAAAATGTTGAAGGGGAAATGGAGAGTTTGTAACTTGTTTGGCTTGATTGTTTTCTTTCAGGTGTATTTGATTGGTGATTTCATTACTACTGTTACTTGTGTTTTGTGTATGGTTAAGTTTACTCAGGGCAAGTTTGTTCATACATACCAGTACAATTCAAATGTACTGACGTCCCTTCTACCGGGGGCGCTACATTCGTGTTATGATTGTAGGTGGATTCATAGCAGGTACTCCAGTCCACCGTCCGTAGCTCCCCTTCACTTTCCTCCAGGAGCATTGGTGAGCCCTTTTCCTCTCGGGGCCTTGCGTAGCTCATGTCGCTTTTCTTCCCGGAGTCTTATTATGGTATTTGTGTAAGGTATAGCCGGACCTTGTTGCCGGCAAGTATCGTATCATCCTTTTGTATCCTTAGAGGCTCCGTAGACAATAAATGTGGGTTGCGAACTTATGTAAATATGTATTTTGTATATGGGGCGATGTAAGTTGTAAACTTCATTAAGTGGCTATGTACGTTTTGTAAAAAGGGTGTTTTAATTTACAAATGACTATTTTCCTTGAGTAATGGACAATGAAAATGCGGGGTGACACGTGGAATAGGAAAGACACCCAGGTCCGCTTGGCCGGGGCTACCCGGTCGAGTGCCGGTCGCGCTCCTCGGATTTCGGGGCGTGACACCTACCAAGAGATATAATGAAATGGGAGCGGGTGGTACGCTTACCACGAGATACATGAAATGGGAACGGGTGGCGCGCCTGCCACGAGATACAGGAAATGGGATCGGGTTGCACGCCTGCAACAAGATGTGAAAAGAAAGTGAAATATGCCTTCGTTTTCCTTATTCTTGTTAGTGGTTGGATTTCAATTCCTTTATCATTCTCTTGATATTCTGTTTTTAGCTTTATATATATATGTATATATGTTCAATACTCCAAATTTCAACAATTGTTACATTTTTAACTCAATTGATTTCTCAACTAAATTTTCCTTAAACCATTTGAGGTTGTACTTTACTTAAAAATGAATTTCTACTATGTTTTGATTAATTGATTTCTCGTATTAAAGGTAAAGGATTCATTCGATATTGTACTTTAATTGAAAAGGGTACCTTCTTTATCAAATAATTTCTAAAAATAACTTCATCTTTCCTTGTTGATTTTCTAATTGGGTTGGAAGTTGTACTCTACTTTATATTAAGTGAATGAGGCGTCTCAAGGTGACATTTACTCGAAAGAATTATATTCGAAAGATGCTTATTTGAAAGATATTTTTTTAAAGGAAATATATTTGAAATATATTCATTGAAAAGCATATTATCTTAGAGATTATTACTTGAAGGATTTATAGGCAAAAGATTTATATTTGAAGGACTTGATAAATTGATTGCACTTGTATCTATTATTTGTTGAGAAACATTTATGGTGTTCTTGTGGCCTGCTATTTACACCACTGGTTGATCATCATTGCCATCATTGTTATCTGCTTCCTATTATTTTTGTACGCTATATTGCACAGGTTTATTTGGTAGTCTGGTCCTAGCCTCGTCACTACTTCGCCGAGGTTAGGCTAGGCACTTACTAGCACATGGGGTCGGTTGTGCTGATACTACACTCTGCACTGTGTGTAGATACTGATACCGGAGTGCTTGGACCGCAGTGAGGGTGCTATCTTCAGCCCACACAGGCGACATGAAGTAGTCCTGTAGATGTCCGCATGCCTTGGCGTCACCTTCTATCTTTTCCTTTATCCTGTGTCCTTTACTCATTTCAGAAACAGTGTTTATTTTATCTTTCAGATTTTGTATGTAGTATTCTTAGACCGTCTGTGAAGCTGTGACACCAAATTCTGGGTAGAGTTGTATTTAGACTTCCAAAGTTTTGTATTAAGATAAATTGTCAGATTTTGTCTTCCGCTTAATTATTTTCGCTATTTGCATGATATCTACTCATCACTGATAATGGTTTAAAACTGGAAAAAAGTTAAGTAATTAGGATAATTTGGCTTGCCTAGCTTTCACCAGTAGGCGCTATCACGGCTCTCGAGGGTCTGAAATCCGGGTCATGACAAGTTGGTATCAGATCTCTAGGTTACATAGGTCTCACAATTCACAGACAAGCTTAGTAGAGTCTGAGGGATCGGCACGGAGACGTCTGTATTTATCCCCCAGAGGCTACAGAGTTAGGAAAAAACTTCACATTTATTCTTTCCTATCGTGCGGTTTGGTTTCTCAATACTAATTGAATTTCTATTCTGATCTTTCGCAGATGGCGAGAACACGCGCTTCCTCATCCACTGACCAGCAGCCCGATCCCCTAGCAGCAGCTCCCACTAAGGGCAGAGGGCGAGGTCGTGCTAGAGGCTGAGGTAGGGGCAGAGCTCAGCCCAAAGCAGCAGTACCAGCGGCGGAGCCTCAGGTTGACTTTGATGATAAGGTTCCGGCCCCAGTAATTCTGGTGGGCCCAACTCAGGTCCCAGAGGGGTTTATTGCTACCCCAGTACTCCAGGATGCTCTAGTCCGTCTAGTGGGCCTTATGGAAAGTATCACCCGGGCAGGATTGCTTCCTGTAGCCCCAGTCATCTCTCAGGCTGGAGGAGGAACCCAGACTCTTGTTACTCGCACTCCGGAGCCGATAGCTCCCCAGTCTCGGACTCCAACAGTTCAGCCGGGTATGGTAGCTCAGACCGGCGATGGAGCAGCTATGTCTACCGATGCTTTGTGTAGATTGGACAGGTTCACCAAGCTTTTCACTACTACTTTCAGCGGTGCATCTTCTGAGGATCCCCAAGATTATCTTGACAGCTGTCATGAGGTTCTCAGGAACATAGGGATAGTTGAGACAAATGGGGCCGATTTTGCTACTTTTCGCTTGTCTGAGATCATATGAGGTACAGGAAATTATAGTATTCGTGGGCAAAATGACAAGCCAAGTATTCATGCAACAAGTGATAGAACGACCAGCAAAAGTAATTGCTTACATTTAAGGACAACTGAGAAGGCACGAAAGGAAATTTATGGTGCTAGCAAGTTAAAGGAAGGTTGCGAGTAGTATAAATAGATCGGTATAGGTCCTAAGGTAAAGTATTGTAGAGCAACAAGGTTTTAGGTTGATATGAGTAAGGATATGAAAAGGTGAGTGAGAAGGTGACGAGAATATGTATGTCCTCGGGATTAAACCCATCAAAACAAGGGAGCGGATGATTTCCATATGTAATGAAAAGCTCGGTACAACCTGAATGAACATAGAAGAGTCTGAGACTAGGTGCATTTAGAAGAGATGGAATGCTGCCCTAGCAGTAGAATAAGGGTCTAATTGTGATAGATAAGAGGATGATACTTAGGCCTTTGATTGAGTAACGATTTAACGAGAAAGGGATTTCATTAATTGCACGGGATTAGAATACCCCCATAAGATGAATCGCGTTGGGATGCAATGAAATACGGTTATTGAAGTATAGTATTATCCCTAGGTGGATCAGGAAAATCACTTCATATGTTCCCCGATAATATGTGAGCCCTAGTGACAGTGTATTACGTAAGAAGTTGCAATTTATCAATGATAGATTATAGATCAACATTAAGGTGAATAAACAATAGATGGGTACAAGTTCCAAAGTACGAGATGAGATTTGTTTGTTATTCTTAGATGAATAATAATGAGGAAGCACTAAAGGACTTAGATTTATACATATAGGATAAGCAGCGAGAGAGTAACCTGGAGTTGGGTAGCAAACCTCGGTAATAATAAACCGAAGTAAGTTTTATGGTATAGTATAACCAACCTAGATGTAGTAAATCCATAAGGATAGATATACAAGGCTATGAAACAAGAGATAGAAATAGTTTTAAGTTCGATAAATTACCAAGCGAAAGACATCAGTACACCTATAGATGCCTAGAGGGACAACTTGTCATAATTCTGTATATGTTCATAAAGTGAGGCTTAGAGATTGGCTAAAAGATGGAGGAAAAAAAGAAGACGAGTTGCTAGGCGCTCATACAAGGACACAGTCATACATACTGCATGCCATAAGGTATCAAATGTTACGATGTTGGAAGAATTCCAACCACATGTCATGGTGTGACAAAGAGGCCTAAAAGGGGGAATGCCCAAGCGTTTGGATTTATTCACAAAACAGTTGCTTAGATGGAAAGATGAGCATTAAAGTATTCGTAAGAGCCATAGTTTATGAAACTAATAAGCGCATCAGTCAACATTCGAGGACGAATGTTCCAAAGGGGGGAATGATGTTACACCCCAAGTTTTCATACGTGAGAGTACGTCGTAAGTCATTGATGTAAGCTCGGAAATGAGATTATATTTGGAAGAAAATAAAGTAAGTTAATCATGTTACCTTGGAGGTTACAAATATTTAAGATCATGAATAACGAGTACCAAGAGGGTTGGAAATCTTAGAAGCTAAACCAATTGAAGAAAATAAGTTTCGTCAAAAGTCGATAAGTTTGGAATGTTATAACATGTACTTTGGGGTGAGACTAGGGTTTTTAACATGATAAGGAGGTTATTCAATGAGTTATTTTAGTCGTATGATATTCACTTTCTACATTTTGAAGGCAAGCAAGTTGTGGAACAAGAGTTGGCAAAGGTCATCACAAGTTACATTCATAAATTTGCTGAAATTTAGGTCAAATGTATTTGAGAATTTCTCCAAATATACTTGGAATCATGGGGTGTTCTACCTACCAAATTGAATATCTATGAGTCTAGTTTCTAATGCATTAAACCATTCATCAATACGTCATCGGAGTAGAGAGATATTCCTGTTTTTGCAAGACCGCGCAAGTAGCTCCCAATGGGACCCACTTAGGCGGTGGTTGACCTACTTCAATTTATAAACGATTTGGACGCCTATTTTTGCTCATTTTTCAACTAAAATTCGTCTCCAAACTTCTCCTAACCCTCCTAAACATATACCACAAGGGTTTGAAGTGATTCCAAAGTGATTACACCATATTTCAACATCAAAACTTAGTTCTAGTGAAGAACAACACCTCTTTGAGGTTGTGTTGTCATTGAGGATTGTTGTGGGCTGTATTTGGATGAAATTCCAAGTTGTTGCTGCTGTCTAAGGTGAGTATAACAGCCTACTAATTGTGCTTAAGCTTGCTTGTATGTTGGTTAAGTTGTTAGGATGATAAACTACAAGATAATACTTGGATTAGCTTAAGTCACTTCTATGGTATTGTATTGCTATTAAGGGTTGTTGTAAACTGAATATAACTTGGATTTTGACTTGAAGTTACTGTATAAGGTATGTATATTGTGATCTTTCTTGTGCCTAAGGTTTTCTTGATGTTTATTAAGTTAAATGGATGGGCTAGACATGAACTAGTGAATAAAGTTGCTAATTGAGGATAGTTGAAGTTGTGGATTATTTTCGTTGTTATAAATATATGGTTTAAGGATGGAATCATTGATTAATGACTTCATTATCATGTTAATGATACTTTTATGTTGAAGTAAGAAGTTTATAAGGATTGATAAGGGGTATAAGAATTCTAATCGGAGCTTACCGCTCGTCGTAATGTAGTTGTGACTTGTTGTTGTTATATGGTGTCTTGATATTGATAATTATGTATTGATGGATTGCTATGGTCATTGTTGTTTGTATATGGTATTGGAGGAGGCCCTTGTTACAAGGGAGATGCTGCCAAAATTTACGTAAACGAGCTACTAGCTTAAGTTATAGACTTAGTCTTTGCTCAACACTGATTTTGAATCTCCTTATACTATGATAGATTGAGTTGACTTGTTTGAAGAGTTGCTTGGAAGTGATTAAGGACTCAACGGGTTTAAGGTATGTTAATGCACTTTCTTCTTTCTTTTGGCATGATCTAAAATGAAATGAATACGCTACTTCATAACGGATCTACTCCTAGCAACTAAGGTTGTCCATATTGTTCTTTCCTTATAAAATTATTCTAAGCAAGTGTGTATGATCCTTGAATCCTACTAAGGTTCATATTGAGGGTATGGATGTCCATAGTGCTCTTAATTCACTCCAAAATGTTTAGAAGGTGATTCCATGAGTCTAGCATGCATTATATATAGTATATATTTTACTCTACCGAGCCGCTCTATAGTTGGCCGGGTACGACACCTATTGTGCAACCACTGATCAGTTGGGTTTACCGAGCTCCACGTGGCTGGGTATGATTATACCGAACCTTATAATGGTCGGGTACGCTTTTACAGAGTCCTCTTTGAGGCCGAGTACGATATGATGATGATGATGCCCACAAAGGCAAATGTTTTAAAAAGTTTATGTATATATATGTATTATGCATTTTATATCATAGCCCCTAGAGGCACTCAGATGTTACAGGTTGTATATCCTCTATCTCTCTCTTTACATTACTGTTCTTATGTATGTTTTCCTGCCTAACATACTCGGTACTTTATTCGTACTGACG
The DNA here is from genome assembly GCF_000715075.1 of Nicotiana tabacum. Classification (NCBI taxonomy): domain Eukaryota; kingdom Viridiplantae; phylum Streptophyta; class Magnoliopsida; order Solanales; family Solanaceae; genus Nicotiana; species Nicotiana tabacum. The sequence goes on along the minus strand of NC_134089.1, from coordinate 80,212,417 downwards.
TCCCTTTTGCCTGGGGACGCTACATTTCATGCCCGCAAGTCCCGATTGATAGGTTGACAGTCCTCCTAGTAGGCTATCAGCTCAGCGAAGGTGTTGGTGCACTCCACTTGATCCGGAGTTGCCTATTTGGTCAGTATGCTTTGGATTTGTATTGATTGGTATGGCGGGACCCTGTCCCAACCTTTATGATTTGATGTACTCTTAGAGGCTTGTAGACAGATGTCAGGTGTATGGATAATTATATGGCCTTGTCGGCCTATGTTTCGAGTTTACTAATGGTCATGTCGGCCTTATAGGCTCGTATGTCACATATATTAGTTTGTATATCATGTTGGGTCTTCATATGTTGAGTATTCCCTTATGTTTTATTCTTGTTATCTCATGACGGGTTTTCTGGCTCATTTACTCATGATAACATGATAAGAAAGATATGTTACGTTGGTACTCGGTTGAGTAAGGCACCGGGTGCCCGTCGCGGCCCTTTGATTTGGGTCGTGACAGAAGTGGTATCAGAGCAGTTCTGTTCTAGGGAGTCTACAAGTATGAGACCATATTCATTGACTTGGCCCGTCATGCTCTTATCATACTTCCCACCGAGAGAGAGAGATAGGGTGAGGAGGTTTATTGAGGGATTTATTCAGCCGATTCAACTTCAGATGGCCAAGGAGACTGGGAGTGAGATTTCTTTCCAGGAGGCGGCCAATGTGGCCAGGAGAGTTGAGATGGTTCTATCGTAAAGAGGTGGTCAGGGGTCTGACAAGAGGCCTCGTCATTCAGGCCGATTCAGTGGTACCTCATCTGGAGGTAGGGATTCGTATGATAGAGGCCATCCTCCTAGACCTTTTCAGTCATCACTTCAGGTTTCTCACGGTACTTCAGGTGGTCGTGGTTACCATATGTAGTATTCTGATCAGCAGCCCTACATTGCACCACCAGCTCCTATCAGTGCACTGCCGCTTCAGAGTTTCCAGGGTCATCAGCCCCAGTAGCCGAAGGCTTGTTTTACTTGTGGCGACACAAGGCACATTGTTAGGTATTGCCCTCGAGCACCGAGTAGCTCTCAGCATCAGGGTTCTCGTGCCATGGTTCAGGCACCGAGTGTTCCATGGCCCGCCCAACCAACTAGAGGTGGGGGTAGAGGTATTAGAGGTGGAGCTCAGGCCGCTAGAGATGTAGGCCAGCCAGTAGCAGGTCATCCTAGAGATATAGTTCAGGGTGGTGGGGCCCAACCCCGATGTTATGCTCTACCAGCCAGGCCTGAGGCTGAGGCTTTCGATGCAATTATCACAGGTACTATTCTAGTTGTGGCAGAAGTGCTTCAGTTTTGTTTGATCCAGGGTCTACGTACTCCTATGTCTCATCTTATTTTGCACTGTATCTGGTCATGTCTATGAGGCTTATTTGAAAATTCTTGCATGAATATCTCTGTGCATAATTTGCCAAATTGTATTGTAATTATTGAGTTTTAGCCTACAAGGTGTGTACCCAGGTGGCGTTAAATGTGACTCGTTAATTTGGGTAAGTAATTATGAGGTCTTCATGCTACGTTGTTAGTAAAGTGAAAGTTGAAACAAGAAGTTGTTAACATGAAGTTAATTGGCAATTTTGTAATCGATTATGTACCACTATTGAAACAAGAGATGTGGTTAAGGTCATACATATGATGTGTTTCAGGTCCAAATATCTTTATGATAGTGTCACACTTGTAATGCAGAGATTGGTATTATTGATAATACATTGTGGTGATTTGTTGAGTTGTGAAAATGTTGTTAGGAGTTGTTTTGGTGTTACTCTGATAGGTGGATTGTCCCAATTACAGGGGAGACTCTGCCGAAATTTCTGAAAAATTTGGGAGTTAGAAAAATTTGGGATATTGAGATGTGCAAAGAAAGAGATAAGTTACAATATGTGTTTGAAGACGGACTCTACTTCTCATTTAAGGACGAATGACCCTAAGTGGGGGAGAATGTAATCCCCCGTATTTGATGGGTGCATAGGCACGGTTTGCTATAGCCAGTCGGGACTAATATCGTGTGTTAACGTAAAAATCGGACCTTTCTAGGAATGATTGGAGTGTAACAAATTTGGTCTTGAAGTTTACAAATATGGATAAAGAAAATAATCTCAATTGAAATGGTGTTGCCGGACTTATGTCGAATGAGGTAATGTGGGATCAATTGTAAATATTTGTGCAGAAGTAAAAGCATCAATTGGGTAACCTCAGAATAATTCTTAGTACGTTCGAGGACGAACGTTTGTTTTAGAGGTGGAGAATGTGACGACCCAAAGGGATCATCACCTATTTTCTTATCCATTCCGAGGCCTTGAAAACCTCATTTATAGTTGCCTCGATTTGCGTGCGCAGTCCGGGCGCATAGCCGGAAGCTCAAATATGAAATTCTGTGAAAATTTGCTAAGTTTTGATATTAAAATGAATAACTTTAACTTCGGTCAACATTTTGAATAAACGAACCCGGACCCGTGATTTGACGGTCCCAGGGGGTCCGTAGGAAAATATGGGACTTGGGCGTATGCCCGGAATCGAATTCCGAGGTCCCAGGCCCGAGAAATGAACTTTTGAGTAAAATTGTTTTCTGAAAATATTTAAGGAAAATGGAAATGAAATTTGATTAGAAAGTGATAGTATCGGTCCCGTATTTTGGTTCCGGCACTTGGTACATGTCTTATATATGGTTTAAGCACTTTCTGTAAAGTTTGGTTGAAAACGGACGTCGTTTGATGTGTTTCGGACTCAAAATGGAAAATTTAATGTTTTAAGAAAATTTGAAAGAATTCTTGGATTTTAAAGCTTAATTCGTGGTATATGATGTTAGTTTGGCGATTTGATCGCACGGTTAAGTTTGTAGGATGTGAGTTAGTGCATGTGTTTGGTTAGGAGCCCCGAGGGCTCGGGAGTGTTTCAGAGGTGTCTCGGAGTGATTTCGGACTTAGGAAACAGAAAAATTGCAGAAATAGTACCCCGTGAACAGTACCGTGAACAGTACCCCGTGAACAGTGCCATACAGTACCCCGTGAACAGTATTGTGTACAGCACCCCATGAATAGTGTCGTACAGTACTGTGAATAGTATCGTGCACAGTGACGCGTGAACAGTACCCAGAATTTTTCTGGACAGAACATTAAGTTCTGATTTTCTATTTTTAGCGAAATGGAGCTCGGGAAGAAGTGATTTTCGGGAGATTTTCAGAGAAAACAACGGGGTAAGTGTTATTAACTTAATTTTGGTTAGATTACCCGAATCTATTTCTAGTTTTGACATTTAATTGGTGATTTTAGTTGGGAAAATTTTGAAAACCCTCTTAGTTTAATTTGAAGATTTGAGGGTCGAGTTGATGCCGGATTTTAGTAAAATTGGTATGACTGGACTCGTGGTTGGATGAGGTTTCATATTCCGTAATTTTTGTCGGGTTCTGAGACGTGGGCCCCACGGGTGAATTTTTAGTGCAATTTCGGATTTTTAATGAAAAATGTAGAATTTCATGTGGAATTAATTCCTATAATTTTTATTGACTGAATCGAATTGCTTATGACTAGATTTGAGAATTTCGGGCACGAATTCGCGAGGCAAAAGCTTGTTGGAATTTTGAATTGGTTGCAAAGCGAGGTAAGTGTTTGGTCTAACCTTAGTTTGAGGGATTAGGAGTTGTGTCTTATTTGCTACATGTTAATTGCGGAGTACGACGTATAGGCATTGTGACGAGTATCTATACGTTGGTGTCAAGCATGCCCGTGAGTCTTATATTATAATTGTTATGACTCCGCTGTGGTTTATTGCGCTTCATATGTTATTATCATCATTGTTCCCTTGCCGGGATGTTGTTTGATATTATTGTTCCCTTGTCGGGATGTTTGTTTGATATTATTGTTCCCTTGTCGGGATGTTTGTTTTGATAGTATTGTTCCCTTGTCGGAATGTTGTTGAAATATCATTGTTCCCTTGCCGCGAAGTTGTTATATTGCTCTTGTTCCCTTGTCGGGATTCCTTGTGATTATTGTTGGCTTGTAATTGGGAGCGGGTGGTATGCCTACTGTGAGCACGTGATTTTTGTTTACGCGACAATCACTCCAAAAGAAATAAAAAATAATAGCAAATGGTCTTGATGTACAATTTTTGGATTTTTACGTAGCATTTTGTTAATTATTTGTGATTTTGCCCATTTTTATTTTTTATTAAAACAAAATACAAAAAATGTGTCGTGTGTAGTTGAACCGTAATCCGGTTATTAAAAGGAAAAATCGCAAAAAATGCATCTTTCATTTTTGTCATTAAGTGATGTTATTTTAATTAAATGTTAATTATGTGTTAATTTTTGTTTTTATAGTATTATTTGACAAATTAATTAAGAGATTTAAGAAGAAAAGGGTTTTCGGATTGGGCCAATCCAATTTAAATAGGAACAAGCCCAAACCAAAACGACCCAGTCCAACCAGGCCCTCTGTAAGACGCCCAAACAACGTCGTATAGGCATCATCTCTTTGAGCCGTTGATTGATTCAAAGGAACGGCCCAGATCTGGCCAATCCTTTACTCAAACGACGCCGTATGAGGCCGTTTCATCTCAACCGTTAAAATCCAATCCCATCCAACGGCCTTAGGTCACGCCCATGAACCCGACCCGTTCAACCCCCAAACCAACCCAACCCCTGGCGTTTGAAACGACACCTTTCCCCACCAGTTGAAAGATCCTGGCCTTTCATCTCGCCTCATCCGACGGCCAGGATCTATTCACTCATTAACTATATAAACCTAAAACCTTACCCCACGCCCCATCCAAACACCTCCCTTCATCGTCCTCACCACAGACCCAAACCCTTTAGAACCCTAGCCGCCCCCTTTCCCCTCACCATTAATCCCGGCGTCATGGACGCCGGTGACCTCCACCTTAACACCATAGGACCGCCTCACCACCCTGAACATGGATCCGTTGTCCCTTTGCCTCGAATCAACTCCTAGGTTCTCGAATCTTCCTTTGAAGATTCGAACAAAAACTCGATCTACACCAAACCACCCCAGGTTCATACCAGGCCCTCCTCTGACCTCCCTCGTGACCAAACCATGCTTGGTTTGGTCCGAATCTAACCAAGGAAACATAAATCCCAAATCTACCTTTAGGAGCCCTAGGAGTCCTCATGTCTGATCTGTGTCCGTTTGAGCCAAATGATTAGGGTCTAATGGACCTTAATCGAAGTGTTCTCAGTTGAGAACACTTCGATTAAAGTCCGTTCAACCCCAAGAAAGGTCGATTCAAATCCGAGCTAGGGTTTGCTGATTTTTCAAGATTTCGGGTATTTTTGTTTTCTTTTTTATCAGTTCATGAGTTTTTGTTGTAATTGAATGTCTGTTCATATGTCCAAATGTTTTGTTTAATTTATGTTTTGAATTTTTATCGACTGTGTTGTCCACCTTACCCGGACCTCTGTATTTGGCCAAGTTTTCTCCATTTGCTGATCATGTGTATGTGTATAAGCTGTACAATCAATTGAACTTAAATTTGACTGATTAATTAATCCCCCAGTACAACTTTTGCTTTGTCAGTACAATTTGAATCGCATGTTGATACTATTAGATTTCTGATCATGGGCTTCGATTGTATGTGTTACAATTAGTATAGTCGAGTCGATATACGTCGTCATAAGTTCAGCTTTGAAATAGTAGTTTGATTGGTTTTTCTGCTGAAGTCCTACTTAAATCAAATTAAGAATCGAGTATAGCTACTTATAGTTGTTGTATTTGAATCAGAAATTTAAGGATTTGGTTTGTTAGCTGCAGTCTGAATTGGTGGCATGTGCATTTGTGCACAACATGTGCATTAAGGCCCTTTTAGAGATTAAAAATAATTTGACAGCATGTGCTGTCAGGGCATATTCAGGCTGCCCACACCCTGATTTGGTTAAGAAATAATAAACCATATCTAAGTAAAGGCTGTCAGGGAATCTCATGGGGAGGGTTCTACTTTTAAAAGATGAGTGGAAAAACAGCAGAAAAGAGGGGGGTTCTGATTTGTCCAACAGGCTGTAAAGGGCTGATGCTAGGCTATAAAAGAGGCAGAACCTCCATTAGAACAGGGGACGAGATATAGATTCAGAGAATTGAAAAAGAGAGACAAAAGATTTTCAGAAAGATAAGAGGAGTAGAGATATATACACTGATTTTTGGAGAGACAGAGATAGAGAGGAGATACAGATAGAGAGATACACACGTACACACACAGACACATATACACACACACATATAAAGAGGTGCTGAAATTAGTCAGAAACAACTTTGAATAAGAAAGAGGGGTTTTCAGAAATCAGAGAGGGAGATTAGAAAAGAAATTTTGTTTGCCTAGAACTGAAAACACTGCTTCTTTCCTCATTCTTTTGTTTGAAGTTCAGCATCTAGTTTGCTATTGATTTTGTCAAGATTTAGGATTTTCCCTTGAGTATTTGAAAGAATAGACGTTGAGTACTGTATCATCGGATTACTGTTTTGGTCTATTCTGCCTGGGATTGCCATTTTTGCTGTGTTGCTTTGTCATTGCTGTTATTGGTTGCTACTGCTGCTGTTCGTCGCTTATAGTTGTGATCACTGCTGTCATCTGAGTCTGTTGTTGACTTGCTGCTTCCATTTTCTTCTTTGTATTTTAGCATCCAGGTACACATTTTCGAATCTCACATTGATGTAACAATAGCAATGAGTTGAAAATGAAAGACGCGAAGAAACTTTTTAGTCCTTCGGTACAACACCCATAGACTTATAAAGTGTTAGTAAATTCACGCAAATCTTTAGATTGTAACTCGATAGGAAGATACATCAGGCAGTTTTGTATCTAACTAAAACTGGTTTTGTTTATTCTTCTTAACTTACAATGGTTTACCTTGTTTAATTGTGTGTGTGATATGATTGTATAATTCGTGGAATGTATGAGTAATGGATACACCAAAAACTAGACTTCATTCTTAGTTATATTCTGCATGTATGAGATGGATTGCTATTAACCTGGATGGATGCAACATTAGTTTAAACTATTCAATTTAATTCCGTCACAAGCCGAATTCCATTAGGCAGTTCTGAATCTAATTAGTAGCAGTTTTCTAATAAATAGCCGATTTCGTTAATCAAGCCCAAATAAGCTAAGTTTAAGTTTAAATTTGAAGGCCGTTTAGTGTAAGTTTAGTATATGTTATTAGTTTTGCTTGCAATTCCCTTAGCAAATTAACAAGTGTATTCACTCGTTGAAGTAAGGCATGAGACAATTCCCACCACATAAACAACCAATCGGATAATTAAACAAGAATCCGGAATCGGCCAAGCATGCAATTTACTTAGAACGTAATTTCTTTCTCCACTTATTAGAGATGAACATAATAGAGATGTAATCATCGTAGGTTTACCTGCTTTTACAAAATGAGACGAGCCTCGCCAAATGAGAAACACAAACTGCGGGGCCCTCATAAATGTATATATATTAAAAATACTTAGAATTCGGGAAGGGCCGTTCAAGCAAATTTCATGGCCTTCCTCAAAGATAATAACGTGTTAGTCTCTTTAGGCACGTTTTTAATAATATTACTTTCCTAAAATTAGGGTGCGCATTTATGTGACTCAAATCCAAATCTCAACGGAGTCGAAATGTGTTAACAACTACGGGTGCATTGATTGTGACGTGGTTCGAGATGCATTTTCACGACGTTGCAATTCTATAAAAATAAATGATAATAAAAGCGGTTTAAACTTAACAAAAGCACGTAAGTCACAACATGTATTTAAATCAGATATTTAGCCATTATAACAATTTAAGCGACCGTGCTAGAACCACGGGATTCGAGGGTGCCTAACACCTTCCCTCGGGTCAACAAAATTCCTTACTTAGAATTTCTGGTTCGCAGACTTTCATTTGGAAAGTCGAATATTTTCCTCAATTTGGGATTCAAGATAAACCGGTGACTTGGGACACCAAAAGCCAAACCTTTCCCAAGTGGCGACTCTGAATTAAATAAATAATCTCATTTCGAATATTGTCACTTAAATTGGAAAAACTCCCCTCGCGCATTTTTACCCTTCGGGGCGGGGCGTGCAAAAAGGAGGTGTGACAGCTCTGGTGACTCTGCTGGGGAAAAAACCCAGAACCACTGGTTCAGGGTTCAAGAATTCGAGCTTAGAATAATTGTTATACTTGGCTTTATTATCTGATATTTATTACATGTTTTAACGTGCTAAATGTTGTCTTTTACCGCTTTGATATTATCTGAACTGTATATAAACTGTGCCGAAATCCTTCTCTCTTCACCTCCGGGGATGTGCTTACTGGTTGAGACTCCCTATTCTGTTAGTGCCAATACCTGAAATAAGAAAGAGGACGGACAAGTTACGAAGCCGGATGGCCTTTTTGTTCCCGGTAAGTTGCCCCCTCCTCGACTCGAGTCGTCCGCTCGGGTACACAGTCTAGAACATATACCTAGGTTATAAACCTAGTATAACGAAACCTCATGCCGAATCCCTAGTAGGAACGTTTATTTGCATCATGTTGCATTCGACCTAGGAGACTCAACACAGGGGTTGGGTCCGTCTAGGACAGGCAACCTGAAATGAAAAGACCATCCTGCTGCATCCCATTTGTTTTGCGCATCTATATGCTTCGGATTTGCATGCTGACCGGTTTCCAAAAGCTTCAAAAAAAAAAAGAATAGCTGCGTAGGGAGATAATTACTTATTTTTGGAAAAATAAAACCAATGTCCAAGTAATGTTGAAACCTCGCCGGAATTTTCTTAAAAAAAAAATGAAAATAAAGTCTGTCTTTTAGTTTTGATTTATTCCTTTTAATCACTTTCAAAATCCAATATATATATATATATATATATATATATATATAAAAGAATTATGGTTTCATTTGTAGTATCTCTTTAAAAGATTTCGAAATTTCAAAAAAAAAATGAAAAAGAAGTTTAAATGTATAAATATTTCCTTAGTCTCTTTTCAAAAAATATATATAAAATAAAATAAAGATATAGTTATTCCTCTTTTCTTTAAAAGGTTTTATTTGTTTCCCCTATTTTCTGACCGAACTACGCCGGTTTGATTCTCACCGGATGTGAGATACGTAGGCAACCCCCATCGGGTTCAACCCCACCTTTTGCTAAGATAGCCGAAACCAATATAAAAAAAAATTTAAAAAAAAATGACAAAATGTCGCCACTTGTATAAAGAGTCGGGTGAGGCCGTTTTTTGTAAAAGCATCCGAATGTTCCCAAGCGGGACGCCGGAAGGCTGACATTGCATAAACGGCCATCTTCGGTCATCATTTTTGATCGGTTGGTCCTCGCAGCCTTAAAGTCTTTATTCTCGAAGTACTAAAAGGCCGCATTTTGGAAATCGAGTTCGTCATTTTGAAAAAAAAATAATAATAAAAAAAAAATCTTGAAAAAATCTAGATAGTTTTATTTTGAGTCTAATAAAAGTCTTTTCATTGGCATAATCACCCTAATAAATGTGCAGGATGAGCACGATACAAAACGAACCCTTTTCAATAATGACCAAGATCCCTTTTGAGTTGCGATTATGGTGGAACGACTTAGGCAAGGAGGGGCAAGACAAAGTAAGGAAATATCTGAAAGATCTCCCGGATTTACTAGACATTCAGCCTCGGGGTGATATATGGGTCACTTGCTGGGATTCAGCGCACAATGTATTTTATTTCTCAGACTTTGAGCTCACCCCGACGTTGGAAGAAATAGCGGGATACAATGGAGGTGATGAAGCTCCGTTAAGGTTCAAATACTTGATTGTACCTAGAGCCGTCACGGTACACCGGTTTCTGGATTTCTTAAAAATACCCCGAACATTTCACCATCCAGATCTTGCCAAAGGTTTCTGCAGTATCCACCTCATGTATGCTAGATACGGCCACGAGAGCGGGTTCAATAAGCCAGATTTCAAACTATGTAGTAGAGGCAACCGACAAAAGTGGGACGAACACAGGCTGTTAGCTTTTATGACAGCCTCTTTGGGTCTTATAGTATTCCCAAGGAAAGACGGAAACATCGATCTAAAAGTAACTGGGGTCGTCAGTACTTTGCTCACCCAAGATAAAAGTACTCTGGCACCTATGATTATGGCTGACATTTTCCGGGCTCTCACTGCTTGCCGAGCCAGGGCCGACTTTTTCGAAGGATGTAACCTACTGTTGCAAATGTGGATGACCGATCATTTATGCCACCGCTCCCCGCTTTTGGGTTACGGTTCGCCCGAAAAAACTTGTATTGGAGAATTCTACACAAGAATCAAAAGGTTCAGTCTACCCGAGGGAGTCACAGCATGGACCTCATTTCTCCGAACTCTCACTGCCAACCAAATCCAGTGGACGCTCGGATGGTTACCCGTTGAGGAAATCTTATACATGCCGGCAACCAGGCCCCACTTTCTGTTAATGGGACTTAAAAGCATCCAACCCTATGCACCGTATCGGGTTTTGAGGCAACTTGGGAGGTATCAAATAGTACCAAAAGATGAAGATCTGAGTACTCAAGTGATTGAAATCAGCCCGGATGGTCATTTCCCCGAAGAGGAAGTTCGCCAAATCTGGAGTGAGTGCCAACATCTGACAGCAAACACTTGTGTGATGGATACATCAAAAGGGGAAGTTGCCCCAGGGTATCACGCTTGGTTCAGAGGTGACCTGTCCTGCGAGAGACCAGCTAAGAGACCTCATCTCAAAGATTTCGTTGAGTCGTCCCAAGGGCAATGGAACTGGTTAGCGAAAGAAAAGGGATATCGGGCAGAGATCGGTGATTTGAAGCTATAAATTGACAGTCTGAAATTCAATAACAACATACAAATCACTGCGGATCGAAGCGAAAAGAATAGATTGATTCAAGAGAATGAAGAACTTAAGGCCCAAATCCAGGAATCGAGATTGGCTCTTGATGAATAGCCCAGAAGTCGATCAGACAAGCAATTGATAAAAGGTTTGAAAAGAGAAGTCAGGGAATGGCGAGATGGTTTAGAAGAGTCTGAAAATGTCATGGCAGAGCTCAAAGCACAGTGGGGTACAAGAACAGATAAGCATCGTCGATACTTGAACCAACTGAAACGTGACCACGAGAAAACTGTTGCTAAAATGAAGAGAGAGATGGCTACACTTGAGTTTAAAACAGCTAAACGAGCCGAGGATTTCCAATTTGAAATCAGATACTGTTACGACCTGTTAGCCCAAATGAAGTTAGAAATGCGGCAACTGAAGAATCAGCATATACAGGATGCTCAGGTATTCAAGATGTGCAGCGATCAGATAAAACGCCTGCTCATAGAGAAGAAGCAAACCAGAGATAAGATCAGGGCCATTGCCCACGCCATCATCAGACGATGTCTGCGTTGTGAGAACATGCCCAGTGTTACCATTCTCTCAGCGGTGATGAGTTATGTCAAGCAAACCAAGCATGAGCTGGAACAACTTGAAAGGGATCTCACACCTAGGACCGCGGCGAGGCCGAATGATGTCCCGCGGGCACAAATTTTCGAAACCATAATATATTCATAGGTCGAGTCTGTATCTTAACATCTTTTGTTTGCCTTTCTCACATCAGGGTGTTTTAGTCTGTTTGAGTCTAAGTTTATTTTCAAGTTTTGTTTTTCCTTTTTTTGAAATATTGCTTGTAATAGATCATTTCAGTAATAAAATGTGTGTTTCTTTTACATTCATCTATTTTTGAACTACGTAATGATCTGATTCACGTGGCATCGTGATACGTAAGAAATCCTCATCGGATCCGGTCGCATTTTAACCACAAAAATTGAAAACAGTAACAAAAGGAGAAAGAAAGAAAGAACAACATAATAAAAAAATAATAAAAAGGGAAAAGAAAAAGGGGAATCCTAAAAGGGAAGCTGGAATGACACATGCTTTCATGTAGGAATCCACTTAACTGTATAGGTGCATCATGCCCCAACGTGAGATTGCCTATCTGTTATTTGTTTCGAATTAACCGTTCGTTTGTCGTTGAGTTCCTCCAGGTTTTTGGAAAAGGCGTTTGGTTTGGTGAAAGTCTGGCCTCGCACCCATACTTCACGAGGTCGAAAGGGAGTGTTCAATTACCTGTTATTAAGTCAGGAGGCGGTGCTCACACTTATTTCACAAGGTCAAAAGGAAGCATAGAAATGTCTGCAGAAATTCCTTTACCAACAGTTCCTGTTTCCGAGGAGAGTTCGATCTCGACCGTCCTCACGCCCGAGTCCGCAACTGCGGAGGAAAATAGAATCCTGCAGCTCCGCATGTTGGAAATGCTGGACGACTGGAATAATGGAAAAGAGCCACCAAGCATCGTCCCTGGATTCCCTGAGTTATTCTCCAGGACAAGCGGGACTTCTAATGTCCCCATAAGCTATCCTACCACCCCATTCGGGTACCCAGCCATTTCGGCCTTCTCTGCTGGATCGCCATCTGATTCTTATCCCCGAGCGTTAACAACGGATGTAAACACAAACATCTTTACTGCACCACCCTGCCCGATCATGGCACAACCTGCTACATACAAGCCGAATTTTGATTCGTCCTCGTTTACATTCCAAGCACCATCTTTCTCAATGGAACCAACTAGGTTCGCCACCAGCACTCATCCTCCACAGCCTCAGTGCGAGCTTGCACCTGGGCCGGATCAGAACCCCAGAATTGCTGAACAAAATGAGATGGCCAAAAGAATGAGAAGCCTTGAACAGAGTTTGAAGAACATGCAAGGTTTGAGCGGACAGAAAAGCGTCTCCTACACTGACCTATGCATGTTCCCTCACGTGCACCTACTAGTGGGTTTCAAGACCCCAAAGTTTGAGAAGTACGACGGGCACGGTGACCCCATTGCTCACCTCAAGAAATATTGCAACCAATTGCGGGGAGCCGGCGGAAAAGAGGAATTGCTAATGGCATATTTCGGGGAAAGTCTGGTAGGAATAGCCTCGGAATGGTACATGGACCAGGACATGTCCCGGTGGCATATATGGTATGATCTCGCTAGAGATTTTGTGAGACAATTCCAGTATAACATCGACATTGCACCAGACCGAAATTCTCTGTCAAACTTGAAGAAGAAACCTTCAGAAAGCTTCAGAGAATATGCTATTAAGTGGCGCGAACATGCGTCAAGGGTGAAGCCTCCCATGGACGAGATAGAAATGGTCACTACTTTTCTCCAGGCTCAAGAGTCCGACTATTTCCAAAACATGATGTCAGCTATGGGAAAGCCGTTCGCAGAAGCGATTAAGATTGGAGAGATGGTGGAGAATGGGCTGAAAACGGGTAGGATTTTGAGTCAAGCAGCCATAAGGGCAACCTCCCAAGCCGTACAAAGCGGGTCCGGAGGAATGGCAAGAGGGAAGAAAAAGGAAGAAACGGCCATGGCAGCATCAGAAGCGATGAAATATCGTAATCCCAGGCCCCGTTTTCCAAAAAGGACCCCACAACACTACTACCCCCACCAAAACATGGCATATGCTCCTCAACCCTACATGGTCATGAACACCCAGCCTTATGTCCATCCGCCATCACAATCCAACCGAGGCCAAGCTCCACCTCCCAGAAATCAGCCTCCATACCGCAACCACTATAACCCACAGCCTCCTCAAAATAACTTCCGCCCTCAGGAACCACCTAGAAGGCGGACTTTCATGCCTATCGGTGAGACATACTCTACTTTGTTCCCGAAGCTAGTCCAGTTGGGTTTCCTGCAGCCGGTCCCTCAGACAAGGCACAATCCGGCATTACCTTCTTACAAAGCCGGTGTTAGATGCGCCTATCATTCAGGAGCGGAAGGGCACGATACAAATGACTGCTGGGCTTTGAGAAGGGTAGTCGAGAATTTAATAGAGCAAGGAAAAATAGTGCTAAGGCACGAGGAAGTCCCAAATATGACTAACAATCCATTACCTGCTCACAATAATGGGCCGCAGATCGGAATGATTTGCGAAGACAAAGAATTTGACCCTGATTTGAAAGCTATAATCGCCATTGTCGACGCAGGGAAAAAGCCTGAAATAGCCCAGAAACCAGAAAAAGGGGAAAAGGCTAGTACTATACAGTGCGAGCCCGAAAAGAAGGTGGAGAAGAAGGCGGTGCCTGTGAAGAATGGAGTTCTTTACATCCCACGAGGTCGAGCAGAGAAGCCGCAGAGCTTCGAGGTCAAAAGGGCAAAACCTATGTACGTACCAAAGGGGGCCTATGTGGTCCGGGGGACGATTCAACCACCTCGGCTGAATGAGCCAGTGGTTATCGGACGCGTGCCACAAAAGCCGATGACAAACCCGTCCACAGTACCATGGAACTATCAGAGGACGTTGGTAACGTACAAAGGTAAAGAAGTCATGGGAGAACTTCCGGAAAATACTTTCATTGGAAGGTATTCGAACACTCAAGAGCTAAACAACGCCACACGGAGACGCTTCCCACCAAAGAAGCCTGTAAGCGTTGAAGAAGCGGAAGTTTTCTTCCAACAGATGAAAATGCCGGACTACGAAGTGGTATATCAACTGCGCAAGTGCCCCGAGCAAGTGTCCATGCTATCATTGCTGATGAGGTCGGCCGAGCATCAAAAGATCCTACTCAAGACCCTGAACGAAGCATACGTGCCAGTTGAAACCTCAGTCGAACAACTGGAACGAATGACAGAAAGGTTCTTCGCCGTTAACCAGGTCTCTTTCAGCAAGAACGATTTACCCCCAGAGGGAGCGGCACACAACAAAGCCTTGCATCTAACAGTTAAATGCGAAGACTACTACGTCAAGCGGGTAATGTTGGATGGGGGTTCAGGTGTTGACATTTGTCCGCTCTCCACGCTACAGAGAATGGAAATTGGGACCGAAAGAATCCGCCCCAATAATGTCTGCGTAAGGGCTTTTGACGGCATCAAGAGAGACACCCTTGGGGAAATAGATTTGGTGTTGACCATAGGGCCAGTGGAGTTTGAAGTAACTTTCCAAGTGCTTGACATGGATACGTCCTACAATTTCCTCCTCGGCAGACTTGGATTCATGCGGCAGGAGCTGTGCCTTCCACTCTTCACCAGATGGTGAAGTTTGAGTACGAAGACCGAGAGATTGTGGTCCATGGAGAAGACGAGCATGCTATTTATCGGGACCCATCCATACCATATCTTGAACCAAGGGAAGGGAGCGAGCACACGGTCTATCAGGCTTTTGAAATTGTGTTAGCAGAGCAGCATGAAGAGGGAAAACCTTGCCCCCAACCTTTTTTGTCTAACGCCTCGGTTATGGTAGCCAAAGAGATGATCCGGCACGGATTCAGGCCAGGGAAAGAGCTCGGACGAACATTGCAAGGAATAAAGGAACCCATCACCTTGCCTTCCGCCAAGAAACCTTTTGGGATAGGTTTTCAACCCACTCCAGAAGATGAAGAATGGGCAAAGAAAAGGAAGAATGGGGGTTGGAAACTGCCTCAGCCACTGCCGGATTTATATGAAACTTTCGTCGAACCAAAATACACTGAAGAAGAAGACGATGAGGTTTTCACGGCTGAGGAAATCGAGGAGATATATGGGGCAATGAGATAAATGCTTTATGAGGCTCACATGGTTCAACCAGGAGAAGGCACCAGCACCGCCGAGATGATATATATGGGGCCAAACGCCAAACTTCGAAACTGGGAGGCCACGCCATTCCCGACTAGGCAGAAGTCCGGGTAGACCTATCCTACCACCTTTCCTGCATCATGAGTTATCTCCAGGATATAACTTGGATGTTTTCTTCCCTTCAATTGTTGTTCTGAATTCCCGAGTTGTAAACATTGTTGTCTTCCAAAAATTCCAAGAAAAATAAAATAAAAAATCGTCATTGTTTTCTCATTTTTCCCTTTTGTTCTGATTTTGTTATTTTTTCCTTTATCTTTTCTTTCAGTTATAATAATGCGGCTTTAAATATGACATGCTTGCGGACTTCACGTCCAGATTACAACGAGCTATTTAATTATGAAATAATGAACCTAGAACCAGAATATGATGAAGAAGAGGCTTTTAGGGAAATAAACCGAGAGTTGGAACATTTTGAGAATAAACCTAAGCCAAATCTGAATGACACTGAACCGGTTAATTTAGGAACTTCTGAAGAAATCCGGGAGACCAAAATAAGCATTCATACGGACAAGAAAACGCGAGACGCGATAATTCAACTTCTTTTTGAATTTAAAGATGTGTTTGCTTGGTCATATGATGACATGCCGGGACTAGGTGTTGATCTAGTGGTTCATAAATTGCCAATTCACCCTGATTATCCCCCAGTTCAACAAAAGCAACGAAAGTTCAAAACTGAGGTCAGTGACAAGATTAAAGAGGAGATCACCAAGCAGCTGAAAACGGGAGTGATTCGGGTAGTCCAGTATACAACATGGTTGGCAAATGTGGTTCCAGTGCCGAAAAAAGATGGGAAGACTCGGGTGTGCGTGGACTATCGAGACCTGAATAGAGCGAGTCCCAAAGATAATTTCCCATTGCCCAACATCCACATCCTTGTTGATAATTGCGCCAAACATGAGATCTAGTCTTTCGTAGATTATTACGCTGGGTATCATCAGGTATTGATGGATGAAGAAGACGCCGAGAAGACTGCCTTCACCACGCCTTGGGGCACTTACTGTTATCAGGTTATGCCATTTGGTCTGAAGAATGCTGGGGCAACTTACATGAGAGCCATGACTGCCATTTTTCATGACATGATGCATCAAGAAATAGAGGTGTACGTGGACGATGTGATAATCAAATCCAGGACGCAGGATAATCACATCCAAGACTTGAGGAAGTTCTTCGAGAGACTGAGAAAGTACGACTTGAAGCTGAACCCAGCCAAATGTGCTTTCGGAGTCCCATCGGGCAAGCTTTTGGGCTTCATAGTGAGCAGGAGAGGTATCGAATTAGATCCAACAAAGATAAAATCTATCAGGGATCTACCTCCCCCAAGAACGAAGAAAGACGTGATGAGTCTGTTGGGCAGGTTGAACTATATCAGTCGATTCATTGCCCAACTAACTAGCACGTGTGAGCCCATATTTAAGCTATTGAGGAAAGATGCGGCGATCAAATGGACGGCTGAGTGTCAAGAAGATTTTGACAAAATTAAAGAATATCTCTCAAATCCCCCAGTTTTGGTCCCACCAGAGCTAGAGAGACCACTGTTCTTGTATTTGACAGTCTTGGAAAATTCTTTCGGTTGCGTCCTTGGGCAACATGACATAACCGGAAAGAAAGAACAAGCAATCTACTACTTGAGCAAGAAATTCACCGGCTACGAGGCCAAGTACACTCTGTTGGAAAGAACATGTTGCGCTCTGACATGGGTTGCTCAAAAGCTGAGACATTATCTCCAAGCTCACACTACTTTCCTCATAAGCAGGCTGGATCCTTTGAAATATATATTTCAAAAACCAATGCCTACTGGAAGACTGGCTAAGTGGAAAATCTTGCTTACTTAATTTGACATAATCTATGTCACCCGCACGGCAATGAAAGCCCAGGCGCTAGCAGATCATTTGGCCGAAAATCCAGCCGATGAGGAATACCAGCCATTGAGTACCTATTTCCCAGATGAGGAGATAAACACCGTAGAAGTGGTCTTGGAGAACGCTCATGTTTGGAAGATGTTCTTTGACGGAGCCGTAAACTCCAAAGGTGTAGGAATCGAGGCAATTTTGATTTCGCCTTCCGGTCAGCATTATCCCGCCACAGCTAGACTGCGTTTCTTTTGCACGAACAATACAGCTGAGTATGAAGCCTGCATCATGGGCATGCATATGGCGATCGATCAGGATGTCAAAGACTTACTGATTATGGGAGATTCCGACCTGATTATCCGGCAAGCCCAAGGTGAATGGGAAACTCGGGATGTCAAGCTTATTCCTTACCGACAGCATGTGGAAGACCTCGGCAAGCGTTTTAAATCAATAGAGTTCAGGTATATCCCGCGATGTCACAATGAACTAGCATATGCACTTGCTACCTTGGCGTCGATGCTACCCTACCCAGGTAACGCCCATGTCGATCCCTTGGAAATCCAAATCAGGGAGAGACACGGTTACTGTAACGTAATCGAGGCAGGATCGTGTACAAAGCCGTGGTACCATGATATCAAGAGGTTTTTGAAAACGCAAGAATACCCCGAGCATGCTATCGGAGAACAAAAGAGAACCATCAGGCGGCACGTAAGTGGTTTCTTTTTGAGCGGTGAGTTGTTGTATAAAAGGACCCCGGACCTCAATCTACTAAGATGTGTTGACGCCGAGGAGACAATAAAGATCATGCACGAAGTACATGCAGGAGTGTGCGGACCCCACATGAACGGGTATGTCTTGGCAAAGAAAATCCTTCGAGCAGGTTATTACTGGATGACCATGGAAAAGGACTGTTTTGGCTTCGTTCGGAAGTGTCATCAGTGTCAGGTGCACGGTGATTTGATTCATGCACCTCCCACGGAATTGCATCCCATGTCTGCACCTTGGCCATTTGTTGCATGGGGCATGGACGTCATTGGACCAATCGAGCCAAAGGCTTCAAATGGACATAGATTTATACTGGTTGCCATCGACTACTTCACAAAATGGGTAGAGGCTGTCACTCTCAAGTCGGTCACCAAAAAAGCTGTAGTGGATTTTGTACATTCAAATCTTATCCGTCGTTTCGGTATTCCTGCAACTATCATCACAGATAACGCAGCGAACTTGAATAGTCACTTGATGGGAGATGTATGCGAGCAATTCAAAATAACGCATATGAATTCTACTCCTTATCGGCCCAAGGCCAATGGCGCTATGGAAGAAGCAAACAAGAACATCAAGAAGATTTTGAGGAAGACGATCCAGAGTTCCCGATAGTGGCATGAACAACTACCCTTTGCATTATTGGGATATCGCACTACGGTACGCACGTCAGTAGGGGCAACCCCTTATCTTTTGGTTTATGGGACCGAGGCTGTGATACCAGCAGAGGTAGAAATTCCTTCGCTTTGAACCATTGTCGAAGCAGAAATCGAAGACAGCTAGTGGGTTAAAACTCGATTGGAGCAGCTGACTTTGATTGACGAGAAACGAATGGCTGCGGTTTGTCACGGGCAGTTGTACCAACGAAGAATGGCTCGTGCTTACAACAAGAAAGTCCGACCCAGGAATTTCGAAGTGGGTCAACTGGTACTGAGGCGCATTCTGCCACATCACCAGGAAGTAAAAGGGAAATTCGCTCCAAACTGGAAAGGCCCATACATCATCAGGAAGATATTGCCGAGAGGAGCATTGTACCTAGGTGATATTGAAGGAAATGACCCCGAAACAGCACTGAATGCGGATGCAGTCAAAAGATACTATGTCTGAGTGACACCCCAGTGATCCTGACACATTTGAAATGATGGAGGTTTTATTCCCACTTCCCCAAACACTATCAACTCTCTCTACAAGCCTTTGAGCCGGTTACAGTTCTTTGGTTACCAATCAAAAAAAAAAAAAAACATTGATCGAGTCTTGAACTACGTCTGACTTGATTCCGAAAGGATACGTAGGCAGCCTCTCTCTGAGGTTCAGTCACACCAACAATAAAATCCCATTTACCCTGAAATTGAAATCGGGGCACGTCAAGCGGCTTAGAAGTCGTAGTATCATCTACTTTTCTTTGCCAAGCACAAGCCTTTCAGATCAATTACCAAAGGTAGCGGGAAGCCAAGAAGCGTCACGAATGGAGACCGGTACACTGTAAATTGAGAGAAATAAAATGAGAGAGTCTCGTCGGTGAAAACCCTCAGGCACCGCGAGGCGACGAGAGTAGAGAAACCAAAATGAGAGAGCTTGTTTAGTAAAAACTCGCAAAGAGTGCTTCAAGCAACGACAAGAAGAGAAATGAGAGAGGTCAGCCAGCGAAAATCCGCAAAGGGCGCTGTTGGCCGAAAGAATGACTCCACCCCAAGGAGGTCTCGGCAAAGTTCCACCGGTTTGGAAACACAGATCCATTTTGGTTCGGGGGAAACGCAAGTTCATTGAAGGTCAGGCGTCCAACCCAAAAAGCATGTCATGTCTATTTAAAGTCAGCATTGTTTCCCTCAGATAAGTCTTTCTTGTCCCGAAAGGGACACTTCTCTTCTAAAATTTGCTTTCTCCGTTTCTTTATTTTATTTTTCTTTGAATCCCCTTCATTTTTAACCCCAAGTCCTAGATATACCGGAAAGGATAGGTGGCAGGATTGGCTTCACGAAGTTCTTGTTTCACGAAGGAAAATACCTCGTTTCGTTGGTACGTTTGTCCAAACCTGATGGATCATGATGTTTGACTGCATTTGAAGTGAAGTCACAAAAAAAAAGAGAAATTTCCCCAGCAAGTCCGCCTTGTACAAATCCCCATAGAGCTTCCCTTGTACAAATCCCCACAGAGCCTCCCTTTGTAAAAATTCCCCAGCGAGCTTGCCCCAACAAATCCTGGCAAGTCCGCTTTGCAACAAATCCCCAGCAGGTCCGCCTTGTACAAATCCCCACAGAAGTCCCCCTTGTACAAATCCCCACAGAGTTTCCCATTTTACAAATCCCCACAGAGTCTCCCCAATAAAATCCCCGTTGAAAAATCCCCAAGCAAAACCGGATGGAAAAACCAAAGCCTTACAAGGCAAATCATCACAGAATCTGGAAATGCAGGCCTGAGCAGTCTAAAGGGTTTTTCCATTTGAATCCAATCAATGGCAGAGTTTCTCAACAGAAATAAGGATGCAACAAAGCAACTGGAACAATCAAGGTCACCGAACCAACCGCCATTTCCGAGCTAACAATTGTTCTTTGTTTGAAAAGTTGAAACAGGTATAATCCAAGACAACCGTGCAAGAAGCAGGTGTCACCCAAAGAAGAAAGTACATGAGTACAAGAAACAGTTTGGCAATAAGGAATCCACTCAAAGGTAAGTTTCCACGAAATTCTCTTTTACCTTTTACTAAAACAAGAAAATTCAAAAAAAAAGAGGGTCAGTTAGTAAACTGAACTTTTCCATTTAGTCAGCATTAGGGCTCCAACCCTGAACTGAACTCTTTCATTTCCGCCAGCATTAGGGCTCCAACCCTGAACTGAGCATTGTCTGTTAGTCAGCATTAGGGCTCCAACCCTAAACTGAACTTTTCCGTTTAGTCAGCATTAGGGCTCCAACCCTAAACTGAACTTTTTCCATTCCGCCAGCATTAGGGATCCAACCCTGAACTGAGCATCGTTTGTTAGTCAGCATTAGGGCTCCAACCTTAAACTGAACTCTTCCCCAGTTAGTCAGCATTAGGGCTTCAACCCTAAACTAAACTTTTCCGTTTAGTCAGCATTAGGGCTCCAACCCTGAACTGAACTTTTTCATTTCCGCCAGCATTAGGGCTCCAACCCTGAACTGAGCATTTGTCTGTTAGTCAACATTGGGGTTCCAACCCTGAACTGAACTTTTCCATTTAGTCAGCATCAGGGCTCCAACCCTGAACTGAACTTTTTCCATTTAGTCATCATTAGGGCTTCAACCCTAAACTGAACTTTTCCGTTTAGTCAGCATTAGGGCTCCAACCCTGAACTAAACTTTTTCATTTCCGCCAGCATTAGGGCTCCAACCCTGAACTGAGCATTTGTCTGTTAGTCAGCATTAGGGTTCCAACCCTGAACTGAACTTTTCCATTCAGTCAGCATCAGGGCTTCAACCCTGAACTGAACTTTTTCCATTCCGCCAGCATTAGGGCTCCAACCCTGAACTGAGCATCGTCTGTTAGTCAGCATTAGGGCTCCAACCCTAAACTGAACTCTTCCCCAGTTAGTCAGCATTAGGGCTCCAACCCTGAACTGAACTTTTCCGTTTAGTCAGCATTAGGGCTCCAACCCTGAACTGAACTTTTTCATTTCCGCCAGCATTAGGGCTCCAACCCTGAACTGAGCATTGTTCTGTTAGTCAGCATTAGGGTTCCAACCCTGAACTGAACTTTTCCATTCAGTCAGCATCAGGGCTTCAACCCTGAACTGAACTTTTTCCATTCCGCCAGCATTAGGGCTCCAACCCTGAACTGAGCATCGTCTGTTAGTCAGCATTAGGGCTCCAACCCTAAACTGAACTCTTCCCCAGTTAGTCAGCATTAGGGCTCCAACCCTGAACTGAACTTTTCCGTTTAGTCAGCATTAGGGCTCCAACCCTGAACTGAACTTTTTCATTTCCGCCAGCATTAGGGCTCCAACCCTGAACTGAGCATTGTTCTGTTAGTCAGCATTAGGGCTCCAACCCTAAACTGAACTTTTCCATTTAGTCAGCATCAGGGCTCCAACCCTGAACTGAACTTTTTCCATTTAGTCAGCATTAGGGCTCCAACCCTAAACTGAACTTTTTCCATTTAGCCAACATTAGGGCTCCGAACCCTGAACTGAACTTTTTCATTTCCGCCAGCATTAGGGCTCCAACCCTGAACTGAGCATTTGTTTGTTAGTCAGCATTAGGGTTCCAACCCTGAACTGAACTTTTCCATTCAGTCAGCATCAGGGCTTCAACTCTGAACTGAACTCTTTCCATTTAGCCAGCATTAGGGCATCAACCCTAAACTGAGCATCGTCTGTTAGTCAGCATTAAGGCTCCGACCCTAAACTGAACTTTTCCATTTAGTCAGCATTAGGACTCCAACCCTAAACTGAACTTTTCCCTCTAGTCAGCATTAGGGTTCCAACCCTAAACTGAACTTTCCCCTTTAGTCAGCATTAGGGCTCCAACCCTGAACTGAACTTTTTCCATTCAGTCAGCATCAGGGCTCCAACCCTGAACTGAACTTTTTCCATTTAGTCAGCATTAGGGCTCCAACCCTGAACTGAACTTTTTCTATTTAGCCAGCATTAGGGCTCCGACCCTGAACTGAGCATTTTTTACCTTATGGCAATATTAAGGATCCAATCCCGGAGTTGCATTTTGTAGACCAGAATTTTCCAATCCCTTCACCAATTCTATTAATTTCCTGGCAACTGACTCACGAAATTTTCCTAGTAGAACTGGGGCAGAAAATTTTGTCCGTTTGTTTTTCCCCGCAGGTCTGACCTCGAGACGCATGGATCAGGGCGACCCACGAGATGAGTCTCAACCCAGAATAGAGAAAAGAAAGAAAAAGTAAAAATGGATGTTCCGGGAGACGAAGGGCGGACCGCTCAAAGATTCGATCAGGGTCCCGAATTCTACCAACCCCGTCTCACTCAATATCGCAGAAATAAACAGGCGCCTACAACTTGCAAGCATCAAGATTCGGATCGAAGTCTACAAGCAACATCAGCTAAGACCCAAGATCAAGTTGCAAAAGAATCATAGATAGGAATCTTGTAACTAGCAGTTGACAAGCATAAGTAATTAGTTCAGTTTCAATTTTCCTTTGGTTGTAATAAGGCGATCAGTAAAGCGATTGTGGCAACAGCAACAGCAGTAACAACAAGCATTGCAATCCCATGGTAGTCCCAGCTACCAAGAGTTTTCCCGAACTACATTGACCTGATTCCTGTTTAGCCCAGGATATGTAGGAAATCTTCGAAGCAAAGATTCGGTCAAATCTTTCAAAACATGCTTCACACGGGGTATTCCAATAGGCAAAAATCGCTCATATCCGCTCACTTTATCTTTGCACGAAAACTCTTCGTGTTTCCGAACAAAGAGGGGCAGCTGTGAGCACGTGATTTTTGTTTACGCGACAATCACTCCAAAAGAAATAAAAAATAATAGCAAATGGTCTTGCTGTACAATTTTTGGATTTTTACGTGGCATTTTGTTAATTATTTGTGATTTTGCCCATTTTTATTTTTTATTAAAACAAAATACAAAAAATGTGTCGTGTGTAGTTGAACCGTAATCTGGTTATTAAAAGGAAAAATCGCAAAAAATGCGTCTTTCATTTTTGTCATTAAGTGATGTTATTTTAATTAAATGTTAATTATGTGTTAATTTTTGTTTTTATAGTATTATTTGACAAATTAATTAAGAGATTTAAGAAGAAAAGGGTTTTCGGATTGGGCCAATCCAATTTAAATAGGAACAAGCCCAAACCAAAACGACCCAGTCCAACCAGGCCCTCTGCAAGACGCCCAAACAACGCCGTATAGGCATCATCTCTTTGAGCCGTTGATTGATTCAAAGGAACGGCCCAGATCTGGCCAATCCTTTACTCAAACGACGCCGTATGAGGCAGTTTCATCTCAACCGTTAAAATCCAATCCCATCCAATGGCCTTAGGTCACGCCCATGAACCCGACCCGTTCAACCCCCAAACCAACCCAACCCCTGGCGTTTGAAACGACACCTTTCCCCACCAGTTGAAAGATCCTGGACTTTCATCTCGCCTCATCCGACGGCCAGGATCTATTCACTCATTAACTATATAAACCTAAAACCTTACCCCACGCCCCATCCAAACACCCCCCTTCATCGTCCTCACCATAGACCCAAACCCTTTAGAACCCTAGCCGCCCCCTTTCCCCTCACCATTAATCCCGGCGGCATGGACGCCGGTGACCTCCACCTTAACACCATAGGACCGCCTCACCACCCTGAACATGGATCCGTTGTCCCTTTGCCTCGAATCAACTCCTAGGTTCTCGAATCTTCCTTTGAAGATTCGAACAAAAACTCGATCTACACCAAACCACCCCAGGTTCATACCAGGCCCTCCTCTGACCTCCCTAGTGACCAAACCATGCTTGGGTTGGTCCGAATCTAACCAAGGAAACATAAATCCCAAATCTACCTTTAGGAGCCCTAGGAGTCCTCATGTCTGATCTGTGTCCGTTTGAGCCAAATGATTAGGGTCTAATGGACCTTAATCGAAGTGTTATCAGTTGAGAACACTTCGATTAAAGTCTGTTCAACCCCAAGAAAGGTCGATTCAAATCCGAGCTAGGGTTTGCTGATTTTTCAAGATTTCGGGTATTTTTGTTTTCTTTTTTATCAGTTCATGAGTTTTTGTTGAAATTGAATGTCTGTTCATATGTCCAAATGTTTTGTTTAATTTATGTTTTGAATTTTTATCGACTGTGTTGTCCACCTTACCCGGACCTCTGTATTTGGCCAAGTTTTCTCCATTTGCTGATCATGTGTATGTGTATAAGCTGTACAATCAATTGAACTTAAATTTGACTGACTAATTAATCCCCCAGTACAACTTTTGCTTAGTCAGTACAATTTGAATCGCATGTTGATACTGTTAGATTTCTGATCATGGGCTTCGATTGTATGTGTTACAATTAGTATAGTCGAGTCGATATACGTCGTCATAAGTTCAGCTTTGAATGATAATAGTTTGATTGGTTTTTCTGCTGAAGTCCTACTTAAATCAAATTAAGAATCGAGTATAGCTACTTATAGTTGTTGTATTTGAATCAGAAATTTAAGGATTTGGTTTGTTAGCTGCAGTCTGAATTGGTGGCATGTGCATTTGTGCACAACATGTGCATTAAGGCCCTTTTAGAGATTAAAAATAATTTGACAGCATGTGCTGTCAGGGCATATTCAAGCTGCCCACACCCTGATTTGGTTAAGAAATAATAAACCATATCTAAGTAAAGGCTGTTAGGGAATCTCATGGGGAGGGTTCTACTTTTAAAAGATGAGTGGAAAAACAGCAGAAAAGAGGGGGGTTCTGATTTGTCCAACAGGCTGTAAAGGGCTGATGCTAGGCTATAAAAGAGGCAGAACCTCCATTAGAACAGGGGACGAGATATAGATTCAGAGAATTGAAAAAGAGAGACAAAAGATTTTCAGAAAGATAAGAGGAGTAGAGATATATACACTGATTTTTGGAGAGACATAGATAGAGAGGAGATACAGATAGAGAGATACACACGTACACACACAGACACAGATACACACACACATATAAAGAGGTGCTGAAATTAGTCAGAAACAACTTTGAATAAGAAAGAGGGGTTTTCAGAAATCAGAGAGGGAGATTAGAAAAGAAATTTTGTTTGCCTGGAACTGAAAACACTGCTTCTTTCCTCATTCTTTTGTTTGAAGTTCAGCATCTAGTTTGCTATTGATTTTGTCAAGATTTAGGATTTTCCCTTGAGTATTTGAAAGAATCGACGTTGAGTACTGTATCATCGGATTACTATTTTGGTCTATTCTGCCTGGGATTGCCATTTTTGCTGTGTTGCTTTGTCGTTGCTGTTATTGGTTGCTACTGCTGCTGTTCGTCGCTTATAGTTGTGATCACTGCTGTCATCTGAGTCTGTTGTTGACTTGCTGCTTCCATTTTCTTCTTTGTATTTTAGCATCCAGGTACACATTTTCGAATCTCACATTGATGTAACAATAGCAATGAGTTGAAAATGAAAGACGCGAAGAAATTTTTTAGTCCTTCGGTACAGCACCCATAGTCTTATAAAGTGTTAGTAAATTCGCGCAAATCTTTAGATTGTAACTCGATAGGAAGATACATCAGGCAGTTTTGTATCTAACTAAAACTGGTTTTGTTTATTCATCTTAACTTACAATGGTTTACCTTGTTTAATTGTGTGTGTGATATGATTGTATAATTCGTGGAATGTATGAGTAATGGATACACCAAAAACTAGACTTCATTCTTAGTTATATTCTGCATGTATGAGATGGATTGCTATTAACCTGGACGGATGCAACATTAGTTTAAACTATTCAATTTAATTCCGTCACAAGCCGAATTCCATTAGGCAGTTTTGAATCTAATTAGTAGCAGTTTTCTAATAAATAGCCGTTTTCGTTAATCAAGCCCAAATAAGCTAAGTTTAAGTTTAAATTTGAAGGCCGTTTAGTGTAAGTTTAGTATATGTTATTAGTTTTGCTTGCAATCTCCCTTAGCAAATTAACAAGCGTATTCACTCGTTGAAGTAAGGCATGAGACAATTCCCACCACATAAATAACCAATCGGATAATTAAACAAGAATCCGGAATCGGTCAAACATGCAATTTACTTAGAACGTAATTTCTTTCTCCACTTATTAGAGATGAACATAATAGAGATGTAATCATCGTAGGTTTACCTGCTTTCACAAAATGAGACGAGCCTCGCCAAATGAGAAACACAAACTGCGGGGCCCTCATAAATGTATATATATTAAAAATACTTAGAATTCGGGAAGGGCCGTTCAAGCAAATTTCATGGCCTTCCTCAAAGATAATAACGTGTTAGTCTCTTTAGGCACGTTTTTAATAATATTACTTTCCTAAAATTAGGGTGCGCATTTATGTGACTCAAATCCAAATCTCAACGGAGTCGAAATGTGTTAACAACTACGGGTGCATTGATTGTGACGTGGTTCGAGATGCATTTTCACGACGTTGCAATTCTATAAAAATAAATGATAATAAAAGCGGTTTAAACTTAACAAAAGCACGTAAGTCACAACATGTATTTAAATCAGATATTTAGCCATTATAACAATTTAAGCGACCGTGCTAGAACCACGGGATTCGAGGGTGCCTAACACCTTCCCTCGGGTCAACAAAATTCCTTACTTAGAATTTCTGGTTCGTAGACTTTCATTTGGAAAGTCGAATATTTTCCTCGATTTGGGATTCAAGATAAACCGGTGACTTGGGACACCAAAAGCCAAACCTTTCCCAAGTGGCGACTCTGAATTAAATAAATAATCCCATTTCGAATATTGTCACTTAAATTGGAAAAACTCCCCTCGCGCATTTTTACCCTTCGGGGCGGGGCGTGCAAAAAGGAGGTGTGACACCTACCACAAGATATAATGAAATGGGAGCGGGTGGTACGCCTACCACAAGATATAATGAAATGGGAACGGGTGGTACGCCTACCACAAGATATAATGAAATGGGAGCGGGTGGTACGCCTACCACAAGATATAATGAAATGGGAGCGGGTGGTACGCCTACCACGAGATACATGAAATGGGAGCGGGTGGCGCGCCTACCACGAGATACAGGAAATGGGATCGGGTTGCACGCCTGCAACAAGATGTGAAAAGAAAGTGAAATATGCCTTTGTTTTCCTTATTCTTGTTAGTGGTTGGATTTTGATTCCTTTATAATTCTCTTGATATTCTGTTTTTAGCTTTTATATATATATTTTTATTTTTTATATATATATGTTCAATACTCCAAATTTCAACAATTGTTACATTTTTAACTCAATTGATTTCTCAACTAAATTTTCCTTAAACCATTTGAGGTTGTACTTTACTTAAAAAGTAATTTCTACTGTATTTTGATTTATTGATTTCTCATATTAAAAGTAAAGGATTCATTCGATATTGTACTTTAATTGAAAAGGGTACCTTCTTTATCAAATGATTTCTAAAAATAAGTTCATCTTTCCTTATTGATTTTCTAATTGGGTTGGAAGTTGTACTCTACTTTATATTAAGTGAATGAGGCGTCTCAAGGTGACATTTACTCGAAAGAATTATATTCGAAAGATGCTTATTTGAAAGATATTTTTTTAATAGAAATATATTTAAAATATATTCATTGAAAAGCATATTATCTTAGAGATTATTACTTGAAAGATTTATAGGCGAAAGATTTATATTTGAAGGACTTGATAAATTGATTGCACTTGTATCTATTATTTGTTGAGAAACATTTATGGTGTTCTTGTGGCCTGCTATTTACACCACTGGTTGATCATCGTTGCCATCATTGTTATCTGCTTCCTATTATTTTTGTACGCTATATTGCACAGGTTTATTTGGTAGTCTGGTCCTAGCCTCGTCACTACTTCGCCGAGGTTAGGCTAGACACTTACCAGCACATGGGGTCGGTTGTGCTGATACTACACTCTGCACTCTTTTGTGCAGATACTAATACCGGAGTGCTTGGACCGCAGTGAGGGTGCTATCTTCAGCCCACACAGGCGACACGAGGTAGTCCTGCAGACGTCCGCAGGCCTTGGCATCACCTCCTATCTTTTCCTTTATCCTATTTCCTTTACTCATTTCAGAAACAGTGTTTATTTTATCTGTCAGACTTTGTATGTAGTATTCTTAGACCGTCTGTGAAGCTGTGATACCAAATTCTGGGTAGAGTTGTATTTAGACTTCCAAAGTTTTGTATTAAAATAAATTGTCAGATTTTGTCTTCCGCTTAATTATTTTCGCTATTTGCATGATATCTACTCATCACTGATAATGGTTTAAAACTGGAAAAAAGTTAAGTAATTAGGATAATTTGGCTTGCCTAGCTTTCACCGGTAGGCGTCATCACGGCTCTCGAGGGTCTGAAATTCGGGTCGTGACAATTTGATGCCTGTTTGTATGCTTGCTTCCGCTGCGCATGGTCTAACAAAAGCAACATCCATATTTATAGCAGTACGCTTTTTGTAAAATTACCCCTCTATAACATCCATGTAGAATCTCTAATATAAATAATAAGTTTAAAGATTTTGGCCTCAACCTACTGCTACTTGGACCGAGATAGAAGATTCGACTGTTAATCTCTTAGATTGCTTTTAAAGGAAAGCTATTAGGTATTCTTTTCCTGAAATTTTGGACACAAATTTTCGCTAATTCAAACGTTATATCGTTGAAAAGAGACCGAAATCTATGAAATAAGCTACAATTACGAAGTTTTTTCATTAATCTTGAAATTGAATAATCTTCTAGTAGCTTTATAATGTATGCTTTAGACTTTATATCTTTATGCATTTAGTTACGACTTTATTAATAATGTGTTAGCTTTCTTTAATATTTACTTAGTAAAATTTACATATATTTCGAGTATTTAAATTTGAACAATTTTTTTTATATTTTATACATAACATTAAAAATTTAATTTTTGAATAATTTTTGTTCATAACAGCCGCTATTACAGGTGTATAATAACCATTCGCTATAAAAGCCAAAAAATATTGAAACAAATGATACTGTTATAGAGAAGTTTAACTATATATTTGTGTATTACTCTATTATTCAGAGCATTTTGTATAACAAAGAGCTCGTTTGGTTACAAGGATGAGGAATTCCGGAACAAAATATATAATTTTTCTATTTCGCAATTGTTAAATCTTGGGATTAGCAATTCGAAAAATGTTTAAACCATATCGTAGTATTATTTTTGCACATTTTATGTGGGATAATAACCTCAGAATTACTAAGCTCAAGATTAGAAAAACAAAATAGTACTAACACATTTGCTCTTCTCCAAATATTTTTTAAAAAAATCAAGTTACAATTGGAAGTAAAAGTATAACCATTAAATAATTTCTGTCAGTCATTTAGCGGAAAATGGTCATATATGCCAGTGAACTATACGAATTAGGACAGATATGACCATCGTTAATAGTTTGGCACATATATACCAAATCCGTCCAATATTTGCTCATTCATGCCCTTAGTTTAACGAAATCACTATTTTGTCTTTCTTATTTAATTAATAACCGGACCAATCAAAATGTGTTGACACCGCGCGTTAGGACTCGACCTACCCTTAGTTCAAAGATATTTTTTGATATATTATTTTATTTGATTGAGAAATTGTGTGATAATCATACTTATTTATTTGATTTCTTCAATCTTGAATGCTATCCACGAGTTCCTATACAAAGAGCAAATATATTATTTTCATCATTAAAATCAGATCTAACACTTTTGAGGCTTATTAGTTTA
Organism: Nicotiana tabacum; assembly: GCF_000715075.1. NCBI lineage: Eukaryota > Viridiplantae > Streptophyta > Magnoliopsida > Solanales > Solanaceae > Nicotiana > Nicotiana tabacum. The sequence goes on along the minus strand of NC_134089.1, from coordinate 80,181,821 downwards.
TATATCACGTTTTCATTATTTATTTCTGTCATATTCTCTTGTATGTTGGGCTTAACCAGTTTTAGAGACTATGTGCCATCCTGATATCCTAAGGTGGGAAATTGGGATCGTGATAGTAAGTTACTTCTATTTAATTAGCAGAAAATGTTCGTATTTATACAAACTTCTCATGCTCCACCTTGGCTTGATTTATCAATTTATTTTCTTATATAAATTCCAAAATCTTCTTTTACCTTTTGTTATTTAGCTATATTATGCAAAATATTCATAATTTGGAGATGAGTAGAATTTATTGAGTTCAAATTGTTTGGCATTAGTTCTCTCTATTTCTTTTTATTGTTGTGCGTATCTTTCACGTTATTAAGAGCGCAAGTGTAAATTATTATGTTATCTTGGACGATGGAAAATATTTTATGCTAGAGATGAACTTATTAGAAACACTTAGTGAATCATCTACATTATATTAAAAGTAGGAAGTCCTTAACTAATAAGTTGAATTACCAAAATATCCTTCTTGAAGTCTTAATTACCCTATTTATAGAAAATAAAAATATAACAGTAATATTTTTAAAACAAAAAAAAAACTAATTTATTTGAAGTGTCCTTTCTAAAAAATTGTGACTTTTTAATAAGTAACTAAATATCTTTTGTAAGCCTATTCACGTTGCTTACTTGCCAAAATCTTAAGAGGAAAACTGTGGTGATTATAAAATATGTATGAAAATGAGAGCAGAGAAAATAAAAAAATAAAAAAGATATTATCTTTGGTTTGATCCTTGCGAAGAGTTTCGTCGTTTAAATATACCATGGACCAACAAAATATCATGTAAGTTATGTTTTTAGTTTCTTTTGTCAATTTTAAAAAAGAATAAGCATCATATCTTTTACCACCTTTTGTTGAATTTTACAAGTTTGTGGTTGCTTTTGATTATTTGATTTTTTACTATTTCAACATAAAAATATGCTTCTGAAAGAAATGTGGTATATACAACTTCCAAGAATCACACATAGATAGAATTTTACTTTTATTCACGGATACTATATAATACACAATAGTTTCCAGATGGAATACTAGAATAGATCATTTGAAAGGTAACTAATATAAAAAATAAAAGAAATAATAGAATTAATAAGTTAAATTGCATTGACAATATAATTTGTTTTCCAGATAGTAAGTTAAATTCCTATAAGTATTGGGGATTCATCATTGAAAATTAGAAACCAGAACTATAATCTGAAAAATAAATAAATGAACATAAAAAGTATCGTAGTATTATTTTTGCACATTTTATGTGGGATAATAACCTCGGAATTACTAAGCTCAAGATTAGAAAAACAAAATAGTACTAACACATTTGCTCTTCTCCAAATATTTTTTAAGAAAATCAAGTTACAATTGGAAGTAAAAGTATAACCATTAAATAATTTATGTCAATCATTTAGCGGAAAATGGTCATATATGCCAGTGAACTATGCGAATTAGGACAGATATGTCCATCGTTAATAGTTTGGCACATATATGTCCAATCCGTCCAATATTTGCTCATTCATACCCTTAGTTTAACGGAATCACTATTTTATCTTTCTTATTTAATTAATAACCGGACCAATCAAAATTATTTCTGATCTCTAAGTGGACCTCTCAGTAGGATTCGAACCCATATGAAGTTCTGACCATCTATCAGAGAAAAAAGAACGAACGGATCTTGTAGGATTCCCAAGAAATTCTTCGATTTCTTCCGGAAACAGATGATTAATCATCTGCTTCTCACATTCCGTGAATAGCCGGGACATTGAGGAATATCCAGAAAGGCATTTCGGGAATCGGCCTGATTCTATCTCTTTTCGTTCCGTTTGAAGAAAGGAAGGATCCCAAAGAATCGATCTTTCTTTTCGTTGTTGAATCTCTCTTTGATTAATCAATGTGTGATATTCCGAATCCTCATTACTAATGGAATCCAAATGATCTCTAGATTGATTAGAAGATCCTTTCAGTTGGCTAGAATTTGTTACTTGAACGAAGATCTTGTGGAATCATATTGAATAATTGACGATACATTCTGTACCTTGCCAAAAAAACCGATCCTTGTTTACCAACCACACATTGTCTAACCAAATCCAATTCTCTCTCGATACGTTCCTCAAAAAATCCGATTTGAGCGGATTCTTCCCCCAACTAACGAAGAGATCTTGGCGGAATTGCTACATATGAAAATCATACTCTTTTTTTTTTAGTTTAACTCCTCAAATATTAATAATGTCACAGAAGAAGTAACAGTTTGATATAAAATGAGACAGAGATTATTAATTTTTCTTTTCTGTTTTGCTGCTTGTTTGACAACTAATATTGACAATTCATGACAGCAAAAATGTTGTAATTAATTATTGATGGCCGAGACAACAATGAGACTTATGGCGCCTATTGGATCTAATATCAAAGATGATGGAGCATAAAAAATAAATATAAAAATGGAAAAGAAGCACCACTATTTTAACAATTTATTAATTATTTCATAACAAATTTGTAATGCAGAAAATAATCCGATAAACTAATAATCAATCATATAATGATCACTTATCTAAACAAAAAAAAACGGATCCATCAAGTTAAGTTATAGTGAACATGGAGTTATTTGTATTTGTATTGGTGAAAAATACAAATAGATTGTGAGAAAAATAAAAATAGATGGTAAAATGATTGAAGAAAGCAAAAACGAATTCGAATATTATATTATTAAAACCATCAATAAATATCAATTACTACTTTTAGTATGATTACTTCCCGAAATAATGTATAAAAAAAATCAATTATTAAATTATTCAAATAAATAAGTATGATTATCACACAATTTCTCAATCAAATAAAAATAATATATCAAAAAATATCTTTGAACTAAGGGTAGGTCGAGTCTTAACGCGCGGTGTCAGCACATTTTGGTTGGGTCCGATTATTAATTATTTAAGAAAGACAAAATAGTGATTCCATTAAACTAAGGGCATGAATGAGCAAGTATTGGACGGATAAGATATCATTCTTGTCTAATTAAATAAATATCTACCAAATAAAAGCATATCCATTAAATAATCTTATCATTATTTAATACTCGTATTATAATCCAAACAAAACCAATTGATCCTTGAAAATAGAAGTAGGGAGTTTTACACGCATATCGAAGATGAGATCACCAAAAGTAATAAAAAGCCAGATATCTCATTTTGGGTTTGTCTTTCAAGTTTCAACATGAGACGTGAAGGAGTAATGAAGTAAAGAGAGATTTATAAGAAGAAAGGGATTAGCAGCAATTGCAGTGAGCATTGATTCTTCCATCTTTTGAGATCTTCATTATCAATTTAGCTCATTGGTATAATTCTCTTCATATCTTATTTATTTAAGAAATCGTCTCTTTGGTAGCTGGAACTGTTAGGCCAATTAAGTGTTGAAGAATTAGAAGGAAGAAAAAGAGAGAGAGAAAATTAGTTGGGTGTTTTACCTTTTTGTTTGATCATTTGCATTTCCAGATGAGAAAAATTAAATTAAGAGAAACAAATTATTATGTTAAGCCTGAGATTTGGGGGAAAATATTTTCCTTCTTTACTTTACTTTGTTTTCCTAATTGCCCAATCAGTGGTTGTAATATTACTTCTTTTTTCCTCGTTAAGATATTTAACATGAAAGTAAGCTCTGATTGTGTGTGTATATGTTGACGAAAGCCTTATTCTCCTGCTTTATGTGGATCTACTTCTTAAATGGAAACTGGTTGACGATGCTGGGCTTTGATTTATATCCTTGAACTTGGATTCCTGGAGCTACTTGTTTGTAGTGATCTATAAATACAAACATACACTAGCTTGATTGACACGTATTGTGTTCTTTCAAACATGTAGCAAAGTTTTACTTTGCTTACTGCTAAAGCTAGAGGAGATGCTCTTTCAATCTAATTCTCTAAATGAAATCCATGCTATTTGCTCCTAAGCTGAACGAAAGCTTGTAATATGATTCCTTGGAGATTCATCCAGAATTTGTACCTGTCCACCAACATGTTTTGATCACTGCCAACATGATGTTAGTGAAGTACAGAAGCTAGAACTTCAAAACAATGTCCAATTCCAATCCGTTGAAGTTTCTTCTTACAGACCCCAAGTCAGGCCTATACTTCTATGTTTTCCATAAAACAGCATTACCAAAGAAAAGCATAGCTTCCTATTACAAAATTAGGAAATGGTTTTTTACTCCATTTGAAGATGGTGGGATATTATGTATTCTTCTTTCCCTTGTTATTGATTTTTTATTGTGGGTCCTTTTCCCTAAAATGATGGCGTAAATCTATTATGAAATGCATGTACATGTAGCCTCGACCAGATAGATTAGACTTTGATTTGTTGCGAACCTAATGTTCTGATGAATTTTTGGATTCCCTCATGCTCTATGCATTTAATCCTCTTTCCTCTGAACAATGAAGATAAAAGAAAAAAATTGCACATAGAAGAAGATGGCAGTTCTTCCTTGAATTTTGTATCTATCTGTTTTGAGTGCTTTTGCAAATTTATGTTGAGCATTCATTCTGTCTATCTGTTTTGAATGCTTTTGCAAAGTTGAGGTGAGCATACCCTCTGTTGGTGATAAACATGCTCCTTACCTTCTCTTCCTCCCCCTTTCGTTCGCTCTTAGCATCTTTAAATTAAATGTCCACAATCCATTTGTTCCATATCCTGATATCCTCTTTGATCACCTGCTGCAAAGGCAAACTAGCTTTTCCAATTTTTGTGTGAATCTTTTATTCCATGATTGGGTGTGTTCTGTTCATTTGGTAGACATGAATGTGCAGAATGATTGGCAATGGCTATGTTTTTTTTTTATCTCCTCTTAGTATTGGGCTGGAAAACTGACTTATGTTGATCGTTCTATTAGCATAGAAAATTGCAGATTTCCTGGTGATACTTTGCCTCGTGCTAATGGGATTTCTTACAGGGTAGGTTGCTGTTGTAGTGTTTGATTCTTTTTCCAACGGACTGTTTTCTTGTTTACATTTTTTTGGGATGGGTTACAATATGTTGCTTCTAATCTATCTAGCATAATATGGAAACAATTATTTCCTTTCTTTCTTTTCACATATGTGCAATTATTTCATTGTTTAGCAGGGATCTTGTGTGCTTTGCATGGCAAATTCCAAGGGGGCATCTAGCATGAGAAATATGGTGTACAATGGAAAGAGCTCTTTACTGCCTCCTAAAAGTCCGTTTCCTAGCATTTCCCCCTCGTATGTTGATTATGTCCCTAGTTCTGCTGTCACCCAAAAAGGCATTTCAAAATCTAGAGATGGTTCACACCATCAGCGCACTTCTTCTGAAAGCTGTCTTATAGAGGAGCAACCATCTTGGTTGGATGATCTTCTTAACGAGCCGGAAACTCCAGTACGCAGAGGTGGCCATCGACGTTCATCTAGTGACTCCTTTACATATCATGCTGCTGCTAACATTGCACACTTAGATTACATAGCTCAAGATGATAACAAATTCAGAAATTTAACTCCTGTCCCTTCCTGGGGATCCCAAGACTTTGATTATTACAAAGATGCTCGGCATGCCACATTTCATGTCGATCAAAACTTCTCAAATCGGCAAAAGAATAGGGCAAGGGATGCTTCTCCAAATGCAATACAACATCACCGTGGCCGGCCCCCTTTTAGGGAAAATGTCAAGACTCACAGCTTGGGAGCATCATGTCCTCCACAAGAAGGAGAGAGGCCCAAATCTGCAGGAAGCGACAAGCAGGATTTAGTTGAATCTGTCCCTCCTAATCCAGTGGGATCAGGTGAAAAAAAGGATTCTTCTCACAGCAAGAGTTCTGCATCAGAAAGTGACACGAAACGTGCAAAGCAGTAAGTGTAACTCTCTCAGCAACCCCAAAGGAAATAGCTGTGAAGTGAATAAATATATTTTCTGTATGTTGACATTTGCAAGAAGACAGTTCCTGTAGCAGTAAATATTTAAGATAATTCTTTGTTTCTGTTTATACTTTGTAGTATAGTTATTGGTTTCTGTTTTCATGGTTTGTCTATCATTCTTATTTCTTTTTGTTGCATGCCCATACTATCAGTTTACTGGATGTTTTGGTTAGTTGGAGGCTTATAACCAGGATAGCTGAAAACCAAATGGAATTTTAACTTTCATTAATAAGTAATTTAGCATGTTTTTTTTTCTTCTGAATCTCTGCAGCCACAATAAGTATTACACTATGATTCTGTGTTATTTACCTTCTAGAACTTTAATGATATTGTACATTGAACAGGATACCGGCCTACAGCAAAAGTGTAGGGTATTCTATGCTCTTTGAATTTTTCAAGGGATGCATATGGTGTTCAAATCCTATCGATCCATAGATGTTGACAAAAATAGGTGATTTAACTTCTAACAACAAATTGATTTTTATGCTACAAGAAGGATATATATGTCAGGAACATTTCTTCTTCCTTCCATCTTAACTTGCTTGACCTTGTCTTTTTGACTCCTCCTGAATTTCATGGACCCCTTTTCCTAAACATAAACTTTCCCACCTTCAACAGTTCATTACAATGCATGGATGGTAACTTTTATTTTATTCTATAGAAAAAGTAATTGTATTAGATCTGCAGCTCTAAGGAAAAGGAAGTGCTGGAATATGTACAATTTAGCAAAAAGAAAAGAGCGAACAGTTAAACTTGCTCTGTTGGATCGAATTTGCTTTTGCCTTCAAAGCATTTGGTATTCCTTTCCTTCCGTACGGTCCCCCAAATATTAGCTGGAATGGTAATCCGCCAAAATGACTTCTTTTTCTTCCTTTTGCCCCTGTTCCAGCACTGAAGTAATTGTATGAGAGTTCTGGGCATCACCCATTTAAGGCCTTTGATGTTCAGATAGATTTGTCATAGTTGAGCAGTTACATTACGATTTAAAAAGAGGTGATTTACACTTTCAGCTTCCTTTCCACATAAATGAAACCTGCTACACAAAATGGTGCCCCCTTTTTGGAGATTGTCTTCTGTCAAATATGCCTTCTTTGTCACCAACCAAGAGAAGCAAGCCACTTTGAAGGGGCTTTTGTTTTCCGATTCTGTGCAATGCAAAGACGGTAATTAATATCACTTTTCCCATTAGTGATTTATACTTGACAAATTCCTCCACTATTGATGCATTTCAATTCTTTTTAGCACCTCTCTTGCTAACTTCAACGTATCAACTTACCCAAAACATTTTCTCAAATTTCGCACGAATCAAATGCTCATCTGTCATCTAATTTGATAGAGGTGGAACATTTTGATTTTTAGATTCGGAGGAATATGTTCTTTTTCTTGAATAGGTAAGTGAACATTATTTCAAAAGTAGAGCAGCCTGGCACTAGGATAGTACAAAGGCAGTACACTGGTTAGGAATCCTTCATTTACAAAAAAAAACAAAAAGGAAGGAACCTTGCTGTAAAAAAACCTATTCCTGTAAAGATTCTATGAAATCTAGCTTATGCTATTTTCATTCTTTACATCCTGTAGATTGCACTAAAATGTCAACAACCATAAACATTTGTATTTCAGCTGCTGTACGGTATCTATCTTCTCTTCGAAATTTCTGGCATTCCTCTCTTTCTATATAACCCAACAGACACTAACAGACACCGTGTTCTATATCTTCCTCAGTTGTTTTCTGATTCCCCTGGAAGCCCAGTGGTTGAGTAACTGTTTAATATATATGGCATGAGGAATTGCATCCTGAATAAGTACTTAAAGAAAAGTGACCAAATCTGGTTAACAACTGGGCAATGCAAAAAGAGGTGGTTGCAGCTTTCCACCTTGCCGTTACACATAAAGCACCTGTTGCATATCGTCATTCCCCTTCTCTGTAGGTTGCAATGAGTGAGGCATGTGTCATGAGTGACCAGCCACATAAAACAACAGATTTTGTAAGGTGCTTTAGATTTCTGTAACTGTTTACATGGCCAACTGTAGAGCTGTCTCCCTCATTGTTCGTTGCCTTGTGGCAAAAATTAACAGAGAGAGACCATACTTCTGCGTTGTCCACAACAAAATCCTCAACTTCTGCGTTTGAGAGATACATTCTCTAAGTCGTTCAGAGAGAGCCATTCTGGGTATTTCCCAGTCAGAGCAATTTCTCCTAAAACTTATACACCAGGAGCTTCCATTCGAGCACTGTGGGGCATAGCTTCCTGCATTGTTGGTGAAACCATAAAGATCATGATACGTGATCTTTAATGGTGTGGGTCCTATCCAAGCATCGTGCCAAAACCATATATTCCTTCCGTTATTAATCTTGACCTTTTTATGCGATTCAAAGCAGCCCATAAGATGCATATATGTTTCCATAAGCCTAAGCCATGAGAAATGTGTACGGGACCTGAATACATAGGCTTTAATCACCATCTTTTCTAGTAATCACTCTTGTCCACTAGCTCCTTGCTTCTCTGCCATATAAGCTACTATTGTGCACTTTCAAGTGCCCAGCCCCCTATTTCTTTTATCCATCAACACCCTGTCCCACTTTACCAGGTGAAAAGTTCTCTTTTCTTCGCTTCCCTTCCACAAAAAGTTCCTCCTGATCTTATCCAACTTTGTCCTCACATTCACTGGCAGAGGAAATAGACATAAGATAGGCTGGAAGAGAATCAAGGACATTCTTGATAAGAATCACCCTACCTCCCAGGACCCCAAGGGTGTGGCCCAGTGGTCAATGAAGTGGGTTAGGAATCATGAGGTCTTTGGTTCAAATCCCCGCGGAGGCAAAAACAGTTTTCATCCCATTTGTCCAAGTTTTGGTGGACAGAGTTATCTGTTGCTGGTGGGAGGTAGTAGGTATCCCGTGAATTTAGTCGAGTTGTGTGTAAGCTGGCCCGGACACCATGATTATCAAAAAAAGAAAAAAAATCACCCTACCTCCCAGTGATAGTTACTGCCTTTTCCATGTAGCAAGTCTCTTTTCCCATCTCTCTTCGATTTTTTGCCACACTTGTTTTGACTAAAATATTTTTCCACTTGTTGTGGAAGAATATGTTTTGTCTACAACTTATCCTCTTTATTATCGGATATGCCAACTGATTCACTTATCTACTATTCGTGTTATTAGTTGGATATTGTTTGGATTTTATTTAACATATAGTGAAGTTTATTAAAGACAAGGTGACATGTAATGCAGACAGTTTGCTCAACGATCGCGAGTTCGGAAGCTTCAATACATATCTGAGCTGGAAAGAACTGTACAAGCTCTGCAGGTGTGTATTCACAGACGCTTTAAGTAATATACTCTTAGAAATGTCTCTATGATGCATGTTGTATTTTGTTAAAAATGTTGATCTGGTCATTACTAATTTCCAGGCTGAAGGTTCTGAAGTGTCCGCTGAGCTTGAATTCCTTAACCAGCAGAGCCTTATTCTAAGCATGGAGAATAAAGCCTTAAAGCAGCGCTTAGAAAATTTAGCTCAAGAACAGCTGATAAAGTATTGTAAGTTTCTTCTTTATCTGTCATACCTTATTGTTGTATCTGCTATTTCCAGCGCTTGAAGTGGTATTAAAAAGTTGAATATGCAGCACAGATATAATGAGTCTTAACCTGCATAGTTGGAAATTAGGGTTATCTTGAAAGAATTATCACATGAATGGTGTTCTAATGGGGAATAAAAATCTCGACGTAAGTAAGGTCGGTTTGAAGATGAGCTGGGAAACTGGGTTAGGTTTTCCTAAAACTGGAAGCACATTGTGTTGAGCAATGTTTTGGTCTCATTAGCAAATTGCATGTTATCTAGGAGAAATGGGGACAACTTGTGTAATTCCAGAAAGCATCATTTTTTTTTGTGTGGAAAAAAGATATCCTGGAAATCTGAAATTTCTATGAATTTATGATTTTGTCTAGCTTTTAGAACTGTGTACACAGTACAATCTATTAATTTATGATCTTGTCTAGATCCTTTAGAGCTGTGTATACAGTAGCATACATTCTTCTTACCTAAGTTGCTCCGACACGACAGTTTAGGTGCCCCGCACCCCTGTCGACACGGCACTAGTATGGGTGTGGTTATGAAATCCGTGTTGGATCTGGTCAAACAATTTTGGGTACTTTGACCACGACGGACGGAAAAATTCAAGATAAGATACAATTTGATTTACAAAGAAACTCAAGTAATCAAACTTAAACTTTTCTAGAGCCTAATTTTTTCCTTCATCACGGCTGAGGAACTTTTCTAGTTCGATTAGCTATGTAGTTCAAATAGGAAAAACTGTTCTGTTTTGGGGATGGTAGTGAAAGCTACTAATGTTGATACAGTAGAACGTTCGTTTTATTAACTTCTCGGGAAACTAAACCCTGTAAATGTTCTGTGCAGTGGAGCATGAAGTACTGGAAAAAGAAAGGGGAAGACTACGAGCATTGTACCAGCAGCAGCAACTGCCACAGTCGCAGCAGCAACAGCAATCATCTTCCAGCCATCGACGCACGACAAGTAGGGATCTTGATCAGCAATTGGCAGACCTATCTTTGAAACACAAAGATGGTTCAGGCCAACTTCACATGTGACTGTGACCGTAGCTAGGACTTTGATCACATCTTGACTCTCCCTCAGCTGATTTTGCCTGGCCAGTGACAAAATTATACTATTTTAATTGTTCTAGATAAGAAAAAGCTCCTGCCGTCCTTGTACTCTCTCTCAACGGCTTTGCCTCTTTCACCTTCTGGCGGTGATTCTAATTTCTGTATTGTTATGTACCTTCAGCTTTGTTAAGCAAGTGATCTTTTTATTTGCACCTGGTGGTCAGTGCTAGGAATAGCATTTGTGGCAGTTGGCTCACCTGAGGTGGTTAATTCCGGCATGATTTCTCCTTTGTATGTTTAAAATTCATTAGTTTCTCATCAGCTTTCTATGTTGTAACATTTCCCTGCTATTGGTTCCCCCATTTTTACCTTGGGTACATTTTCATGAATATTGACTTGTAAGCATTGATAATTATTTCCCAATTATCAAGCTATGAAAGCATACTCTTTATTTAAGTTATGAAAGCATTCTGTTTTCCCAATTATCAATATTACTGCACAACAAAACCAAACATACTCTTTTATTTTGCTTCAGACATCCGGCATACTAAACTCATGGGTCCAACTAACTCTGTATTCAACCAAGTGCACCATATATCCTTTATGGAGCATGAGGGCTAGCAGACTAAATAATACATACATAAAATACCTAGTTAGATAGAAAGACTATGAGTTCACGTGCTTCGTAATCTAGGCTATAAATCCGCCCCTGGAGTAAAACATTCCTACCAAGAGTTCTCCATCTCCAGAGCTTGAACTCGAAACCTTTGGAATAGGCTGAAGAAATTTCGACCATTCCACACACCCCCTAGTGGTAAAACCAAACCTATTGAATGCTCCAGGGATCTAGCTTGGAGTAATTCTTCTCTAAATGATACTCCTTAGTTATCCTTATCCCATTGCTCAAGAGCTACGTCATTGATCAATACAAGAGAAAAAGAAGACTGAAACGGTATATATTGCTGGACAAATCTTCAAGATACATTACTTAAAAGAAATAAAGAATTGCATAATTGAAAAAAGAAAAGATTTGTCAGTGATTCAGCAGAACAGACGACCTGAGTTTCCAGTTATTTTTCATCGACTTTCCAATCTATAGTTTAAATGAATTCTTAATAGAAAAAGAGTTTGGATTGATGACCAAAACTTGAACTGATTAAGTAAACCTTGAATTCGGCCTAGTACACCATATCAAGAGCTGCAGTATACTTCTCAGTTTCAAGTTCACAGAATTCCTGATCAGAAAAGGTGCATTAACCATGAGAAGTCCTAGATATCCATGTCTTCAATCTCGTTTCCTTCGTTGAAAAAAGAAGGAAGCAGTTACTTTTTGAGGAGTCAAACAGTTTTAGCCCCAATGTTTTATTTACTTAATTTATATATAGTATTGAATACTTGAGAGGTGGGCTTTCTCTTTCCTAAGAAGCGAATGCTTTTGTTCACAACTTGTTAACTTTCACTGTCATGGCGACACGAGATCTTTCTCTCCTCTTCTTTCTCAGCAAATTCTCTGAGCAGGGGCGGAGCTACAACACCATCTACGGGCAAAGGTAGATCGTCTTGCTTACTGGGTTTGCAATTAAATATTTGTACACATTTAATTAATTTTATAATATAAATATAGTGTTTAACCAAAGGTGACTGTGTTTGGCGGAACCGCACCTATAAGGCTAGTTCTGCCTCTGTCTACGGGTTCGACAAAACCAAGTAGAGGTCAGACCATGTATTTGTATTTAAAATTCACTTAAACAACTTAGTCGGAACCCAATAAGCTGCCTTTTAGGTTCATCTGACACGCTTAATAAATAAACCTAGTTATGACGCTCTTGGAACAGTCGCCAAAGGGAGATGAACTTTATGAAAGCAAGTTTTAGCATGGAAAGTAGAACAACGTTATGTATGGGTCCAAATCTATCATGGGAATATTTGAGCCTAAGATAGTACCAAGAGAAGAGTTCCCAAATCATCGATTGTTGAAATGACCCAAGAAGCGGCGAAGTTTGTGGACGAGGAGTCAACAAGGGCCGAAGTCGAAGAATCTACAAGAGCCGAAGTCAAGGTATCACAAGGGTCGAGGCCAAGATCGAGTATCTCTGACATAGTTATAATGGCTAGTTTAAAGATAGGATATTAAAGAGAATATTCTAGTGAATATTCACTGCACTTGTAGTATTAGGGTTTCTTAGGAGCATGTTCCTTATAAATAAAAAAAGACACTATCATGTTGGAAAAATTCGATGAATTATGGAGAATAAAAGGTTTAGTTTGAGGCTTGTTAAAGACACTGTCCTTAAAGATATTTCGCCCACACGGTGATAAAAAAATAGGCGTATCCCCGGAGATTCAACAAACTCTTCTAGTATAAACTAGGAGAAGAAACAACAAAGTTTAACAAAGATAACCCAGCACAATAGTAGAAAAACTTTTACTTTGGTTTTTCCTTACTTTTCAAGATGAAACAAAAGGGTATATATATAGTCTAAAAGAAGATAGACTATCAGGTTCAAATCCATAAAAGCTTTTCCAATTTTCAATACATTAAAGACAAGGCCATTTTAAGGCTAAGAAACGGCAATGCTAAGAAACGACAAATTCATTGCTAAGAAACAGTAAATTCTTCTTTCAACATAACGTTCAAATTACCCACTAATGAGCATTTAATAATCAGATTTAATTTGTCCAAAGAGAATTCAAAATTAAACTATTTTCTGTTACAAATATATTTAAGATAATTACTATAATAATGATTCATTAATATAATTGTAAGAAAATAAATCTAGACATAGTTTTGGAATATTTCTTTTTGAGATATCAAAATTATTTTTCTATCAATCTCTCACATATCTCAAAAAGAATATTAAAAAAATAGTGAGATAATGATATTAAAAATTTGCTGGGTTTTCACAAACGAGCATAATGCGTTGAATCTGGTGTCTCTTGGACTATGAACTAACCCTAGATAAAATAAGATTAAACTTACAGAATAATTGGTGAAGTTTAAAACTTCTATGAACCAAGAATTCTTTTGTAAGTTTAGTGTCTTATCTATCACATTATACCCGCACATACTTTGTTGTTTATTTGTCTCGATTTTGCGCTAATAGGCCATGCGTGCGCCTGGTTTTCATGAGTGCTCTAGAAATTTCGCCACACATTTCATAGGAGCGACCCCACTCCACACTAATATAGGTCCATCCATCAAGTGTATTCTGCAGCGCAATACACTAGCTACAAAAGGCTATGGATTATTGGATTAAGACTATAATAACTCAACCTCACGTTCCTTGCAGTCTTGCACTATGTACACATACACCATAGGAAGAGACATATTTTAATAGTGGCCATTTGATCAACTAATGACTTGTTATTACTCATATGATCCTACTTCATGGGATCTCCAATCACATAGGTTGGGTTACCATCATAGTTGATATAACTCAAATTGGCAAAAGTCTCATTCCTCTCGATGTTTCAGATATTAATTTTCTTCCCAAGGGTTTAATCAAAGGATCAGAGAAATTCACTTCCGACTTCACATAATCTATGGAAATAATTCCACTCTCAACAACTGCTTTATCACATTATGTCTCAATCGGATATGTCTACTCTTCCTATTATAGGATTTATTTTTAGCAATGGCTATTGCAGCTTGGCAATCACAATGCATCGACACAGAAGGTGTCGGTTTTATTCCTAGTGGAATACTAGCCAAAAGGTTCTTTAACCACTCGGCCTCATTGTCATCTAATTCCAATGCCACAAATTCAGATTCCATGGTAGATCTAGATATTATTGTTTGTTTAGCTGATTTTCATGCCACAACACTCCCACCGAGGGCGAACACATAACCACTAGTGAATTTTGTCTCATTTGAATCAAAGATCCAGTTAGCATCACTGTGTCCTTCTAGTACAGTGGTAAATCCACTATATTTAATACTATAGTTCATGGTACCTCTCAAATATTTCATTACTCTTACTAATGCATTCCAATGATCATGACTCGGGTTTTGAGTATATCTACTCAATCTACACACAACATATGCAATATCAGGTCTAGTAAAGTTCATCAAATGTATTAGACTACAAATAACTTGAGCATATTTATTTTGATCTACAACATCTCCCTTATTCTTTTTAATTGACAACTAGCATCATAAGGAGTGCTCACAGGTACCACATCAAAATTATCAAATTTTTTAAGAATTCTTTCAACATAATGTTCTTGAGTCAAGATCAAACTATTGCCATCTCTTATAATTTTCATGCCTAAAATAACACTATCTTCTCCCATGTCTTTCATCTCAAAATTAGAAGACAAGAAAAATTTAGTTTTATGTACCAAATCAAGGCTAGAACTAAAAATAAGCATGTCATCCACATAAAGGCAAATAATAACACATGTACCATCTACACATTTTGTATAAATATATTTATCTAGTTCAATTGATGAAAAACCATCATTAATCAATACTTGATCAAAAAATTTCATGCCACTGTTTAGGTGCTTGCTTTAGACCATATAAAGATTTTAGCAATTTACATCCTTTATTTTCTTGGCCAGAAACTATACAACCCTCGGGTTGCTCCATGTAAATTTCCTCTTCCAAATCACCATTTAAAAACGCAATTTTAACATCCATTTGGTGAATAAAAAGTTTATAAATAGAAGCCAAGACAAGTAAAACACGAATTGAGGAAATTCTAGTTACAGGAGCATAAGTATCAAAATAATTAATATTTTTCTTTTGGGTAAAACCTTTTGCAACAATCTAGCTTTGTATTTATCAATGGAACCATCCAGATTAAGTTTCTTCTTAAAAATCCATTCACAACCAATGAGTTTAGCTCCCAAAGGTAAATCAACTAAAATCAATTTAATTCTACATCAATAGCTTCTTTCCAAAATGATACATCAAACGAAGAAATAGCTTCAGAACATGTTAAAGAATCATTATCTATAAGATAAGTATAAAAATCATTACCAAAAGATTTTTCTTTCCTTGGTCTTTTGCTTCTTCTTAAATCTTCACTTTCAAAATCATTTTGAATAATTGGAACATGCTAAATATTATCACTTGGAATAATAGGAGCATCAAAAAATTTCTCAAAGTTTAAAGGAAAAATATTTTCAAAAAATTCAACATTTTTTGTTTCAACAATAGTATTGTTTTCAAGTACATCACTTTTGACTATTAAAAATCTATATGTTGCACTGCCTTCAGCATACCCACTAAATATTACAATCAGATGTTTTAGATCCTATTTTCTTTTCTTAGGATCAGATAACATAACTTTAGCAAGGCACCCCCACACTTTCAAATATTTCAAATTAGGTGGATAGCCCTTCCACAACTCATAAGGAGTTTTGCCCGATTTCTTATAGGGAATTCTATTTTGTAAATGACAAGCAGATAAAATTGGTTCAACCAAAAGATTATCCGGGGCACCAGAACTAACTAACATGCTATTCATCATTTCCTTTAAGGTCCTATTTTTTCTTTTCGCTACACCATTTGATTTTGGAGAATATGACGGAGTTATCTCGTGAATTATGCCTTCTTTCTCACTATAATCATTCAACAAAATAAATTCACTACCTCTATCGGATCTAACTCTTTTGATTTTCTTACTCAATTGATTTTCTACTTCAGATTTATAAATTAAAAACTTATCAAAAGCTTCATCTTTATTTCTCAACAAATAAACTTTTGTATATGTAGAAAAATCTTCTATAAAAGTCACATAATATTTTTCTCATCCTCTAGTCATAATTTGTTTCAAGTCTCCTAAATTAGTATGGATTAAACTTAATAATTCAGATTCTCTAAATACCGAAGCATATGATTTCTTAGTTGTTTATCTTCGGCACAAACTTCACACTTATCAATATTAGAATAATTAATATTTGAAATGAGAC
This sequence comes from Nicotiana tabacum, assembly GCF_000715075.1. Lineage (NCBI taxonomy): Eukaryota > Viridiplantae > Streptophyta > Magnoliopsida > Solanales > Solanaceae > Nicotiana > Nicotiana tabacum. Next base: position 80,165,336 of record NC_134089.1, on the reverse strand, counting down.
ATTCAGAATGCATCTTCTTAATACAAGATAAATTAACATGTCCCAATCTAGCATGCCATAAATTAAAAGAATCAATCAAGTAAGCAGAAGTACTAGCATTTTCATTTATAACATTGAGTACAAATAATCCATGGTTATAATAACCCTTGCCAACAAAATTATTATTTTTGGTCAACACGACCTTATCATATTCAAAAGAAACTTTCACCCCCACTTTTTCTAATAATCCTACAGAGACCAAACTGACTCGGATACTAGGAACATGCAACACGTCATTCAATGCCAAAATTTGCCAGACGTGAGTTTGAGAAGAACTTTGCCTTTTCCAAGAAACGTAGACATCGAACAATTCGTTTGAAAGAGTAGAAATTATAGTATGTCTACATACCTTATTAGCATGAATCCATTGGTCCGTCTGAATGGAAGTTGCTTCAGTTGGCTTAGGATCAGTAAGTGCAAAAGCAACTCCATGCATATCCAAAATAGAATGCACGCGTTCCTGCCAGCGCCTAAAATTATCTCCACCAAAAACCTCAATCTTCGAAACATCAGGAAAAGGTTTGGCATAGGTAATTGGTGATGGAACAACAACAAAAACAGTTGGTGCAGCAGGTGTAGTAGCATCAACAACAACATTAGTAGCGTTATTCTCCATAATAACAACGTGGAAATATTCTTAAGATTGTTGGAAAAATTCGATGAATTATGGAGAATAAAAGATTTAGTTTGAGGCGTGTCAAAGACACTGTCCTTAAGGATATTCGCCCACACGGTGATAAAAAAGTAGGCGTATCCCCCGAAATTCAACAAACTCTTCTAGTATAAACTAGGAGCAGAAACAACAAAGATAACCCATCACAGTAGTAGAAAAGTTTTTACTTTGGTTTTTCCTTACTTTTCAAGATGAAACAAAAGGGTATATATATAGTCTAAAAGAATATAGACTATCAGGTTCAAATCCATAAAGCCATAAAAGCTTTTCCAATTTCTAATACATTAAAGACTAGGCCATTTTAAGGCTAAGAAATGGCAATGCTAAGAAACGGTAAATTCATTGCTAAGAAACGGTAAATTTTTCTTTCAACATAACATTCAAATTACCCACTAATAAGCATTTAATAATCAGATTTAATTTGTCCAAAGATAATTTAAAATTAAACTAATTTTCTGTTGTAAATATATTTAAGATAATTACTACAATAATGATTCATTAATATAGTTGTAAGAAAATAAATCTAGACATAGTTCTGGAATATTTCTTTTTGAGATATCAAAATTAGTTTTCTATCATATGATATGGGACATGTGATATTCATTTGTAAAAAAACACACGTTGACTTGAGAAAGAGAATCAGATCTCATGTGCTAAGATAAAAATATCACTTTTTCACTGAGATTCTTGCCTACACTTTTTTCCTAGATCCGAGAATAACTCAAATATTCAAAGGATTGTCTATCATTTATCATTGTCAGAAAGAACATCTCATCATCCTTTCTTGGGTGACACATTCATTTTATTTACTTAAATGCCATTTATTGTTGTTTATTGTTATTAAATACTACAATATTATTTCTGATATGAGGAATATTCACTACATATCATTGTCACTGTCCCACCGTACTTGCACAGTATTTATTGTTTCTTTAGAAATCCCATATAAAATATTATTTTTAGCTAAAATTAACCCTTATTTACATAAATTTAATTATTTGAATCAAAATCTATATCTTTTGGTCAAATACGTTAGCTTTTGGCATGATATATATTAATCGTATAGTTTTAAACACATAACGTTCATGCAGACAACAAGTATCCAGTCTAACCTCAGAGAAGTAATGACGATGGGTCGATATAGGCACTTACTATGGGCTAATAATAAAAAAGTACAGAAATTCTAAATAGGCATGGAATACATGAACAATAATAATAACACAATAACCAACAATAAATAAATGGTTCTCTAACTGATATTCAATTTAAAAATCTCCAATTGATACATGTTAACTTCAATAATTTTAGGTCATTAAATAAATTATAACTTCTCAGGTCATAAAAATAATATCAAATATATTTGGGCTCCAAGCATTATCATACACGGTTTATGCCGAGGTCGTACGACCCGATCCAAAATAATGTGTACATTGCTGAGGGTCGAGCGACACGAACCATAGATGCATCTATTGTACTGCTGAGGCGTTCGACCCGCTCCACACGAAGAGAGAATACTCCATGAATATCCCATTTAAGAGCTACCACAAGACTAATACACAAGAAAACGTAATTTCTATTAACGGTCAAGTAATCCGCCAAAACTCAAAGTAAGTGCAGTTTAGTCTTTACGAATTCTTTATCAAGTTTTAATATAATTTAGGCACTTAAATTAACAAGTAGAGTGCAATCAATACACGTATTTCATAATTTGGGTCCTAAAACTACCCGGACTTAGCATGATTAGTAGCTACACACAGACTCTCTTCACCTCGTACATACATAGCACCAATAGAAGCAAATAGTAATTTAAAACACCTATGGGGTAAATTCCCTCTTAAAGGTTAGGCAAGAGACTTACCTCGTCTCAAAGCTCACTTTCTGGTCCGCAAGTTCGTTCTAAAGCCTCAACTCGATACCGAATAATCCGAAACTAGTCAACTATTATATAAATTAATCAATACATGCTCAAAAGTTCATAATTTAACTATTTGAGTGATTACCCAACCCAAATTGGAAGGTTCCTAAAATATACCCCCAAACCCACTTGCCTGGATTCCAGAAATTTTTGAAGATAAATGTTACCCACATGACAAATAAATAATTTCTACCCAATTTCATAATCATTTTTTTGGTTAAATCTCATTTTTATCGAAACCTTTAATTGCATTACTATAACGAAAAGAAAAAAGAATTCAAAAAAAGAAGAAGAGATTGCTCTTGTGACTCAGGTTTTTCAACTAAACCCATAATTTCCATAATTTTATATGTTAAAATCTACCCATAATCTATGTCTTAAACTCATATTGGGTAGTAATTACTTACCTTCAATAGCTAGGTGAAAACCCCTCTCCAAGAAGCTCCAAAATCGGCAAAGGAAATGGCCTACGTCCCGTTTTTAAAACATTCTGCCTAGGTCTGTGCGTTAATCACGATCGCGCACAAGCTCACACGATCGTGAAGGCTAGACTGAACAACCCAGAAAAAATGGCCCTATGAGATCGCGAAAGGACACACGCAAACGCGATGCATTGGGCCACCTACTCCTCGCGAACGTGTGACCAACTCGCGAACGCGTAAGGCAACTGGGTTGCCTAGCCCCAGGCCCAGGCTTCTACGCGAACGCGGACAATTAACCGCAAACGCGAAGGACAATGGTTCCAAGCCTTCACAAACGCGGCCGTATATTTGCGAACGCGAAGAGTAAAAGCTCCTAGTCCCCAAATCCTTCATCGCAAATGCGGGGGTCCTTCCGCGTTTGCGAAGAAGGAAATTAGAACCAGCACACCAACACTTTTGGACTTAGCTCCGGGCGGTCCGAAATGCACCCGAGCCCCCCAGGACCCCGTCCAACTGACTTCACCAACAAGTCCATAAACATAATACGGACCAGCTCGAACTCTCGAAACTCGTAAAACAACATCAAAACTAAGAATCGCACCCCAAAACCAAATTGAATCAAATTATGAACTTCAAATTTTCGACTTGCTCCGAACGCGCTGAATCATACTTAGACTACTCAGAATCACCCCAACTTTTGCGTACAAGTCAAAAATTACCATGCGGAACTATTCCTAGGATCAGAATCCCTAACAGAACTTGATAACACCAAAACCTACTTCAAACCAAATTTAAAGAACTTTAAAACCTTCAATGCGCCAACTTTCAACTTTATATGCCGAAACGCTCCCGATTCATCCGAAACTCGATCCGAACATACGCCTAAGTCCAAAATTATCATATGAACCTATTGAAATCTTTGAATCCCGATTCTGGTGTTGTTTACTAAAAATATTGACCCAAGTCAAACTTAATTTAAGCCAATATTAAGGAACTAAATGGTCCAATTTTAACCCGAACCCTTCCAAACCCGAACTAACCATCTCCGCAAGTTATAAAATAGTAAAATCACATACGGGAAGCCTTAATTAGAAGAACGGGGATCTAGAAAGAGAAACGACATGTCTGATCGTTACATTCTCCACCTCTAAACAAGTGTTCATCCTCGAACGGGTCTAGAATCGTACCTGGAGTGCCGAATAAGTGTGGATATCTTCTCTGCATATCCTCCTCAGTCTCCCAAGTCGCCTCCTCGACTGGTTGACCCCTCAACTAAAATTATATGACAAAAATTTTCTTGGACCTCAACTGGCGAACCTGCCTGTCAAAAATGGCAACTGGTTCCTCCTCATAACCCAAACTCTCATCAAGTTGAACTGTGCTATAGTCTAACACATGTGACCTGTCGGCATGATACCTCCAGAGCACAAATACGTGGAAAACTGGATGAACCTCCGATTGACTGGGAGGCAAAGCAAGCTCATAAGCAACATCTCCAACTCTCCTCAATACCTCAAATGGACCTATGAACCTTGGGCTTAACTTGCCCTTCTTCCCGAACCTCATGATCCCCTTCATCGGCGAGACTTTCAAGAGAACATTCTCGCCTACCATGAATGATAAATCACGCGCATTTTGATCTGCGTAACTCTTCTATCTCGATTGTGCAGTGCGAAGTCGCTCCTGAATTAATTTTACCTTTTCCAAGGCATCCTTCACCAAATCAGTACCATATAGCTTAGCCTCGCCGGGCTCAAACCATCCGACGGGTGAACGACATCGCCGACCATATAAATCCTCAAATAGAGCCATCTCGATGCTGGACTGTTGTTGTAAGCAAACTCTGCCAAAGTCAAGAATCGATCCTACTGCCCTCCGAAGTCAATCACATATGCTCTAAGCATATCCTTCAAGATCTGAATTGTCCGTTACGACTACCCATCGGTTTGCGGGTGAAAGGCTGTGCTGAGCTCTACCCAAGTTCAAATATCATCAAGAACAAACCCCAATCATCAATTTGCCAAAACAACAATAAATCTAACGAACCCATTTTGTAATTAAGAAAAAGAAGAAGAAGAAACCCTAATCAATAGTAAAAAAAAATTGCCACAACAGTTCATCACTGTAAAACATCATAAACTACCTTAAAATATGCTTTCAAACACCATATAAACTCACTATCACACGAAGAATAAGATGAATAAGAAGATGAAGAAGAAGAAGAAAAAGAAGAAGAAGAAAGAGGAGAAAAAAACATGAAGTTGTTTAAACTTTGGGTACAAGTTAATTTTAAAAAAAATGGATACAGGTTAAATGGAAGTGATCAAATAGGGCGCCCCATGTAATTTTTTACCTTTTATTACTTCTTATTGGCCGTACGACCTTACGACCACTATGTATAGTATTTCTCTTGTTATCATGGCTAGATCTTGCAGATGAATATTGAGTATTGACAGTCTTGAGGCTTATGGAAACCTTTGTGGTTCTCTTAAGGTGGGATAGTGGCGACTTGCTACTTTAAGCGGACAAGGGTATTTTTGAATGATAAATAAAAGGATAGACAGAAAATCTTCTAAGACCCATAAAGTTTAGAAAATTACTGTATTAATCCTTTCATGACAAGTATTGTCACGAGCCAATTTCCATTATAGGCTGTGTTGGCGTCCAACGTTCGCAATAGGCAAGCCAATAGTGAACTATCCAATTAATCACCCATCTTAATATTTTTAAAGTAATTGATTTTCTTATTTAGAGAAAGAATCATTAATAAGAAATTATAATAAAACGAAGCACCAAAACACAAAAAGAGTAAAGTAGTGACATTAACACCCAAAACTATAAATTGTCTATTAGAATACTCTCAAAATTTGGTGCCACAAGTACATGAACAACTAGTAGAATATGCAAAACCTCCTATACTACTGTCTAGAATAAGATAGATAGAAAATAAATACAATAAGGAGAGCTTCCGGGCACTGTAGAATGGGCATAAAGAGCAGCTCACCACTAAGCCTCCGGGTAACAGGGGTATGCACCTGAAGACCGTCAGATGCACCTGCACCGTCAGAAGTATAGCGTGAGTACATAAACAACATGTACCCGATAAATATCTAGTCTAACCTCGAAGAAGTAGTGACGAGGGGTCGACTTCGACACTTACTAGTGGGCAAAATATATAATGAACAAGTTTATTTAATGAGCATGAAAATCAACATCAATAATGGAATAAGAGGAAATAATTAAATGACCATTTAACAAATAAAAATTAAAATTCCCCGAATATCACGTAATAATCTCAGCAAGTAAGGGCTTAACATGTATTATAATGCTCAGGTCATGACAGACATATCAAGTGAAATCGACTCCGAGTGACAACATGCACGAGTTATGCCGAGGTCGTATGACCCGATCCATAATATTCGTGTACATACACTACCGAGATCGTATGGTCCGATCATGGATGTATACCCTATATATATATAGTCGAGGCGTTCATCCATGTCCACAGGAATAGGGAAACTTTTCGATTTTGAATTTCACATGTACAACTCCGAGGTCAACCCATGAAAGGATACAAATTTACATCAATAATTAAACATTTTCGCCAATTCTCTAAATAATGAAGTTCGATTTAACATAATCATTAACCAAGTTTTACTCATTAATACAAGTAATAAATCTAGCACGTTGAGTCCAAATAGCACAATTATTAGCATAATAAAGGCATAGGTCTACCCGGACATAACATGAATTCTAGCTACACATGGGTTCTCTTCACTTCGTGCGTACGTAACACCTACAAATAGTAGAAAATAGCAATTTAAATACCTATGGAGTAAATTCCCTCTTACAAGGTTAGGCAAGAGACTTACCTCGTTCCAAATTTCAAATTTTGTTCCACAGATCACTCTAAAAGCCTCAAGTTGGTGCCGAACAATCCAAAACTACCAAATATTATATAAAGTAATCAATATATACTCTAAGGTTCATAATTTAGCTATTAGAGTAATTACCCAACCCAAATTAGAAGATTTCTAAAATTCACCCCTAGGCCCGCGTGCCCAGATTTGGAAAATTTTCGAAGATAAATATTACCCATAACCTCACGAACCCAAATATATAATTTCTACTCAATTCCATAATCATTTTCATGGTCTAATCCCATTTTTATCAAAACCTAAGTATTTAAACTAAACCTATAATTTCTACAATTTATATGTTAAGAATCTACCTAAAATCCGTGTATTAAACTCACATTAATTAGTAATTACTCACGTTATGATGGTAGGTGAAAAATCCCTTTCCAAGAGCTCCACAATCGATCACCCAAAGTAAAAATGCGAGAAAAAGGACCTAAGTCCAAAATAAATGCATTCTCCACTACCCCAGCGATTTTCGCACCTGCGACAAAATAGTCATACTTGCGGCTCCGCTTCTGCGAAAAATCATCGCAAGTGCGGTCCTTTCCTAGGACAGCTCCCCTCGCTTATGCGGACAAAGTCTCGCTTTTGCGAGCCCACTTCTGGGGAAAAGTTGATCGCATCTGCAAACCCACGCCAGCCCCCAAACTTCTGCTTCTGCGAAACATAACACGCTTCTGCGGATGCGAACCTGTGCCCAATCTTCGGCACCTGCGAATCCAACCCTGGTTGTCCATTCCCACTTCTGTGAACAAGGTGCTGCACCTGCGGTGCAGCTCCATTCCCACCGCAGGTGCGAACGCACCAGATGCCAGCAACCTTCAGCTATTCTCTAGAGTTTAAACATGTTCCACAAGTCGTCCGAATAGCACCCGAGGCCCTCGTGGCCTCGTCCAATCATACCAACAAGTTCCTAAACATAAAACAGACCTGCTCAAACCCTCTGAACGCGTAAAACAATATCAAAACTTGGAATCGCACCCCAAAACCAAATCGAATCAAATTATGAACTTCAAGCCTTTTAACTTACTCCAAACGCGTCGAATCATCCATAAACTACTTGGAATGCACAAAATTTTGCATACAATTCATAAATCACCGTATGGAACTATTCTCAGGCTCAGAATCCCAAACGGACCTCGATAATACCAAAGTCTACTCCAAGCCAAACTTAAAGAACTTGAAAAAACCTTCAATGCACCAACTTTCAATATTAAGCACTGAAACGCTCCTGGGTCATCTGAAACCCGATCCGAACATACGCCCAAGTCCAAAATCATCATACAAACCTATTAGGACCGTCAAATCCTGGTTTCGCGGTCATTTACTCAAAATATTAACTCAAGTCAAACTTGACCATTATATGCCATTATTAAGGAACTAAGTGTTCCGATTTCAACCCGAACCCTTCCAAACATCAACTATCCTTGCAAGTCATAAAATAGTAAAGGCACATACGAGGAGTCTTAATTAGGGGAATCGCCTTTTTGACAATAAATCAGAATTCTCATAGAGAATAGGCGAATATACGAGATTATACTAACCAGCACATATGATTCGATTAAGGTCTGAATAATCAGGAATCCTATCTTCTTTTTTACTAGAAAAATCCGAACTAAATAATTTCTGCCTCGCCTGATCGTTGGTTACTAAGAGGTTAGAAGTATATCTTCGCTTGCTAGAAAGAGAATGCACATTTATTTGATCCTGATCCTTGTGGATCGAAAGAGGGGATCTAAAAAGCAAAATGAACAGCCGGGTCATTACATTCTCCACCTTTTAACCAAATGTTTGTCCTAGAACTCGTCTAGAATCATACTTGGAGTGCTGAATAGGTGTGGATATCTACTTTGCATGTCCTCCTCGGTCTCCTAAGTCGCTTCCTCGACTGGTTGACCCCTCTACTTGATCTTCACCGCAAAAATCTTCTTGGACCTCAATAGACGGACCTGCCTGTCAATAATAGTAACTGGCTCCTCCTCGTAACCCAAGCTCTCATCTAGATGAACCGTGTTGTAATCTAACATATGTGACTTGTCAGCATGGTACCTCTAGAGTATAGACACATGGAAGACCGGATGAACTCCCGATAAACTGGGAGGCAAAGCAAGCTCATAAGCAACCTCCCCAACTCGTATCAATACCTCAAATGGACCACTAAACCTTGGGCTCAACTTGCCCTTCTTCCCGAACTTCATGATTCCCTTCATTGGAGAGACCTTCCAGAGAACCTTCTCGCCCACCATAAATGATAAATCACGCATATTTTGATCCGTGTTGCTCTTCTATCTGGACTATGATGTGCAAAGTCGCTCCTACATCAACTTTACCTTTTCCAAGGCATCCTTCACTAAATCAGTGCCATATAACCTAGCCTCACCGGGATCAAACCATTTAGTGGGTGAACGACATCGCCGACCACATAAAGCCTCAAATAGAGCCCTCTTGATGCTGGACTATTGTTGTAAGCAAACTCGGCCAAAGGTAATCACACAAGCTCTGAGCATATCCTCTAGGATCTATACCGTCTAATCTGACTGCCCATTGGTCTGCAGATGAAAGGCTATGTTGAGCTCTACATGGGTTCCCAACTCACTCTGTACTGCTCTCCAAAAGTACAAAGTGAACTGAGGGCCTCTATCTGAAATGATGGGGACAAGCACACCATGCAACCGAATAATCTCCTGAATGTAAATCTGGACCAATCTCTCTAAAGAGTACGTAGTTAAAATCGGAATAAAGTGTGCCGACTTGGTCAACCTATTGGCAATGACCCAAACAACATCAAACTTCCTCATCGTCTGCGACAACCCAACAACAAAGTCCATAGTGAACCGCTCTCATTTCTACTCCGGTATAACCATCTACTGGAGTAGGACGGCTGACCTCTGAGGTTCATACTTTACTTGTTGGTAATTTAGACACCTCTCTACATACTCAACTATGTCTTTCTTTATCCGCCTCCACCAATAATGTTGCCTCAGATCGCGATACATCTTCGTAGCATCAGGGTGAATAGAATACCGAGAGCTGTGTGCCTCCTTTAGAATCTTCTCCTCAATTCATCAGCATAAGGAACACATAAGAAACTCTGGAGTCGCATTACACCATCCTCGCCGATAGCAACCTCCTTGGAACCACCCCGAAGTATTGTCTCTCTAAGAACCAGAAGGTGTAGATCATCGTACTGACATGCCTTGATCCGTTCAAATAATGAAGACTGAGCCACTACACATGAAAGAACTCGATTGGGCTCCTAAATAATTAACCTCACAAGTCTGTTAGCTAAGGACTGAATGTCCAAAGTCAATGGCCTTTCCTCTACTGAAATAAATGCCAAACTACCCATACTCCCAGCCTTTCTGCTCAAGGCATCTGAAACCACATTCGCCTTGCAGGATGATAGAGAATGGTGATATCATAGTCCTTTAGTAACTCAAGCCACCTCCGCTGCCTTAAATTGAGATCCCTCTACTTGAACAAATGCAACAAGCTACAATGATCGGTATAAACCTCACAGGACACCTCATAAAGATAATGCCTCCATATCTTGAGAGCATGAACTATCGCGGTCAACTCCAAATCATGTACGAAGTAATTCTTCTCGTGGGGCTTCAAATGACATGAAGCATATGCAATAACTCGCCCCTCCGTCATCAATACACAACCCAGGCCAATACATGAAGCGTCACAATACACAATATAGATCCATGTGTCGACCATGCTCACAGTGCCCAAACTAACATGGGTTATCACCTGACTCTAGATGGATGGATCCTTATTCAAACACAAAAAGAAGTTTGATAGCTTACTTATAATCAAATATTCACTCATCATGTCATGTGTGCTATAATTTTATTTTATTCGCACAAGCTTACCTCTCATTCCACGGTCTCAGTCCAAATCAAGTATCCAAACACAATACGTGTACATATGCCCAAGAATTATAAATAAAAGATATGCAAGGTATTAATAATAATCATGTTAATATGTGCTCATGAAATTTCTATATAACTGCGGATTGTTCAAGCAATTCAACATATGAAGAATAAGCTCTGATGCCTTCACAATATTCATAAATATAAGCATGATCTCTAGCATGAATAAGAGAGCGAACAAAGATATATAAGTCAAACAAATCATAAATCAAGATGAGCACATAATCAAAACAAATCATAAAATATCTCAATTCTACCCCGGATATGATATAAACTTGGTGCGTGCATATATGCTTGCCACCTTACATATACACCACCAGCAATACCTTAAACATATAGCAATCAAGTCAATCCTAAGTGGTTTCCTTCTTAACAAGGTTAGCCGAGAGACTTACCTCTTCCCTGGCTAGCTTCAACCTCAAATCACGTCAAACCCTCATTCTAACCCTCCAATCACGTAGATCCAAGCCAAACATCGACCAAGGAAGTCAAACATTGTTATAGGATGCGATCCCAATCCATAAAGATTTGATCTTTGATGAATTTTTCAAAAATTCAACATAAGTCAATCCAGGACCGCGTGCCTGAAATCCGATGACCCATAACCTGTCGAGTCCAAATATATAATTAGTTTCTAAAATCGAGTCCAAACTGGTACTCAAATCTCCAAAATACTTTCTTAAAGTGTAGATAAAAATTCTAAATTTCCTTTCAAATTTACATATTTTAGGTATAGAAATCCATATAGATTCTTGATATATAATCAGAAATAGGTAGAAATTACTTACCCTCTTACCTTGAATGAAAATCTCCATGACAAATCTCCCCTCTCCAAGTAAACACGAAGGCAAATGCGCCCCCAACTTGCTCCAACTCAATCCAAACCCAATCATGATCATGCAAACGTAGAGAACATACTTCCAACAATTTGCAAACGCAAAATATACCATGTGAACGTGAAGCACACATATATCCAGCTTCGAAACATACTATGCGAATGTGACCCATAGATTGAAAATACGTATCACAAATACTCAGCTAGTGAAGACCCTTCTATGCGATCGCGGGCCTATATCCGCAATCGCGAAGCACTACAAAACACCATCAACTTAGCTACTCCAAAACACATAGAAATGGTCCAAAACCACCCCAAAACACACTCGAGACCCTTGATACCCTGTCCAATCATACTACAAGTCCAAATACAATATCTAAACTTATCCAATGGCTCAAAAAATTGCAAATAACATCAAAACCAAGAATCGAAGATAAAAGTTATTCTCTTAACTTTCAACCATTCTAACTTCGTCGAACTCTTCTGAACCACACTTAGATATTTCGGATCACAATTAAACTTTGCACAAGTTCCATAAACTAAGTGAACCTATACAAGGTCTTAAAACCACTATAGGAATCCAATAACACCAAAGTCAACTTCCAATCAAACTTATAAACTCACCAATTTTTCAAGTTGCCAACTTTTGACAAATAATAGAGCCAAAACCTTCTAGAAACATCCAAATTTAATTTCGAACATACACCTAAGTCCAAAGTCACCACACAAACCCATAGAAACCATAAAATCTCGATTCTGAAGTCGTTTACCCAGAAGTTAAACCTTCATCAACTCTTCCAACTTGAACCTTTAAAATTGAGAAGTACTCTACCAATTCAATCTTGAACCTCTCGAACATCAGAATCAACCATTTACACAAGTAATAGTGCATCATAGGAAGCAACTCAAGGTCTCAAACCACCGAATAAGAAAACTCAAAATGACCGATCGAGACGTTACAACGACCTTTTTCCTATAATGTTTTTGCTTTGTTCCCTTCATTCTCTAGTCTTATAAATTCAGATATGATGGTCCACTAGAAAATGATGTGCTCCTTTCCATGATTTTCTCCATTTTTATGGCTCAAATCGGATTTTTATATTAAAGGTTGACAGATCTCATTCATCCCACCAGCACCACACCATTTAGGTATGTAATATTTTTTCAAGACCTTTTTATTAAAGACTAATGTGTTAGATTAGCCTTTTTGCACTATTCAACCATATCCTTTCTCCACTATAAATCAATGTTACCCATTGCCATTTTTTACATCAACACTAAAGAGCTAAACACCCAAAAATCAACCAAAAAGAAAAGCCACAACCAGCAAGTCCATGGAAGGTTTAATACTCCAAACCATGAAGAAACAGAGGCCTCACAATCATAGTTCCACCTCTAACTAGAGCTAACAATTGCTCCTTGGAACTCATGACTCCATCGGAGTTTCAGCCTGATCCGGTCAATAACAAGGCTACAGTTGATAATCTCTGCCATCGTATCAAAGCCTGATGTTACTGATTATGTAAAAAAACAACTAGCACATAATTTGTACTCTTTTGTGTTTCAAACTTTACTAATATCTTGTTGTATCTAGCATTATGTGGACGGCGATGGTGGATTGTATAAGGCAGGCAACGAGAGAAGTTTTAGGGGTCTCGAAGGGATACTCAAGCGAGCGCTGATGCGACTGGTGGTGGAATGACGTGGTCCAGAGTAAAGTGGAAGCAAATAAAACGGCTTACCTTAAGTTAGTGGAGAGCACCGACAAGGAGTAGAGGAGAGTGAACAGAGAAATGTATAAGGAAGCTAGGAGGTAGGCAAAATTAGCGGTCACAGAGGCAAAGATTACTGCATTTGGGCGGCTGTATAAGGAACTTTAGGGTAAAGGTGGGGATAAGAAGTTATTTCGGCTGGCCAAATCAAGAGAGAGGAAGGCTCGTGATCTAGATCAAGTAAGGTGCATCAAAGACGAGGAAGGTTGTGTATTGATGGAAGAGTCCCAGATTAAGAGGAGATGTCAATCGTACTTTCATAGACTTCTTAATGAAGAAGAGGACAGAAACATCTTAGGAGAATTGAAGCACTCTGAGAGTCACCAAGACTTTAGATACTGTAGGCGTATTAAGGTAGAAGAGGTCGTGGGAGCAATGCGTAAGATGAGCTGAGGCAAAGATACTGGACCAGACGAGATTCCAGTAGAATTTTGGAGATATATGGGTATAGCAGGCTTGGAGTGGCTGGCTGAGCTGTTTAATGTTATTTTCAGGACAAAAATGATGCCAGATGAGTGGAGGTGGAGTACGATGATCCCTCTATACAACAACAAAAGGGATATCCAGAATTGTAACAACTACAGGGGTATTAAGTTATTAAGTCATACCATAAAGTTTGGGAGAGGGTGGTGAAAAGGGGGTAAAGAGGGCGGTGTCTATATCGGAAAATCAGTTCAGGTTCATGTCGGGTTATTCTACTACGGAAGCTATCCACCTTATTAGGAGGTTGGTGGAACAGTACAGAGATAGGAAGAGGGACTTTCACATGGTGTTTATTGATCTAGAGAAGGCGTATGACAAGGTCCCTAGGGACGTTCTTTGGAGATGCCTGGAGGTGAAAGGTGTGATGGTAGCTTATATTAGGGCGATAAAGGATTTATATGATGGAGCTAAGACTCGGGTTAGGACTATGAGAGGTGACTCAGAGCCTTTTTCGATGGTTATGGGATTACATCAAGGATCTACCCTCAGCCCGTTCTTATTTGCCCTAGTGATGGATGCACTGACACACCATACTCAAGGGGAGGTGCCATGGTGTATGATGTTCGCTGATGATATAGTTTTTATTGATGAGACGAGAGACAACGTTAATAAGAGAATAGAGGTATGGAGATAGGTCCCAGAGTCTTAACGTTTCAAGTTGAGTAAGACTAAGACGGAATATTTGGAGTGCAAGTTCAGCGATGTGTCGGGGAAAGCGAACGTGGAGGTGAGGCTTGACTTGCAAGTCATCCCTAAGAGAGAGAGTATTAAGTACCTAGGGTCAATTATCCAGGGAAATGGGGAGATTGGCGGAGATGTCACGCACTGTATCAGGATGGGGTGGATGAAATGGAGGTTAGTGTATGGAGTCCTGTGTGACTAGGAGATGCCACTGGAACTTAAAAGTAAGTTCTATAGAGTGGTGGTTAGACCGGCCATGCTGTATGGGGCTGAGTGTTGGCCAGTCAAGAATTCTCATATCCAGAAGATGAAAGTAGCCTAAATGATGATGTTGAAATGGATGTGCGGGCACACTAGGCTGGATAAGATTATGAATGAAGATATTCGGGAGAGGGTGGGCGTAACTCACATAGACGACAAAATTCGGGAAGCGAGGTTTAGATGGTTCGGGAACATGCGGAGGAGGAGCCTAGATGCCCCGGTTAGGAGGTGTGAACGGTTGGCTTTGACAGGTACGAAAAGAGGTAGAGGGCGGCCTAAGAAGTATTGGGGCGAAGTGACCAGGCAGGACATGGTGTAGCTTAAAATTTCTGAGGACATGGCCCTGGATAGGGAGGTGTGGAGGTCATGCATTAGAGTTATAGGTTAGGGGGTAGTTGAGCGTTTTTCCTCGTTGTACTAGCTAGTCTGATAGTGTTTTGTCTAGGACTGCTAGCGGTTTTGTTCCATCACACTATTTTTATTTTTATTTTCAATTTTTATTATTACCACAATTATTTGTCCTTCCATTTATTTGTTGTCTCTTACGATGCTGATATTATTTGATACTAATCTTTTTTCTCTAAGCCGAGGATCTTCCAGAAACAGCCTCTCTACCTCTTCGGGGTAGGGATAAGGTCTGCGTACACTCTACCCTCCCCAAACCCCACTAGTAGGATTATCATTGGGTTGTTATTGTATTCCACAATTATAAATGGTGTGCTTTTACATTTTGAAAAATACTGTAGTTTGAGCCAAAGTACGATTACCCCTACTACCAATTAGAAAATGATACAGTGAATCAAACAAAGCTTGAGGTGTGACTAGGACATTATCAGTACGAATGTTTCTCTCACATAGTAAACAATGAAATTAGGCGTATTCCCTGTGAATAGTAAGCTATTCCAGTTATATACTTGGATCAGAAACAAAATTTTAGAAGAGAAAGAACCCTGCAGGCGAGATAAAAGGAATTTAGATAATCTAACGATTCTTGTTCCCATGAGTCATGATTATAAACTTTTTCTGTATAGTTTCTTGTCCAGATTTGATCCATTTAAGAAGTAGTGCACCCCTACTGCTACACCAGGACCTTGTATTTCCCACTTTGTTTGACAGGAGTAACTTCCTATTAGGTAAAACCTATCCACTTTTAACAAATAAACAGTTTCAACAGCCAGAAAATAGTTTTCAAAAGTAATAGGTATCAAATCTCTTAAGTCTTAACATAGGAATACAAAAGAGCAACTTTAACAAATAATTATAGTCCTTATGGAATAATGTAATCAGTTGTGACCAAATAAAAGAAACATTACTCTCGTAAGTGAAATTTTGAATAACTTTGAACATATATTGTCACGATCCATTTCCTGAACAAGCCGGGACCGGCACTCGATCAGTAAACATGACCGAGCGAACCATCTCTACTTATCAAATTTATTATAACTCCAAACTTTATATGCAACAAGGCAATACTCTAATCAAATACTTTTGATTAATTTTAAATATTTAAATAAATCAACTCCAAAACTTTATTCATAGTAACCAATGAAATATTGCTAAGTTATTATCAAAAACATCTCAATCTTAACTCAACGACTATGTCTATGAAGCCTCTTCTGATAAACTGACGCACTGCTCAGGACATAAGATTTCCTGGCTAGTTCTCTAAGTAACAAAGAAATAACTAAATAAAGATGACTCTAAGGAATACTCCACGAACAAAAGCGGAGCTCACCAATAGCACTGGAAGAGAAGGAAGTCCTAACTCGTAGCCTGCTCGCCTGCAAATCTGGTTCCTACGTTGTACCGCAGACCAACGTAGGTTCCCAAAAGAGAACGTCAGTACCATCCATTGTACTCAGTGAGTCTCAACAATAGGGGGCGAAACTTTAATAACATATACATTATGAGCAAAGGTTCTAAATGCATGTAAAACATAAAGCTTATAAGAATAATTCTAAATAATTGCATAATAGCAGTTTATGAATATTCTAAAAGAAATTCTTTTCTTTTTCTTTCTTAAAAACAATATTTCACTTTATACTTTGGGAGTTCCAACTATCCTGACCTGTTTCTGTCTTAGTCACTGTGTGATCGGCACGGGTTCGATCCCAACCCGATCGAATAGGCCCAATCCACGAGGTGTCACTCGCTTCATGGTTCTCAGCGCTCATGTATCATACCTTAGCATGGCTAAGTAAATTCTCAGCAACGAGACCCTCGGCTCGTATGCTCCCTACTTTGGCACAAGTAATTTCAGGAAGTCAACGCCTTGGTCAGGACCCTAGGCCTGGACGATGACCCCTTCGCAGAATAAAGGATACTCCCAAAAAAAAAACCTTTCCTTTCTAAAACTTCACAAGTTCTTGCTCTTAGTCAGCGTGAGTGACAAAGATACTGCTAAAAATGCAAGCTATTTGCCCTCCTTTAAATATCACCAAGAAATACTAGAGCTTATGTTAAATATCCAAGTTATCTTCATTTAAGATTATCGTTTTAGACAAGATTCTGACGGAATAATATCCAACTGGTATAATAGTCAAAACAACTTCAAATCAGAACACTTTACACATAGCAAAACACAAGTGATTAACCAAGATCACGGGTCTTTGAAAATCCTTAGCTTAAAATTCAATCAAGTATCAAAATATCCAGTAGAGCATTGCAATTGCTAGACAATTTTTTTTCCAGTGCTATGCAACTGCTTGCCTAGTACTACTCCAATTAAATATATATTAACTCCTTTATGCAATTCAACAAACATCTTGTATGCGTGCTTCTGTGAGTTAAACTACTTTAGTAAAGGGTTATATCAACTCACCTCAAAACTTCTCGAGCCAATACGTAGCCCCAGTCCAATTGACACCAGTCAAACAATCGATTCTACAATAACCAGTACATTTTAATCAATTTTAAAGTACTACACCTAAATATGAAATTTATTGTTGATATAGAGGAAGAAGGGAATTAACTACTCAATTCTTAGCTAATACTACTGTAGGGTAATTGACAATAAGGAATTTTATATACCTGAGTTCAAGACTTAGCGACTTGTAAAAAAACCTAAACTTCCCGTTGCCTGCGTGAGTATTGAGCAGCAAGGCTCTATCTCACGATTCTGCGTTTGTACGTGAACGAGAGTTTTTTTTTAATTCTGCGTTTCAGATTGTGCGTATTTTGTTTCTTAGTCCAAAGTCCAAACCCCTTTTTACTTCTTTTGCAGTCCACAACCCTTTATGGGTTAGGACTTTTCACGTTTTCCTTTTTTTTTTAAAAAATTTGTTTTCCCTTTTCTTTTTTTTCTCTTTTTTTTTGGTTTTAACTTAACTAGTATTAACTTATACATACTTTTAATATTTAATAATAACAAAATTATTAATATTCTTCTAATTGTACATCCAACTACTTAAGTGTGTGTATATATATATATTTTCACTATAGGCAAGAAAAATAAATAAATAATAATAATAATAATAATTTAATTCTATAAATAGCGTGTCTCGAAACTTTTATAAATTTGAGGAGTGTTACAATCTTCCCTCCTTAAAAACATTCGTCCTCGAATGTTGTTAGGGCTTTATTCTTAAGCTAACAATCATTTCTTAGGTCCTTGAACCTCTTAAGTTTTCTTAGCACCACTCACTTTTCCAAGGAATTCAAAATTTTGGCTAACTCCCTAAATTTTTAAAAATTTCAGCAGAGTTTTCCTTGTAAATTGGATTATCCAAAAAAATATTCCTGTCACAAATACCACAACTACACCAACCACAACAAAATATACCATAACATGCTATTCATAGGCACCATACACAGCTCATAAATTAATTACTCACACTCCAGCAAGGAAGTACCATAATAACTAACGAGAATCTAAAGCACAACACTTTAGCAAAAGTAAATCACTTTAATGAATTAAATATACTCTGGCATAAACTAAATCACTACAACAACTAAATATAATCTAGGAAGGACAAAAACACTTGCTAACTTGTATTTAATAAATGAAATATAAATGTCAAGCAAACCTAGGTTCACATACCTTGTTACTCAAATAAATAAGGATACTTCTTCCTCATATCTTCCTCGACCTCCCACATAGCTTCTTTTGAATCATGATTACTCCACAAAACTTTTACTGATGCTATATCTTTTGTTCTCAACTTTCTTACTTGTCTATCGAGAATTTCTATAGGTACCTCTTCATAAGTCAAACCTTCTTTAATTTCTATGGTATTGGCAGGTATTATATGCGACTCATCGTGAATGTACTTTCTAAGCATAGACACATGAAAGACAGGATGAACAGAGGACAACTCAACGGGTAGCGCTAGCTTATAAGCCACGTTTCCTTTCTTTTCTAGAATTTCATAAGGTCCGATAAATCTAGGGCTAAGTTTACCTTTCTTACCAAACCTCATAACTTCTTTCATTGGTGAAACTTTTAAAAACACCTTATCACCAACTATGAACTCTAACTCACGATGCCTCTTGTCAGAATAAGACTTTTGACGATTCTGAGCCGCTCTAAGTCTTTCTCTAATTAGTTGAACTTTCTCCAAGGCCTCACAAACAAACTCTGGACCAATCAACGGCACCTCTATCGCTTCAAACCAACCCACTGGAGACCTACATCTCCGCCTATACAACGCTTCATAAGGAGTCATACCAATGCTGGCCTGATAGCTGTTATTGTAAGCAAATTCTATAAGTGGTAAGTGATCATCTCAATTACTTCCAAAATCTATAACACACACACGCAACATATCTTCGAGAGTCTAAATGGTCCTTTCTGCCTGGCCATCGGTCTGTGGATGAAAAACGGTGCTTAAATTGACCTTTGTACCTAATTTTTTTTGAAATTCCTGCCAAAAATGCGTCGTGAACTGAGGGCCTCTGTCAGATATGATTGAAACTGGAGTACCATGCAATCGGACTATTTCTTTGATGTACAACTGCGCATACTGCTCTGCGAAATCTGTCGTCTTTACTGGTAGGAAATGCGCGGACTTTGTTAGTCGGTCTACAATAACCCAAATTGAATCATGTTTATGGTATGTGCGAGGTAGACCAACTACGAAATCCATATTAATCATCTCCCACTTCCACTGTGGTATCTATATACCTTGAGCTAGGCCACCAGGCCTCCGATGCTCGGCTTTGACTTGCTGGCAATTTAAACATTTAGCCTCATAATCTGCTACTTGTTTCTTTATGCCTTTCCTCCAATACAACTCTTTCAAATCTAGATACATTTTGGTAGCACCTGGGTGGATAGAGTACCTCGAACTATGAGCTTCCTCCATTATGGCCTTCCTAAGACCATCTACATCAGGCACACATAACCGATCATTCAACTTCAAAACTCTGTCATTTCCTAGAGTGAAAGCAGTAATTTCTTTGCTTCTGACTCCTTCTTTTAATTTCACTAAGTACGGATCTTCGTCTTGCTTAGCCTTAACATGCGCAACAAGGGAGGATTGCGCTAAGGCATAAGCAGTTATATCTCCTTCTTCGGTCTCATCCAATCTAATTCCATCATTTGCTAGTTTTTGAATTTCTCGACCCAAAGATCGCCTTTGCACTACAAGATCGGCCAAGACACCCATTGACTTCCTACTAAGTGCATCTGCTACCATATTAGCTTTGCCCGGGTGATAAAGGATATTGATGTCATAATCTTTCAATAGCTCGAGCCACCTTCTCTGTCTCAAATTTAGTTCTTTTTGCTTGAAAATGTATTGGAGGCTTTTGTGATCTGTAAACACTTCAGAATGCTCGCCATAAATGTAGTGTCGCCATATTTTTAATGCAAACACCACTGCTGCAAGCTCCAAGTCGTGTGTAGGGTAGTTCTTTTCATGATTCTTTAATTGCCTGGAAGCATAAGCAATAACGTTTCCATTTTGCATAAGAACACAAGCAAGGCCCACTTTGGAGGCATCACAATACACTGTGAACCCACCCGAACCTGTCGGCAAGGTTAACACAGGTGCAGTGGTCAACCTCTTCTTTAACTCTTGAAAACTCTGCTCACAAGCGTCTGACCATTGGAACTTAACTACTTTCTGAGTCAACTTAGTTAATGGAGCTACAAGTGAGGAAAACCCCTCCACAAACCTTCTATAGTAGCCAGCTAACCCCAAGAAACTCCTGATTTCGTTTGGCATTGTCGGCCTATGCCAGTTCTTGACTGCTTCTGTCTTCTGAGGGTCTACTTTTATTCCTTCACTAGATACCACGTGGCCTAAGAATGCCACTGACTGCAACCAAAACTCACATTTTGAAAACTTGGCATAAAACTCATTCTCCTTCAAGGTCTGCAAGGTTATTCTGAGGTGTTCTGCATAATCTTCCTTGATCTTAGTGTACACCAATATATCGTCTATAAACATAATAATAAAGGTATCCAGGAATGGCTTGAAAACTCTGTTCATGAGATCCATGAATGCAGCTGGAGCATTTGTCAATCCGAAGGACATCACTAGAAATTCATAGTGCATGTGGCAAGTTCTAAAGGCTGTTTTAGATATATCCTCTTTTCTGATTCTCAACTAATGGTACCCCTACCTCAAGTCTATTTTTGAAAAGTACGTTGCACCCTGAAGTTGATCAAATAAATCATCAATTCTTGGTAGTGGGTACTTGTTCTTAATGGTAACTTTATTCAACTGCCGATAGTCGACACACATTCTAAGAGACCCATCTTTCTTCTTGACAAACAGGACCGGGGCACCCCACAACGAAACACTCGGTCTGATGAAGCCCTTGTCAAGAAGGTCTTTCAACTGTTCTCTCAACTCATTAAGTTCTGCCGGAGCCATCTTTATATGGGCTGAGTGCATGGCATGAGATCAATGCCGAAGTCTATGATTCTTTCGGGAGGAAGTCCGGGAAGGTCATCTGGGAAAACTTCTGGAAATTCTCTAACAATTGGCACTGACTGAAGAGCTGGTGGTTCTGATTCTAGATTAATAATGTGAACCAAATAGGCGAGACACCCCTTACCGATCATTCGTTGTGCCTTAAGGTAAGAAATAAACTTACCTGTAAGCGATGCTGAACTACCCTTCCACTCTAAGACTTCTTCATTTGGAAATTGGAACCTGACTATCTTGGCATGACAATCTAACATGGCATAGCAGGAAGACAACCAATTCATACCCATGATCACATCAAAATCCACCATTTCTAACTCTATGAGATCGGCTTTGATGTTGCGACCTTGGAGTGAAACTATACAACCTGTATAGACTCTGGTGACTTTCACTGACTCGCCAACTGGAGTAGATACTAGGAATGGCTCACTAAGTTGTTCAGGTTCTAGTCCGAGGTTAATTGCAAAGTATGGAGTCACATATGAAAACGTTGAACCTGGATCCATTATGGCATAAGCATTATATGAGCAGACTAAAAGTATACCTGTAATAACTTCTGCAGATGCATCTGCACTCTGACGATCAAGTGTAGCAAACAAACGGGGTTGTCCCCCTCCCTGAGTAACTCGGTCTGCACCTCTACCTATTCCATGTCCTGGTCTGATTATGAGAACCATGAGCCTGAGGTGGTGCAACTGCAGTAGCTGAGGAACTAGAAGGACGAGTTGATCCACCACTAAAATTACGTCGCAACTTTGGGCAGTTGGCCTTTATATGACCAATGTCTCCACAATGGTAGCAACCATGAAACTCGAGCTTGCACTGACCTGAATGTTGCCGCTTACATGTTCCACAAAGACCTTGTTGGTGTGAATGTTGCTCAGCATGACTCTAGCTATGTGAGGATGATGTCATAAAATTCTGATTCTGGCGAGACTAGTTTTCATAACTTTGAGTACGTCTGAAGGAAGACCCACCACCTGACTGATGACTGGACTGAGATGGTGCTAATGACTTCTTATTAGAGGAATCCCTTCCACCTCCACTGGATGTACCATTAAACCTGCCCGCTGTCTGGGCTTTCTTGTTATGCTCTTTTTCTTCTCTCCTTTGTTGTCTGTCTCTTTCTAAGTTCTTGGAGAACCCCACGACAGAGGAGAAAGCTGTCATTCCTACCGCTGCAACTGATGTTGTATCCTTAATGTGGTAAGCCAAACTGCCAATAAACCTGTGAATCTTTGCTTTTTCTGTCTTAACCATGTGAGGAGCATGCTTAGCCAACCTTATGAATTCCATGTAGTACTCTTGCACACTTTTATTCCCTTGTTTGAGTTGTTCGAACTCTGTAGCCTTAGCTTCCCTATCCTCTTCTGGGATAAAATTAGCCATGAAGGCCCCTTCAAATTCTTCCCAAGTAGGCGGACCATCATCTTCATCTCTTTCATTTTCCCACATCTCAAACCAAGCGTCGGCCACATCTCTAAGCTAGTAAGCAGCTAGCTCCACAGCTTCATCATCAAATGCTTTCATCACTCGGAGGGCTTTCTTGACACCCTCCAGCCACAACATCGGATCTTCATCAACTATAGAACCATGGAAAACTGGAGGACTCAACTTCGAAAATTCATTCACTCTTGAGGACTCAAAATTGTTCTGTCTATTTGATTGAGGTGGAATCTCATCTCTTCTCTCGTTCTGGTTGGCCATAAAGGCTTTAAACATCTCTATAGCACTGTTGACAGCATTAAACATCTGACCCACCTCGGGAGATATAGTTGCCTGAGCCGGAGCTGCTATTGGGGGCCGTATTGGATCCTGAGGTACTGGATCATCATGTTCCACCCCTTCTTCTTGCTCAACCCGGGGTACTTGGACTCCGTTTGAGGATTTTCCCCTCTTTTTCTGGGTCGAAGCCTTCTTAGTTCTACCTTGAGCCACAATAGTAGCGATAGTTTCTTGAGCAATATCCTGAGTGTCGGTGTCATAGTTGCGAGTACGAGCCATTTCTGTGAGTTTTGGAGAAACGAATAAATTAGATAATTTCTTAGAGGTAGACTCTACTGCACGATCTAAAGTATAAAAAAAAAAGACATTTCCTAAATGCTTGTAGCCTCCTGTTTATAAGTTTGGCGCGCTTCATACACATAAACGAGACTCTACTAACACAGCTTCATAGACCCCTAGGACTCCATAAACCTGATGCTCTGATACCAAGTTTGTCACGATCCATTTCCTGAACAAGCCGGGACCGGCACTCGATCAGTAAACATGACCGAGCGAACCATCTCTACTTATCAAATTTATTATAACTCCAAACTTTATATGCAACA
Source organism: Nicotiana tabacum (assembly GCF_000715075.1). Classification (NCBI taxonomy): domain Eukaryota; kingdom Viridiplantae; phylum Streptophyta; class Magnoliopsida; order Solanales; family Solanaceae; genus Nicotiana; species Nicotiana tabacum. The sequence continues at coordinate 80,141,192 of NC_134089.1, read as the reverse complement.
AGGCAATACTCTAACCAAATACTTTTGATTAATTTTAAATATTTAAATAAATCAACTCCAAAACTTTATTCATAGTAACCAATGAAATATTGCTAAGTTATTATCAAAAACATCTGAATCTTAACTCAACGACTATGTCTATGAAGCCTCTACTGATAAACTGACGCACTGCTCAGGACATAAGATTTCCTGGCTAGTTCTCTAAGTAACAAAGAAATAACTAAATAAAGATGACTCTAAGGAATACTCCACGAACAAAAGCGGAGCTCACCAATAGCACTGGAAGAGAAGGAAGTCCTAACTCGTAGCCTGCTCGCCTGCAAATCTGGTTCCTACGTTGTACCGCAGACCAACGTAGGTTCCCAAAAGAGAACGTCAGTACCATCCATTGTACTCAGTGAGTCTCAACAATAGGGGGCGAAACTTTAATAACATATACATTATGAGCAAAGGTTCTAAATGCATGTAAAACATAAATCTTATAAGAATAATTCTAAATAATTGCATAATAGCAGTTTACAAATATTCTAAAAGAAATTCTTTTCTTTTTCTTTCTTAAAAAAAATACTTCACTTTATACTTTGGGAGTTCCAACTATCCTGACCTGTTTCTGTCTTAGTCACCGTGTGATCGGAACGGGTTCGATCCCAACCCGATCGAATAGGTCCAATCCATGAGGTGCCACTCGCTTCATGGTTCTCAGCGCTCATGTATCATACCTTAGCATGGCTAAGTAAATTCTCAGCAACGAGACCCTCGGCTCGTGTGCTCCCTACTTTGGCACAAGTAGTTTCAGGAAGTCAACGCCTTGATCAGGACCCTCGGCCTGGACGATTAGCCCTTCTCAGAATAAAAGATACTCCCCAAAAATCTAACTTTCCTTTCTAAAACTTCACAAGCTCTTGCTCTTAGTCAGCGTGACTGACAAAGATACTGCTAAAAATGCAAGCTATTTGCCCTCCTTTAAATATCACCAAGAAATACTAGAGCTTATATTGAATATCCAAGTTATCTTCATTTAAGATTATCGTTTTAGACAAGATTCTGACGGAAAGATATCCAACTGGTATAATAGTCAAAACAACTTCAAATCAGAACACTTTACACATAGCAAAACACAAGTGATTAACCAAGATCACGGGTCTTTGAAAATCCTTAGCTTAAAATTCAATCAAGTATCAAAATATCCAGTAGAGCATTGCAATTGCTAGACAATTTTTTTTCCAATGCTATGCAGCTGCTTGCCTAGTACTACTCCAATTAAATATATATTAACTCCTTTATGCAATTTAACAAACATCTTATATGCGTGCTTCTGTGAGTTAAACTACTTTAGTAAAGGGTTATATCAACTCACCTCAAAACTTCTCGAGCCAATACGTAGCCCCAGTCCAATTGACACCAGTCAAACAATCGATTCTACAACAACCAGTACATTTTAATCAATTTTAAAGTATTACACCTAAATATGAAATTTATTGTTGATATAGAGGAAGAAGGGAATTAACTACTCAATTCTTAGCTAATACTACTGTAGGGTAATTGACAATAAGAAATTTTATATACCTGAGTTCAAGAATTAGCGACTTGTAAAGAAACCTAAACTTCCCGTTGCCTGCGTGAGTATTGAACAGCAAGGCTCTGTCTCACGATTCTGCGTTTGTACGTGAACGAGGGCTTTTTTTTAATTCTGCATTTCAGATTGTGCGTATTGTGTTTCTTAGTCCAAACCCCTTTTTACTTCTTTTGCAGTCCACAACCCTTTATGGGTTTTTTTATTATTATTATTATTTTTTATTTTTTTTTCAAAGACCATATTTTAAAAGCTCATTAGCTAGTCAATCAGCTTGATTACAAGAAAGCATTTCTCAAAAACCCACAAGCTAGCCAATTTGCTTGATTACAAGAAAGCTTACACTTTTCTCTCCACCGTCACAAATTAGGGTATACGTAGATCCTCAGACTTCATTTGTGAAATTATATTGAGCTTGTTGTTGTACAAGAAAGCTTACTTTTATAATTTAGAAATCTTGGGCACCCTTAGAGGGGAAAATATATATACACTCTAGTAATCAAAATTGCCATTGTGAATTAGTGCTAGCAAATGATACATTCATTTTTCATATCCTTTAGAAACAGTTTTCCTCAACTGCAGCTTCTTTGATCCAAACATTTGTGTATCAGCAAATCACCCCGCTCCATTGTCCCAGCCTTTTCAATCCCTTAACACCCCTCTTATCTTGTGATTTCCATTGGGCACTGAGCCTCTCATCTAGCCTTTGCTTGGCTTCTCTAGCAACTTCTCCTAGTTTCTCATCTTCATATTCTTGGCTTGTTGCACTTCTTTCCTTAGAAAAGCTTGAGCTAAGAATATGTTCATGGCTGCTTGTGTAGAGACAAAGAAAAGACTTCCTTGTGGATGAAAAAACAGATGTATTATATGATGAATCTAATAAGCCACTGTTTTTATGAAACTTTCTTCTTCTAGCACATTCAACACCAGCAAGCATACCTGCCATTTTTTGAACTCAAAACTCAAAAAAGGAAATAAGAAAGAAGAAAAATTAATAGACCTAACTCTTGTCTATAGTATATTGTTTTCTTTCTCTTTCCTTTATGGGTTAGGACTTTTCACGTTTTCCTTTTTTTTTTTTTAATTTTTTTTCCTTTTCTTTTTTTTTTCTCTTTTTTTTTTTTGGTTTTAACTTAACTAGTATTAACTTATACATACTTTTAATATTTAATAATAACAAAATTATTAATATTCTCCTAATTGTACATCCAACTACTTAAGCATATATATATTCACTATAGGCAAGAAAAATAATAATAATAATTTAATTCTATAAATAGCGTGTCTCGAAACTTTTATAAAGTCGAGGAGTGTTACATATATACATATTTGTCCATATGAATGAATGACCATACCAATTACTATGTACATAAGATGCAGAAAAAATCATCCAAGTTGCTATCTTCCATTTGTGATAGCAGCACATTTGGATCTATTTGTTCCTCTCTTAACTAAAGAATGATAAATTACAAACACATGTTCGTATTGTAATCGTGGATGAGTTGGGAACATTTTCTGACCCATACCAATGCAAGTTCATAAATAAAATACAGGTTATGCATAGTTTGTGGAATTTTACTGGGTTGTTGTTGTTATGCATTGTTATAGCGTGTTGCAATACGTCAAACATGTTAATTCTATTTCATAGAGCCTTGTTCTCTTTCATTTGGGGACGTGATTTCAGCGAAAAGAGTTTCAAGACTCGCATCCTGCAAAAGAAGACGAGCAAAAAAATTTAGCACTAACGCGTAAATAGTCAAACTGCATGACTCAGGCTGAAAGCAGAGTAGCTAGAAAAAGTTGGCATGAAAAATCCTATGCAATATAAGTCATGTTCTGTCACGATAAGTGTTAGGAGAGTATTGTATTTTGAGGGGTAAGTAATAAAAAGATAACCGATAATTTGATTAAGGGGAGAATCAATACAGAGGAGGAATTTTGGATAGTTTTAAGATATCATTGTAACCCACGAAGGTTTATTCAGAGTGCTATGATGATTCTCAGTGGTACCAAGGGGTCAGGTACTCAAGAATTAGGGTATAAGGACTTCAAGCAAGTATTCTGGAAACAGTCGAGGGTCTCTCGGAAACAGCATCTCTACCCTCAGGGGTAGGGGTAACGTCTGCGTACACTCTATCCTCCCCAGACCCCACTAGCGGGATTATTACTGGGTTGTTGTTGTTGTTGTTGTTTGTATTCTCTACTTGCATCAACAGGAGCCCAAGAACTTCTTCAGAAAAGGAAATTCAGACTAGGTCCCTAGGAAACTGTTGGAAATGATTGTTCTCACTTCTTTTCTTAATTGAACTAGAAAATGAGGTAGAAGCAAGCCAAGATCTCTGGTGGAGGTAAAACTCAATTCAAGAATGCCCTTCACCAAGTCATTTTCAGCAAACTTATGTTTTTCCAACCATGGCAGGGCTAGTAAAGCTCCCAAAGAACACAGTTCAAGGAACAATTTTGTGAAACCGAAGTTGTAAAATTATCCAACAACAAGAGAGGTCATCAAAACTACGTCTACTTTTCGCTCTCATGCTTGCATGTACAGTTATTACTCAAATCCCATGAGGAAGAAGGTCCTAATATTCACTTTCAGATTAATTCTTCAGAGATGGAAAATAATCAAGTTAATAGCATTATGGAAAAGAGGGAGCATCCTGGTCAAACACTAGTAACCATTGTCTCATCCTACTACTTGGTATTTTCTTCTCTCATTTTTGAGAAGCATTTGCTTTCATGGTTGATCTCTTCCAATTTGGGTCATAAAAATCTGCTGTTGCAGATTCTAAAAGAAAATTATTATATTCCTCTGATTGCTTTAGTTAATCTAGAGAGACTTTCTATATTGAGTGGCATTGCTTTAAGAAGCGCAGTAGAATGAGGTGCTTTACCAATCAGGGGACAGAATGGAAGCATCAAGAAGATTCTACTTTAATGCTTTAAAAATAAAATAAAATGTTCTGTGAAAAACATTGCAATTGTAGAAGACTAAAATATAATTACAAAAATGTAGGAAAAGTGACACAACTTTTAGGCATAGTAACATTATAGACTACTTAGTACTTTCGGTATATCCCTATTGACAAGTACATTATATTTTCAATGTACTCTTAGAACTTGTGCCTACTCGAAGTATGATACTGAAAGTAGGATGGAGTATATATTGAAAATACAATTGAGGAAGTGATGAGTAAAAATGTAAGCATGGGGCACAATGGTAAGAAAATGCAAATTAGAACATAATGAAATGAAGATAAAGAGAAGCCAAAAGATATTCTTAAAGTGGAAATAATAAGAAGAGTAAATCCCTCATGCTCTTCCTAGAACATCCGTTTTCCATTTACTCTAAGCTTTTTTAATTTTCTTCTCATTTCTCAGCAATTTTTATTTACTTCTTCACAGAAGCACAGAAGACAGAAAGAAGCAAATCAAGAATGGCCCATATATGAGAAGTAGAGAAGTGGATTATGGCTCCTCATGAAACACCTTCAAACAATGACGATGATAAGAAAATACCCAAATTCAATAATGATATCCAATAGCATATATTTTGTCCAAGACTTAAAAAAATTATAAAAACATCCAAAAGGGAAAGCCCAGAAAGCTTACGACACGTAATCGGCAATGAAAAATATTGGTACCCTTCCCAATCCAGCACCCCTCCACTTTCTTCTAGGCAAGGCAACAATTTTGTCGGCTTCTGAGCCTGTTGCAGTTAAAACAAACTACAGGACATAAAAGTTAGCATGAAATAAGCAACAGCTAAAGTATTATATCATTCTATTTCTATAGTTCATACGAATGGCCAGAGAAAAATTCAAGCACAGTGACAGCGTGAGAGGGAACAAGAATAACCATCATATCTGATATTAACTTAACTTATGCATCAAAGAAACATGAAACCATGAACAGAGAATTTGCTCTAGAAAGTTCATACGCAGGATAATTTGAGGCGAGTCAGAATCATGACATGAATTATAGCCGGCTGCATGTTAAACATATTTTGGAGAAATTCTCTCCAGTATCACTTGGGAAGAGGGAATGAAGTGTCAGGAAGGAATGCAACAAAATTTCGAGCATTTATCTTAATCTAGCTTGCTGGGATACAACAGCTTAAAATGAGCATGATCTTAATGCACCAGGAGCCAAGAAAAATTCAACAAAAGAAGCTTAAATTTACATTAACTCCAAGAGAAATCAAAATGCTTTTGAGAAATTGAAAAGGTAATTGTTCCTTATCAAAATTTATTGGGTGACTCATTAAAGTTTCCCCTCTTTATATGCAGTACATCACAACTAGCTCAAAAGCCTCAAACCCATAAATGATATGTGACACCAAAGTTCGTGAAGTTCAACCTTGGAAATGTGTTACCTCTTCAACCTATCCGTGAATCTCGAATAAATAATTCAGTTACCAGCTATGTTTGCATGGCTTCGAAAACCATAGATATTTAAGTATTTCAGAATTCTTGATAAAAAAATATTATTAATGTCATGTCAATTGGACGTTATTTGAGGTTATCCAAGAAATCTTTTGGCAGTTACCATTTGATCACATCATAAGATTTCTTCTTTTATAAACGAGAAATTCCCGAGGAACATTGGCCCACGGTTCGACACTTGGTGGATAATGGGCCCTGCCATCTACCCTTCTCCACTAAAGAAATTATAAGAAATTGTAGAGTCCAAAGCCTATATTTAAAAAATTACTCAAAAAATAAAACTCATTGTATGATCCATTTTGCTGCAAGTTGCACAATTAAAACTATCTTCAGACAGCTAAACCAAAAGCTATCTTGGCCCCTCAACAAGCACTGCAAGCAGCAATTTTGACCAACTTTTTTCCTGTCCATTGGTAGTTTTCTAGCAGCTTTCCAGAATCTCCTTTTATGTTTGGGAGAATATAAAGACCCTCCTAAACTAGTACCTGATTTTCAAAAAGACACTTAAACTTTGCAGGGGTTATAGTACCCCCTTGAACGAAGTAGTATTTTTACCACCTTTCTCGGCCACCTGGCATAGAGAGTGTATAACAAAGAAAAAGTTCAATAAATTATTTTTGCAGGATTTTTAATTATTATATGTATTTTCCTGTTTTTTTCTTTTTATTTTGCTTTTTTCTTTAATCTTTTTTTTTTTCCTTCTCTTGTCTTCGTCACTGTCCATTCTTCTCTCTCCCAGAAAGAAAGAAAGAAAATCAGCCCAACGGCCTTCTTGTGCTCCATTCTTCTCCATTCTCCATTCAGAGACTTCTTGTGCTCACATTTTGTCAAGGTAATGAAGGAATATTTTGTTCTTGTTCATGATTGTGTTGGTAGTGGGGTCAAACAATGGTGGTCGGCCAACGGTTTGTTGGCCGGGCCCCTTTCAATAGTGGGTTTTGTTGGAGATGGTGAGATTGCTGGTGGAAAGGCGGCGGATGGTGGCAGAAGTTGGAGCTTTCTGGAAGTGGAATATTAAGGGGAAAGAGCGATGGGTCTTTGACGGAGTCCAGTAAGCTTCAGCGGCAGTGGAGATGGCTTGGTGAGCTTGGCGGAATTTGGGGAGGGGGGTGGGGGGGTGGCGCTGGAGAAGAAGAAGAAGTGGCGTTGAAGCAGAAGGTGGAGGTGGTCGTTATGGCAGTGGTGGCGGTAATGTTGACAAGGCTGCAAGAGGAGAATAAAAGGAAAAAGAGAAAGAAAAAAGAAAGAAAAGGAAACCAAAAGTAAAATGAAAATAAATATGAAAAAAAATTGTATTTAGAACAAAAATCACTTGCCACCACATGGTTGGTGCGTGTCATTACACTGTTTTCTTAAAACTGGCTCTAGTCATAAGACACCCCCGCGATAAGATTCATGCAGAAAAGGTTAAAAGTCATAAGCAGATACAGAAACAGCAAAAAAAGCAAAATAACAGCTTGCCATCATCACATAAACCTTGTTATAAACAAAAGAACTAGCTAAGTAACACAGAGATTGGAACTTTGTATTTACCAGTGGAAACAGTATAGCCATAACCCCATAGCTCACTAGCGGAGAGAACAAAAATATTGCCAAGACACAGGGATTTCCTGGAAAGTTGAATGGCAGATTAATTTTTGCAAGAAAGATGATCCATGTCACTTAAAAGTAAATGCTCAAATGATAAACAGTACTATGTGTTAAAATAGAAAAAGGTCTCACACGATCTAGAGGGTTAAAAAAACTCTAAACAAGAATGTGACTGCATGACCTTTCACACTGTCGTTTCGACTGAGGAGAACTTCTGTTTCAAATGTTTACTAATGATATGAACAGAAGCTTGACAATTACCAACAAGTCATTCAAGGACACCAATGGGCGAATTTTGTAATACTGGTACAAGCAATTTGGTTCGAGATATTAATATGAGGAAAACAATGTCGAAATTAGTCAAAACTAAGAGTGCTCATGAGGGTTTTAAGAAAACTGTCATATCTTTGTACATGACTGATAAAACAAACCATTGAAATGAGTGAAATCGATTGAAGGAAATGTAGTACCGAAACCAGCAAAAAATGCCCAGTTTGATTCGAAGAAGTCCAGCCTCTTGTCTAAACTTAGTCCAGAAAGATTCCACTTATACCTGGAAAGTTAGGCAATTTTTATGAACATTCGAATGAACAGTAACTAGCAATATTGAGATAAAAAGCAGCACTTACTCAAAACAATAGTATGCATACATCCATGACAGAAGCATAAAATTTAGAGCTTTCCCGATGTAAGGGATAAGTCCAGTAACATAAACCTGCAGTATCCAATTGTATTCTTGAAGACATGAATTTAATAAAGGGAGAACCAAAGATATGTATAAAAGTAGTTAACCTCCACGAAGAAGAAAGTCAGTAAGAGGACTGAATAAAGTTGCTCCGCTATACTGATCATAAACCTGCATGAAATATAAAAATAAAATAGAAGTCACAATTGGTGAATAGCAGGCACATCTCTACATGGAAGATATTCTCTGAAGTGGGAAAATATTGCTCCAGTGTACATTAACCAGCAAAAAGTAGAACCATACCCTTCAAGATCAGTTGATTTTTCCCTATGAACTGTGCTTTGCAAAGTTTGGGACTCCTTTTGATCAGACAACTTAGTATCACGAGCCCCATAATTCTCCAAAGCGAAAAACCCATGTTTAGCAATGTCATTGTACCTGAATTACATTACCAGAGGAAAAAAATCATTTCAAGCATAGGAGATCAAGAAAACCATCATTTTATCAAGCATCTGGATGTCCTAAGTGAGAATATATGCATAATAAATATAGTTGTTGATGTATGCTTACCACAGTGGTGATCGCATAGTTATACATATATGTGCTCAAATCATGAATCTTAGTGATTTTCTTTTGCTCACAAAAGGATATTCTACAGAGATGGGGATTCCAATTATGTAATAATGTAGTCTTTGCAAAGAGAAGGAAGAGATAACAACCATTTGTTTCTCCATTTGCAAGTTCACAGTAACTATGGGTTTGTTACTCAACATCATGGGACTAAAAGGTGCGATAGTGTGAAGATTGATGATAATAAAAAGGGATAAGGTAGACTTAAAATCAAAGGAGCAAAGTGCCTCAAGAAACCTACAAGCTCTACAAATCAATGTGACCTTAGCAAAAGATAGAACACACTGGAAGCAAAGAATCCATGTAGGCATACCAACTAGTTAGAATCAAAATTTAGTTATTATTATACTTAAATTAGGTTCGGTATTCATCAAGAGTCCTTTTATGCTGGATTAGATACTTGTATTTTCATGTAGCAATAAGTGCGAGACTTAGAGAACTGCTACTTTTAGAGAACCAAAATTATACTGACCCCCAGTATTTCAACTTGAGGACCAATTGATTGATTGATTGAAACTCCTATAACCATTCCAAAATGCCAAGATAATCATAAGTGCAACTTTAGAGACCTTGTTGGCTAATTAAGCCTAAGATAAATCACAGCATAACGGAGTATATCTGAATAATTCAAACAAAATAAATGATCCAAAATGGCTTGTAGGAATACACTGGGTTGTTGTTGTTGTAATGAACCAAAATGGGAAGCTATCACTAGATTCTTTAAAAAAAAATTAAAAAATCCTCTTTAATTAATTAGTTTATTTTATTTTTTTGAAAAGGGAAGGGAAGCTATTACCAGATACTGCTGAGAATAAGGCTGAATATGTACAACGGGTAGAACCAGAAAACCTGCAAGGATAACAATGATACAGACAAATTAGGCAAACACCAGCTAATAATACAGACGGAACATTAAAAACAGTGTTTTTGCATAAAATAGGTAGCAAAAAAGGTAATAAATAAAGATCAAGAAAAAAAAAACTACTAATAATCTAATCAAAGTAGCTTCCACTGGAGCATGTTTTATCCCAAATACATTATGAAGCCACAATCCGATTAAAAAGAAATATAAAACAACAAAAAAAGATCATGTTTCCCACTACAAAACCTATTTCCAACATTTACACTTCAGCAGCTGCTTTAAGTCTTTCGAGGACTGGTTATCACTTATATACTGCAATTAAAATGCTCAGATTTTCCTGAAAAATTACACCTTAAGTTTCTTTCTTGCACTCAAATCGTGTGCATCTTAATTCCGTACTGAAATTTAGTACATAAAGGATGCCTCTTTAATCTAATCTAACTCACTCCACACCTGTATAGCACAGATATCAGTAGAAACAAGATGAAACAAATGCTTTTTCCCCTAAGTACAGAATCCAGATTTGGGATTGGTTAAGTTTCTGTTAAACTCAGTTAGTATCTCTACAAAAGTAGACTACTCCATTTCAACAGGAAAAAATGATCTATGAAAAAAGAATGCATGTTGATCACATGGTTAATGTCGAGATCACCATTAGGCCCCACTAAGAAGGGTATATACTCACATTAAAAAGTTGTACAAGCCCACCACGTAAGAATCGATAGAACTCCAAAATACTGCTAAATGAACATGACTCTGGAGAATTGATTTGTGGGCAATGACCAGGTAATATCCATTCCAATGCAGGGATGATAACTGATTTCAGAACAAAGATACTGCAAGAGGAAACTATATCATATATCACATGGCTAATACTAAATTGTGCATCCCAAATTGAACATTATAGAGCAGCATAAGAACTATAAGATGATGCAAAACAAAAAGATGTCATTCATCCTCATACCAGAGCATATTCAAAATGTCAGAAGCGATGCACATTGACCTAAGCAGTTCCCCACTTTGTCGAAAATTTTCATAAATGTACATATATAAAGTATTTCTTTTCTTGCTTAAGAGATACGACAGGTTTGAACCTCCTGTGCGCATTTCTTCCATGCTTCTTTTTTTCTTTAACAATTGAGTTTTAAAACAACATCAATGCAAGGCTCATTTGGTATTTAGTTGAAGATCTAATAACTAACATTTTGTAAGCCAAATATCCCTGCTTTACCGGACCAACTTCCTTCCATGAAAAAGTTTTATAACTGCAAGTTTATAATTCTTAAAGATAAGTCCACTGAACTATTAAGTGTTTGAGAAAGAGTTTACCTGTCATTATGCAGTGTTTAAAATATTTTCGAATATTCTAGGTTACATAAGTGTATTTAAACCTAGTATAATGTTACCACTACATAGAATCATCGAGACCTTTTGATTTCTCCCCATACCAATTATACGTTGCAAACACTCAACTTTTCTAAGATGAAAATCTTAAAAGCATTTTGTTTAGTATTAGCATGTAGACCAATGTCGTACTTCAGTCAATCAGCTAACTACACTTTAGCCCCAAATTAGTTTGAGCTGGCTATATGAATAGCATGTACCTATTCACACTATTTAGGTCCACTACAACTTAATAAAAACACATACATCAGACTCCTTTTACACTGTACATCAATATATTAGCAACCCTCCTCTTTTATCCAAGCTAGGACTGACCGTCTTTAGTAAACCTCATATACGGAGTTTAAGGTTCACTTTTAATAATTAGTACTTAGCTCTTTAGTCTTCCATAAAATCTTCTCATTGTGCAGAATGTAGCTCGAAACCTATCTCTTCATTTTAAAATAGTCCTGGTGTCCAGGGCAGTATGCTCATCTGGACTATTCCACTGAGTACCTACTCTGCCCAACAAGGCCTTGGCCGCAATTGGAAAGAAATCGCCAAGATTTTTTGTCTCCGCAAAGATCTGAATTGTGGTCACTTGGACCACTAGAAACCTATGATTCAACTAATAACCGCTTCCCCAACCCAAAAACAAGTGCACAACACATTACATACACAGAGAGAGAGAGAGAGAGATAGAACCTTCCTAAGAAGATGAATCCATTCAACAGAAAACACTGACCCGTACGGATAGCAAGCTGCTTTGACCTTCAAATAAGAAACACAAAATCAAAATTCCGATTAAAAAACGGGGGAAAAAGAATGACATGATTGAGTAATTAATAGGAAAGGGAACCTGAGGGAGTAGATGATGACACGGTGGAGACAGCAAGCATCTCTTACGCCATCGACCCACAGCAGCAACGCTTGCTTTGACTTGCTTCTCACTGTGTCCGCCAATGGCCCCATGCTTTCCTTCAGAAAACCTGATTGATGATTGCAACCTTACTTCTTTCAAGTTGTCGTACCTACAATTGGGAAACAAACACCAAGCAAGTTACTACAATGTTGTCATTCTCTTTTTCCTTTTTTTTCTTTTTTTTTTTTCCTAATGTAGTCTATTAACTTTTTATTTTGAAGAAATTGTCGGTGGGAATATGCGGGAGGGTCTATTTTAGTACCTCAAATATAACTCTGAGCATATTTAGTCTCTTATCTAAAGTAGAGCACCTTTAGTCTTACTGACACAATGTGTTCAAAAACTAACAGTGTTACCTAACTCTGATTCATGAAGCAAATATTCTGCTCTGAAGCAAAACGTTTTATCTCCTTTTATTGGATAACGCAAATTATCACTTTAATTCCTCATTTTTAGATAATGTCTTCTAAAATTTAGACCTTGAAAATATCCCCTTCTATGCCAATTTTCAATGAGAAAATGACATTGTATAGCCGCTGTAAAAATAATAGCTGAAAAATATATAAAATTTATATTTTTTTTTGTATATATGTACATTTTAAAATTTTCGGTTGATTTTTCCAAAAAGAAATGTTAAAATTTGAAGAAGAAAAAAATAGAGCTGCAAGGATCACCTCTAGGCTTATTATTGAAGCAAACGAATAACCATGTTATTACTTTTAGCCTGTGCCAGAAACTATTTACATCTGGTAGCCGATAAAGTATATAAAATTTGTATAATTTTTGTATATTAACATACAAAACGTGTATATATGTGTGTGTGTGTGTGTGTGTGTATCACGACCAATAATTCGTGATGACGCCTAACATTTTACTTGCTAGGCAAGCCAACGTTAGAGGATCTTTAAATCAATTTTAATAAGTAAAATCAATTAAGCTGAAATGAAACTAAAATTGAATGCAGAATGACATAAAAATCAATAATATCTAAGTACACCCCGGATCTGGAGTCACAAGTTCACGGGCTTCTATAGTTACTACATACAAAGTTTGAAATAAGTACAACTGTCTCGAATGATAAGAACAGTAAATAGGGGAAGGTGGAAGGGGACCTCAAGGTCTACGGACGCCAGCAGATCTATCTCGAGTCTCCAAAAGCAAATCCGAGCTGAAACGCCTCACGGACAGCTGACCAGTACCAAAATTTGCACAAGAATTGCAGAGTGTAGTATGAGTACAACTCCAATGTACTCTGTAAGTGTCGAGTCTAACCTCGACGAGGTAGTGACGAGGCTATGACAAGACACCCACGTAAATAAACTTGTGCAGATAATAATATACGTACAACATAACAACAAATAAAGGCTAAGCATGTACTGTTGGGAGGGGACATGCGAAAGAGGTACAAGATACGATAAATACAGCATGGAATGATAATAAGAAACAGTCAATAAGCCCTTAACCAGCAAAACGAATAGACATAATGAACAAAACTACACAGCATCACCGTTCGTGCTTTTACTCTCACTTTCATCATAAATCAATAGATACGGCACGACATCACTGTTCGTGCATTAACTCTCAAATATGGCACGACATCACCCTTCGTGCATTAACTCTCAAATATGGCACGACATCACCCTTCATACATAACTTTCAAATGTGGCACGACATCACCCTTCATCCATTAACACTCACCCTTACAATGTAATAATGAACATATAACAATAGGGAGATGAAATAAACAAGGACAAACTTTACGTCAACAATGGTTCGACTAAACCAACCTCAACTTTAGAAACAATACTCAATTATCATAGACAATCCATAAATGCGGGAAGAACGATCAATTTGGTAATTAAACTAGTCTAAGCATGGAGATTATGATCAAGAAAGCAATAAATTACAAAACAAACAAGTCTCACCCGCATGCTTTAACTCAACAACAACACATAAGTACTCGTCACCTCACATATACGTTGTACCCAACATCTAAACAAGTAGCAAATAGGCAAAACAAGTCATAATCCCTCAAGTCAAGGTTAACCACGACACTTACCTCGCTCTAAAGATCAACTCAACGCTCAACCATAGCTTTGCCTTTTAAACAAGTCTCCAAACCAACTAAATCTAGCAAATTACCAACCAAATAATTCAAAATAAACCTTAGGAACTACTCACGATTGCAAAAGATTCAATTTAGGCCATTATTGAAAAGGTCAACAAAGTCAACTCCTAGGCTCGCTTAGTCCAAACCCGAAATTCGGACCAAAATCCAAAATGCGAGATATGAAGCAAACACCATAATTTAAATGCATCAACTATGATTCTAAGTCCAATTTCATTCCGCAGCCTATCCGAAACTCACCAGAGCCCTCGGGGCTCCAAACCAAACATGCACACAAGTCCAAAAATAACATATGAACTTGCTCACGCGATCAAATTGCTAAAATAACACCTAAAACTATGAATCAGACACCAAATCAAATAAAATTTTCAAGAAAACTTTAGAACTTCTATTTTAACAACCGAACTCTGAATCACGTCAAACTAACTTCGTTTTCACCAAATTTGACAGACAAGTCATAAATATAGTAATGGATCTATACCGGGTTTTAGAACTAAAATATAGACCCGATATCAATAAAGTCAAACATTGGTCAAACCTTCAAAGTCATTAAGCCTTTGAACTTTCAAATTTCAACAAAAAGCGATAACTCGAGCTAGGGACCTTTCGATTTCGGGCATACGCCCAAGTCCTAAATCACGATACGGACCCACCGAGACCGTCAAAACATGAATCCCGAGTTCGTTTGCTCAAAATATTGATCGAAGTCAACTCAAATGAATTTTTAAGGCAAAATTTCATATTTTATCAATTTTTAACATAAAGTCTTCCGGAAAATACCCGGACTACGCACGCAACTCGAAGAAGGCTTAAAAGAAGCTATCAGAGGCTTCGAAACATGGATTTAAGGTTTAAAACTCTAGATGAGCTATCGGGTCATTGCAATATACAAAAAATATATAAATTTTATATATTGTTTCGGCTATTGTTTTTACAACGGCTATACAATGTCATTTTCTCATTGAAAACTGGCACAAAAGGGGATATTTTTCAAGGTTAAAATCTTTGAAGACATTATCTAAAAATGAGACATTAAAGTGATAATTTGCGTTATCCAATAAAAGGAAAGGAAACGTTTTGCTTCAGAGCAGAAGATTTGATTCATGAATCAGAGTTGGGTAACACCGTTAGTGTTTGAATATGTTGTGTCAGTGAGACTAAAGGTGCTCCACTTTAACATACTTAATGGACCAAATATGATTAGGATTATATTTGCGGGACCAAAATAGACCTACCCTCAAAGATAATGGACAATATTGGCCAAAATCTTGTACGTGTTTCGATGCGCGCAATGTTGGATCTCCAAGGAATATGAGTTTGCCTCACTCCCTCTCTCAATTTAAATTAATTTTTTATTTTTAAATATTTTTGCAAACTACATGTAAATATTACAATAACTATAAATCAACATTCAAAACAAATAATAATATAACAATAACAACAACAATTACCCAGTAAAATCTCATTACTGAGGTCTGGAGAGGATAGAGTATACGCAAACTTTACTCTTATCCTGGAGGAGTATAGATTCAGTAAATAGTAATATGTTGCATAAATTGTAAAAGACGAAATATCGACAAAGGTTGAACTTGTGACGTACTTCAAGCTTTCACATTATTGTGCGTCTTTGCTAACAAACCATAATCCGGGAGAGTTAACTGACGGAATAACTTCTGAGAAAACGTTCTACATATATAAAAGCTAGAATAAATTTTCAAATCCAAAGTAGAATTTAAACTTGGGATATCCGTATTCTTAGTTTATGTCTGAACTGCTCAATATATTTCTCTCGTGACTATACTATAAGCGCATATTCTCTCTTCTTTTCTTAAATTTTTCAAATATGTTTTGTTATTAGTTTTCATTTTATGTATAATACTGTATATGAAGAGGTGGAGGTCGAGTATTAGGGTTGTAGGTTAGGAGGTAGTTGAGTCTTGCCATACCTGGTACCTTTGTGAGCCTAGTCTGGTAGGATTTTTGTCTAAAATAGCTAGTGGCAATGTAGTGTCTTACTATTTCGCTTTTTAGTTCAGGACCTATTTACTAGCCATCGCTTTTGCTTTGCATTTTTCTTCTGAATTTTATGTTGTTCCTATTTTTCCTATGATTTCTTTTGTGAAACTAATATTGTCTCCTTTTGTCTTTTTATTTTCTTGAGCCGAAGGTCTTCTGGAAATAGCCTCTCTACTTCTTCGGAGTAGGGGTAAAGTCTGCGTACACACTATCCTTCCCAAACTCTACCAGTGAGATTTTACTGGGTTGATGTTGTTGTTGTTATTGAATAATATTGTAATTACCATATTTCTAATAAGTTTTGAACTGTTTGAATATATTATGGATAGATTTTTCATAGATTTTTTCTTATATGTTTACACATAGTATACTTAACTTTTTTGTTATGTTACATAGTATACTTACTTTTTGTTATGTCTCAGATCACTATATATTTTCGTTTTGGAAAAATATGAATATTTTACTATTTTAAATTGTAAAAGTGGTATCTTAAATACTCATTCTGTTTCCTCAAGCTGAACTAAATTAGATTATGAAGAGAAAAAGAATATAAAAAAAGAAGTTAAATGAAATTAGAAAAGGAAAAAAGAAAAAAATAAGAAGAAAACGAGAAAAAAAGAAAAGGAGAAAAGGAAAAAAAGAAAAAAGAAAAGAAAATAAGCATAGAAATAAAAAAGAATTGGAGAATAAAGAAAAAATTCCCCACAAAACCTATTATGGGTAGGAAATGTAATTAATTTATGAGTAGGAAAACAAATGGGTAAACAAGGGTAAATAATTTTGTTTTTGTGGGTAACTGTGTCAAAACCCCTTCTTTCTATCTCTTTGGTATTGAGAAATAAAAGAGTTTTATATTAAATAAATTTAGTCGAACAAATTGTTTTCACTTTTTCATTCAATTCATTGCTTTAACGAACGCAATAGTGAGAACATCTCACCCATATTTTGCAATCCAAACAGATATAAGAAAAACGACTAATGCACTAATCCTAGTTAGTTTACTCAAACATTTGAATATTTGATATACACGTTCAAGTCTACCAGTTTATTAATATTGCGAAAATATTATTGCACTTCCACTTAACGACTAATTTCGCTGTGACCTTCTCTTCCAGCATTTGGACATAAACTTGACCCAAAAAAATTTAAAATTGTGTTGAAAAATAATTTTTAAAAGTTGAATTTGTGATGTATTTTATTTGAAGAAAAGTTGAAATTTTGTGAGTGGAAAAAAAATTCACCCAAAAACTGCCCTAAACCAAATTTTGGGAACTTCAAAAAATATTCAAAAACTTAACATGATCATATTCACATTCTCACCTCTAACTTTATCACTAACTATGGTCAACTAACATAATCGGGTTAAATCCTGTGTTATGTTTTGTTTCCCTTTCTCCCACAATGTCAATGGCATGGAAATCCATTAACAATCAAGGAACAAGGCCAAACAATTATATGATCATTGACTATGTCCCAGACCAGCGCTCAGTTATCCTACATCTATGAGATGTATAGAACTAATTTTGCCTGCTCTATTACAAAGTGAGAACCAATTCCATTAATACAAATGCCAAACTAGCTTAGTTTCATTCGTGTGACTGAACGATGAATCGGGCCACAACCAAGCAGATCTGGTTCTTCTTGAATAATCAAATATACTCATAATTTTTACAGGTATGTCACGAAAGTTCTTGTGGAACCAAATCTGCTTGGAAATACATTGGGAACTGATCATGTGTGATTAACTACAGGCTTTGCAATTACATGAACAAATTTCTGGTATTTCCATGGTTCCAAGACGTTGTGAAATGGCTCTTCCTTCATTTACCTCGCTGAATATGACAAAACAGTGCCCCAGTAGTATACAATCTGAGTGTGGTCTCTTCTGAGAAGTAAAAGTTACGAGAATGGTGCAGCTGAATTTGGGTGGTTAAAACAGTTGGACATGTTGGTGAAGCGGGGAGTAAATAGGAAAGGAAGGAAAAGAAAAGAATCATACATTATGGTAATCTCAAGGAATCTTGCCGCCTCAAAGGGATACCTTCTTGTCCAAAACCATTCTCCTCGTCACCATGCTTGGGAAGTCGCACAGGCAGCATGGCAGGACCTGTATTTGATTCCATTAAGAAATGCATTGAGAAATTGGTCACCCTATGATGATGCCAACTTAAATACCACAAGAAAAACCGCAGACCATACCATCAACCATGTCTTTGGTTTTGTGAAGAAGAAAAGTCCCAGAAAGAATTGTCACAAAGCCACACATTTCTGTTACAATTTGTGTTGGATTTTGCCTATCCCAGTCCTGTTCACTCAAACACAACGAGAAGAATAAGATATCTTGAAGCTACCATGAAAATAATTAAATATGGATGCTCAAAAAGCTTCACATTGTCCTAAAGCATTAGAACAAATTGCCTTCAAAGATTCAACCACCCAAGACCTCAAAATGTTATTAGATGGCCTAATAGTTGGATATGCCTAACTTCATGCATGTCCGTGTTTATAGTGTCCAAAAGGACTGGATGAAGAAAATCAAACAACCAGGAAAAGGCTTTAGCAAACTTGATGTTTCACTGAGTTAAGTTCCAGATCCAGCACAATTTGTAGTTATTATTCACAAAGCAAACTGAACATTAAAATGTCTAAGATGAGGTAAAGTTATTACCTTGAACATGATTACACTGGCTAAAATGGTCAAAGAGGTAAACATGACATAGTATATAGGA
This sequence comes from Nicotiana tabacum, assembly GCF_000715075.1. Classification (NCBI taxonomy): domain Eukaryota; kingdom Viridiplantae; phylum Streptophyta; class Magnoliopsida; order Solanales; family Solanaceae; genus Nicotiana; species Nicotiana tabacum. Next base: position 80,122,232 of record NC_134089.1, on the reverse strand, counting down.
GAGACAACTGCTGTATTGAATGTGTCCAGGGCCTGCATTGAAGATTCATCAAAGAGAGCGTGAAGGGACAGATAAAATAATGACTATAAGCACGCAACAAAATAAAAAAATCACTTTTGCCTTTCCTTCAGACGTTGGATCCTTAGATATGTACAAACATGGTTGAACTTCATCAAATAAGCCAAGCTTAAACCTTACTAAGCTCTGTTCAAGTTGATCCCACCCCAGTTAAATATGGGAATTTAAGCCTAAAAGTAATTTTCTCCTGTACTAGTTTCTCTGCTTTTCCAACTTGTTCCTTTTCTTTTTCTTTTTTGTTCCAACTTATTCTACATCATGCTTTTATGATGTGACTTTCATATTACACAAAATAACTAATTTGCCGCCTTTTCCTATGATTTTTTAAATATAAAATGTTAGTTTCAGAAAACGGCAAAAGTTTGAGCCTTCAGTCCACGCTCTGGTCTAATAGTTAGATTCCAAATCCCAGGTATCTGTGAGATGAGCCTGAGATATCTTATTTATAGATCCTGGGCACCACTACACTCCCAGGTCAGATGAAGTTAGCCCTAAGCTTTAGTTAAGAAAAATGTCGACTGTGTCATGAAATCAGATAGGATTTCTATAATAGTTCATTATGTAGCATAGAGATAATAATTCCCTACAAAAAAGAAGCAGCTTTGCATTCTCCTAATTGTTTATTTTCACTTCTACAATGAACCTGAGTTAAATGTATGCTTAATCATGCCAATGTTGCAAGAGCAAGTCTAGGCTGGCATAATCTTATTATCTTAGCAACATACAAACATTTTTCACTGATTAGTAGCAAGATATGCACAAAATTTATCACGCAAACTGCAGATATATTGGAGAAACTTAGTGCACAAGGGAGGAGTTAATCACCTTATTTAAATAATTCATTTGGGTAAGAATACACACAATGACAATCAAAGTAAAAGCCCAAGTCTGTGGATATATTAGCTGATTTGTTCCTGATAATGTCAATTTCAAAGCAATTCCGAGTGCTTTGACACTCATAACCTGTTACAGTAAAGCTGAAATCTCAATAAGAAAAATACATGTGGGAAATTGGAGAAACGCAAATGCATAATTATTTGGAAGAACCAAATCAGATATGAACAGTTACATACTGATAAAGAACCCATTAGTGAACACACTCCGATATAAAACATAATGTGTGTCTGCCCATATTGTGGAAGATAGTGGAATATAAGAATTAGGACAGCTATTATCACCACCACTGCGTAGAGGAGAAAAGCTGCAGGAGAGTTGAAAAGATGTTAAGCTCGAGAGATCAGGTAGAAAAAGGAGAAACAAGAAACAACAACAATATGAACCAAGAAACTACCTGGTTCAGTAGCAAGATCCCACACTTCTGTCACAGATAGAATCTCACGTTCTTGTGGAGCATGCAACACTATCGTGGTGGACCCAACAACACATAAAGCACAACCTAAAATTCCAAATGTGTGTAGCTTCTCTCTCAAAATAATGTGAGCGAGCACAGCACTGTGGTTTAATAACAAATTAATCATTAATCAAACCATAAATTAGATCTGGATGAGTTACAACATATACTATACCTGATTATAATACTGAGTGCACCAAGAGGAGTGACTAAAATAGCAGGGGCAAATGCATAAGCTGCAAAATTAGCTACCTCCCCAACAATCACTGTTGCAATAGCAGCAAGCAGTCAGAGTTCTATCTTCAGAATCAGACCCCAGCAAAATAATCAAATCCAGACACTTGCCAGAAAACAAAATAATCAGATCCAAATAAAATGAAAAAGAGAAAGAAATGGTTGAACAATTAACATAGGAAGAATATTTGCAAAGCCAGTTTGGAGACAGTATACATCCTTTCTCCACGAAACGCCTCAAGAAACAAAATCAAACACAGAGTAGTTCATCTTCAGTCTCAAACCTGTATAGATACTTCCGCTATAAGTCTAGAATTTTCACAGATCCTGCATAAAAGACCTACTCTCAAAAAATAAGTACTAACAGCATCTTCATTCAGAACCCAATTCTCCTTTTAACAACTATTATACCAAATAATGGCAACTTCACCATTTATTTTTAACAGAAACTTTACCTTTAACGGTTCTATGTTTGTAGTAAGAGAACACAAGAGAAATGGTAGGATAAGAACACCAAGGGCCACCAGATTTTGGTCAAATAAACTTCAATTGATGTCAATGGAACCATTAATATCTGGAAAAGCAGTTAAATTTCAAGTCCATGCCGATCTTGTCAACGTTAATAGAAAAGACAATCATGCGGTATCAACATGATGTTTGGGGAAGGAAGAATTTTCATCAGATTAATGGAGAAGAAGGAATTAACAGAATTTTTTGATCAAGTAGATGCATTAAATGGCATCAAAAAGATGCAAGAGCTTTAAGATCACAAAAGATATTTGATTCGCTCCAGTACAGTTACCCTATTGATCAATGTTATCTACAAGGGTCCGTCAGATGGGTTGCTTTAATGCCTCATCTAGCAACAGCCTTTCTCCAACTTTTCCCCTACAGGCCGTGCTGCCCTTCTGCCAAGTGCCACCTCACTTGTCCTTCTTCTTATTCTCTGCAGGGAGCCTTCCATCCAAAAGTAATATTGTCATTCCCCTCTCACCACGTCTTATTTGGAAAGGAAGAAAACACAGAGCAGATGGGAACAGCATAATTCCACCCTCATCATCCGAGCAGGAAGAATATTTATAATAAGCCAATTGAAGGTCTTAGACTGGATATCTTAAGATTGATCTTGCTAAACTCTTAACAGACTAACTTGCTGCCCTCCCACCACAATTTCATCGAGAAAAAGTTACAACCAGGATATAAGAAAGATGAGGATCCCCCTCTGGCTTGAACAAGTAAAGCAATTCAGAAGATGAGCATTAAGGAGGAGCTTGTAGAGAGACAGGTTCGTTAGTGGACTTAAATAGTTAGCACCAAATGATGTTTTCATGTAATTATTCTTTCTAAACCTAAAACTTTGTAGTATGAATACCAGATAACTCAGAGAGCGGACATATACACAAGATCAGTTTCAGATATAGACAGCTGCATGTCATTCAGAGGAAGAGACTTTATAGTTTACCGTAATGCTCGATATAATGTTCAATAAATTAGCTTCTCTTTTTTAAGATCTTGTTTCTTTCTTTGTTGAAGCTGGTCTATATTTTCCAATTTTATTTTATTTATTGGGGAAAAGAAGAAGAGCCTAAAAAAAAAAAGAACCAAAAGCGTCTTAAAAAGGGGAGAGGCTTAATCACATTATGCATATTACAAGAACATGCAGGATGATCTAATGGAGCAAGAAATAGTTATATTTTAATCAAACAACGCATAAAACTTGTTCTTTTTCATAGAGCATGTACATTAACAGTGAGAACTATGCAACTTAAAGCATATAAGCCAGAAATAAAAGGGGGGGGGGTGTTCAAATTTCTTTAATTTAACAGGGGGTAAAAATGTGAAGCCAACAACTGCATTGTAGTATATAACTCACTTGTTATCATGCCGACCCACCAAAGAGGCTCATATAGGTATGAGTATCCTCCAACTCCTGCAAAATAAATTCTGTTAAGCCATAGAAACAGTGTATCACCAAATGTTGACTTTAAAGAAAAGCATTATAAACCATGTAGGAGATCAAAAGACACTTGGTAAAGTATAAGAATCCTAAAAACTAATGTGAATGTAGATGAATGACCAAATATATCATGTGTGAAAATTTTCTAACTATAAGTTCCCAGATTGAGCATTGGGCATGCTGCCCTTAAGTGGTTGATTAGTTGCAATATGTAATGAACTACTCCCTCTGTCCCGATTTATGTGGCACCATTTGATTAGGTACGGAGTTTAAGAAAGAAAGAAAGACTTTTGAAAATTTATGATCGAAAACAAGACTCGGATATTTGTGTGGCTACACATCATTTCATTAAAGGTAAAAGGAGTTCTAATGTTCAACTGTCCCTGAATATATAAAGGTGACATTCTTTTTGGGACAAACTAAAAATCAAAGTGTGCCATATAAATTGGGACAATGGGAGTACCTTCCAACAAATGTTTAAGGTTAAAATATTTGAAACCAAGCAACTATAGTACTATGGAACAACAAATGCAAATAGGGTTGGCAATCATATATAGATGGATTTGTTGGTTGACTATTTGAGGCTACACTACATTTACCAATCCACAACATGCCAATTTCAAGTCCAAATACCACTTGAAACAACAATAATTACTCTAACATTTCATATTCAATGGATTCAACCAAGTCTAAATAGCATCGAAAGGACAATGAGTATCATGGCCAAGTAAACATCAAGAGCAGGGACAGTTAACCAAAGAGGTCAACGTTATCTCCACATTCAAGTTGGAAAAGGCTATTATTAAGCAAAGATGGGATAACAAGTTTATTATTAGACCAAGGGGGGAACTAGGTACTCGACCATATTAAGATAAGCACTAGTAAGATCGGTTAGTTAGCCTTGGGTTATTCATTAGATGTAGAGTTTGATTTGTATTTATATTCTTTTGAATCTATCTAGATGATTAGATACAACATAAAGAGCTTGAGAAGAGGAGCAAACTCTAGTGATAATAATAATGATAAAAAATCTCCTATACATACATGTGTGTGTAACTAATTAGAAAGAATCTAGGACTAGACTAGATCCATATCTAATTATTGAAACTTCTACATACGATTAGATAGATTCAAACCAATACAAATAAAAAAACTCTATAATTTATGGATAAGAATGAATAACCTAAGGCTAACTAACTGATCTTACCAGTGCTTAACTTAATACACCCCTCAAGTTATGTGTGGTGCAGTAATACCTGATGTATCTAAGCACCAGAAGAAGACCGGGTTGGGTAGCACCGTAGCAGCTTGGTGGGAATCTCTGCAACTTGGTCGATATAGGGCATGTGTTTCACAACCACTCGGCTTGACATCACACTGTCGTGAAACACTTGCTCTTCGTCGACTAAGCTGCAGATATTCTCACCATGCCGCTGCCCAAGCAAACCTTCTTACGCCGCTTAGACAAGTTAGGTGTCGCTGCACCACACCTAACTTGAGGGGGTGTATTAAGATAAGCACTAGCAAGATCGATTAGTTAGAATCATATAATTCATTCTTATCATTAGTTGAAGAGTTTGATTTGAATTTATATTCTTTTGAACCTATCGAATCTTATCTAGATGATTAGATGCGATGTTAGTCTAGTCCTAAATTCTCTCTAGTTTGTTACATACATGTATTTGTAGGAGATTATTGCTCAATAATATCATCGTTCATTTGCTCCATCTCTAAACCTCTAGACCAAACACCTCAAGTTAATTATCATTAATGAGAACTCATAAGAATTCTTTAAAGCTGATCTTCAAACAAATTTGAATATACCAGCTTACAAAATCCTAAACCACAAGTTCTCACTTTTTTACTTGGTTATGTAGCACCTTTTTTGTATTCCTTTTTCAGAACTCTTCCTAGTTGTTCTGATACAACAACATCTACTGCTACTACTACGCCACAATGCAAAAGGACCTTGGACGTATTATATTGTAATTAGCATTCAGTTTAGACACTGCATCAAGGTACTTGGTAACATGCAATCTAGCCCCTAAGCTGATCACGTCTAAGAGTGGAGTAACCAAACTGTGATAAAACCTTGGCTCACTTTCTACTTTCAGTCGGTTACTATAAATGAGACCATCTGTCACATTCAGAACTTCACCAGTTTAGTTCAACTGATAAGATCCCCATAACATAGTTCACTTCAAAAATCATCTATCCATCCATCAGTGGAGCCATGAGTTGTGACAAGGTTCAAAAATGGCACATTTGGGATTTAAATCTATATTTCTTTTATGTTAAGTGAATTCAAAATTCTATATATGAATAAAAAAATTATTTTTACTCAATTTATGCGGTATAACTTTTCGAAGAAGGGGATTCAATTCCTTTAATTGCATGTAGCTCCACCAGTGGCATTTGTTTAGGTAAAACTTATGTATGCATCCGTTTAAAAAAAGAATATTGCCAATAAAGATAATCGTTGCTTTAGCAGCAGTCCTCTATTATTCACTAAAGCAAAGAAATTCACAAGTACACGCAAACTAAATCAATTATATATGAATCTTCTATATCTATTTCAAAATTGAAAAGGGAGTATAAATGATGTTAGTACCAGCTCTGACACCAGAAGCACCAGCTTTCTTTAACCCCTTTTTCTTAACAATGAAGCTAGCACCAATGAATACGCTTGATGACAAAGCAAGAACCAACCCCTTGATGTTATCGGATGACATGCCCCTGTACACATCTTTCCAGCTTTGTGTATCCATCAAAAAAATTTCCTAAACCCAACTCGTCACTCTTTCATATGTACACAAGTTCTACATACACATAATAAATACTCAATCTCAGCTAAAAGCTGCTGCTCAACTGGGAAAATTGAAACAAGAATTTCAGTGGGATTGAAGATCTGGGGTTACTGGGTAAAGAGTAGGTGTGAAGGGTGTTTTCTTGATAGATCGGGGGGTGAGAAGAAAGAAGAAAGAGAAGAGAGGGATATAGGAGAAAATGGTTTTACCAGAATTGGGACAATTCTATGACTCCGGTTGATGAAGAGTACAACACTCTTTCCTCTAAATATCAGGGGGGGCTGTTCTTTTTGTTATCTGCTTTCTTTTATCTAAACTGCTTTTCTTTGCGTGGTTAATAAGGGAGCTTAGAAAATCTGATAGTAAACTCGTGACGTGACACTATAATTTGTATATTGACCTTTCCGTAAGTAGTGTTAGAAAACCGTGCGATGCGCAGATTATTTAATAGAATATTAATTTTATAAAATTATGATTTGATATATTTTTTAAAAATAAATATTAATGTTATTTTATTTTTTAATGCAGTGTGCGAAAATATAATAAAATCTATACAAATTACACATCATATATTAATCAAATAAATTATTTATTCTTTATTAATTATCAAGTACTTAGTACTATATATTTAGTAATATGACTTTTTATTAACTTATTAATTGGCTTAATATTTTGATACTATTTTTTTTAATATAACATTGATATATATTTTCTTACTCTTGGAGTATTTTTATTTTTCTTAAACTTATGTTATACTGTTCAAAATTCTTCAATTGTCTAAATTTACTAATAATTATCTCGAAGGTGAAAGAGAATCGACTTTATGTTTCTAAAGGAGGAGATCTCCAAAGGACTCTTCTGATGGTGCCATGATACTTTGTAGGCCGGCCACCCAAGGGAAGAACGCACCATGACATTGTTGCGCCGTGCTTATTATTGGCCTCAATTGGCAGATGATGTTGCTCAGTATGTGAAGACTTGCCCAGTATACTAGAAAGACAAGTCTGACCGCTTGACACAAGCGGGGCTTTTAGAGCCATTGCCTGTTCCAAAAAGACCTTGGGGAAAGCATGTCATTGGATTTCATCACTGGATTACCTAAGGTCGGAGATCTTACAACTATCTTGTTTGTGGTAGATCAGTTTTGAAAATACGTTATATTTATAGCAACCCCAAAATATATATCAGCAGAAGATACAACTCAACTCTTCTTCTCTCATGTTGTCAAGGCCTGCCTAAAGACATCATTAGTGATTGAGACTCTCGCTTCACTAGCAACTTTTGGACTCAGCTCTTTAAGTGCCTCGGGTTCAAGTTGAGCCACAATTCAAGTTTTCATCCGCAATCTGATGGCCGGACGGAGCGGTTCAATGATATGCTAGAGGAATACTTTCCCTGTTTTGTTACCGGATCGCAGAAGAATTGGGTGAAGCTTCTGGATGCTGCTCAATTATGTTTCAATTCACAAAAAAGCTCTAGCACAAACAAAATTGCTTTTCAAATTGTTATCAGACAACAACTGCTATTCCCACAACATGTCAAAATCTCCTCGAGCCGCTGGCTTCTCGAAAGAATGGCAGTAAAATTTGGAGATAGTGTAGAGCTATCTTGTGAAAGCCCAAAAGTGGATGAAAAAGCATGCTGATCAAAATCGTTGCTTTGTTGAATACCAAGTGGAAGACAAAGTGATGGTGAAAATTCCAAAGTGATACTTATTTGTAGGGGTCCATGACCCTCACCTATTGCAAAAATACATTGGACCCTTATCCATTGAGAAGCGCATTGGGAAAGTTGCATACCGGTGGATACCCCAGCCTGATGGAAGATTCATCCAGTCTTCCATGTCAGCCTTCTGAAACATTTTCGGGAAGACATGGAGGATCCTTCGCGGAGCCAATTCACAATACCCAATATTTGAGGCCCCAATTCAACCGGAAGAAGGCGTGCATAAGCTATTCTCGATAATCGAGTGATTCACTCTTCAAGAAAAGATTACAAAGAGTTCTTGGTGAAATGACATGGCTATGATACAGAGGAGAATACTTGGCAGATGGGAACAAACCTTAAAGCATACAAGAGCCTGATTGATGATTATCTTGAAAGTAAGATGTCGAGAACGTCGCCAACTCAAGTGGGGGAGAATGTCATGGGGAAGCTTTCCAGCCATTACCCATAACCCCTTGAACATGCCCCATGGCATGCTGGCAAGCCTCCCAACTCCTAGCACCATGGATGACACCGTGGTCTTGGCCACTCCAAATGACAAACGTGCATGTGCGTATGTCGATCCACCAATAGCCCTCACAAGCGCCCAGCTGCAGGCAGATGCCAACAACGTCCCTCAGTAGGCTGCGCCCCAGCGCGCACCCATTGTCAGCACAATCGGCCCATGCCATGCGGTCAGCGCCTCGCGCGTAGACCCTGATGCTAAAGACAATGTTGCTTCCAACAGACTTGTTTTTACCTTGTAGGAATCTAAGTCCTTTTTGTTGTAAATATAGAGTAGTTTTACTTCCTGTATTTCATTATGATTCTCTAGCTTATTTATGTCATGTCCTGTAATTTTGATTTATTTATTTTTAAATATTATTAGGGGGATCAAGTAATCAGACTTTCAAGTAAGCAAATAATTCTCTATACTGGTGTCTCTCCCCCTCGACACCGCGTTACTTTTCTGTAATAGCTTTCATTAATGCAATCAAGCTTTCTTTCATTCTCATTCTCTTTTCTGCTCTCTCAATTTTTTTTGACATTTTTTTTTCTGTAGGCACTGATAGTCTCATCTAACATATGGAGGGGACCCCAGTTGGCGGATAGTAGCCGCACAGATATCAGTTTCCTAGCCATACGTTGCCCTTCCGAAACACCTCAGGAAGGTGCCGCTTAGCTGAGGTGATGTTTTTGTCCTTAGTACTATAGAGTCATTGCTTCTCTTGGATGTGCTATAGAATTATAGAATATATCCGATCTGGGCTGATATTTCCATTATCTTATGTCGTGATGTTGTTACCCTTATTATCTCATTGGATTGGTGATGCTATTTTCCTATTTTCCAACCGTTCTTAGTGTTACTTTGATATTGACGTACCTATTTCCAGTATAAGCCCTTATTGTTGGTCTTGCATATTTTGGCACAACATATGTATTACATATCATTCGGGAAATCCTTGTTCTTGGCTTTTCTATAGTATTACTCTCTCGTCTTGCAAGTTCATAGGTATATGTGATGTCAAGAAAATATTAGATGCCTAATATGTCATAACCCAAAATCCACTATAGGCCGTGATGACGTCCAACGCTATCGTAAGGCAAGCCAACGATGACATCAATATGCTAATAGATAATCTAAAATACCCCTCAAAATAAATAATGAAATAAATAGTTGAAACTGTTCGATTTCACAGAAAAATACTAATGTTTTTACTTTTAAATGTTCGGACGTGGTCAAAATATAAACCAGGATATCATAACAGATTACAACCAAGAATAGAATCTAAATCCCTAAAATCCAATGTCACAAGTGAGCATCTACTAGGAAGTATCATACTAATACAACATCTGTCTGGAATATAAAATAGACAGGATATAGTAAATGAATAAGGCGAGGACCCCGTATACTGCGGATTGTAACATGGAATATAGCTCACCACAAAGTCTCCTCAGCATCTACGCATATGCGCCAAGATGACATTCCAAATGTACTTGTCTCACTACTTGAACAATTAATGCAGAAGTGTAGTATGAGTACGTAAATCAACGCGTACCCAATAAGTATCAAGCTCTAACCTCGAAGAAGTAGTAACGAGTGGTCGACATCGACACTTACCAGTGGTCCAATAAATCAGTACAATGAAAGTAGATAGGTATGAAGCATAAAAAGTAAAAGCAGCGAAGCAGATGAATGTGTATAACATGATCCTCAATAGAAGAGAAGATATTAAGTCCTCAAAATCGGATACTACCTCGCATGGGCTACAAAAGGATCAATATCGACTTAAATATCACATCTCAAGTTAGAAGGACTAGTAGGTACGCTGACTCCTGTAGACATGTGATTTTTTACCCTCCCCAAGATTTTTTATATATTAGCGTAAAATATTTAATTTAGGCATAATATATATATATTTTAAGTAATTTTGACTCTTTTACTCTAGTTTATTATAAGAAAACAAAATTACAAAAATAGGTTCATTAATGTTTTGTAGTCAGTTTTAATCCTAAAAAAATACAAAAATAGTATCGTATTTTTATTTTAGTATGATATTTGAAAATACCAAAAATAGATTTGTTTTAATGGTTAGTTTTATTTTAATAATTATTTGAATAGTAGGACTAATTAATAATTGAGATCACATTTTTAATCTCGTTCACGGGGAAAGGATAGAACTTGGGCTCGAGCAACCTATTTTTAGGCCTAATTTTGGACCTAGCACACAATTTTCAAGCCCATAATTCCTAGGCCCATACCCCTAAACCTAAAACCCTACCAAAAAACGTACAATATAAAAAAGAGAAAAACCTAAAATGAAAAGAACGGACAAAAATACACAAAAAGAGCTGCGCAAAAACAGAGCCCCCCTGCTCGTCATCTTCTCCGACGACCCCTGCGCAGCAAAGAGACCCCCCTACCTATCGTCTTCAACTCGACGTCCACACCCCTCATCGTCGAACCTCTCACACCGCTAGCCTTACCCCCCGGCTGCAACTCCATCCCAAACGACAACTCCTTCAGCCATAGCTTCTTCCTCTTCTAACCTTGAACACCCCTGAGCGGATCCCCACTGTTACACTCGCCCAGAAGTCAGCCAACCTGCACGCTCACAACACTGCCTAACCGTCGTCCACCACGAGGCTGCCATTTCCGGCGAGCTTCACCTTCATACACACATATACACCACGACGCACAAAACCATACACACACACAAAAAAGCTGCGCAACAACGTTACAACAAAAACGTAGCTCATCGTCTCCATTTTTCTGCCATCCAAAATAGCCCTCAGATCTACGTAAGCCGATAGTTTTCAGTCAGTAGTCTGTTGTTTCTTTGGGTCGTGCTTCCGCTTGAGGTCGCTGGTGTCCGGTCCGTCCAGGTGTTCGTTGATATGCTGTCCGAGATTCCATTTGTTTTGAATTTCCGGCGAGGTTCCGGCTCATAGTTTTGGCATTTCAGTCCGCCGATCGTGGCTCTATTTGGTTTGATGAGTGATGTTGTAAATCTCTATCTTTATTTATCAACATAGAGTTATTTTGAATTCATTTTCAGACCCATCAAAGACAACGTGTTCTTTCAGGTGCAAATGTTTTGCAGCTTCTAACACCTTGGAATGGGAAACAATCAGTTTTTTTATCTAAAGAAAACTGAGTGTTTTTTAATCTATTAATTAAGTCATAAAGGGGTTTCATGGAATTGAAGAAATCAAACATGGTCTCGTGGGCTACTGGACCAAATCTTTGTCAGCGTAAACAATGATTAAAGTGTGGGTTTGAATCCGTGTTTGGTTGAGTCTCCGGTGCTAATTCGGATTTCGTCCGCGGTTCGGCACATTTCGAGTGTTAAACATTGAAACAACCAATTGTCCGTCTCTATTGAGGTTCAACTCTCTCATCCTCTATTCGTTTTATGCAAGCTTAATATTAATTATTTGTTTGGTGATATGATCCCGTTGATTCTGTAACTGTTCTCCGTGGTTTTGAATTTGATCGCTCGGTTATCTGCTCGCGTTTACTTGAATTGGTTATAGCTGAGCATGATTTTGTCACAGTATAGAAATTGGGTTGCTATTCATCAACTGAACTATGTCAAATTAAATAAAAGGGCTCGGGTGTGCATTTCATGTGACCGTACCATAATTTTGAATAATGATAGTAGAAGTAAACATGTTAAAACCCGGGGGTGCATTTCATGTGACCCGGTTCTAATTTCCAACAAGGTTAAATAGAGCGTGTCGTGAACCACGAGTGCATTTCATGTGGTGTGGCTTGTGATATGTTTTAAATGACCTTGAATTAATTATTTAAATAAGTAAAAGCGGTTTTTCAGAAGTTAGAAAAAAACACTTAGGTTTCAAAGATGTTTTAAAATTAGATAATTAAGCCGATTATAACAGTTGAGCGACCGTGCTAGAACCACAGAACTCGGGAATGCCTAACACCTTCTCCCGGGTTAACAAAATTCCTTACCCGAATTTCTGGTTCGCGGACTGTTAAACAGAGTCAAACTTTTCCTCAATTCGGGATTAAACCGGTGACTTGGGACACCATAAATCTCCCAAGTGGCAACCCTTAATCTTTAAATAATAAATCCCGTTTCGATTGTCACTTAAAGTGGAAAAACTCCTCTATACTCTCTTCTCGGGGGTGTAGGTAGAAAAAGGAGGTGTGACAGCTCTGATGACTCTGCTGGGGATCGAACCTAGAATCTCTGGTTCAGGGTTCAAGAATTCGAGCTTAGAATAATTTTTATAGTTGGCTTTATCCATTATCTGATTTTGTTACATGATTTGGACCTAATGTGCTAATTGATTGCTTTTACCGCTTTGATATTCCGTGAACTGTATGTAAACTGTTGCGAAATCCCTCTTCTCTCTGAGTCTTCTAAATCATGAAGAAGTGTGCACTTCGTGTGACTTCTTTTCTGTTAGAGTCATATCTCAAATTTAGAACGAGGTTTAGACAAGTTGCAAAGCCGGCGAAGCTTCCATATTCCCGGTACGCGGCCCTCCCTCGGCTCGAGCTGTCCGCTCGGGTAAGCCAGGTCTAGAATAATAAACCTAGGTTTTGAACCTAGAATAACTCAGCCTCATGCCGGATCCCTAGTAGGCACGTTTGTTTGCATCATGTGCATTTGACTTTGGGGACTCAACACAGGGGTTGGGTCCGTCTAGGACAGGTATACCCCAAAAATAAAAGACCATCCTGATGCATCTTGTGTGCTACATATTGCATTCCTTCAAGGGTAAAAGGGTTATTTGGCGGACCAATGATAGTTGAGGGCAAATAAAAAAGGAAGAAAGAAAAAAAAAAGAGAAAAAGAGAGGCTGAAGTGTGAGGATGAAGTGAGGAGGGCCCAATTATATTTTTGTTACATTTTATTAAGGGAAAAAAGCATGGAAACTTCAAAAAGATTTTGCACTTCTTATCATTTTTCAAAAAATCAATAAAATCGAAAAAAGAAAATCCAAAAAGATTTTATATGTTTCATCATTTTTCGAAGAAAAAAAGAGAAAAGATGTGTTGTCTATATGTCAGTTATTTTTTTTATTATTATTCTCGCCCGTATCCAATCTGCCCGAACTACGCGAACCTGATTCTTGCCTCTCGGGGCGGGATACGTAGGCAATCCACATAGGGTCCGGTCTTCCTAGTAAATCTTAGGTTCTTGGCTTTGCGGGGTCTTGGCCAAATTTTGTACTTCTAACCACCTTTTGGCCATATAAGTCATTTTGCAAAAATAGCCTCAATCATGTCTTGCATGTGTCTAGTAGGGAATGTTATGGTCTCACATAGTGTTGGTTTAAGTTTTCTCATAAAGGCGTGGATCCACTTACCGGAGTTTGAGAACGACAAATACCCCAGGACCACCGCATTCAGGAGTTGCTTAAGGAGATTTGTTTTATTTTTATGTTTTGAGCCTGTTCCTTATTTTATGTCGTCTTTTACTTCTACTTTTGTACAGTAATGTCAAGCCTTTTTATTATTGTTATTTTCTGTTTTATATTTGAAAAAATGTGCTGTAACTCAAAAATCCAAAAAAGAGATGTTGCATTTTTATATTTCCGTTATAAGTTTTCTTTAGAATACTAATTCTAGAAATGAAAAAATTTGAGGTTGTTTCTCCTTTAGGCAATTAATATCTAGGACTTAAAATGAATTATTTTTATGTTTCCTTTAGTATATTAGGACCAAAATTCAAAACAAAAAAGAGAAAATTTTATTTTTGTACTTCTTTAAAAGCTTTCTTTAAGGTGTTAATTCCAAAATCCAAAAAGATTTTCTTTTGAGGTGTTTCTTCGAGGAATTAATGAAAGATGAAAAAAAATTTCTTTTTATCTTCATTAGAACTTTAGGATATTGTACATAGGAAAAAAACATACTTTATCTTTTGTTTATCACTATAATTTTTCCTTTAGGCAATCAAAATTAAAATCCAAAAATATTCTGTTTTATCTTCTTCATTGCTTGCTTCGAAATCTTGCGTTAGGATATCAAATAAAAAATTCAAAATATTTTTCCGTGGTTTATTCTTTCGATCTTCTTCCTAAAAAAAAGAATCAAAAAATATTTTTGTTTTCTCTTCTAGGGTTTTCCTTAATAATTTCCCATGGAGTGTTTGTTTCAAAGAAAAGAAAAAAAAGCAAAATATATGCTCGTTAAGCTTGAGTTTGCAATAGGTTATAGAACATTAAGTTTAGAAAATTTAAAAAAAGAGATTTGTTTCTTTTATTTCCCTTTTCTCATTAGAGTCATTAAGGTAGAAACAGAGAACGTCAGATTGTTTTTTTTATTCCTGATCTCCCAGAACTACGCAAAGATCTGATTCATGCGGGGTCATGATACGTAGGCAACCTATATATGGTTCGATTGAATCATTTTTTTACTGTTAAAAGAAAGAAAAAAAAGGAAAAAAAGGAAAAAAAAAGGGTGAAATTGTGGGATGTGAGATATAAGAGAAAGAAAAGAGTGATGATGAAAAAAAAGAGAAATGAAGGAAAATGAGTGAGCTAAGAAGTGCGAGGAAAGAAAAGAAAAGAGAAGATTCAAATGGACAAATTGGGATGATGCCAAGTGACCTTATGACCCTCGAAGTCATTCTAGAATTGATAACTATGACTAGGTGCATTGCACGCAATGCGATATTTTAGCTGTTAATGCCCTAACGCTAACGGGATGACCCCATTTTGTTCCTTTTGATATCTTCATAGCAGAAAGGTGGTTGGTTTGTGGTTCTCAAAGTAGTAACTCTTCTCTACAACATAAAGTTAGAGGCAATGTCAGACAACAACAAAACTGAGTTGGTTGATACCGGCGCTCGAAAGTAGTTGGTTGAACAGGACAATGGGTTGGTTGAAGAGGTAAAGATGTTAAAACAACACGTGGCTGACATGTATCAGGCTTGGATGGCTGGGAAGGTGCCACCCCCGCCACCACCTAGCTTCCTAAATGCTACCCTTACCCAAACATCGGTCACAGTGCCAGATGATCCCCCATACTCTCCAGATCCACCCGCTTATCATGGCTTTCCCAACCACCCTAGTAGCTCCGTCACTCATCTTACAATTACCTTTCCCAAAAATTGCCCTCCTATCTTATCCACCATCCCCAACAATGAATATCCACTCAAAGCTCACGATGCCCAATATTACCCCTCAGAGGTTGCCCACAAGGTTCCTAACTCATACAAGCAGGGCCCGCGGGATGAGCCTCATGTTGAAAATGAAAAGTTCACAGGAAGAAAGGGGCGAGATGGGATACCCAGGAGGCTGAAAGGCATAGAACAATCCTTGAAAAACAAACAAGGAAGGGAAGACCAAGGTAGCATGACTTACAAATAACTGTCTGTGTCCCTTGACGTTTGCCTGCCCGCGGGGTTCAAAGTGCCAAAATTTAACCTGTATTATGGGTGTGGAGATCCAGTAGCCCACCTGAGGGTCTATTGCGGTGAAATGAGAAGCGTTGGAGAGAAATATGACCTGTTGATGACATATTTCAGTAAGAGCCTGACTGGGGCAGCATTGGAATGGCTTAATCGTTAAGATGTTGGTAAGTGGCCTACATTGGGTGACATGGCTCAAGATTTTGTTCGATACTTTCAATACAGATCATGTGTTACCCCAGACCGCTCCTCCCTATCTCAAATGGAAAAGAAACCTAAGAAAAGTTTTAGGGATTTCTGGCTCAGATGGAACGAACAAATTGCTCGGGATAGTCCTCCCATTGATAGAAAAGATATTGGTGAGCCCCGCCGACAACAGGATCCAACGGTCGTTCTTGCTAAACGCTTTCAGCCTCAATGTCGACCTACTGGATATACTTGTAATCCTCCCCAATGCTACTTCTCCCTATAGAACTCCCAAAGTCGTACATCACTTTTCCAATACCTTGTCCACAATGCACAACCATATGCTCCACATCCACAAGGCTCGCGATGGCCCACACCACTTCTCTAAATGTCTTACCCGCCCCCACGAGCCTACCGAAAACCCCCTGGATCAGGTTTCCAGCCCAATCAAGCATTTAAGAATGAGAGGTTGCTGAAAAAAGAAAAGGCTTTCACCCCCATTGGAGAATGAATCATATGCCAGTTTATTCCAAAAGTTGAAGCAATTAGACATGTTGAAGCCAATTCATATAAAAATGCCAAACCCTCTGTCAAAGAAGTTTGATTTTTCTCAAAGGTGCGCATATTGCTCAGATGCCCTGGGGCATGACATAGAGAAGTGTTGGAATTTGAAGAAAGCAATTCAGAAGCTTATTGATGTAGGCGACATTGTCATACAAAATCCAGATGCAGCAAACACTAGCCAAAGTCCATCGCCTGTGCATAATGAGACGCATATGGTGGGTATAGTTTATTATGAAAAGGAATGTGATAATTCTTCTGGGAGCCTTGGAGGTCCACGTGCTACTAAGTTTTCAGCGCTATCAGGGGTTGATCTTAAGAACGAGCCGGCAAAAGGAACCCAAAAGCAATTTTTTAAGAATAATGTGATGAAACTTGTGGAGGTCCTAGTATTGCTGATGCAGAATTCAGTGACTAAGATATCATGTTTGGTAATTGGAAAGACGCTTCAGTTCTTAGTCAGCCGGAGAGGAGCTTTTGGTGGTTTAGTTTGTTATCATTTCTGTTGTCCGAGTTATTGCAGGGTTGTAATCCGAACATCGTCTTGTGACTCAAATCCTTCTATCCTTTATTTTGTCTAGTTCCTTTAGTCGTATTATCTCACTTAGTGTTTCTAGGTTTGTTCTAGGTTTGTAACCCCAGCTTAGTTTGTCTGTTTTGTTGTCCAAACCCTTTCACCATCTGTCTAATGCAATTTTCTGTTTTCTGTAGTTTCTAGTCATTTTCGTTTAGTTCTCTTTCCTTTTCATAGTTCTTTTCCTGTTAACTCTAGTGACATGACACACACGCGTAATTCTCAGCCTGGTTTTAAAAGTCCATTTAGTCACGAAGCAACGAAACAATGTTGAAAATGTAGGGACATTTGAGGGAAATAAGTGAAGGCATTTTGAGATCACTTCAAGCCCGAATTGTGTGAAACTGGGGCAGATAGAACATAAAAATACACTATTGAAATGCATCATGTTGCATCGGGTGAAGATTACAACAAGTTTTCCCCAAATTTGTAGGGGGTCGTTCGTGGTAGTGAGAGTGAAAGTGTTGTCCAATGGTGCTTTGTATGTAACAGATGTAGAAGGCGAATGTGTGGATATGGTCATCAAGTCTGGCGTAATCAAAAGATGTTACGAATGTTTTCCTCGGTTTGTTTAATTGTGTTGTTTGTACTTGGCATGTTTTGAAGATTGGAATGACGAAGGCATTTTGTTCTACTATCTAAACACCTTATCCTTTGTCACCCCTTTGAGCCTTGTTTATTTTCTTTCATACCCCTCTTTCGGGATCAGTAGCAAAGATCAGAAACACAAGCATGAAAGATAAGTAAAGGAAAAGGAGAAAAGAAAAGAATGAAAAGGGAGAGAAGAAAAATGAAAATTGAAAAAAAGAGAAAAAAGGAAAAAAAAGAGAAGAGAAAGAAAAGAATGAAAAGGAAAAAAAGAGAAGAAAAAAAAAACAACAAAAAGAGAAAAGAAAGCAAAAAGAGAAAGAAAAGAAAGAGAAAAAAGAAAATCACAACAACAAAGTAATTCAATTCATGAACTACGTTCGACCTGATTTCTTTTAAGGATACGTAGGCAGCCTCATAGTTCGGTCTCATCAAAATAAAAATCCAAAAGTCCCCAAGCAAGAAACTAGGGCAGAAATTGTGGTTGTTGTAAGGAATCTGGTTCCGAAAGTTGTAATTTTAAACCCATGATGAGTTGTTTTGAGCCTTTTGATACCCTTTCTTTCTAACCCCATCCAAAAGCCCACGTTACGGTCCAAAGAAAGACCTTCCGATCAGTCTTCGAGAGATGCCAAGTCAAGCAAGGAGAGGTAATTCATATCAGGGGCAACACTCTGGTCCAAGCAGAAAAATAACAAAAATGAGAGAGTCTTATTGGTGAAAACCCTCGCGGGCACCGTAAGGCGGCAGTAAGTTGAGAGAAAGAACAAAATGAGAGAGGCTTGATGGTGAAAACCCTTCGGGCACTACAAGTCGAATAAGGATTGTGAATCAGATTGGATAATCGGAGCATTGAAGCCCAGTTTCACAGTTTAGGGGTGTAACATGAGTTGAACATCAGACTTGCTCAACAGAATAGGCCACAGGTGCATGTCATGGTCATTAGAGTTGGTATCCACATGTGATAGGTTTCTACTTTGTAGTTTTCTTGTTAGGAATCATTTCTTTCCTTTGTCCTTTACTCTGTTCCTTTTGTCTTTTTTACTTCCTCTTTCTGAGTCGGTTTGGTCAGAACAAGTGAGAAATGACTTCAAAATTTGCCGCCAGCTTTCCAATTGCACAAAATGGGATCTGGCCAGCACATCAAAGTGGCATAAGTTAGGAAAGAACAACAAGCGCATTGAGTTGGTAGCAATCAACATGCTTTGGGGTCCATGAGAAATACAAAGGTTTGGTATATTTCAACTTGTGAACAGTACAACAGATAGAGGATGTTGGGAGAACGGGTCAAAGGTATTCTCTGTGATGAGATCAACAAAGAAAGTGTTTAACGAGTGACAAACGAGGTCTTTCAAGCAGAAATCAAAGTTGTCGTGGCAAGTGAAGGAGCAATAGACCTCAAGGCCAATGCCAGTGGGTTAAGTCAGGAAAGAACAACATGCACATTGAGTGAACGGTAATTGACGTGCTTTGGGATTCATGTGAAATACAAAGGTTTGGTACATATCAATTCAGGAACAATGCAATAAGATGGAGGATGTTAGGTGAACGAATCAAAGGTATTTCTGGTGAAACACAAAGGTTGGTAAATGTCAGTTCATGAGCAATGCAAAATATAGAGGGAATTGGGTCTGAACGGAGAAGGGGTATTTTCTATGATAAGGATGATAGAGAAAGTGGTTAGTCCATAAGCAAGCAAGGTCCTCGAGGGGAAATCAGTTATCCTAGGAAGTGAAGGAGCAATCGACCTCAAAGTCAAGGCCACAAACCAACCACCATATTTTAAACTAGCACGATTTTTCTTTGATTGAAACAGGGGCAGAAAAGTTCGTTTGTTTCGGAGAAACCCTCCGTGGAGAAAGGCAGTCACCAAACAGGTTTGATTTTTGATTTTCAGGACCCTCCTGGAAAATGGGACCTAGTTTAAAGTTTAGAAATAACATAATCTAGCATAAATGTATCCCAAAGGAATATAAGTTGGTTTAGAAGTTTGCATGTTTGAGATAAGAATCAATTAAGAGTTTTCAGGACCCTCCTGAATAATGGGACTCAACTTTAAGATTTCGATTAGATAACAACATTTAGCGTAAATTCTGCTGTAGGGTAGTATAATTCAGCCATAAAAGTTGTCACTCTTAAGATAAAATTTGACCTTTGATTTTCAGGACCCTCCTGGATAATGGGGATTAGTTTAAAGATTCTCTTAGATAGCTAGATTTAGCAGAAGTCACACCTGTAGAAGATATAACTTAGATTTAAAATTGTCGTTTAGTTAAGAGTTGTCAGGACCCCCCTGCATAATGGGACCTAGCTTTCAAATTCTTAGTAATATTTGGTAATATGATTCAGTTTAACACTCACATATGTGCCCAGTTACCAATCTGGGACAGATTTTTTTTTGTTTTTGTCTATTTTGTTGAAATTAGGTACCCGCTTGGAGAACAGGGAGAAGACATTCAAGTTCAGCAGTTAGGAGACCCCCTGGAGAACAAGGGAGTACAATTTAAGTTTTAGTTTTCAAATTCTTTGTTTTGTCTATTTTTAAAGTCAGGAGCCCGCCTGGAGAGCAGGGAATACATTTCAAGTTGAAGTTAGGAGCCCGCCTGGAGAGCAGGGAATACTTTCAAGCGCAGTAGTCAGGAGCCCGCCTGGAGAACAAGGGAGTACAATTCAAGTTTTAGTTTTCAAATTTGTTGCTTTGTCTATTTTGAAGTTAGGAGCCCGCCTGGAGAGCAGGGAATACATTTCAAGTCAGCAGTCAGGAGCCCGCCTGGAAAGCAAGGAATACATTCAAGTTTAGTAGTCAGGAGCCCGCTTGGAGAACAGGGAATACATTTCAAGTCAGCAGCCAGGAGCCCGCCTGAAGAGCAGGGAATACATTTCAAGTCAGCAGTCAGGCCAGCCTGGAGAGCAAGGAATACTTTCAAGCGCAACAGTCAGGAGCCCGCCTGGAGAATAAGGGAGTACAATTTAAGTTTAGCTTTCAAACTCTTTGTTTTGTCTATGTTGAAGTCAGAAGCCCGCCTTGAGAGCAGAGAATACATTTCAAGTTGAAGTCAGGATCCCGCCTGGAGAGCAGAGAATACTTTCAAGCGTAGCAGTCAAGAGTTCGCCTGGAGAACAAGGGAGTACAATTTAAATTTTAGCTTTCAAATTCTTTGTTTTGTCTATCTTGAAGTCAGGAGCCCGCCTGGAGAGCAGGGAATACATTTCAAGTTAGAAGTCAGGAGCCCGCCTGGAGAGCAGGGAATACATTTCAAGTCCAGCAATCAGGAGCCCGCCTGGAGAGCAGGGAATACATTTCAAGTCAACAGTCAGGAGTCCGCCTGAAGAGCAGGGAATACATTTCACGTCAGCAGTCAGGAGCCCCGCCTGGAGAATAGGGTCAGTTTTTACTTTAGTCAAGCTTAGTTTATAGTTTTCCTAGTCTATTCTTTAGTTTAATTTCATCACTGCATCAATAGTACAAGTGGTTTACAATTTTGCTAACAACCCACAAATTTTCCTAGTGCAAACTAGGGCAGAAAATTTCTTTGTTTTGTCTATTTTGTTATAATCAGGCGCCCACCTGGAGAACAAAGGGAAACAACTCAAGTTTTTAGGGAAAACATTGTCGAAGGAAGACAACTCGAGTTTCAAGGAAAAGCAGTTTCAAAGGAAGACAGTTCAAGTTTCAGGGAAAATGGTTCAAGGTGCAAAGGAAAACAGTGTCAAGTAACAAGAGAAGACGGTTCGAGTTCAACAGTCAGGCGTCCACCTGAAGAAAAGGAAAAGCATCTCAGATTGCAATTCAAATCAGCAACCAAAGAATCTTGCGGCAAGAATGCGAGTCAACAGTCCGAGGTGATCAACAAAAGTTAGTCACAATAAAGAAAAAAGAGAAAGGCAAGAAGTGAATCCAAATGCAGAAGTTGATGAAAGATGTAAACTACTTAAGACGTGGTGGAAGTCACAAGAACTACATGGCCGGTCCTGGCCCAAAAGATGTAGAAGAATGAGCTAGCACCTGCAGCTAACAAGCGCCAAGGTTCAAATCTAAATTCTGCAAGAAGAACCATTCAAGACTCAAGATCAAGCTTCAGAAGACTTATAGATAGGAATCTTGTAACTCGTAGTTGATAGGCTTAGCTAGTCTTTTTCATGTTTTGATTTTGATGTAATAACAGGGACCGAGGATCGGAACCTCGGCGGAATGGCACCTCGACCGGATCTCCACCTCGGTATACTCCGTCATCTCACTCATCCCTGAACTACACGTGGCCTGATTCCTTTATAGCCAAGGATATGTAGGCAGCCCAGATACCAGAGCTCGGTCACATTCCCCTCTCTCTTAGTTTTAGTTTCTCCAAATAAGGGTCAGGTCAAAATACGTGTCTAGTCAGTCTTTGTCTGAAAACTCTGCGCGTTTCCAGTCAAAGAGGGGCAGCTGTAGACATGTGATTTTTGACCCTCCCCAAGATTTTTTATATATTAGCATAAAATGTTTAATTTAGGCATAATATAGACATTTAAAGTAATTTTGACTCTTTTACTCTATTTTATTACAAGAAAACAAAAATTACAAAAATAGGTTCATTAATATTTTGTAGTCATTTTTAATCCTAAAAATATGCAAAAATAGTATCGTATTTTTATTTTAATATGATATTTGAAAATACCAAAAATAGATTTATTTTAATGGTTAGTTTTATTTTAATAATTATTTTATAGTAGGACTAACTAATAATTGAAATCACATTTTTAATCTCATTCGCGGGGAAAAGATAGAACTTGGGCTCGAGCAACCTATTTTTAGGCCTAATTTTGGACCTAGCCCACAATTTCCAAGCCCATAATTTCTAAGCCCATACACCTTAACCTAAAACCCTACCAAAAAACCTACAATATAAAAAAGAGAAAAGCCTAAAACGAAAAGAACGGACAAAAATACACAAAAAGAGCTGCGCAAAAAACAGACCCCCCCTGCGTGTCATCTTCTCCGATGACCCCTGCGCAACAAAGAGACCCCCTTGCCCATCGTCTTCAACCCGACGTCCACACCCCTCATCATCGAACCTCTCACACCGCTAGCCTTACCCGCCGGCTGCAACTCCATCCCAAATGACAACTCCTTCAGCCATAGCTTCTTCCTCTTCTAACCTTGAACACCCCTGAGCGGATCCCCACTGTTACACTCGCCTAGAAGTCAGCCGACCTGCACGCTCACAACACTGCCTGACCGTCATCCACCACGAGGCTGCCATTTCTGGAGAGCTTCACCTTCACACACACACATACACCACAATGCACACAGCCATACACACACACAAAAAAGCTGCGCAGCAACGTTACAACAGAAACGTAGCTCATCGTCTCCATTTTTCTGCTATCCAAAACAGCCCTGAGATCTACGTAAGCTGACAGTTTTCAGCCAGTAGTTTGTTGTTTCTTTGGGTCGTGCTTCCGCTCGAGTTTGCCGGTGTCCGGTCCGTCGAGGTGTTCGTTGATATGTTGTCTGAGATTCTGTTTGTTTTGAATTTCCAGCCAGGTTCCAGCTCATAGTTTTGGCATTTCAGTCCGCCGATCGTGGCTCTATTTGATTTTGACGAGTGATGTTGTAAATCTCCATCTTTGTTTATCAACATAGAGTTATTTTGAATTCATTTCTAGACCCATCAAAGACAACGTGTTCTTTCAGGTGCAAACGTTTTGCAGCTTCTAACACCTTGGAATGGGAAACAATCCGTTTTTTTATCTAAAGAAAACTGAGTGTTTTTTAATCTATTAATTA
Organism: Nicotiana tabacum; assembly: GCF_000715075.1. Taxonomy (NCBI): domain Eukaryota; kingdom Viridiplantae; phylum Streptophyta; class Magnoliopsida; order Solanales; family Solanaceae; genus Nicotiana; species Nicotiana tabacum. The sequence goes on along the minus strand of NC_134089.1, from coordinate 80,098,533 downwards.
AGTCATAAAGGGGTTCATGGAATTGAAGAAATCAAACAGGGTCTCGTGGGCTACTGGACCAAATCTTTGTCAGCGTAAACAATGATTAAAGTGTGGGTTTGAATCCGTGTTTGGTTGAGTCTCCGGTGCTAATTTGGATTTCGTCCGCGGTTCGGCACATTTCGAGTGTTAAACATTGAAACAACTAATTGTCCGGCTCTATTGAGGTTCAACTCTCTCATCCTCTATTCATTTTATGCAAGCTTAATATTAATTATTTGTTTGGTGATATGATCCCGTTGATTCTGTAATTGTTCTCCGTGGTTTTGAATTTGATCGCTCGGTTATCTTCTCGCGTTTACTTGAATTGGTTATAGCTGAACATGATTTTGTCATAGTATAGAAATTGGGTTGCTATTCATCAACTGAACTACGTCAAATTAGATAAAAGGGCTCGGGTGTGCATTTCATGTGACCCTACCATAATTTTTAATAATGATAGTAGAAGTAAACATGTTAAAACCCGGGGGTGCATTTCATGTGACCCAGTTCTAATTTCCAACAAGGTTGAATAGAGCGTGTCGTGAACCACAAGTGCATTTCATGTGGTGTGGCTTGCGATATGTTTTAAATGACCTTGAATTAATTCTTTAAATAAGTAAAAGCGGTTTTCCAAAAGTTAGAAAAAAAACACTCATGTTTCAAAGATGTTTTAAAATTAGATAATTAAGCCGATTATAACAGTTGAGGGACCGTGTTAGAATCACGGAACTCGAAAATGCCTAACGTCTTCTCCCGAGTTAACAGAATTTCTTACCCAGATTTCTGGTTCGCGGACTGTTAAACAGAGTTAAACTTTTCCTCGATTCGGGATTAAACCAGTGACTTGGGACACCATAAATCTCCCAAGTGGTGACTCTGAATCTTTAAATAAATATATCCCGTTTCGATTGTCACTTAAAGTGGAAAAACTCCTCTATACTCTCTTTTCGGGGGTGTAGGTAGAAAAAGGAGGTGTGACAACTCCTTATCGAATATCAAGCACGATTATGCCCGATCCTATAAGAATGGCAGTACAATATCCTACCGTAGCATATGGCCTGATCCCATAAGAATACGTTACATCTTACTGTCGAGGCGAACGTCCTGATCCCACAAGAATATGTTACATCATACCACCGAGGTGAACATCCCGATCTCATAAGAATATGTTACATATACCGCCGAGGTGAACGGTCCGATCCCATAAGAATATGTTACATCATAACGCTGAGGCGAAAGACCCGATCCCATAAGAATATGAAACTTTGAAGGGTCATGGACCCACTTACGAATATACATGTGAGTTATAAAATTTAAGAAAACTTTCAAACAAATATGCACAACGCAAAAGAAATCCGTAAAAGAAAGTCAAAATTTCACTACTAATCAAGTAGCGCGTCAATTATCTAAAATAGCAAGTCTGATGCTTTATGAAAGTCTAGTCTCAGGCTAAAATACAAATTAAGGCATTTAAATAGGCAATGATAACTCAAGTAATAGAGTAAAATCATAGTGTGAGTCTAAGTCTACCTGGACATAATCAAGAATCTAGCATACACACGGACACTCATCACCTCATACGTGTGAAGCCCCTGTAACACGTAGCACATAACAAATATAGCACCCTACAAGGTAAATTTCCCCTTACAAGGTTAGACAGGAAACTTACTTCGCTCCGAAATCTGATAACCGGCTCCAACGCCACTCTGACACCTTCAACCACTGCCAAACGATCTAAAAGTAGTCAAAGAACGTGCAAACCAATCAAAATATACCCAAAGACTCAAAATTTAACAATTAGAAGCAATTTCCAAATCCACACAAAAAGTCAACAACGTCAACCCCTGGGCCTACGCGCCTGGATTCCAAAAATTCTCGAAGATAAATATTACCCACAACACCACACAAATATATAATTTATTTCTAATTTCATGTCCAATTTTGTGGTCAAAACTCAAAATACATTTCTTGGTTTTCTTCAAAAATCCAATTTCTACCAATTTACATATTTAAATCCGTACATAATCATACAAATCCCAATCAACTATATGAACCTACACAAGGTTCAGGAATACCCCCGAAGTCCGATATCACCAAGGTCCACTGTAAGTTAAACTCAATTAATTTCAAAAGCTTCAAAGTGTAAACTTCCGTTAATAAGCACCGAAATGCTCTCGGACCATCCGATACTCAACCCGAACTTACGCCCATGTCCGAAATCACCTTACGGATCTATAGGAACCTTCAAAGTTATTTACTCAAAAGTCAAACCTTGGTTAAATCTCCCAATAAAGCTTCCAAATTGGAAATTATTCTTCCAAATCAACTCTGAACTTTTCAAAAATCAAAACCGACAATACGTGTAAGTCATAATACATAAAGTGAGATACTCAAGGTCCCAAATCGCCGAACAACATACTAGAGCTCAAAACGACCGGTCGGGTCATTACATAATGTCTAAATCTTTTAATTTATATTTTCTAGTTCTTGACATACATGATCATCTCTCCTTCAAACATCCTGAAAAACTAATGTGTTAGCTTTTCTTGGTTCGACGTGCTTTTTTGTCCGATTATCGTTTTCAACAACATTGAGATAAGGGAAATATAGCCTAGTAGTGAGGACCCACCACTTCCAATGATAAGATCAGGGAATCGAGTCACCAAAGGATCAAAGTGGCAAAAAGGCACTCTTAGGCTCCAGGGTAGGGGGTTTGGATGGATAGGCTTTTTCATGTCAAAGAAAAAAGGCAAAATATATCGATAACCCCTTAAAGTTTTCTCCACCTTTTATTTAGATACTCCATCTTAAGTCTGTTCTATTTGAATCCTCCAACTACAGCTCAAATATGTCATTTGGCACAAAATTGGTAGGTAGCCAAACATAAAAGGTGTGTGCAATTCACACTTCAAAAGTGACGAATAAGATGAAGACACATGGATTTAACTTAACCCCACCGGTCGTCATCTTCCTCAACGACCCCTTGCCGGAAAAATCAATTTTTGACCATTTCTTTTCCAAAATGCAGCAACAAACGAACAAAACAGAAGAGATATAATACAAATAAAATAATTAGCAGACAAATAGAGCAGCAAATGCACATAACAGAACATAATGGTAATAAGTGACAGTAGTAAAATTAGACCAAATGTAAATGAACTAAAAACGGGGCTCAATCATAATAAATAATGAACAGAAGCATGAATGTTTCCGAAAAAAATAAAATTCGACCAAACCACAAAGTCGCAGGAAAAAAAATTGCGATCGAATTAAAAAATGGTGGAGTTTCACCATATGTTTTACCTATAATCTGTAGACAACAACGAAAAGAAAAAATAAAGAGAAGAAGACACCGACGCATAATGTTGATTGTGATTGCTAAGCGTGAACTATCTTTAATCTATTCATTGTAAGAGCTAATGCAAGTTGGACTTGATATCACCATTGTCAAAAAAGGAAGAAAGGAAAAAAGAGCTAGCAGAAGAGCACCTAAAACCTTTCTGCTATAGCCCCGAATGTAGTTCCATTGAGGTCTACTGTTGTGTGACATTCTTGTAGAAGATCCGGTGTCCACTGTCTTAATTAATTATTCATTTTATTTCTCATTCATGTTACTCAATCGATGTATGTGAGTCATTTTCTAAGTTGTATCTTTATACTCTTCTTTTTTATCTTACATCTTCCATTCTACAGTGTACACAAAGGAGCTTTTGGTTTATCTGTAACCTAAATACCGAGTTTGCCTCAAAATCTACTGCTTTACTTCGTCAAACGATGCTACTTTCTCTCATATTATCAATTACCAACCACAGAAATGCGTAAGATAACAAAGGTTGTTGGAATAAAAATCTGAACAACATTACAAAAGTTAAAATCACTGTAAATTGAGAAAGAGCCGTCAAATGAGCCTCCAACCTTTGTAGATTTTGTTTACCCCTAAAACGAGTAATAATTTAATTTCTACGTAGTTTAAATGATACACGATTTAATTGAACACAAATGATCTAAGATCAACAATAATTAAATTAAAGGAAAACAAGGCGATCAAACAAAATATGATGGAATGATTAAGCTTGGCTTTAAGTTTGAATGCTGAAACCGGTTCCGAACGAACCCTTAAGATGAGCTCTGCTGCAACTAAAGAAAAGAACAGTTGAAGGACATTTGGAGCAATAGCTAGAAGACAAAAATAAACTTTATTGCTTTGATATGAGTGCCAACAGTGGTTGAAAAATGAAAAGGTTCTCCCCTTTATATAGTAGAGGAGTTTCAATCCTAGTATAAGTCTAAATAAGGTAAAATCTTTCTTTTGAAGTAAAACATGATCCGTAGTCGATATCGGGCAAGATTCGCGCCGTAATATCTGGTTGATGGCAGATATTTTAGCTCCTCGTTTGTCCTCTTTAACCATCTTCCTTTCAACCCCGATTCTTTGTTTTGCTCGAGCTCGATTCTTCCTATGTTTGGCCATGTTCGATTTTTGGTGCGTCATTCGTCCCCCTGGGCTTACCCAAGCCAACATCGAAGCACGTTTCACCTCGTTTCTTCATCGGAAAATCGATGATAACGTTATCCCCGATTTTACCCGTACACAGATAGTTCCCTTACTTATTAGAGAGTAGATTTATAGGAACAATGAGAAGTGACTAATTGAACCTAGTTCCTTCCTTCGTATGCCATTAGCAAGTTGACGAGCTGAAGACATCTCATCAGTGTCGGTATGACTTCGGAGACGTGTAAAACCGCCGGTTGACCATCCCTAGTAGCTACCGAATGCGAAACGCCATGCATTCATTGTTTCTTTCCTATAAAAGCCCAGGTTTCCTTTTTCACTTTTTTACTCTCGGATTTCGAATTTTCTTGAGTTACCCTCGAATTCTCTATTTGTTCATCAATCTTTAAAATCTTCATAAATTGTTCTCCACATCTTCATATCTTCATCTCTTGTCTTCAAACCTTCATACTTTACCTTCAAATCTTCATACCTGATCTTCAAATCTTCATATCAACCTTTAAACCTTCATATTGCCAGATCAAGATGGCTAAAACCTCAAAATCGGTGCGTCAAATCACTGCTCCTTCAACATCTACCTCGGCCGTAGGCACCAAAGCAACCTATCCAGTAGCAGCCCCAGAACCTCCTCTTACCAAATATATCCCTGGAGGCTGCTCTATAGATAACGACTTTAAGGTCGAAAAAGCCTCCAAACAAGGAGACCGAGGTGAGGAGGCATGGAAGTATGTCTGCTCTATCACCTAGGAAATGATCTAAGCGGTTTGGGAGAACTCCAAATGGGAAGGCAAAACGTAGTCGTTCCTAGTCCTGATAAGGACATCGCGATGTACGTGTTATTGGAACTGTCCATATCCAGTTCATCCTTCGGAACATATCACATCCCAGATATGATGAAATAGGATGAATTGAGAAGATATTTTGTGAATACGTAATTATTTTGAATATATTAACTATTTCTTTATTTTTCAATCGCCTAGAAGGGACAAAAGAAAGATCTTGTTGTTTCTTCAACAATTTTTGATCTCTAGTGGACCTCTTAGTAGGATTCGAACCCAGATGAAGTTCTGACTATCTATCAGAGAAAAAAGAACGAACAGAAAGGATACTTTAACATTTATACGTATTGTGAGCACGTGATATTTGCCCTACATGAATTATTCCCATAAATTAAAACAAAATAAAATTTTCCCATTGTTTGCAATTTCATAGATTTTGTAGCATTTTTTTGTTAATTGCTTGCATTTGTCTGCGCATGTTTAATTTTATTAATTCATGAAAATACAAAAAAAGTACATTGTGTTTGCATATAAGACTTAATTTTACATTTTTTATTAATTAGTAAATAAGTTTGTTTGACAAAAGTAGAAAATCACAAAAAATGACTCATTTTTGGGTTTTATTTAGCTTCGAATTTTGTAGCTTTCTTTATTTTGGGAATTAATTAGTTGCGGTAAATATTATTTTAAGCAATTAGCTTAATTTGGTAAAATATTTAGTTTGAGAGTAATGTAGGATTTAATTCAATTTGAAAAGGAAAAAGAAAAATTGATTAAAAGAATTGAAGAGAGTCAAATAAAGAGGTTGTGATTTGGGCTAATTTTGGTAGGCCCAAATAATTTTATTTCCCCATACCCGTTCAATCCAAGCTCAAACCCACTATTTTACCCGGTTTAAGTGGCAGTCACCCACGCCTTTGAAACGACGTAGTACGGGAGTGGAACTACGTCGTTTTGAGTTCAGTATAGCTTTAACAAATCCTGGCCCTTCATTTTGTTTCATCCAACGATCCAAAACACATCTCCATTCTCGCTTAAGAGTGTCCGAAACACCTCAGAGACCGGTCAGTTCACCCAAATGCCCCTGCACTTCGTCTCCTCCATCTCAAAAACCTAATCTGCCATTGTCACCGGCGGTCCAGCTCCAAATCACACCAAATTCTCACCGTCCACTCCCCATACTCCCTCAAACATTAAGTCGTTGTTAATCTCCCCAAAATCCCCACATCTTCACCTCAACTTTGAACCCGAAAATCAGAAGAAAAGTAATGTTCCGATTCCTACGCTCTCAAGACTTGATTTGACTCAGGACTTCGGTTAAACGATTGTGCTTGCTCGGAATAATCAGCTAACGATAGTTTTGGTAGATTTCAAGATTTGTTAGTTCCTAACCAGACCAAGACGCCTGGCCAAGCTCGTCGCCTTCATCGATTTGTTCCGGCTAGGACCAGTATCATTCCTTTCTCTATTCCATTCTTCGCATCTGTTTCTTGTTTTCTTTTTCTTTGATTTTTGTATTTTTGTGTGTTTGAATCAATTTCAGTTTGATTAAAACCAGTAGTTCTAGTTGTTCATTTGCGTGATTGAGATTAATATCTATTTGAGTTTGTTTTATTTGAGTTTTGTTTTGGCCGAAATTATGTAATTTCAGTAGTTAATTTTATTAAAGGGCTTGATGAATCAACTTTCCTTCTCCCTTATTCATTTTAAGTTATAGGTTGGGCTGTTAGTATACAGATTCATGTATTGGGTTGGATTTTGGGTTAATTCGACCCTGGGGCAACTTTGACCCATATCGTTGTCTGGTTTTTGAAGGTAATTAACAGTTGTTTAGGGGGTAGTTCATGGAGTCTAGGTGAAAGAATCTCTTGTAACTAAATAGGAAGTTGCCTAGAAGGTGGGGGTAGGGAATCAAATGAACTTTTGAATTTTAACCTAAGGATTTCTAAGCAAAAACCAAAATTCCAAAAGGGTCAAAATGAAAAATCTGATTTCTCTAGGCTCCCCTAGTGCCTTACCTATAAAGGTATCCATTTATTCAAGCTCAAATAAAAAAAAAGAGATAGAAAATTGAGAAAAACCAAAAACAGCTGAAAACTCCATAAAAATTACTGTTCCATTCAGTTTCTTCTGTGATTTTTGAGGTTTTCAATTTGCTGAAGTAATTTCTGATTCACCTAGGGTTGAAATGGATTGAACTTGGGTTTTGAAAAGTTTTGATTTGAGTTTATGCTGTCGGTTTACTGTTACATTGGATTTCTTGAGCTGATTTCACTATTTGACTGATTGAATCTGGGCTGGCTGCAACTGTTTGCTGCTGATCCCTCATTTTCGGTTTTGTTTTGAATTCCAGGTATTTCTTGGATCTCTTTAGCCTATGAAGTACAAGATGTGAAGCTTTGTAGCTGAGATGCAATTCAAGACCATTAGTGTTCAATTAATGATATTTCATATTTGTAGTTTTGTGTTATCTTAGTTTCTTTAAATATGTTCATTTATACAACCGTGATTGGTTTGAAATTTGATTTGTAAATCTGGACAGACATTCTAGTTAGTATGCTGGTGTGTTAAATAAATTTTGAAATTTTGTTCTATGGAGATTAATCGGATACTTGCAATAGGGGCTAATTGAGATGAATAACATGTCTTCTATGAGGTTGCGTTTGAACTGTTTTTTTGGAACTAGAAATGAATATTCCTATGAGCTTCTGTCATATTACTGATGCTTAGTGTAGGATTTGACAGACGGACAAGAATGACCTAATGTGAATCCTAGTTCAAATGTTTAAGGGGTTCTTTCATTAGATGATTTGATTGTAGAGGTTCAATTTGAGTAAACAAGGGCTTTGGTTTGCAGCCATATATGTCTTGTGCATTTCTTTGAGCTTGTTAGTAGGCTCAGCCAATAATAAACATGTCAATGGTGTGAATCAACTTGTTCTCTGAAAGTTTTGCAAACGGTTAGATGTGTAGTCATTGGGGTTGTTTCTTTTCATCTGCGAATTTGTTCTTTTAAAAATGAGTTTGAAATTGATTGTGGAATCTGCGTAATTTAGTTAGGCATTCCCATAGTATTCCGCTCGCAGGAGGTCTTGGTACTTTTGATAAAGGGTTTTAAACTCAGTTTGTGTCTTGCTCAATTGCAGCCTCAGATTAGAATCATGATTGGCCTCGAATGTTTATAGCTAAAGCCGTTAGGCTACTGTTTTGCTTCAATTTTGGTTAACTGGGTTCCTAGAAACAACATGTCAAACAGGGCTGGTGGGCCTATTCTTCTGCCGTCCTCCTGGGAGTGTTCTTGAGCCTTTTTCACACTTTGTTTGACCAATTGGGCCTGGCCTGTTAGGGGTCTACAAGGCCTTTTAGTATTAAGCTTGGTAAGCTTGGTAACCCAAATAACCAATTGTTCAGTTTCAATCTAACATCAGCCCTTTAGTATTAAGCTTGGTAAACACTATCTTTGAAGCAAAGGATGCAAGTTCTCTTAATCTTTTACTTAATTAATTAACCCTTTTGTTTTTTTCCTGAATTTAAACTCGAAGTATGCCACAAGCGAAGCCAGTTAGTTCATGGCCTTTGAATAATTTATTTTTGACCCTTCTAGAATTCGAGGCATGCCATTGAGTTGAACTTCCATGGCCCTCGCAAACTTAAAAATGCGTAGTTGCTTTAGGCGTGCTATTTTAAAAAAATTACCTTCCTAAACTCGGGTGTGCATTTCATGTGACCTAACTCCAATTCTAAATAATGTTAAATAAAATGTGTCATGGATCGCGGGTGCATTTCATGTGGCGTGGTTCAAGGCATGTTTTAAATAACGTTGAATATTTCCTAAAATAATTTAAAAGCGGTTAATAAGTTAAAGTTGCACCATAGGTTAAAACATGTAATTAATCAGATAATTAGGCCAATAATAACAGTTGAGCGACCGTTCTAGAACCACGGAACTCGGGAATGCCTAACACCTTCTCCCGGGTTAACAGAATTCCTTACCCGAATTTCTGGTTCGCAGACTGTAATACAGAGTCCACCCTTTCCTCGATTCGGGATTTAAACCGGTGACTTGGGACACCATAAATCTCCCAAGTGGTGACTCTGAATCTTTTAATAAAAATGATCCCATTTCGATTGTCACTTTAAGTTGGAAAATACTCCCTTCCGGGGGTGTAGTAAAAAAAGAGGTGTGACAGCTCTGGCGACTCTGCTGGGAATCATAACCCAGAATCTCTGGTTCAGGGTTCAAGAATTCGAGCTTAGATGAATTGTTATAGTTGGCTTTATTAAATATCTGATTTTGTTACATGTTTGGGCCTAATGTGCTAAATGTTGCTTTTACCGCTTTGATATTGTGTGAACTGTATATAAACTGCTATGAAACCCTTCTTCTCTCTGAGTCTTCTAAATCATGGAGGAGTGTGCACTTCATGTGACTTCTCTTCTGTTAGAGTCATATCCCGAATTTTAGAACGAGGTTCAGACAAGTTGCAAAGCCGGTGAAGCTTCTGTATTCCCGGTACGCTGCCCACCCTCGGCTCGAGTTGTCCGCTCGGGCAAGCCAGGTCTAGAACAATAAACCCAGGTTTTAAATCTAGTATAACAAGACCTCATGCCAGATCCCTAGTAGGAATATTTGCTTGCATCACGTGCATTTGACTTTGTAGACTCAATACAAGGGTTGGGTCTGTCTAGGACAAGTGTATCAAAAATGAAAAGACCATCCTGATGCATCTTACTTGCTACTTGTGCATTTATTTGATTTGGATTTGCATGCTGACCGGCTTTTGAATAATGGGAGAAAGTTGGGAAAAAGAGAATAACAATGTGAGGGTTAAGTGAGTTAAATCACCTGTTTTGGAAAACCAATGTCCAAATGGTACTAAAACTCTGCCGAATTTTTTGAGAAAAATGAAAAAAAAGAAAAAAAAATGGTTTTGTTTTGAAAAATAGTTGGTTTTATTTTATTTGCCCGAACTACGCCAGTTTGATTCTCACCGGATGTGAGATACGTAGGCAACCCCCATCGGGTCCAACTTTCTTTTGTAAAAGTAGCCCAAAAAGAACAAAAATTTTATGTTTATTGCAAATAAGTAAGGTGATACCATTCTTGTCAAAAATAGCAGAATGTCCCTCAAAAGGGCACCAGAAGGCTGTTTTTGCAAAAACAGCCACCTTTAGTCATTTTTAAAGGTTTTGGCTGGTTAGCCGACATAGCCTTAAAATCTTCGTTTTTGAAGTGCTGAAATGCCGTATTGGCAAAGCCGGATATTTTTGTGAGAATTTTGAAAAAATGGTCATTTTTCTTGAGTCAAAATGAGTCATAGTTTTATTTTAATTAAAATCACCTTAATAAATGTGTAGGATGAGCACAATTCAAAATGAACCTTTCTCAGTCCGTGAAGAGATCCCGTTGGAGCTACATATGTGGTGGCATGATTTGGGGGACAATAGCAAAAATGTTGTGACAAAAGCGTTGGGTGGTCTTGTCGGGCTCATGAAAGTTAAGCCGAGAAAGGACATAATTGAGGCCTTGATACCATTTTGGGACCCAGCACATAATGTATTCCACTTTGCTAATTTTGAGATAACTCCTACACTGGAAGAGATAGCAGGCTACGCCGGTTTCTATGGGAATCTAGAAATCAATACCCGGTGGCACCTAGGGCAGTAACCCCTCACAAATCTTTGGACATGTTAAGCATCAGTCGGGGACATCCGAGACGGAAATTTGGCCTAAGGATTCTGTACATTCTACTTTTTGTACCGACGTTACGGGAATCTCCGTAGCTTCGAGACGCTAGATACCGGTCTTACTTACGCGGGAAACCAAGACAAGTGGGAAGCTCGGAGAGGATTAGCTTTTATAATGGTGTTCCTAGGTACTTTGATTTGCCCCAGAAAAGACGGGAACATAGAGTTGGGACTCGCAGGGATAGCCGACTTTATGATGAAAAAGGCAAATGGGACCATAGTGTCGATGATTTTGGCAGAAAGTTACCAAGCTCTGACACTTTGTAGAGAAGGGGGAAAGTTCTTTGAAGGGTCTAATATGCTGTTACAATTATGGATGGAGGAACACCTTTGCCACCGTCCTGGATACTTGAATTGTGGTATGACTGGCCTCGAGTGCATTGAAAAACATGAAAAGTGGGTAGAGGGTTATGAGTTCCCGGATGGTACGGAAGCATGGCATGCTCATTTGAGATCTTTGACTGCAAATAAGATCGAATGGACATTCGGGTGGCTCTCGGTCAGTGAGGTAGATTATATGTCGGCTAAGGTATGCTTTCTGCTGTTAATGGGTCTTCGGAGTATCCAGCCTTATGCTCCGCACCGAATTCTACATCAGTTAGGCTGATACCAAACCATCCCACACGATGAGGATTTGAGTCGGCAGGTTATTGAGTTGGAACCAAAAGCCGTTTTTCCAGAAGAAAGAGTGCGTCATATTTGGCATCAGTGCAGATTCTTAGAGCCTAGAACTCAAGTACGAGATCTATCCAGAAGTGAGGTGGAGCCTAGTTACACTGCGTGATATGGTAAAAGATCCCGAGTTCATCAGGAGCCCGAAAGGCCCCCAAAGAAACCCCATGTCCAATAATTTATTGACGGAGCACAAGTACAATGAGACTGGTTGACCAAAGAAAATGAGTACCGAGCCACCATAAGCAGGCTGGAAAAACAAGTCATGGACCTTCAGTTTGAGAATGGGTTGCAAGCCGCCGCAGATGAAGGCGAGAAGAAGAAGTTAACTCAGGAAAATGAAGCCCTCAAAGCTCAAATCCGGAAGTTGAAAATAGCTGTTAGAAACCCGGAAAGAAGCCAATCGGATGAAAGGCTCATAAGCAGTCTGAAAAAGAAAGCCCTTGAGTGTCAGGATGACCTAGAAAAGTCTGAGGCCAGTGTGGCGAAAGTCCGGGATCAATTGGTAGAAAATGCAAAAGGGCGGGCACAGTTTGTGCGACAAATGAAAAGAAAGTATGAAGGGACAATTACCAGCCTGGAGAGAAAAATGACTACCCTTGAGAATGAGGCAGCCAAGTAGGCCAAGGACTTTAAAGCTGATAAGGAACACTGTTATGATTTGATGGCTCGGATGGAGGAAGAAATGCAACAGTTGCAAAATCAACATCTCCATGATACTCAGGTGTTAGAAGCCTGGAATCAACAAGTCAGGTGTCTGCTTCAGGAAAAGGGTAGAATCCGAGAGCGGGTCAGAGCCATTGCCGACTACATTGTTGTGAAATGCCAAGCATGTGAGGATATGACTCGCACCACTTTCTTTGCGGCAGTGATGATGTTTGTCCAACAGATAATGAGTGATTTGGAGAGGTTTCAAAGGGATCTTGCATATAGGCCCGTGGCGAGACAGAATGATGTCCCATGGGCCTCAGGAGCATTTGAGGCATTAATGTATTCATGATTTTCATTGGAGTCTATTAGTCTGTTTGCGAGTCTGTATTTTCTTGGAGTCTGTTATTTGGTTTTCGAGTCTGTTGTTTTCACTTTTCTGTTAGAGTCTGTTGGTCTTGTTTTGAGTCGGAGTCTGTTAACTTCCCTTTTCAAGTCTGTTAGTTTTATAATTTGGTAGAACGAGTGGTTGTAATCAAAACTGTTTTATTTTATGGAAAAAATTTGAAATCCCAAAAATGTTTTGTTATTTTATTTTTACACTTATCCCCCAGAACTACGCTCGGTGTAATTTATGTAGGGTCATGATACGTAGGCAATCTCCATAGGATTCGACCATAACCAAAAGAAAAAAAAGAGAGAAAAGAAGAGAATAAAGAGAGGAAAGACAAACAAAAAAAACAACAGGAAAAGAAAAGAGAGAAAATAAGAAACCATGGGGAGGAAACAATGGAAAAACAAGAGAGAGAAATGAGAGGATAAAAGAGAAATCAAGCATAGAAAGGCATGGGTGAAAAGAAAGGAGAAGAAGTTGCAAATGAAAATAAGGAAAAGTCGGGATGACGCAAGCAACCGATCAAATGCATAATAGAAACGGTTAACCGCTTAGGTGAATTCATTCCCCAAATGTGCAATTGCCTAATCTGTTAACCTCTAATCACTAACAAGTTTGTTGTTGATAATTCAGCACAGAAAGGTGGTTGGTTTATGGTTCCCGAAGTAGTAACTCCTCTCCGCAACATAAATTCAAAAGGCAATGGCGGACAACAACAAAATTAGGTTGGTTGATACTGGTGCCCGAAAGCAGCTAGTTGAATGGGACACTGGTTTGGCTGATGAGGTAAGGATGTTAAGACAACACATGACGGACCTGTATCATGCTTGGATGACTGGGAAGGCACCACTCCCGCCACCTCCTAGCTTACTAAATGCTACCTTTACCCAAACACCAGTCACAGTGCCAGATGATCCCTCATACTCTCCAGATCCACTCGTTTATCATGGATTTCCCAACCACCCTAGTAGCTCCATCACTCATCTTCCAATTACCTTTCCCAAAAATTGCCCTCCTGTCTTATCTACCATCCCCAACAATGAACACCTACTCAAAGCTCACGATGCCCAATATTACCCCTCAGAGGTTGCCCACAAGGTTCCCAACTCATACAAGCAGGGCCCGCGGGATGAGCCTCATGTTGAAAATGAAAAGTTCACAGGAAGAAAAGGGCGAGTTGGGATACCTAGGAGGCTGAAAGGCATAGAACAATCCTTAAAGAACAAGCAAGGAATGGGAGGCCAGGGTAGTATGTCTTACAAAAAATTGTCTATGTCCCCTGATTTTCGCCTGCCCGCGGGGTTCAAAGTGCCAAGATTTAACTTGTATGATGGGTGTGGAGATTCGGTAGCCCACCTGAGGGTCTACTACAGTTAAATGAGAAGCGTTAGAGAGAAAGATAACTTGTTGATGGCATATTTCAGTAAGAGCCTGACTGGGGCAACTTTAGACTGGCATACTCGTCAAGATGTTGGTAAGTGGACTACATTGGATGACATGACTCAAGATTTTGTTCGATACTTTCAATACAAATCAGGCGGTACCCCAGACTGCTCCTCCCTATCTAGAATGGAAAAGAAGCCGTAGGAAAGCTTTAGAGAGTTTGGGCTCAGATGGAGGGAGCAAGCTGCTCGAGTCAATACCACGATTGGTGAAGAAGAAACGGTTGAGATTTTCCTACAAGCCCAGGGGCCCACCTACTTTTGATCCCGGCCTTGGGAAAGCCTTTCAATGATGTGTTAAAAATGGGGGAGCTAGTAGAAGAGGCAATCAAGTCAGGCAAAATCATGAGTTGTTCGAAAGACATTCAGAACATCCTAGTAAACTTGGGTGGAAGAAAGAGAAACAGAAAAGATGATCCGATGGGCCTTCTTGCTCAACACTTCCAGTCCCGACATTGTCCTCGTGGATATCCTTGTTCACCATATGACCCTCCCCAATGCTACTTCTCTCCACAGAATTCCCAAAGTCGTACATCACTTTCCTAGTACCCAGCTCCACAAACTACCTATCTACCCCCACGAGCCTACCGAAAACCCACTGGATCAGGTTTCCAGCCCAATCAAGCATTTAAGAACGAGAGGTTACAGAAAAAGAAAACCTTCACTCCATTGGGAGTCATATTCCAGTCTGTTCCAGAGGTTAAGGAAATTGGACATGTTGAAACCGACCTAGATAAAAATGCCAAAACCTCTTCCAAAGAAGTTTGATTTTTCTCAAAGGTGTGCATATTACTCAGATGCCCCGGGTTATGACAAAGAGAAGTGTTGGAATCTGAAGAATGCGATTCAGAAGCTTATTGATGCAGGCAACATTGTCGTGCAAATTCCAGATGCAGCAGATACTACCCAAAGTCCATCGCCTGTGCACAATGAGACGCACATGGTAGGTATGATTTATTTGGAAAGAGAATGTGAGAATTCTTCTTGGAGCCTCGAAGGTCCATGTGCTACTAAACTTTCAGCGCTATCAGAGTTTGATCTTAAGAACGAGCCGGCAAAAGGAACCCAAAAGCAATTTGTTAAAAACAATGTGATGAAGACTTGTAAAGGTCCTAGTATTGTTGATGTAGAATTCAGTGGCTAAGATACCGTGCTTGATAATTGGAAAGACGCTCTATTTCTTGGTCGGTCGGAGAAGAGTTTTGGTGGTTTAGTTTGTTGTCATTTATGTGGTCCAGGTTATTTCAGGGTTGTAATCCGGATATTGTCTTGTGACTCAAACCCTTATATCCTTTTATTTTGTCTAGTTCCTTTAGCCGGAGTATCTCATTTAGTGTTATCTAGGTTTGTTTTAGGGTTGTACCCCAGTTTATTTTACTTGTTTTGTTGTTCAAACCCTTTCACCGTCTGTCTAATGCAATTCTCTGTTTTCTGCTATTTCTAGTCTTTTTTTTAGTTCTCTTCTCCTTTTACAGTTCTTTTCATGATGGTTCTAGTGATATGACATGTACAGCATAATTCTCAGCCTGATCTTTAAAAGTCAGCTTAGTCAGGAAGCAATGAAACAATTTTGAAGATGATTGGGACATTTGAGGGAAATAAGTAAAGTTATTGGGAGATCATTTCATGCCCAAATTGTGTGAAACTGGGGCAGATAGAACATAAAGAAACCTTATTAAAATGCATCATGCCGCATCTGGTTGAAGCTAAAGGCAAGTTTGCCCAAATTGACAGAGGCCGTTCGTGGTAATGAGAGTGAGGGTATTGTCCAAAGGTGCTTTGTAGTTAACATATGCAGAAGGCGAATGTGTGGATATGGTTATCAAATCTGGTACAATCAAAACATGTTACAAATGTTTTCCTTGGTTTGTTTAATTGTGTAGTTTGCATTTGGCATGTTTTGGAGTTTGGAATGATGAAGGCATTTTGTTCTACTATCTAAACACTTTATCCTTCGTTACCTCTTTGAGCCTTATTTATTTTCTTTCATACACCTCTTTTGGAATCAGTAGCAAAGATCAGAAACGCAAGCGTGAAAGATAAGTAAAGGAAAAAGAGAAAAGAAAAAGAAGAAAATGAGAGAAAAAGAAGAATAAAAGGAAAAAAAAGAAGAAAAAGAGAAGAAAAAGAAAAAGAAAGAAAAAAAACAACAAAACAACAAAAAGAGAAAAAGGAAGAAAGAAAAGAAAAGAAAAGAGAAAGAGAAAGAGAAAAGAATAATCACAACAACAGAGCAATTCCTATGACATGAACTACGTTCGACTTGATTCCTTTTAAAGATACGTCTTCAGCCTCACGGTTCGGTCCCATCAAAAATAAAAATCCAAAAGTCCCCAAGCAAGAAACTGGGGCAAAAGTTATGGTTCTTGTAAGAAATCTGATTCCGAAAGTTGTAATCTTGAACCCAAATGAGTTGCTTTGAGCCTTTTGATACCCTTTCTTTCTAACCCCATCCAAAAGCCCACATTACAGTCCAAAGAAAGATCTTCCGATCACTCTTCGAGATATGCCAAGGCGAGCAAGTAGAGGTGAATCACATCAGGGGAAATACTTCGATCCAAACATTGGAAATGAAAAACGAAAGAGTCTTATTGATGAAAACCCTCACGGGTACCGCAAGGCGATAAAAGCTGAGAAAAATCAAAATGAGAGAGTCTTATGGGTGAAAACCTACACGGGCACTTTAAGGTGACTGTAAGTTGAGAGAAAGAACAAAATGAGAGAGGCTTGATGGTGAAAACCCTTCGGGCACTACAAGTCGAATAAGGATTGTGAGTCAGATTGGATAATCGAAGCATTGAAGCCCAGTTTCACGGTTTAAGGATACAACAAGAGTTGAACATCAAACTTGCTTAATAGAATAGGCCTCAGGTGCATGTCATGGTCATTAGAGTTGGTATCCACATCTGATAGGTTTCTATTTTGTAGTTTTCTTGTTAGGAATCATCTCTTTCTATTATTCTTTACTCTGTCCCTTTTGTCTTGTTTACTTCCTCTTTATGAGTCTGTTTGGTCGGAACAAGTAAGAAATGACTTCAAAATCTGCCACCAGCTTTCCAATTGCACAAAACAAGATCTAGCTAGCACGTCACAATATCATAAGTCAGGAAAGAACAACAAGCGCACTGAGTTGGTAATGATCAACATGATTTGGGATTCATGTGAAATACAAAGGTTTGGTATATGTCAATTTATGAGCACAATGCAACAGATAGAGGGTTTGGCTTTGAACGAATCAGGGGTATTTTCTGTGATAAGATTGACAAAGAAAGTGGTTAACCAGTGACAAGCAAGGTCTTCCAAGCAGAAATCAAAGTTATCATGGCAAGTGAAGGAGCAATAGACCTTAAGGCCAAGGCCAGTGGTTTAAGTCAAGAAAGAACAACATACGCACTGAGTGGGTGGTAATTGACGTGCTTTCAGATTCATGTGAGACACAAAGGTTTGGTAAATGTCAGTTCATGAGCAATGCAATAGATATAGGGTATTGGGTCTGAACGGAGAAGAGGTATTTTCTGTGATAAGGATGACAGAGAAAGTGGTTAGCAAGGTCTTCGAGTGGAAGTCAAAGTTATCATGGGAAGTGGAGGAGCAATCACACTCAAAGTCAAGGCCACAAACCAACCACCGCATTTTAAACTGACAAGATTTTTCTTTGATTGAAATAGGGGCAGAAAATTTCGTTTGTTTCGGAGAAACCCTCCGTAAGGAAAGGCAAGCACCAGACAGGTTTGACCATAAATTTTTAGGACCCTCCTAGAAAATGGGACCTAGTTTAAAATTCAAAACAGTCCTGAATAGCAAAATCTAGCATAAATGTACCCCAAGGAATATAAGTTGGTTTCAAAGTTTGCATGTTTAAGTTAGGATTTAATTAAGAGTTGTCAGGACTCTCCTGAATAACGAGACTTAGCTTTAAGATTTCCATTAGATAACAAAATTTAGCGTAAGTTCTGTTGAAGGGTATTATAATTCAGCCGTAAAAATTGTCACTTTTAAGATAAGACCTGATTGTTGATTTTCAGGACCCTCCTGGATAATGGGATGTAGCTTTAATACTTTTTTAGATAACAAGATGTAGCAAAAGTAATACCTTCAGAAGATATAACTTAGATTTAAAATTGTCGTTTAATTAAGAGTTGTCAGGACCCTCCTGGATAATGGGGTGTAGTTTTAAGATCGGCTTAGATAACAAGATGTAGCGAAAGTAATACCTTTAGGAGATATGATTTAGATTTAAAACTGTCATTTAATTAGGAGCTGTCAGGACCTTCCTGGATAATGGGATCTAGCTTTCAAATTCTTAGTAATATTTGGTAATATGATTCAGTTTAACACTCACATATGTGCCCAACTACAAAACTGGGGCAGAAAAGTTTCTTTGTTTTGTCTATTTTTGTTGAAATCAGGTACCCACTTGGAGAACAGGGAGAACGCAGTTCAAGTTCAGCAATCAGGCGCCCACCTGGAGAGCACGAGAATACATTCAAGTTTAGCAGTCAGGCGCCCACCTGGAGAGCACGAGAATATATTTCAAGTTTAGAAATCAGGCACCCACCTGGAGAGCACGGGAATATAATTCAAGTTTAGCAGTCAGGCGCCCACCTGGAGAGCATGAGAATACAATTGAAGTTCAGCAGTCAGGAGCCCACCTGGAGAGCACAGGAATACAATTCAAGTTCAACAATCAGGCGCCCACCTGGAGAGCACGGGAATATAGTTCAATTTTTGGCAATCAGGCGTCCACCTGGAGAAAAGGAAAGCATCTCAGATTCTAATTTGAATTCAGCAATCAGGCGTCCACCTGAAGAAAAGGGAAAGTGTCTCAGATCATAACTCAACAAAGGGACTTCACCGGGAGAATACAAGTCAACAAGGCAACAAGAATCACAAGATCAAGTTTGAAGATATAGATAGGATTTTTGTAATGCATAGATCATAGTCTAGTTTAGCTTCTTTTTATTTTGACATGGTGTAATAAGGGGTTCAGCAAGCAGTAGCAGCAGCAGCAACGAAATCACAGCTCATGGTAGTCCCAGCTACAAAAACTTCCCAAACTACACTGACCTGATTCCTTTATAGGCAAGGATATGTAGGCAACCTCGGAAGTAGGGTGCGGTCAAATCTTTCAAAAATTCTTCCCACAGAGTATTCAAACGGGCAAAAATCGCTCGTATGCGCTCACTTTATCTTTGCACGAAAACTCTTCGTGTTTCCGAGCAAAGACGGGCAGCTATGAGCACGTGATTTTTGCCCTACATGAATTATTCCCATAAATTCAAACAAAATAAATTTTTCCCATTGTTTGCAATTTCATAGATTTTGTAGCATTTTTTTGTTAATTGCTTGCATTTATCTGCGCATGTTTAATTTTATTAATTCATAAAAATACAAAAAAGGACATTGCGTTTGCATATAGGACTTAATTTTACATTTTTTATTAATTAGTAAATCAGTTTGTTTGACAAAAGTAGAAAATCACAAAAAATAACTCATTTTTGCATTTTTATTTAGCTTCGAATTTTGTAGCTTTCTTTAATTTGAGAATTAATTAGTTGCGGTAAATATTATTTTAAGCAATTAGCTTAATTTGGTAAAATATTTAGTTTGAGAGTAATGTAGGATTTAATTCAATTTGAAAAGGAAAAAGAAAAATTGATTAAAAGAATTGAAGAGAGTCAAATAAAGAGGCTGTGATTTGGGCTAATTTGGTAGGCCCAAATGATTTTATTTCCCCATACCCGTTCAACCCAAGACTAAACCCGCTATTTTACCCGGTCCAAGTAGCAATCACCCAGGCCTTTGAAACGACGTAGTACGGGAGTGGAACTACGTCGTTTCGAGTTAAGTATAGCTTTAACAAATCCTGGCCCTTCATTTTGTTTCATCCAACGATCCAAAACACATCTCCATTCTCGCTTAAGAGTGTCCAAAACACCTCAGAGACCGGTCAGTTCACCCAAACGCCCCTGCACTTCGTCTCCCCCATCTCAAAAACCTAATCCGCCATTGTCACCGGCGGTCCAACTCCAAATCACACCAAATTCTCATCGTCCACTCCCCATACTCCCTCAAACATTAAGTCGTTGTCAATATCCCCAAAATCCTCACATCTTCACCTCAACTTTGAACCTGAAAATCAGAAGAAAAGTAATGTTCCGATTCCTATGCTCTCAAGACTTGATTTGACTCAGGACTTCGGTTAAACGATTGTGCTTGCTCGGAATAATCGGCTAACGATAGTTTTGGTACATTTCAAGATTTGTTAGTTCCTGACCAGACCAAGGATGCCTTGCCAAGCTCGTCGCCTTTGACGATTTGTTCCGGCTAGGACCAGTATCATTCCTTTCTCCATTCCGTTCTTCGCATCTATTTCTTATTTTCTTTTTCTTTGATTTTTGTATTTCTGTTTGTTAGAATCAATTTCAGTTTGATTAAAATTAGTAGTTCTAGTTGTTCATTTGCATGATTGGGATTAATATCTATTTGAGTTTGTTTTGTTTTAGTTTTGTTTTGGCCGAAATTATGTAAATTCAGTCGTTAATTTTATTAAAGGGCTTGATGAATCAGCTTTCCTTCTCATTTATTCATTTTAAGTTTTAGGTTGGGATGTTAGTATACAGATTCATGTATTGGGCTAGGTTTTGGGTTAATTCGACCCTGGGGCAACTTTGACCCATATCGGTGTTTGGTTTTTGAAGGTAATTAACAGTTGTTTAGGGGTTAGTTCAGGGAGTCTAGGTGAAAGAATTTCTTGTAACTGAATAGGAAGTTGCCTAGAAGGTGGGGGTATGGACTCAAATGAACTTCTGAATTTTAACCTAAGGATTTCTAAGCAAAAACCAAAATTCCAAAAGGGTCAAAATGAAAAATCTGATTTCTCTAGGCTCCCCTAGTGCCTTGCCTATAAAGGTATCCATTTCTTCAAGCTCAAGTCAGAAAAAAAGAGATAGAAAATTGAGAAAAACCTAAAACGCCTGAAAACTTCATAAAAATTACTGTTCCATTCACTTTCTTCTGTGATTTTTGAGGTTTTCAATTTGCTGAAGTAATTTCTGATTCACCTAGCGTTGACATGGATTGAACTTTGGTTTTGAAAAGTTTTGATTTGAGTTTATGCTGTCGGTTTACTGTTACATTGGATTTCTTGAGCTGATTTCACTATTTGACTGATTGAATCTGGGCTGGCTGCTACTGTTTGCTGCTGATCCCTCATTTTTCGGTTTTGTTTTGAATTCCAGGTATTTCTTGGATCTCTTTAGCCTATGAAGTACAAGATGTGAAGATTTGTAACTGAGATGCAATTCAAGACCATTAGTGTTCAATTAATGATATTTCATATTTGTAGTTTTGTGTTATCTATGTTTCTTTGAATATGTTCATTTATCTAGTCGTGATTGGTTTGAAATCTGATTTGTAAATCTGGACAGACATTCTAGTTAGTATGTTGGCGTGTTAAATTTTTTTTGGAATTTTGTTCTATGGAGATTAATCGGATACTTGCAATAGGGGATAATTGAGATGAATAGCATGTCTTCTATGAGGTTGGGTTTGAACTGTTTTTTTGGAACTAGCAATGAGTATTCCTATGAGCTTCTGTCATGGTACTGATTCTTAGTGTAGGATTTGACAGACGGACAAGAATATCCTAATGTGAATCCTAGTTCAAATGTTTAAGGTGTTCTGTCATCAGATGCTTTGATTGTAGAGGTTCAATTTGAGTAAATAAGGGCTTTGGTTTGCAGCCATATATGTCTTGTGCATTTCTTTGAGCTTGTTAGTAGGCTCACCCAATCTTGAATATGTCAATGGTCTGAATCAACTTGTTCTCTGAAAGTTTTGCAAACGGTTACATGTGTAGTCATTGGGGTTGTTTCTTTTCATCTGCGAATTTGTTCTTTTAAAAACGAGTTTGAAATTGATTGTGGAATCTGCATAATTTAGTTAGGCATTCCCATAGTATTCCGCTCGCAGGAGGTCTAGGTACTTTTGATAAAGGGTTTTAAACTCAGTTTGTGTCTTGCTCAATTGCAGCCTCAGATTAGAATCATGATTGGCCTCGAATATCTATAGCTGAAGCCGCTAGGCTACTGTTTTGCTTCAATTTTGGTTAACTGGGTTCCTAGCAACAACATGTCAAACTGGGCTGGTAGGCCTATTCTTCTACCGTCCTCTTGGGAGTGTTCTTGATCCCTTTTCACACCTTGTTTGACCAATTGGGCCTGGCCTGTTAGGGGTCTACAAGGCTTATTATCAGTATTAGCTTCCCCAAATAACCAATTGTTTAGTTTCAATCTAACATCAACCCTTTAGTATTAAGCTTGGTAAACACTATCTTTGAAGCAAAGGATGCAAGTTCTCTTAATCTTTTACTTAATTAATTAACCCTTTTATTTTTTTCCTGAATTTAAACTCGAAGTATGCCACAAGTGAAGCCAGTTAATTCATGGCCTTCGAATAATTGATTTTTGACCCTTCTAGAATTTGAGGCGTGCCATTGAGTTGAAATTCCATGGCCCTCGCAAACTTAAAAATGCATAGTTGCTTTAGGCGCGCTATTTTAAAAAATTTACCTTCCTAAAATCGGGTCTGCATTTCATGTGACCCAACTCCAATTCTCAATAACGTTAAATAAAATGTTTCATGGATCGTGGGTGAATTTTATGTAGCGTGGTTCAAGGCATGTTTTAAATAACGTTTAATATTTCCTAAAATAATTTAATAGCGGTTAATAAGTTAAAGTTGCACCATAGGTTAAAACATGTAATTATTCAGATAATTAGGCCAATAATAATAGTTGAACGACCGTGCTAGAATCACGGAACTCGGGAATGCCTAACAACTTCTCCCAGATTAACAGAATTCTTTACCCGGATTTCTGGTTCGCAGACTTTAATACAGAGTCAACCCTTTCCTCGATTCGGGATTTAAACCTGTGACTTGGGACACCATAAATCTCCCAAGTGACAACTCTGAATCTTTTAATAAAAATGATCCCGTTTTGATTGTCACTTTAAGTTGGAAAAAACTCCCTTATACTCCCTTCCGGGGGTGTAGTAAAAAAGGAGGTGTGACACGTATCCCTTCACGCTTGGTCCCATGGACACAGTGGTCCTTAATTTTGTAAGAGGTACGAGATATTCCTCGGGCAGATCCACCCATTCTTTTGGAGGGTCGTGACTCTTCTCTGTCACTTTGCCAACAACATAGAGGATCCCCGGTTTACGATTGACCATCCGCTCTGTGTTTATAGCCCCCGAATCTTCTAAGGGGGGTTAATCAAGCTTGCTCGACTTGAAAAGAAGGCTCCCTTATCCTGCATCGATGAGGACAAGGATAGAGGTTGGTAGGGGAGGATTGTTCGGATAAAAATACCTCATTCTCTCCGAGTTCCTACCATTCCCTAAGAAGTGGAACTCAAGACGTAAGTTTGTTTCCTCTTAATTGACTCCTTTGAATTTACCCCTCTGTTCTTATTACTCATTTTTTTCTGATATGCAGCTGTCGCCCGACACCCTAATACAATACCTCATTTTACGGAGTAGGACGAGGGCATCTACAAACAACTGAACTATCCCGAGCGTGAGTGGTGCAAGCTTTCAAAGGCAAGTGGTAGGATCATTCCCATGGTGAGTGTCCCGCTTATTCTGGTTGAATTTTTGTCTAAGTCTTTTTCATTTCCTCGTTATTTTGACTAAGTTTTTTCCTTTCACAGGTTTTCCCAAGACCACCAAACTCCAGGCAATTTCTGAGGCTGTCACCTCGTCTTTATCTGAAAGACCCTCTGCATCGCTGCAGCCTACTGCCTAAGCTGCTGCGAAGAAGGAGGATAAAATGAAGTAGAAAAAAGATCCCCCGACTCCTCGGACACTCCTTTCGAGGCCAAGAAGAAGAAAATGATCGTAGTCAGGATTAGAAAAAACACCAAGAAAAGTTCCAGTGCCAGGGTCCCAGAACTTGAAGCTCTTTACCGGCTCAGGGACTTCCCCAAAGATGACAACATAGATTTCGTTGTTCACAAACTGAGCGACGCCGCACAAGAACTACTAGCCTCGGAGGGGCGCGATCATAAGGCTGAAATGCCCCTCAGCTCGGGAGCCCGATAAGGAACATGCGGCAACCGCGTCTTAAGAAGCATATCCGGTATCGAGAACAATGATTCTCGAGGATGACGGTCGTCATCCATATCTAAGAGTCTCCATCCCGGCTGGAGACCGATTTATATGAGGCTCGAGCTGCTGAAGAAAAGCCAATCGACACGTCTCGAGCTGTGGTGAAGCCCTCAACTCGTTTTTCGAGGGTGTGGACATCGATGTGCTAGAGAACTACTCTGGTCACCTGGAGATCCCAAAGAGGGTAGTATAATCGGGGTCAGGTGGGCTGGGTTCGAGCTCAAAGCTCAAAAAGAAATTTCCTGCCCCAAGTGTAGGCCCTGATCGAAAAAAGACGATGATGTTCACAGTCCCGACAAATATTAGCATGCTGTATGGGCCAGTCGGAGTGGCCAGCTACCTCCATTCCTTGGTGACCAAAGAGGACCAGGTGAAAATGAATGAGGTAAATGCACCGAGCCTCTTTAACGAGGCCCAACAAGCGCTGAATATGATATGCCTTCTTTCCTTCATATCTTTATAGAGTTCTTTCTACCTTAGTGGCATTTTAATGATTTTCCTCTTTCTTTTTGTCTTAGGCATCGGTACTTCTCCATGAGAGCTTTCACCGGGCCAGGATGGAGGTGAGTCATCTCGAGTTCGAGCTCAAGGAGCAGGTCTGGCAAAAGGATATGTACAAAGCTCTTTGTGAGCAAAAAGATGAAGTCCTTAGGGACAACTCCGTCCTCCAAGCTGAGTTGAAAAACCCAAAAGGAGGCCTCGAAGGCAAAACAGGAATACAACCTTCTGGTTGAAAAGGTAGGAGTGTTTGAGATCGATAATGAAAGGTTAAAAACAAATTCTAATGCCTCAACCTCGTAGGTACAAAAGAAGATAACCCTGATCGACTAGCTTAGGTCCGAAATGGACGAGGTCAAAGCCTCAGTTGAGGAGTTGAGAGGCAAAATAGATCTCCTGGCCTTGGAGCGGGATGCCACCAAAGAGGACCTGATATCGAACAAAGAATAGCTCCGAGTGATCAGAGAAAAAGCTAATAAATGGTCTCGGCTAAAATGAGGAGCTCCGGGCACAACTCGACTCGAGCGTTATAGAATGGGATGCTCTCGACCAAGAATACACTATGATGAAGTCCAAATTGGAGGCAGCTTCGAACAAGGCCTTTGAAGCTCAAGACATGCTGGCCCAGTACAAGAATGATGTAGAGGTAGCCGAAGCCCGTGTCATAACGAGAGCCGAACATGTGAAGTGGCTATCTCGGAGATCCAAGCCCGAGGAGTTAACCTGGCGACCGAGATCGAAGAGGTGAAGAGGCTCGTAGCCGAGGCTAGAGCAAGAACCAGCCCGATGGTTCAGGCAGTGAGTCGGGCTCCAATGAAGACTAGGCAGAAAATGCCTTAGCTTATTTTTGTTTTTCTTGTAGCTACATATTTTGTATTTTTGGAACCGTTTTATGGTGCTTTTGTAAATATCTTTTGGTAAATATATAAAAAAGTTCTTTTCAGCTACATATTGTGTCCTTTACTTTTCTGTACTTGCTTATATTTTAAGACTTTCAGATATGTAACTTGTGTTTCGGACTTCATAATCTTAGCATAAAATTTGACATCACTTAATTGTTTATTCTCCCAAGGCCCAGATAAGGCTTGGATTAAATAATAACTCCGAGTTGCTTTGAATTTTGAGGACTCAATAAAAACGAAGTCTTTACCAAATATTCGAGTGATTTAACCGGACACAACTATTCTTTGCCCAAGGCCGCCCTTTTCATGGCCATAATTTGAGACCGAGTAGCTTGACCGGGTATGAAGTAATCTTTCATGGATTAAAAATGTGTAAGGACCTTACTTTTTTATGCACGAACTCAGACGTCTACGAGCCGTTTATATGTTGTGACCGAAGCTCTAAAGGTTTCGGCCCTTAAGTTAGTCGTGGTTGTTTGTGTTTCGACCCTGCCTTGTAGGCTCGACGCCTTCGAGATTTAGCAGCCCAAATTTCCTGATCTTACTGTTGGGTAGTAGTCCCTAGTTCGGGGTGTCTAGTAGGCTTAGAGAGTTTTGAACCTAGTATACATTCTAAGTAACTTAACGACAATATTTCTCTTGCAAATATGAACCGATGAAACAATGAAGCAAAATTTCTTCTATTACTTTGAAAGTAGTGTAAGTAATTGAAAGTACAAAAGTTATTTTCCATATCCGGATACGGTTCGTTTGACCGTTAGACCCTTACAATTAATCATAATATTCAAGCCTTAGCTTTCAATATTGAATAGGAATGCCTTCTAAATTTCTGAACTTAGGACTCCGGTTCTTGACTCAGGGTATGATGGCCCCCTGGTATTCGAGACTGAATTTTTAGGGCTCGAATATTATCAATCTGATACGGACTATCTGCAGTCTCCGGTCTTGGACCGGTCTTCAAAATTAGGGTAGCACACTTACTATTGCCTTGCTAAAAACCTTGCTGTAAAATCCATTACGGAAAAAATTGGTCCAAGGGGAAAGAGTGCAACACGTGCTTTCAGACCTAATCCTTAGATTTGATTTCTATTGAGTACTTGCATGAGTTAGTTCAAAGCATAATAAACCACAAAGAAGTTTACGTGTTCATACCTTAGTAGTAGTACTGCTTTAAGTGTGCATGATTCTAGTGGTTGGGTAGTTGTACACCATTTTCGAACTCGAGCTGGTATAAGCCTTTCCCGATTATACCGGTGAATCTATACGGTACCTCCCAATTCGGGTGTAGTTTCCCGTCATTCGAGTTTTTGGTATGCAGTGTGACCTTCCTCAACACCAAGTCCCCGACTTGGAAGTGTCGAAGGTCTGCCTTTCTGTTGTAATATCTTCCCATTCGCTCTTTTTGGGCGTCTAACCGGACTAGGGAGGCTTCTCGCCTTTCGTTTGCTAAATTTAAGCTCGTGTCCATGGCCTTGTTGTTCGACGTCTCCGTAACCTATTGGAATCTTAAGCTCGGTTCCCCTACCTCTACCGACATCATAGCTTCTATGCCATATACTAGAGAAAATGGTGTTTTATCAATACCCGACTTTGAAGTTGTTCAATATGCCCATAGGACCTCGGGCAAAATTTCTTTCCACTTTCGTTTTGAGTTGGTCAATCTCTTCTTCAGGTTCTGCAGTATAGATTTTTTTTGTTGACTCTTCTTGACCGTTCGCACTTGGGTGGTAAGGAGTTGATAGAATCTTTTTGATTTTGTGGTCTTCAAGGAACTTATTGACCTTGCCGCTGATGAACTGTCTCTCATTGTCACACGTGATCTCGGCTGGTATCCTGAACTGACATATTATATGATCCCAAATGGAGTTGATAACCTCCCTTATCCTAACTTTCTCGAACGCCTGCGCTTCGTCCCACTTCGAGAAGTAATCGGTCATAAGTAAAATATACTAGGCTTTTCCAAGTGCCCATGGCAAAGGGCCACGATGTCCATTCCCCATCGCATGAATAATCAAGGGGAAAGGACTTGGTGAAGCATCTCCCTGGTTGGTAGATCATCAGGGCGTGCCTTTGACACTCATTACACTTTTGAATAAAGTCTTCTTATCCTTTTCCATCTCGTTCCAGTAATAACCGGCCCTGATCAATTATTGAATGAATGATTCTACTCCTGAATGGTTTCTGCAAGTACCCGCATGGACTTCCCTCATCACGTAATTGGTCTCCTTAGGGCCCAAGCATCTCAGTAACGACCCGAAGAACGATCTTCGATATAGTTCTCCTCCAACCAGGCTAAACCTGACAGCCTTAGTTTGAAGGGTCCTTGATTCTTTGGGGTCCGATGACAATTTCCCCTTTTGAAGGTAGACTACGTATTTGTTTCTCTAATCCCAAGTCAAGCTTGTTGAGTTTACCTCGGCATGACCTTTCTCTATCACCGAGTTCATCAATTGCACCACCACTCCGGAGTTGAATTCATCGGAGTCAACTGACGATCCTAGATTAGCAAAAGCATCGGCCTCACTGTTCTGATCTCGAGGTACATGTTTTAGTGTCCACTCCTTGAGCTGAGTATTGTCACTTGCAACTTATCCAAGTATCTCCTCATCCGATCTTCTTTTACTTCAATTGTCCAGTTAACTTGGTCAACAACAAGGAGGGAATCACACGTGGCTTCGATCACCTCATCTCCCAGGCTCTTAGCCAGTTCTAGACCTGCAAGCATAACCTCATATTCAGCTTCATTGTTAGTCAATTTCACAGTTCTAATAGATTGCCTTATTACATTATCGATGGGTAGTTTTAATATGATTCCTAACCAGGACCCTTTCATGTTGGAAACACCGTCCATAAGTAGGGTCCAAACCCCGAGCTAGTCCCCGAGGTAAGTAATAATTCTTTCTTGACCTTGGAGATCAAGGTTGGTGTGAAGTTAGCCACGAAGTCTGCCAAAGTCTGAGACTTTATATCCATTCAGGTCTTGTACTCAATATCGTACTCGCTAACCTCTACGACCCATTTTTCTAGCCGACCTGAAAGATCGGGTTAATGAATAATATTCCTTAATGGATATGAGGTTACGACAAACATAGGGTGACACTGAAAGTATGATTTTCGTTTCCAAGATGCGCTTAATCTAAGTGTGGATACCTCATTTCAGCATCACCTAGGGTTTTACTAATATAATATATAGGAAACTGCATACCTTCTTCTTCCAGACCAGGAAACCACTTACCGCCACCTCAAAGACTGCCAAGTAGAGGTATAACTCCTTGTTCTCCTTCGGGGTATGTAGTAAAGGAGGACTTGATAAGTATTGCTTGAGTTCTTCCAAAGCCTTTTGGCACTCCGGGGTCCAAGAGAAGTAGTTCTTCTTCTTTAGTAATGAAAACAATCGATGGCTCTTGTCCGATGACCTCAAAATAAACCGGCTCAATGCGGCTATCCGCCTAGTCAGCCTCTTTACCGCCTTAGCATTATCAATCATGATGATATCTTCTATGACCTTTATTTTATCTGGGTTGATCTGTATTACTTGGTTAAACACAATGAAACCGAGGAATTTGCCCGATCCTCTTCTAAAGGCACACTTCTCTGGGTTCAGCTTCATGTTGTATTTCCTTAGTATGTCGAAAGTTTCCTACAAATGTTTCAAATGGTTCTCTACTCCCAGGGACTTAACTAATATATTGTCAATATAAACCTCCATTATTTTCCCTATCTGTTCCTCTAACATTCAGTTAACTAGGCATTGATATGTGGCACCAGCATTTTCTAACCCAAAAGGCATCATATTATAACAATAGGTGCCAGATTTAGTCATGAAAGAAGTCTTCTCCTAGTCGCCCGGGTCCATCCGTATTTGGTTTTACCTGGAATAGGAATCAAGAAAACTCAGCGTCTTATGCCCAAGCGTTGCATCGATCATTCGATCGATTTTAGCAAAGGAAACAAATCCTTCAGGCATGCCTTATTCAAGTCCTTATAATCTACACACATTCTAAGCTGTTTCATTTTTTAGGTACGACTACTATGTTAGAAACCCAATCCGGGTATTTAACCTCCCAAATGAAACCTATTTTTAAGAGTTTAGATACCTCGTCTTTGATGAATGTGTGCTTGATTTCGGAATACAGCCTCCTCTTATGTTTGACCATACATAATTTGGGATCCAAACTCAATTTGTGAGTTGTTAGCTCCGGGGGGATCCCTGTAATTTCTAAGTGGGACCAAGCAAAACAATCAGTATTAGCTTTAAGGAAATCAATGATTTTTTTCCTGAGCTCGGGGGTTAATCCCATGCCTAGGTATACCTTTTTGCCCGGTAGATACTTGATCAATATGAAATGTTCCAGTTCCTCGATCTTCGACTTAGAAGCATCGATATCATTAGGTGCTATGAAAGATCTCGGGATCCCGAAGTCAACTTCCTCATTCATTAAGTGTTCCTCCCATTTCTTCGGCCCGGTCGGGGTCGGGATCGGTGATTGCTATTTGGTGCCTTTCCCTTCGGTTAGTTCCCCATTTTCTAATGTAGTGATTGTGGGCATCAGGATCATTCCTCGACAGTGAACATCTCCTTTGTGGCCGATTATTCCCCGTAGACCATTTTGATTCTCCTTGATGTTAGAAACTTTAATGCCTAATGAAAGGTCGATGACATTGCCCTCGTGCTATGGACCCATGGTCTCCCAAACAAGGCGTTGTATCTCATGTCCCCCTTGATTACATAAAACTTTGTTTATTGGGTGGTTCCGGCTGTATTTACCGGTAGGGTGATTTCACCCTTCGTTGTCTTGCTGCCATATTGAACCTATTCAATGCTCGAACTACTGGTACGATCTGATCCAACAGCCCAATTGTTCCACGACCCTCTGTCGGAGGATGTTAGCTGCGCTACCGGGATCAATTAATACACATTTAACTTGACATTTATTAATAAGTATAGATAATACCAATGCATCGTTATGAGGTTGAATGACGCCCTCAGCGTCCTCGTCTCTAAACAAGTTGGAATCTTCCAGAACATAGTCTCAACTCTCGAGTCTGCTTTTCTCTTGTGATAGAAACCTTGGTTATTTTTATCATTGGCCCATGTGGAACGTCTACTCCTCCAACGATCATGTTAATCACATGTTAAGGTTCTTCCTGCTTGATTTGTTTGTTGGCTTCACTATTTTTTAAATAATTTTTGGCCTGCCCACTTAAGAATTCCCAAAGATGCCCATTGTTGGATATATCGGCCACTTCTTCCCTTAGCTGTCTATAATATTTGTTTTTGTGACTGCGAGTACCATGATACTTACATATCAAGTTGCGATCCCTCTGTGCGGGATCATACCGGAGTTTCCTTGGCCATTTGATCTCCTTGATGCGATCGATGGTCGACACTATACTCGGCGTATCCGCGTTGAAGTTATACTATGATAATCTTGGGACATCTCTGCCCCCGGGGTGATATGTAGAAGCCGTTTCTGTTCACCAAACCTCGATTGTGTGAACCCTGGTCCCTTCTCCTATCATTCCTGGTTGGGTGGCGATTGGATCCGTTTTCTCTTCTATCCGAGCTGTATGGCTGGTATCGATCTCGGAGTGGCCTCGACTCCTGATCCATAATTCTTTTAGACATGTCTTTCTCTGTTTGGGTAAATAGACCCCGAGGGGCTCCTAGCTGATTGTCCTCGACTTTGACCTTTGACTAGTACCTGTTGTGGACATCGGCCTAGGTGACCGCAGGGTATTCTACCAAGTTTTGCTTTAATTACTGCGAAGCAACCAAAATTCGGGGTTGAGCCCTTGAGTAAATTTTTGAACGGCCCAATCATCTACGACCGAGGGCAGGTCCATCTGGAACCTCGATACAATCTTCCTAAGCATCTCGTTGTCCCTTTGCTTGAAATAGTCCGATTTCCTCATCTCAACTTTGATAGCGCCGACATGGGATTTAACAAAGGCATATGTAATCATAGCAAACAAATTAATAGAATTTTGGGGTATGTTATGGTACCGTATAATCGCTCCCTTTGATAAGGTTTCCCCAAATTTCTTCATCAACACCAACTTGATCTCGTCTTGCTCGAGGTTATTGGATTTTACTGCAAATGTGTAGGAGTTCACATGCTCGTTTGGATTTGTGGTTCCGTTATACTTGGGAATATCGGGCATTCAGAACCTTTTTGAAACTGGCTTCGGTGCCACACTCGCAGAAAAATGTTTCTAGATGAACCTTTTGAAATCCGGCCCCTTCAATATTGAAGGCGCCCCCGGAATTTGATCGACTCTGGAATTTTAAGTCTCCACCTTCTTGTCATTTGCCTCTACCTTCCTTTCTCCAGATTCCACCTGTTTTGTTAGTTCTTCGAGCATTTTCATCACCTCGAAAGATTCCCTAGGTCCAAACTCGTCTGATTTTATGACAATCTGTTCTTCTCTACGAGTATCTTCTCCAACCCATCGGGTTCGACTGCGTTCTATGCATGAATGTCACTCTGCAGCTGTGCGATTGCCACTTGTTGAGTAATCTAACACTATCGCCTCCCTCTTCGGGCGCTTCTAGAACCGATAGTCGGGGTGCCCCGTGAATGTTATTTTCGTGATTAGTTGGTAGGTTTATATTGATAGCCACTTGTGAATTGGGGTCGACTGGATTAGTTATCGAAACATCATTAGGGTAAACAGGGGGCACACTATTTCTTGGTACCGTGTTATTATTTTCACCATAGTGGCCTGACTCGGCATCAACATTCAAGTCAGCAAATTGAGAATTTGACATTTTAACCTGAAATCAAACTTCAAAGAGCAAGTGTAAAATAGGGTGTGCTATAGAGATTCGTATTAAATCACCGCTATTATCCTTAGCCCTACGGTGGCGGCTGAGCTGTTTACCCCTTAAATGAGTAATAATTAAATTTTTACATGGTTTAAAAGATACTTGATTTAACTTAACACGAATGATCTAAGAATAATAAATAATTAAATTATAGGAAAAAGGCGATTAAACCAAATATGATGGAACGATTAAGCCTGACTTTAAGTTTGAATGCTGAAATCCTTTCTGAGCGAGCCCTCGAGATGAGCTCGGTTGTAAGTATAGAAAAGAACAGTTGAAGAGCACTTTGAACGATGGCTAGAAGACAAAAATAATCTTTATTGCTTTGTTATGCATGCCAATAATGGTTGAAAAATAAAAAGGTTCTCCCCTTTATATAGTATAAGAGTTTCAATCCTAGTACAAGTCTAAATATGGTAAAAATCCTTCTCTTCTAGTAAAATATGATCCGCAGTTGATATCGGGCAAGATCGTACCGTAATATCTGGTTGATGGCGAATATTTCGTCTCCTCGTTCGTCCTCTTTAATCGTCTTCCTTTAACCTCGATTCATTGTTTTACTCGAGCTCGATTCTTCGCATGTTTGACCATGCTCATTTTTTGGTGCGTCGTTCGTCCCTCCAGGATTACCCGAGCCAACGTCGAATCATGTTGCCCCTCGTTTCTTCACGGGAAATCGAGGATAATTTTATCCCCGATTTCACCAGTACACACATTTCATGTGTTATATCAAGTACACATTTTTGATGGATTAAGTACTTTCTGCTAGCAACAAGTACAACCTGAAATGACAAAAAGTAAAGGATAAACATGATTCATGCGGCAATCCACAAGTGTAAAGCAATAGCTAAGAACCCTAACAAAAATTATCTTAAAGTTGACAGATCTTAGGTAGACAAATTATTCTCACCGTAGGCGCTGCCTTTAAAGCCCCGTCAGCATTTGAAAATGTGATATACTTCAACCCATTTTCTTTTTATAAATTCTGAAGCCATCTGGAAATGGAAATTAGCTGAGTCCGGAACCTATATATTGTGTTTTTGGACTCAAAGTACATTAATAAGTGTAAAAAAAAGTTACCTTTCTATGTATAGCATCTAAATACAAGACGCTATACCTTAACGGTAACTTTTGCCGTTAAGGTACATCGTCTTGTATTTAGACGCTATACTGCCTGACGATTTGACTGACACATATAGTGTCCTCATTTAATATGCTATACATATAATGTCCAAAAAATGCTATACCCTGATTGTGGACCCACCAATAAGTTAACTGACATAACAGTAATTTAAAAGAGTATAACGTCTATTTAAAGAACGCTATACGTCAAAAAATTTCCATATCCTGAGCTAGCCATTTCCTATATAAAGTGGTTAGGATTTTAAGAAAATTCGTTCACAAAAAATACCAACTCCCATTCAATATTTTCTTGTTGTTAAATTCTTAAGCATTTTTTCCGTAATGTCTGAAGAGCATAGAATAAGAGTTTCATTATATTAGGGGGTGAGGTTGTGATGAAGAATAACTCTGTGAGGTATAGTTTATCTCCACAGGATCATGTTAAATTACCACTTACAATGGAGTACGATAAATTGATATCATTGTTATGCAAAAAAATGGGTGTGAGGAAACGTTCAGTGATACTTAAAGTAACCGGAAGATATCCGTATTCCGTCACTCCACAAGGGGCTGCTTTTTACTCGGAGTTAAACATCTACGATGATGAAAGTTTGAGGAATTTTTTGAGGACTCCGGATGAATACCAGGAATATCTTGTAATCAAAATGTTGGATATGTACGTCAAGGTCGAAGACGTTCCAAACAATGAGGTTGCCGGACAGGATCCGGATAATCCCCAGTCATCGGGTGGTTACTTTGGAGGAGTTTTTACCGGACAGGTTCCGGATGAAAGAGTTTTCCTTGATTTAAACTTATCCCCGCTGTCACACCTCCTTTTTACCTGCGCCCCCAGGGCGTAAAGGAGTTTTTCCATTTAAAGGACAATCGAAACAGGATTGGTTTATTTAATTCAGAGTCGCCACTTGGTAGATTTATGGTGTCCCAAGTCACCGGTTGAATCCTGAATCGAGGAAAAGAAATGACTCTGTATTACAGTCCGCGAACCAGAAATCTGGATAAGGAATTCTGTTAACCCGGGAGAAGGTGTTAGGCATTCCTGAGTTCCGTGGTTTTAGCACGGTCGCTCAACTGTCATATTCGGCCTATTTGTCTGATTTTAAACACTTTAAACCTATGTTCAAATTTTGACTTTAACCGCTTTTATTCATTATTAAGAAGATTGCAACGTTATTAAAACACGTTTCGAACCACGTCACATAAATGCACCCGTGGTCTTCGACATATTTTAACATTGTTGAGATTTTGGATTTGGGTCACATAAATGCACACCCAAGTTTAGGAAGGTAATCTTATTAAATGACACACCTAAAGCAACTAATGCGTTGTTAACTTTGCGGGATACCATGAAAATTCGCTGAAGGGCACGTCCCAATTTCTAAGGATTAAAATTAATTAAGTGAGAACCATGCGTTTTGAGATTTTATTTGGCATGACACTCCTCAAATTATTTCAAAGGATTTTATTCAACTAAAGCAAACTACAGTGTTTATAAGTTAATATTTTTTTTTAATTACAGTGCCTACAACAAGTGCAACAAAATCTGAATCCACAGTAGAGAAAAGAACAAGTAATGCGAAAATCAGCCAAAGTTGACTCCTTACACAGCTCAGTACCAATCTTAAACCATTCCTTCACAAATAAGCTAAGCAATAACAATAACTTCATACCAAGAAATATCTGAGATCAATTTCTATACTTACACTCTTACTTAACATTGAAAGCTAGACTAATCAACAAATAAACTATACTAGGCTACTGAATGAACAACAGCCCTATTCAGATCCCTTGCCTCCTAGCAGTCCAAATTAACTTCAAAACAGTCCAAGTTATACAATCCAAAGTCTGTCCAATTTAATTACCAAGCAATTTCGAACTAGTTAATGAAATACAGAGACAAATTCGCGTAGTAATTAGCGACTCCCCCTCATTTTTGATTTCAAAGTTGTTCGCATACATTGAGTGGAACTTCAAATTATTAGAGACAACAGTGTACCTGAAAGTTGAAGTATAAACCAAAAAAATGAGGGGGTCAGTCAAACAGCAACAATAGCAGCAAATGACCAATCCATAAGAGTTCAACAATGACAATAGGAGAATTTTCAGAAAACAAATGACACCAGAGAATCCAAGAATCAACCCAGCAATCAATAAACCCAAGAAAATAACCAATCAACTCAGTCAAACAAACCAGATTCAACTTGAAATCATATTCTTGGACCTTTCAAGCTTCAGTTACTGAACAATACCAAGAAAACTTAAGCTATTTTAATCCTAGATGAACTAGAATCAGAAAACTTCCTCAATGGAACAATAATATTTTTTTTAGAATTTCTTGTCTGTTTCTCTTCCTCTATCTTTTACTCTCTCTTTTCAGATTGCTTTTTCAATCCCCCTTAACTCTGTCCTAAGTCCCTCCACTTATACCCAAACACTGACCTTGCCAGCTCTCAAGAGCACTCAGGCAGAATTAAGAAACTAATTCTCCCCATGATCTTCTTTAGAACTCCACTAGAGTATGTTTTTTTCCCCATTATCCCTTGTCTTTTCCTTATTTAATGTTCAAGTAGGTATGAGCAACATATTTTAATCAATCCCTTTTAAGCCTCCCCATACCATTATGTTTTGTTCCCCATTAGCACTAAACAAATGCATTAGTTTAATGTTACATTAGTACTTACTGGACAGAACACTTAAACCAAACCATTTCTCCAAATTTTGAATCCCAAATTACCCCTGAAATTACTGTGATTTACTGTCCTAGTCCAATCCCCTGTACCTCATCAGCTATAACTAATTTTCTTAATCAAAATCAAACAGCAACTCAAACTACACAGATTAGATCAAATAGTAAACTGATATTAAACTGCTAAGATGCACATGTATATAGGAATAACTGACTACATTCACAATTCTAAACCAAACCTAGACAAAAATAAATGAAACATTGTAATATCATGAATTCATATGCAACAAACTGATTGGCAACGGAGAGGAAATAATCAAACATAACATAATAAGACAATTTGAACCAACAGTAATATCAAACGATCACAGTTTTATACAATCACTCACTGAACTTGCCTAACTCGAAATACTCAATAATGTAAAGAAGAAACTAATCCATAGTGAAACCAAACAGACAGGGGTTCGAGCGATTTCAACTAAATCCAATTAACTATAAAATTCAATTAATACAGTGATGCAAATTTGAACCAGAAAAAGGTCCGAAAGAGGGGGGAAGAAGTAATTGACAAACATAGCAATAATACCTAATTAGGCAAACAACAAACAACAATCAAAAAAGAAAAAGGAAAAGAGGAGAAATACCTCAAAATCAGAAACCAAATGAACTCTCTTCTCATTGACCTTCGTAATTCCGACTTGAACTTCTGAGGCCAAAAATGGACCTTAATCGAGTGTTCTCAACTGAGCACACTCGACTAAGGTCGATTAATAACCTCAAAACTCTCCTAATTTTGGACAGGTTCCAGTCTTGGTGTTTTTAGGGTTTGTTAGTCGATTTAAGATTCGACTAGTTCTAATGGGATTCGAACAAAAGTAGGGGTGATTTGGGAACAAGGGAGGTCAGGTGGTTTAGTGGTGTAAGTTTGGGGTTAATCGGAGAAGGTGAGGTTTTTTGGACGATCTTCGATTGAAGATTCGAAGAGTTCCGTTGAGATTCGAAGTAAACGGAACATGGATTCGTGGAGAGGGTGGCTAGAAGGTTCAGGGGTGTTATTTGGGTGGCCGGCCGCGCTGTTGCCACCGGGTTTCAGGTGAAGGGGCATGAGGGCGGCTAGGGTTTCAGGGGGTCGTTTGGTCTCTGGTTCTTGGAGACGAAGGGGAGGGGTTTGGCTTGGGGGGCGTTGGGTAAGGGATTAGATTTATATACCAGAGGGGGAAACGAATCCTGGCCGTTTGATCTGATGAGATCAACGGCCTGGATTCATCATTTAAGTGGAACGGCGCCGTTTAGGCACTCTTGAGACCGGATCCATCTTCGGTAAATGGGTCGGGATGGGGAATGGGTAAGGGAGAGATGATCTCGGTCGTTGGATTGATTTAACCCAACGACACTGATTGAAAGTGACATAAATGACGTCGTTTGGGACGTCTGAGTGGGCTGATCAGTTGGACCGGGTTAGACACAAAATTTGGGCTGGATTTGGTCAAAATTAATATGGCCCAGTCCGATTTCTCTTCTATTTTCATTTTTGTTTTCTTTTCTTTTTAAACTAA
The DNA here is from genome assembly GCF_000715075.1 of Nicotiana tabacum. Lineage (NCBI taxonomy): Eukaryota > Viridiplantae > Streptophyta > Magnoliopsida > Solanales > Solanaceae > Nicotiana > Nicotiana tabacum. The sequence goes on along the minus strand of NC_134089.1, from coordinate 80,060,533 downwards.
TCTTCAAAATTAAAAATCTAAAAATCCTAATTTAAATTGTAAAACCAAAATTAACTTAAAATGCTAATTAACTCTTAAAAACAAATATCACACAAAATTGAATAAAAGAAAATCACACGATTTTGACATTAAATATTAAAACGCGAAGTACATTATTTTTTGTGAATTTTTCATTTTTGTAGAACACACTTAACTACTCCTAATTACAGAATTAAATCCTAAATGTCAATGCAACCTATTTTTGTATTTTTCTTTAATTAAAACAAAGATGAACATGCACAGACAACACGAATAATTAACAAAATGCCACGAAAATTCTCCAAATTGCGTACAAAGAAAAACTATTTTATTTTTTGATTTCTTTTGGAGTAGTTCCTGTGAGGCAAAAATCACATGCTCACAGCTTCCCCTCTTTATCCGAAAATACGAAGAGTTTTCGTGCAAAGATAAAGTGAGCGGATACGAGCGATTTTTGCCTGTTTGAACACTCCGTGTGAAGCATTTTCTTGAAAGATTTGCCCGAACCTCTGCTTCGAAGGTTTTCTTACATATCCGTGGCTAAAAGGGAATCAGGTCAATGTAGTTCGGGAAGTTTTGGTAGCTGGGACTGCCTGGGAGCTATGGTTTTACTGTTACTGTTATTGCTGCTGCTGCCGCTACTTACTGACCTCCTTATTACACCATGCTAAAAGAAAACAAAAAGCTAGACTAAACTATAGTCTATGAATTACAAAATCTTATCTAGATCTTCAGTCTTGCTCTTGTGTCTCTTGTTGCTTTGATGTCTTGCTGACTGGTGTTTCCTCTGACGTTTCTTTCTTTCTGTCTTGACTCGTAGTCTTCTCTTGATTGTCGAATTTGAACTGCTTATTTCCTTCTTGTGAGCTTCGAATTATTTTTCCTTCGAAGCTTGAACTGCCTTCTTCTGACTAGTGTTGCCTTCCTTCCGACTTCTGAACTTTAATTTATGCTGGGGATCTTTGTTTCAACCCTCCGCTCTCCGGGCGGGCTCCTGACTTCTGCTATGACTTAACAAGATAATACCTCCATTCTCCAGGCGGGCTCCTGACTTCAATAAACCTTAAAATATAACACCTCCATTCTCCAGGCGGGCTCCTGACTTCAACAACTTCTTAAAAATATAACACCTCCATTCTCCAGGCGGGCTCCTGACTTCAACAACAACTTAAAAATATGGCACCTCCATTCTCCAGGCGGGCTCCTGACTTCGACTACAACTTGAAAATATAACACCTCCATTCTCCAGGCGGGCTCCTGACTTCGACTACTCCTTAAAAATATAACACCTCCATTCTCCAGGCGGGCTCCTGACTTCAACTACTTCTTAAAATATAACACCTCCATTCTCCAGGCGGGCTCCTGACTTCAACAACTTCTTAAAAATATAACACCTCCATTCTCCAGGCGGGCTCCTGACTTCAACTACTTCTTAAAAATATAACACCTCCATTCTCCAGGCGGGCTCCTGACTTCGACTACTTCTTAAAAATATAACACCTCCATTCTCCAGGCGGGCTCCTGACTTCAACTACTTCTTAAAATATAACACCTCTATTCTCCAGACAGGCTCCTGACTTCAACTACAACTTAAAAATATAACACCTCCATTCTCCAGGCGGGCTCCTGACTTCAACAACTTCTTTAAAATATAACACCTCCATTCTCCAGGCGGGCTCCTGACTTCAACAACTTCTTAGAAATGCGTTCTATTGCCGTTGTTCCTTCCTGCCTCTTGAACCATTTTCCTTCTAACTTGAATTATCTTCTTTCAGAACTGCTTCCCTCAAAACTAGTGTTTCATTCCTCTGAAAGCTGCTGGGGATAACACCGGTGTTTCATTCAAAAGTATGTTATTTTCCTCCTTCAAAGACTACTTCCCTTAAAACTAGTGTTTTCCTTCCTCTAGAACTACTTCCCTTAAGACTTGTGTTATCTTCCTCCCAAAATTGCTTTCTTTAAACTTGTTTTGCCTTTTTCCGAAAACTGTTGGGGATACCACTTTTCTCCAAACTCGTGTTATCTTCCTTCTTCCCCAAGTAGGTACCTGACTTCCAGAAAATTTTCAAAACGAAAGAAAATTTTCTGCCCAAGTTCGACAATCTTTCTTGTGGCATGTCTTTCTGTCATCAATAACGTTTCCTGTCCCTGCTTAAAATCAAAGAGAGTTTGTTAGTTTAAAACGTGGGGATGCTCCTGCTAGGGACGATTTTCCCTTTTGCTCTTTTCCATGCTATGCGTTGTTCGACCATCTTGAAACTTGGCTGTTAACTTTCGACCTTCTTGATGATTCTGTATTCACAAACCTCTCAACCATTGTTTTCCACCTTTTCTCCATACTGTCCCGAAAACTTAGACCAATCCATCATTTGGTCTTACAACGACCCTTTTCTCATCCCATCACATTATCCTCGCATGTCTTATCCCCATTTACCTTGCACTATGTTGGCAACTGGTAGTTAGCTCTGAAAATCCTTCTTAAAGACAAACTACTGTTGATCAAAAAGAAATGGAAAATGATTACTTCGAAAGATAGAACAAGAAAAATCTTTCTGAACAATTGTTTGAAGAGAAAATAACTTATCTGAATAGTATAACCGATTCCAATGGTCATGTCGTGCATTTTTGGATTAATCAACCCAGTCTATTTACATCAATCAATCTTTCTGATGTCCCTACTTTGCTTTTTAAAGGTCCCGCAACCCATCTTCTTTTGCCGAAACAACATCTTTATTCTACTTGATGTCTCGACGGATCCTTTCCATCAAGCTTATCTCGTTTGCCCCCTTTTAATTCCTTGTCGCCTTATAGTGCCCTTCGAGGGGTTTTCACTAATAAGACACTCTTGTTTCTCTCAACTCCCATTGCCTTATGGTTCCTGTGAAGGTTTTCACCGATAAGACTCTCTCATTTTATTTCTCTCAACTTCCGTCGCCTTATGGTGCTTGTGAAGGTTTTCACCAATAAGACTCTCTCATTTTCATTAATTTCCCCGCTTGGACCGGAGTATTACCCTGATATGAATCACTTCTATTTGCTCGACTTGTCATCTCTCGAAAAATTGATCAGAAGGTCTTTCTTTGGACCGTAATGTGGGCTTTTGGATGGGATTAGAAAGAAAGGGTATAAAAGGCTCAAAATAATTTGACATGGGTTTAAAATTACAACTTTTGGAATCACATTTCTTATTACAAATACAACCTCTGCCCAAGTTTCTTGCTCGGGGATCTTCTGACTTTTATTTTACTATGACCGAGTCGTAAAGCTGCCTACGTACCCTTAACAAGGATCAGGTCAAACGTAGTTCACACCTGAATTTCCTTGTTGTTATATTTTTCACTTCTTTTCTTTTCTCTTTTTCTTTTCTTTCTCTTCTCTCTTTTTTGTTATTGATTCCAAAAGAGGGGTATGAAAGAAATAAATAAGGCTCAAAAAGGGGAACAAAGGGTAAAGTGTTTAGATAGTAGAACAAATTGCCTTCGTCATTTCAATCTTAGAAATAATGCCAAATACAAACAATCAACAATTATACCAAAGAAATCATACATAGTATCTTTTTACTGCATCAGAATTGATAGCCATGTCTATGCATTTTCCTTCGATATCTGTTAAACATAAAGCACCATTGGACAATACTCTGGTTACAATGAATGGCCCTTGCCAATTCGGGGCGAACTTGTCTTTTGCCTCAGCCTGATGTGGAAGGATGCATTTCAGCACTTGCTGACCCACTTCAAATTCCGGGGCCGCACCTTTTTGTTGTATGCTCTTTCCATTCTCTTTTGATATAATTGGCCATGGCACACAGCTGCCAATCTCTTTTCGTAAATCAAGTTCAACTACTCCACAAGGGTTTTGACCCACTCATCATCATCATGAATCTCAGCCTCAGCGACAATCCGAAGGGATGAGATTTCAACTTCCGTCGGTATTACTACTTCAGTTCCATATACCAACAAATAAGGAGTTGCACCTACCGAAGTACGGACAGTAGTGCGATAACCCAGCAATGCAAATGGTAATTTTTTATGCCATTGCCTAGAACCTTCTACCATTTTTTCCGAAGTATCTTCTTTATATTTTTGTTGGCTGCCTCAACTGCTCCATTCGCCTAGGGACGATATGGTGTAGAATTGCGGTGTGTAATCTTAAACTGTTGACATACCTCTTTCATCAAATTGCTGTTAAGATTAGCACCATTATCTGTGATGATTACCTTCGGGATTCCAAATCGACAGATGATATGTGAGTGAACAAAATCGACCACTGCTTTCTTGGTCACAGACTTGAAGGTTTTGGCCTCAACCCATTTGGTGAAATAATCAATGACTACCAGAATGAACCTATGCCCGTTGGATGCTGTTGGCTCAATTAGTCCAATGATATCCATGCCCCAAGCGACGAAGGGCCATGGCGCTGACATTGTGTGTAATTCTGATGGCGGAGAATGAATCAAATCTCCGTGTATCTGGCACTGATGACATTTGTGCACAAAACTAATACAATCTCGCTCCAGGGTGAGCCAATAATAACCTGCTCGGAGAATTTTCTTTGCCAACACATATCCGCTCATATGTGGTCCGCAGACTCCTGAATGTACTTCGGACATGACAGACGTAGCTTGTCTAGCATCTATGCATCTTAACAATCCCAGGTCTGGTGTTCTTTTGTACAAAACTCCTCCACTCAAGAAAAATCCGCTTGCCAACCGTCGAATGGTTCTCTTTTGATCCCCCGTGGCTTGCACTGGGTATATTCCCATTCTAATGTATTCCTTGATATCATGGAACCACGGTTCGCCATCAAATTCTTCTTCAATCATGTTGCAGTAAGCATGTTGATCTCGTACTTGAATGTGCAAAGGATCGACATAGGCTTTGTCCGGATGGTGCAGCATTGACGCTAGGGTAGCCAAAGCATCGGCGACCTCATTATGGACCCTTGGAATATGCCTGAACTCCACTGATCTAAACCGTTGACAAAGATCATGCAAGCATTGTCGGTATGGTATGAGCTTCAGATCTCGCGTTTCCCATTCTCCTTGAATTTGATGTACCAGAAGGTCCGAGTCTCCCAAGACCAAGACTTCCTGGACATCCATGTCTGCAGCTAACCTTAAACCCAAAATGCATGCTTCGTATTCAGCCATATTGTTGGTGCAATAAAACCGAAGTTGAGCCGTAACAAGATAGTGATGCCCTGTTTCAGAAATAAGCACAACTCCTATTCCGACTCCTTTCATGTTAGCAGCCCCATCAAAGAAAAGTTTCCAACCTAGTTTTTCGGCTTGTTCTAGTTCATCAATATGCATCACCTCTTCATCAGGAAAATAAGTCCTCCGTGGCTCATACTCTTCATCGACCGGGTTCTCGGCCAAATGATCGGCCAGTGCTTGGGCTTTCATTGCAGTCCGAGTCACATAGATTATGTCAAACTCTGTGAGCAAAATCTGCCATTTTGCAAGTCTTCCTGTTGGCATAGGCTTTTGAAAGATATAATTCAATGGATCCAAACGCGAAATGAGGTAGGTAGTGTAGGATGACAAATAATGTTTCAATTTCTGTGCCACCCAAGTTAGGGCGCAACATGTCCTTTCCAGGTGAGTGTACTTAACCTCATAAGCTGTGAACGTTTTGCTAAGATAATAGATGGCTTGTTCTTTCCTGCCGGTGACGTCATGCTGCCCCAGTACACAACCAAATGAATTTTCCAAGACTGTCAAGTAGAGAATCAAAGGTCTCCCTAGTTCTGGCAGAACCAGCACATGTGGGTTTGTCAAGTAACCTTTTATCTTATCAAACACTTCTTGACACTCATCAGTCCACTTGATTGCAGCGTCCTTCCTCAACAACTTGAAAATAGGCTCACAAGTTGTCGTGAGCTAAGCAATAAACCTGCTGATGTAGTTCAGCCTTCCTAACAGACTCATCACTTCAGTCTTGTTCCTCGGAGGGGGCAAATCTTGTATGGTTTTGATCTTTGATGGGTCCAATTCGATGCCTCGCCGATTGACTATGAATCCTAACAGCTTTCCGGATGGAACACCAAATGCACACTTGGCGGGGTTAAGCTTGAGGTTGTACCTGCGAAGCCTCTGGAAGAATTTCCTCAAATCCTTGACGTGGTCGGCCTGATGCTTTGATTTTATGATCACATCATCTACGTATACCTCAATCTCCTTGTGTATCATATCGTGAAATACAGTAGCCATCGCCCTCGAATAAGTTGCCCCAGCATTCTTCAAACCAAATGGCATTACCCAGTAGCAATAAGTTCCCCATGGCGTGATGAACGCCATCTTTTCTTCATCTTCTTCATCCATTAGAATCTGATGATACCCGACATAGCAATCCACAAAAGATCCAATCTCATGCTTGGCACAATTATCGATCAAAATGTGGATATTGGGTAACGGGAAGTTATCCTTCGGACTTGCTTTGTTGAGATTGGGGTAATCGACGCATACTCTGATCTTGCCATCCTTCTTCGACACAAGCACGACATTAGCCAACCAAACAGGATATCGGGTGACCCGAATAACCTTTGCATCCAACTGCTTGGTAACTTCTTCTTTAATCTTCACACTCATATCAGTTTTGAATTTCCTCAGCTTTTGCTTGACGCGGGGGAATGCCGGATCAGTGGGCAATCTGTGGACCACTAAATTAGTGCTTAAACCCGGCATGTCATCATATGACCATGCAAAAACATCTTTGTACTCGATGAGTGCTTTGATTAACTCCTCCCAGATTTTTGGCTCTAGGTGGACACTTATTTTAGTCTCTCGGACATTGTCTGTGTCCCCTAAATTTACGGCTTCTGTGTCATTCAGGTTGGGTTTGGGTTTTTCTTCGAAGTGAATTAACTCCTTACTAATCTCTTCGAAGGCTTCATCCTCATCATTATATTCTGATTCGTAATCACAATCTACTTCTTGAACTAACATTTCGGGATCAGATTGATTTTTAAGACTGGGCTGAGGATTCCTTATGCATGCCATGTTATTAGAACTAGCGTAAAAAGAACTGTATAGAAAAGAAAACAAAACAAAAGGCAAACCATCAAGAATGATGAAGAAAGGGAAATTGTATTTCATTGATTGATAAAAGATAACAAGGTTTGCACACTCAAACAGACTGAAAAAAAAATGAAATATGGATTACAACCCTGGAATTTTCCGTACAAACTTAAAGGAAAATCAAAGCAAACTACCAAGACTCCTTCCGAGTAAGGAGAGGAGTAGCCTTCCAATTATTAAGCTTTGTTTTTGGCCCAACAAATTGCACTTCTGCGTTGCTAGAACCTTCTCCAATCTCCACCATGTTCACACTGTCGAACAACTTCTCAAATCTTTCAATCAACTCCTTGTCAGGATTAATCATAGGACTGGGAATTGCTGTCACTGAGCGACTCCTCGTACCGGACTGGACAAATGATCTGGAAAGACGTGGGACCGGCTTTGGAAGGACCCATGTCCTCTATTTCAATTTCCTAGCTCTTTTTATGTCTGCGGTTGTGTGCTTGAATCCCAGACCAAGTGTTCCCAAGTTTTCAGGAAGAGACACGGGTTGTATGATGCCTTGCAACGCTGATCCCAAACCCTTTCCTGGTACAAAACCATTCTTCAACATTTCATACGCTACCATGACTGATGCGGCGTTTATCTTCGGACTTGGGATACACTTCCCTTCTGGAACTTTTTCGACTGACATTGCGTCAGAAACTTGGTAGATCCATGGTCCCTTGTCAGCTTCCACTTCAATGAACGACACAATGGTGTTGTTGTGAGCGCACAAATTATCTTCGTCGTGCACAACTATTTCCTGTCTGTCCCATTCAAACTTGACCATCTGATGGAGTGTTGATGGTACTGCTTTAGCGGCGTGAATCCACGGTCGCCCTAACAGCAAATTGTAGGAAACATCGATATCCAGCACTTGGAATTCCATTGTGAATTCTACTGGACCTATGGTCAGCTCCAGCATTATGTCCCTGACTGAGTCTTTGCCTACGCCGTCAAATCCCCGCACACAGATACTGTTCTTATGGATCCTCTCCTCTTCTACTTTCAGCTTGCTTAGAGTGGAGAGAGGACAGATGTTTGTACTTGAACCATTGTCAACCAATACCCGGGTAACCACGGCGCCCTCGCATTTCACTGTCAGGTAAAGGGCTTTGTTATGCTCAGTACCCTCTACCGGTAATTCGTCATCGGAAAAAGTGACTCTATTTACTTCAAAAATCTTGTTAGCTATCTTTTCTAGATGGTTTACCGAGATCTTGTTGGGAACATGAGCCTCATTCAAGATTTTCATCAGTGATTAGCGGTGCTCATCTGAATGGATTAGCAATGAGAGTAATGAAATCTGAGCGGGTGTTTTCCTCAACTGTTCTACAACAGAATAGTCATGCGCTTTCGTTCTCCTCAAAAATTCCTCTGCCTCTTCTTTGGTTACAGTTTTTTTCACCGGCGTTGGATCGTTTTTAGTTCTTCTTAACTCCTCGGGAGTAAAACACCTTCCTAAGCGAGTCAAACCTTGTGCTTCACAAACTTCTTCCTTGATTTAACACATATGCAATTACACGTTGGGATGCAATGCACCTAGGCAATTAACCATTTCTATCATGCATTTGCTTTGGTTGCGTGCGTCATTCCGGCCTCTCACAATTGTGCCTCTTCTTTTAAACTTTATTCTATCCTTCTTTATTTTTTCTTTTCCCTTTTAGTGGTGGTCGAATCCTATAGAGATTGCCTACGTATCACGTCCCCGCATGAATCAGACCGTGCGTAGTTCTGTCAGATAAGTGTGCAAGTAAATAAAACATTTTTGGGATTTTTAGCTTTTATAAAATAGATGCTTCGATTACATAGACTCAATATCAACAAATTTAAAAAGACCAACAGACTCTGACGCAAAGACGACAAACAGACTCCGAAATTAAGATATCACACTCTAAAGAAATGCAGACTCGGAACAGAAAGAAAATGCACACCCAACATGACTCACAGACTCTGACAGAAAAGGAAATACAGATTCAAACGGAAAATTGTGAGTACATCAATGTTCCTGGTGTCTGTGGGACATCGTTTGGTCTCGCCACGGGCCTATGTGCAAGATCCCTTTGAAGTCGGTCCAAATTGTTCATTATTTGCTTGACAAAGGTCATCACTACTGCAAAGAATGTAGTGCGAGTCATATCCTCACAAATGTGGCACTTCATAATGATGTAGTCAGTGATGTTTCTAATTCTCTCTCTTATGACGCCTTTCTCCTGAAGCAACCGCCCTATTTGCTGATTACGGGCTTCTAACACTCGAGAGTCCTGCAGGTGTTGATTTTGCAACTGCTGCATTTCTTCCTCTATCCGAGCCACCAGATCATAACAACGTTCCCTATAAGCTTTGAAATCTTGAGCCTGCTTGACTGCCTCATTCTTGAGAGTGGCTATCCTTCTTCTTAGGATAGTGATGGTCCCTTCATAAAACCGTGCTTGCTCTTCTGCCTTCTTTATCCATTTCACCTGGATTCTCGCTAGACCAGCTTCATAATTTTCCAGGTTTTCTTGATACTCGAGGGCTTTCTTCTTCATACCGTTTATGAGCCTTTTATCAGCTCGGCTTCTCTCCGGGTTTCTTTTCATTTTCTGGATTTGAGCTTTGAGGACTTCATTTTCCTGAGCTAGTTTTTCTTTTCTCCCTTGTTTGCAGTGGCTTGAACACCATTTTCAAACTGAAGCTCCATGACTTGCTTCTCCAATCTGCCTATTGCGGCTCTATACTCATGTTCTTTAGCCAACCAATCCCACTGTTCTTGCGACGCCTTGACGAACTCCTGGAGATGGGGTCTTTTGGCCGGTCTCCCAAAATCGATTTCTCTCCTATACCAAGCAAAGTATCTTGGCGAAACTTCACCTTTGGACCGATCACGTACACATGTATTTACTATTAAGTATTGACACTCGCTCCAAATTTGTCGGACTGCTGCTTCATGAAATTGTCCGTTAGGCCCGATCTCGACCACTTGGCCACTAAGATCTTCATCTTTCGGAACTATTTGGCATCTCCCCAACTGCCTCAATACTCGATACGGGGCATAGGGCTGAATACTTCTGAGTCCCATCAAAAGGAAATGGGGTCCAGTGGATGGCATATATATGATTTCATCCACAGGCAACCACCCAAATGTCCATTCTATTTGGCTTGCAGTGACAGAACGGAGGTGCGCTGCCCACTCTGTGACCCCTTCTGGTAAGCTGATTCCATCAACCCTCGTAGGAAATTCCTCTATGCACATTTTCTCCGTCGACCCATAACTCATAAATTGAGGACGACGACATAGGTGTTCGATCATCCACATATGCAGCAACACGTTGCACCCCTAAAAAAAATTTCCCCCAGCTTTGCAGGCTGTGAGAGTGCGGAAGATTTCAGATACTATCATGGGTGCGATAGTGCTGTTGGACTGAGTAAGCAAAGTGCTGACAACCCCAGATACTCGTATGTCAATGTTACCGTCTTTTCTAGGAAACACTAGGAGTCCAGAAAAGGCTACCATGAATGCAAAACACCTATGTTCTTCCCACTTAAGGTGGTTTCCTTTGCTACAGATTTTGTTCTCTGGCTTGTTAAACCCCCCTATGTGACCATATCTATTGTATATAAACTTCAAAGTACAAAATCCAGCTGCCAAGTCTGGGTTGTGGACCCCCCTGCTTATTTTCAAAGAGTCTTGGAACCTGTGTACGGCTACAACCCTCGGAGCAATCAGGTACTGGTATCTCAGAGGAACTTTGGGACTCCCGATGTATCCGGCTATTTCTTCCAATGTTGGGGTAAGTTCAAAATCCGAGAAGTAAAATATATTGTGAGCCGGGTCCCAGAATGCGACCAAGGCCTTTATGATATCCCCCCTAGGATTAATCTTCAGCAACCCAGTGAGGCCTCCCAGGTATAGATTGACTGTATCGCGCCCTGATTCGCCCAAGTCATCCCACCACATATGCAACTCCAAAGGGATCTTGTTCACAATTGTTACGTGCAAATTCTGACTTGTGCTCATTCTGCACATTTATTAGGGTGGTTAAGCAAAAATCACGATTCAATTGACTCAAAGATAACATGGACACTTTTCTCTTTTTTTTTTCCATTTAAAATAAGACCCGGTTTTACCAATACGGCCTTTCAGCACCTCGGGTCGAAGATTTTAAGGCTGTGTCGGCTAACCAGTGAAAGCCTAAAAAAAATGACCACAGGCGGCTGTTCTTGCAAAAATAGCCTTCCGGCGCCCTTTTAGGGACATTCGACTATTTCTAGCAAGAATGGCATCACCCTAATTATTTTCAAATAAATTTTTTGTTCTTTTGGCTAATTTCACAAAAAGTGAAGTTGGACCCGATGGGGGTTGCCTACGTATCTCATACCCTGTGGGAATCAAACTGGCGTAGTTCGGCCCGATAAAACAAACTTCTTTTGAAAATAAGACTCCTTTCATCGGCAAATAAAACTATTTTTTTTCCTTTTTTTTTCATTTTCTCAAAAATTCGGCAGAGTTTCGACACTATTTGGACATTGTTTTTTTTTTCAAAACAGGCGATTAACTCTCTTTAACCCTCGTACCTCTATCTCTCTTTCCTCAAAATATTCAAAAGCCGGTCAGTATGCAAGTCCGAAGCAAACAAATACACAAGTAGCAAGTAAGATGCATCAGGATGGTCTTTTCTCATTTTTGGTACACCTGTCCTAGACAGACCCAACCCCTGTGTTGAGCCTCCAATGTCAAATGCACGTGATGAAAACAAACGTTCCTACTAGGGATCCGACATGAAGCTGAGTTATTCTAGGTTCATAACCTGGGTATTTGTTCTAGACTGTGTACTCGAGGGGACAACTCAAGTCGAGGAGGGGGCTACGTACCGGGAACCAAAAGGCCATCCGGCTTAGTAACTTGTCCGAGCCTCTTTCTTATTTCAAGGTATGACACTAACAGAATAGAGAGTCTCGACCAGCGAGCACATTCACGAAGATGAGAGGAGAAGGGCTTCGTAGCAGTTTATATGCAGTTCAGATAATATCAAAGCGGTAAAAAGCATCACTTAGCACATTAGGCCCAAACATGTAAAAAATCAGATAAAACAAGCCAATTATAACAATTATTTAAAGCTCGAATTCTAAACCCTGAACCAGAGATTCAGGGTGTTATCCCCAGCAGAGTCACCAGAGCTGTCACACCTCCTTTTTACCTGCGCCCGTAGGGCGTAAAGGAGTTTTTCCATTTAAAGGACAATCGAAACAGGATTGGTTTATTTAATTCAAAGTCGCCACTTGGGAGATTTATGGTGTCCCAAGTCACCGGTTGAATCCCGAATCGAGGAAAAGAAATGACTCTGTATTACAGTCTGCGAACCAGAAATCCGGATAAGGAATTCTGTTAACCCAGGAGAAGGTGTTAGGCATTCCTGAGTTCCGTGGTTATAGCACGGTCGCTCAACTATCATATTCGGCCTATTTGTCTGATTTTAAACACTTTAAACCTATGTGCAAATTTTGACTTTAACCGCTTTTATTCATTTTTAAGAAGATTGCAACGTTATTAAAACACGTTTCGAACCACGTCACATAAATGCACCCGTGGTCTTCGACATATTTTAACGTTGTTGAGATTTTGGATTTGGGTCACATAAATGCGCACCCGAGTTTAGGAAGGTAATCTTATTAAAAGACGCGCCTAAAGCAACTAATGCGTTGTTAACTTTGCGGGATGCCATGAAAATTCGCTGAAGGGCACGTCCCAATTTCTAAGGATTAAAAGTAATTACAGTGCCTACAACAAGTGCAACAAAATCTGAATCCACAGTAGAGAAAAGAACAAGTAATGCGAAAATCAGCCAAAGTTGACTCCTTACACAGCTCAGTACCAATCTTAAACCATTCCTTCACAAATAAGCTAAGCAATAACAATAACTTCATACCAAGAAATATCTGAGATCAATTTCTATACTTACACTCTTACTTAACATTGAAAGCTAGACTAATCAACAAATAAACTATACTAGGCTACTGAATGAACAACAGCCCTATTCAGATCCCTTGCCTCCTAGCAGTCCAAATTAACTTCAAAACAGTCCAAGTTATACAATCCAAAGTCTGTCCAATTTAATTACCAAGCAATTTCGAACTAGTTAATGAAATACAGAGACAAATTCGCGTAGTAATTAGCGATTCCCCCTCATTTTTGATTTCAAAGTTGTTCGCATACATTGAGTGGAACTTCAAATTATGAGAGACAACACTGTACCTGGAAGTTGAAGTATAAACCAAAAAAATGAGGGGGTCAGTCAAACAGCAACAACAACAGCAAATGACCAATCCAGCAGGGTTCAACAACGACAATAGGAGAATTTTTAGAAAACAAATGACAACAGAGAATCCAAGAATCAACCCAGCAATCAATAAACCCAAGCAAATAACCAATCAACTCAGTCAAACAAACCAGATTCAACTTGAAATCATATTCTTGGACCTTTCAAGCTTCAGTTACTGAACAATACCAAGAAAACTTAAGCTATTTTAATCCTAGATGAACTAGAATCAGAAAACTTCCTCAATGGAACAATAATATTTTTTTTTTAGAATTTCTTGTCTATTTCTCTTCCTCTATCTTTTACTCTCTCTTTTCAGATTGCTTTTTCAATCCCCCTTAACTCTGTCCTAAGTCCCTCCACTTATACCCAAACACTGACCTTGCCAGCTCTCAAGAGCACTCAGGCAGAATCAAGAAACTAATTATGCCCATGATCTTCTTTAGAACTCCACTAGAGTATGTTTTTTCCCCATTATCCCTTGTCTTTTCCTTATTTAATGTTCAAGCAGGTATGAGCAACATGTTTTAATCAATCCCTTTTAAGACTCCCCATACCATTATGTTTTGTTCCCCATTAGCACTAAACAAATGCATTAGTTTAATGTTACATTAGTACTTACTGGACATAACACTTAAACCAAACCATTTCTCCAAATTTTGAATCCCAAATTACCCCTGAAATTACTGTGATTTACTGTCCTAGTCCAATACCCTATACCTCATCAGCTATAACCAATTTCCTTAATCAAAATCAAACAACAACTCAAACTATACAGATTAGATCAAATAGCAAACTGATATTAAACTGCTAAGATGCACATGTATATGGGAATAACTAACTACATTCACAATTCTAAACCAAACCTAGACAAAAATGAATGAAACATTGTAATATCACGAATTCATATGCAACAAACTGATTAGCAACGGAGAGGAAAGAATCAAACATAACATAATAAGACAATTTGAACCAACAGTAATATCAAAGGATCACAGTTTTATACAATCACTCACTGAACTTGCCTAACTCGAAATACTCAACAATGTAAAGAAGAAAATAATCTAGAGTGAAACCAAACAGACAGGGGTTCGAGCGATTTCAACTAAATCCAATTAACTATAAAATCCAATTAATACAGTGATGAAAATTTGGACCAGAAAAATGTCTGAAAGAGGGCAGAAGAAGTAATTGACAAACATAGCAATGAAACCTAATTAGGCAAATAGCAAACAACAATCAAAAAAGAAAAGGAAAAGAGGAGAAATACCTCAAAATCAGAAACCAAATGAACTCCGTTCTCATTGACCTTCGTAATTCCGACTTGAACTTCTGAGGCCAAAATAGGACCTTAATCGAGTGTTGTCGACTGAGAACACTCGACTAAGGTCGATTAACAACCTCAAAACTCTCCTAATTTTGGACAGGTTCCAGTCTTGGTCTTTTTAGGGTTTGTTAGTCGATTTAAGATTCGACTAGTTCTAATGAGATTCGAACAAAAGTAGGGGTGATTTGGGAACAAAGGAGGTCAGGTGGCTTAGTGGTTTAAGTTTAGAGATAATCGGAGAAGGTGAGGTTTTTTGGACGATCTTCGATTGAAGATTCGAAGAGTTCCGTTGAGATTTGAAGTAAACGGAACATGGATTCGTGGAGAGGGTGGATAGAAGGTTTAAGGGTGTTATTTGGGTGGCCGACGACGTTGTTGCCACCGGGTTTCAGGTGAAGGGGCATGAGGGCGGCTAGGGTTTCAGGGGGTCGTTTGGTCTCTGATTCTTGGAGACGAAGGGGAGGGGTTTGGCTTGGGGATGGAGGGGCTGGGTAAGGGATTAGGTTTATATACCAGAGGGGGAAACGAATCCTGGCCGTTTGATCTGATGAGATCAATGGCCTGGATTGATCATTTAAGTGGAACGGCGACGTTTAGGCACTCTTGAGACCGGATCCATCTCCGGTAAACGGGTCGGGTTGGGGAATGGGTAAGGGAGAGATGATCTCAGTCGTTGGATTGATTTAACCCAAAGACACTGATTGAAAGTGACATAAACGACGTCGTTTGGGACGTCTGAGTGGGCTGATCAGTTGGACCGGGTTAGACACAAAATTTGGGCTGGATTTGGTCAAAATTAATATGGCCCAGTCCGATTTCTCTTCTATTTTTCATTTTTGTTTTCTTTTCTTTTTAAACTAATCTTCAAAATTAAAAACCTAAAAATCCTAATTTAAATTGTAAAACCAAAATTAACTTAAAATGCTAATTAACTCTTAAAAACAAATATCACACAAAATTAAATAAAAGAAAATCACACGATTTTGACATTAAATATTAAAACGCGAAGTACATTATTTTTGTGAATTTTTCATTTTTGTAGAACACACTTAACTACTCCTAATTACAGAATTAAATCCTAAATGTCAATGCAACCTATTTTTGTATTTTTCTTTAATTAAAACAAAGATGAACATGCACAGACAACACGAATAATTAATAAAATGCCACGAAAATTCTCCAAATTGCGTACAAAGAAAAACTATTTTATTTTTTGATTTCTTTTGGAGTAGTTCCTGTGAGGCAAAAATCACGTGCTCACACCCACCTGCTTTACATAATTCACAAGACGAGTGGTAAGCTTCAATTTTCCTTTGTGTTTACGATGTACATTTTTGTTGTATTGAATTTGTATTAACGCTCATATATTTAACATGGGGTACATGCCGGATATGAATTTTACAGATTATGAACCCAAGCATAGTTTTGATGTGTTGGATCATGGTGGTCCATCCGGGAGCCATCACCTAAATGAAAATGTCTATCATGGAATTTCATCACATTACGACTTGTAAGTGAAGTGATACAGCTATATGGAAAGTATTTATTAAATTCAGTATCTTATTATTTTGTTGATTGTGCAGTGAAAACGAGCATGTTGAACCAAATGTACTCACTAAATTGCCCGAAGACGACGTATTAAATTGGGATCTAGAAGATGCACAGAGTGAGGAAGAGAACAGTGATTACGACAACAATGTTGATGAATCTAGAGACGAGACACCCTTTCCTCGTGAGGATGGTGATGAGGAGGATGAGAAAGAAGGACCTGATTTGATGAGAGAGTATGCTCCAACCCCCCTTAGACGAAGAGTGTATGAGTCCCAAGTTCCGTTTCATTCAAGGGAGATTCCTTACCTTGATTACTTTCCAAGCCGTGCCGGATGTGGAAGCTATCACAAGGGATTTTGATGAAATTCGGACAGCAATGTGGGATGAGTATAGACCAATGGTACTGGCAAAGCGCATGCTTTTTCCTGATAAAGCGTGCCTAAGCAGGGCTTGTAAAATGCACAACGTAAAAGAGTGTTGTGAGATGATGGTATGTGAGTCAAGTACGATTGTATACAAGGTTGTTTGTTGCAGGTGGTTTTGGCCATGTCATTGGATGTTGCGTGCGAGCAAGAAGAAGACAGGTTTGTGGAAAGTGGGTAAATACATTCCCACCCACATATGCGAAATGGACACATTCAACAGGAATCATTTCAACTTGGATATTGACTTGATTTCTCTTGTTCTTATTCCACACATTGAAGCGTCCATAAGGTATAAAATCAAAGAGTGCATTGTAGCAGTCCACCAACAACATGGCCATACCATTACTAAAAAGAAAGGCATATCTCGGGCGCAAACGAGCATTTGAAATAGTCTATGGTAACTAGGATAAGTCATTTGCAGATCTAACTAGGTACATGGCTGCACTGTAGTAGTTCAACCACGGGACGGTTGTTGAATGGAAGCTTGAGCAGAGTCCGGGTAAACCAGAATATATATTCAATTACGTGTTCTGGGCGTTTAAACCAACAATTGATGGTTTTTCGCATTGTCGGCCCATAATATCCATAGACGACACTCATGTCTATGGAAAGTACGATATCAATCTGTTGATAGCCGTGGCAGTAGATGCTAATGGACATATATTTCCTCTAGCTTTTGCTATTTGTGCCAATGAAAGCCAAAAGACGTAGATGCTGTTTTTGAACCACTTAAAAGAGCACGTTGTCAAACAACGTTTTGGTATCTGTCTAATATCTAATCGGCATGGTGGTATCTTAAGTTCTGTGGAGAACTTGCCTGCATTGCAAGAACCTTATGCCTACCATTGTTACTGTGTTAGGCACCTTAAAGCCAATTTCCAGAAAGCATATCCCAACAAGGATCTGCATGATTTGATGTGGATGGTAGCAATAGACCACCAACAACATAAATTCCGGAGGCACATGGAATATATCAGGCAAGAAGACGAGGCAGCCTATCGTTGGTTAATGTGACATGACCCTGAAAAGTGGACTTTGCATGCGGATGGTGGCAGACGATGAGGAACTTTGACTACAAATGTGTCAGAGTCTTTTAAAGGGTTATTGAAGTCGGCAAGAGGATTGTCTGTCACAGCCATTGTGCGGATGTCGTTCAAGCAGATGGCGGAGAGGTTTGTTGAAAGGTTGTTGATACCCAATTTTTTCTCTATGTATTTTTTATATACAAAATACTTTCAAAATAACATATGTACGCATATATAAGCATGCCCAAGTGTTTTAGTATTTTTTTCCAATTTTTAAAGATTTTTTAAATCAATTTATTGCTCATTTTAGCAGTATAAAAACCAATAATTATTCCCAAAATTATCATTTTGGTGGATAATTTGTTTCATTTACCATATTTATACCAAAATATAGTTAAGATAGTTTTTATATATTTTTACAAATTTATTTGGTATTTGTAAAGCTAAATTGCATATAATTGCAATTCTAGCCTACTTTAAGATTTAATAACATTTTATAATTATAAAATTGGTTCCAATATTTTTAAATCAATATTTATATATTATTAACTGATCCAGTACTCTTAATTTACTTTCAAAATCATTTTACTATTTTTTATAAAATAAAAAGGGAAAAATTGGCTATTTAAAACCTGGCCCATTTTTATTTCAATCATAGCCAAATTGACCCCCCTAATTGACCCAATTTTGAAACCCAATTGTATCGACCCAATTCTAATCTAACCCGACCCCCGCCCCAACCAATTAACCCGCCTGGCCCTTTCTTTCAATCCAGGCCGTTGATCATTTTGATCAACGACCACGATTACCCCTTACCTTTTTTAATTCACTAACCCTACCCTAATCCCCTCATTTCCATCTCTCAGCCGCCTTTGAATACTCTCCCTCTCTCAAACTCTCTCGAAGGTTCCTGAAACCCTAGCCTCTCTCACCCCCTTCAACTGCAATCTCACCGGAACCTATGGCTTCTCAGGCCATGGATGGCGTGTACTCACCCTCCTCCACCATTAAACCCTGGGTGTTTGATGTTTTGAGGTCCGACGTCGATGGTGTCCTTTCATATCTCTACAGATCCAAGGTTCTATGGCCTCTCCGGCCTGGCTTCAGCATATTCAAGCATCAGAAGCCTATTTCTGACCTCTTCGACTCAAGATCAGACCTTCTTCCAAGTCTTTCTCATTTCTAGGGTTTCTCTGAAACCCTAAGCTATTCGAGGTTTTTCATTGGTTGTTTTCTTATATCTATGCTATGTTTGTGCTCTACGTGAGTTCTTAAACGTTTTCCCTAATTTTCTTTCAAAAATTACTTCTCTTCGATTTAGGGTCTCTGAAAAGGTTTTAAAATATTTTCTGACTCCTCTTCTTCTTCTCTTTGTGTGAATATATCTTTGCTATGTTTTTATGTTCTCTTTTCTACCTCGCATGTCCTTCTCCTGTGTTCTTATGTTTGCCTTATTTTGCATGTCTTTCTATTGTGCTCCGTTCTTTCTTCTACTGGTTTCTATATCATGCTTTCACATGTTTATCTTATGTGTTCGTTTACCCCTATGTTCCTTTACTGTATTTTCTACTAAGCTTTTAGGTCTTTAGTTGCCTTCTTCTGGATTTTTGTTTGAGTTCTTTGTTAAACATGTTTCCTCTACTGTTCTCTTATGTGCTATACTATTTCGTTTCTCTTCTGAAACTTGTTTATGTTCCAAGCTTTCTTAAAACGTGTTCTTTATGCTTCAAATCAGTTCTTCATTCTATTTGCCTTGAACCTGCTATTTTATCTATTTGTTTTCACATGAATCCCTGAAAGAGACCTCTAAGCCTGTTTCAGTTATTTGTCTTCTCTTCTCTGTATCTGACTCGAGTTGAAAACCCTGGGATTTGGGGGTTTTTTTGGCGAGTTTGATCTTGTGTTTTGGACTATGGTTCTATTTGGGACCCTGGACACTCTCAAACTCATTCTGAGTCTATGTATTGGATTTGAGCCTCTTTGTTATGACCCGGAACTCTTCTATACTAGGCTTTTTCGTATGATAGTTCTTTCTTGTTCGATATGTCTGTATGCTTTATATATGAGGAATTTTGCCTTCAAAAGGTTTTGTCAACTTGTGATTGATTCAGAACTCCTCTTAATAAGATTTTATTGATTGTTACTGATTTTCCTTAAGTAAAACCCTTTCCTCATTTTTCCTGACTTGGTTCATTCGAACAAAGCCTGCAATTTTGATTTTACTGGCTGTTGGGTGATCGCCTTTCCTTATTTGCACAAACCATGTACAACTGTACTTTTGCCTTAAATAACTTCTGTGTATTTACCTTTCTTGTGCTACTTTGGAAAAGATTTTGATCAAACTCTTTCCTTAATTATCTTGCCCGTTTGAAATCAGAATCCCTTAATTGAAGGGAGACCTTATGTGATTGATTTTGAAACTATTTTCTTACCTTTTCTTACTTGCTTTCTGCACTATAAAGGGAACGACCCTTCTGCACTTTTACACACTTCCAATTCAATACTCTTTAAGACCTTGAGTTCAATACTCTGACAACACTTATTGAACACTTTCAATTTCAATACTCCTACATTCTCAATTCAACACTCTACTCTCTTTTGAAATCTTCTGGCTATGTGTTTGCAATTTGGCTTTACTACTGCTCTTCTCCTCTTATTTCCCTAAACTGGTATGTTTTAATTTAACTTTCAACTTCATCCCTATGTGTTTGCTTTACAGTTTCAACAATCTTGTCTACTTTGCTATATATGTTTTGTATTGAATATGCTGTCTCTTTGCATCTGTTGCTGTGTAAATTCCCCATAACCTTATTCCCTTCTATGTGTTTGAGTTAAAGTTCAAAGCATGGCAACATCCAAATTGTTGCTCATGTCTGGACTTGGTCCTTTAACGGATCCTAACTCCCAAACAATGTAGCTAACAGGCTGGTTGGGTTGTGGCAGCACTTCCAATTGCTGGGTATGACCACCAGCCTGTCTTGGCTTTCCCCGAAATCCCCTCTATGCAATTGCAATTCTCTCTTAGATTCTAAGTTCTGCCCCATCCTATGAGCCTTGCTTTGGGACCTTGAGCTCCCTCTGAACTTGGACTTTTGAGGGCTGGCCCTTCCACACTGCACTATAATCCAATTCTGCAATATATTTGGGTGTAAACACTGCCCGGAGTCCACTTGAGACTCTTAGGGAACTCTAACACATCCCAAATAATAGAAAGGATTTGGAATTTGATCTTTGGACTTGGTTTACTTCATGCTTCAGACAGAAGTCTGAATCAGGCTCTCCTTGGTTGGGATTTTTAGCTTTCTAATGTAATTTTATTTTACTTTTCTTTATTCATTCTGGGCTGTAATAATTTGTAATAACTTATGGGGTTTTAGTGAAAAGGGGAGGGTCACTCAAGTATGCATAAGGGTAGATATCATGTTCATAGGTATTTACTGCTGCAATCATGTCCTGTTTTCACTTCTGCATTTTTCATATAGAAATCATGTTTACAAGTCCTGCACTTCTACGTTTTTCATATAGAAACCATGCTTACAGGTTCTGCATTTCATATAGAAATCCTGTCTATAGGTTCTGCATTTTGTAAGTAGATACCATGTCTATAGCCTCTGCATTTCATATATAGATACCATGTCTATAGCTTCTGCATTTCATACATAGAGACTATGTCTATAGGTTTTTGCGTTTCTGCCTATCACATAGAGAACATGTCTATAGAGTTTCCTGAATTCTGCATATGCATCTATCACTAGGCAAACACATTTATAGGCTTAAATAATAAAAACCAGCATTTTAAACACCATGCCTATAGGATTTCTGTATTTTCGTAAAGGTTAAACTCAATAACGCTTAGAAAGCATGTCTATAGGAGTAACCAACTGATCTGAATTGTTTACAAGTCTAAAATCAGTAGTAACATTACTCAATGTCTGCAAAACTTATGTTTTCTATAATCAACAGAACTTCTTCTTTTAAAAATCAGTACACTTCTGCATTATTAGATGCCATACCTGTAGGTTTCACTTAGGCAAGCTATAAGGTAAAATTAGCTAATTGAATCAGACTCTGTTGATTCCAACCAACAGGCGGGTCTGATTCCGGTTTCTTATCTGAAATGTGTAATAGACCAGTCTTCCTCCTTAACGTTTAAGTTTAATTCAGACCATAACCAGTATCTGCAAGACATGCTAAACAATCTATCTTTAAGTGAGGAGGCCCATCTGAGCCTTTTAAATTGTTATGTGTTTCCCATAATCTGCCTTATGTGTTTTTGTTTGTCGCTTTAGAATTTTATCCTTTTAAACCATACAAAACCCACATTTCCCTTCCCTTTAGGACTAGTAGTCCCAAATGCCTCCGGGACTGATAGGATTGGGGCGGGTACTAGCATGCAATAAGTAACGAAACCATTCCGCGTTTAAATACCTCAACGTGGTGGGAAAGGGTAGATATGGATATGATGACCGGTGCGCTAATACCACGTGTAACCCCTTTTCTGAGGAGTGATTACCGGGTATTGCATTGATGTGATCCATATTATTTATAAACCTAGGACCCCCTTCCCTTTACTTGTTTATTTTATCACTTTCAAAATTTCAAATTCCTTTTTCTCAAATTTCAACTTCCTTGTTTCTTCAAACTTTAACTTATTTGCAATCACAATGTGACAACCCCTCATATTTGAAACTCTTAATTGCTTATTTATTGCTTGTACTTAAGTCACAATTGTAGCATGGTCGGGAACCACACTAGTGCATCTTGAGGGGTGCCTAACACCTTCCCCTCGAGGTGGAGACTCTTCAAATCAAAAAACCCAATTCCCAAAAAGGAACGAGTTGTCTTCCCAAATGTCATAAACCCGATTTCGCGCGAAATAGGGGGCGCGACAGCGTGGCGACTCTACTGGGGATTTCTTTAAGGCTTTTACCATTTCATGCTATTTGTGACTTTATGCTTCCTTGAATGTCTTTAATGCCTTTAAGTATTTATTTTGCTCTCCTACTTCTAAAACTGACTTGGATCTTCGTTTCTTCTCTTTATTTCTCTTAATGCTTTCTTTTACTGCTTTCCTTTATTACTGTTGCAATTTTGAGCAACTATTATAATTATTACCTTATGAATGTGCAAATACATGACAATTTGTTTAATTATTGTAACGGCATATTCAACATCATATTCCACTTGAGCCAAACAAAATACCATAGCAACACTTATAATAAGTGGTTGCGCCCTTCCGATATTATTACCCCCTAAATTTGGCAAAGGCGTATTTGTGGTAAAACCAGTCGATCAATGGTGTAGTCGATGGTTCCGTGCCTTTCCCTCTTGAGTTGTCCGCTTAAGGGTACCAGTCTAATACCCCATAAAAACCCTACTCTGTTTAATTGTGCATGTATCACTGTCAAAACCTAGCCGAGTCAGTTATGTTGTCCACATAATGACTCTTTAAGATAGCCTTGTCCAAAGTCCACTGGGTTTCCTTGGAACCCAAATGGACATTACCACGTTCTGTGCATTTATTTGGAGAACTAAATGCTGCTTATGCCAATTATTGATAGTTAAACAGTCGAGTCCGGCGGGGGTCAGGGCCTAACCCTTTTGTCTTGCAGAAACATAAGGCACGAGGTCCCCAACTTCGGTATGGTTAGAACACCCTCACTCTTGCTGGATTGGTGGAGGAGTCTTCCATCAAATGACCAAATAAACGAGTGGAAAGAGAGGGCCGCCAAAGCTAGCGAAAAGTTGGAATATCTGGAGTACAATCTGCTGGAATTGGAAGGGAAAGTGAGGAAGAGAATCACCGACTGCCAGAATGCTGAAGGAAACGAAGGAGAACACATGGCAAATGCATTTCTACTGGTGAACCTACGCGAGCTGGAGGATTTGATTAACAAGAGCATTCAACTTGAGGAAGGTCCTTCTGGGACTAAATAGATAGGAGTTTTCTTTTACTTTATGAAATGTAATAAGGCCAATGGCCACTGGTGACATTTTATTCCTTGTTATTTAGTGTCGTTTTAGGATTCGTCTGATTTTTATCAATAAAATGAGGCATTTAGCATTCTAAGTTCTCCAAATTAATTATTCGGTAGGCCTACCTCGGGCACAACAAGGCTCCCAAATTAGGACACAATTTATATTCTCCCACTATGTGTTTAAATATTGCAACATCTTTTCCTTATAATCCGCACTAACTTGCTACCTTTTTGTTTTTACTTTTGTTTTGTTCCCCTCCCCAAAGGTTATTTCGTGCACTCTAGCATCGTCATCATACTCCACAAGATCTAAGGGCCCTCCACCCACTCCTCCTAGTCTCGTCAGAAATAAGAACAAGGAAAAAATGGAATATTTGAGCAACATCAGAAAGGAAAACTCGGTTGAACGGGTAGAAATCACTCAGGGTACTCATGTATCCAAAGAAGGTGCATCCCAACTCGAGCAGCAACTGCTGAAATTTCAGGAGGAACTTGATCAAGTCCGGAATTTAGCAAGCTTGTCGTTTTCCCTCACCACCCCAGATGTCAACTTTCCTAACACTCAAAACCCCACACCTCCACAAAATATCCCAAAACCACAAAACCATCCCGCTCCTTTTCACCACTGTAACACTTGCCACACTTCCAACAACACCTCGCTACTTATCCCTGAACCACTAAACTCCGCAAATGATCATCTCCACACTCACCATAACACCCCCATCTATGTGGAAATCATGCCACCCTCCACCCAACCTATCTCAAGCACACCCGAGTCTGATGATAAAGACTCCCTTATCAGGAACCTGGCCGCAGAACTCAAGAAGTTGACTAGCCGAGTTCAGGGTGTTGAAGGAAGTAAGGGAATCGAGGGATTGAACTACGAAGACCTCTACATACAACCAGATGTCGAACTGCCCGAGGGGTACAAACCTCCTAAGTTCGAAATGTTTGATGGTACAGGGGATCCCAAAGTCCATTTGAGGACATAATACGACAAGCTGGTCGGAGTAGGGAAGGATGAAAAGATTTGCATGAAGTTTTTTATGAGAAGTCTGAAAGGAGATGCTCTGTCTTGGTACATTAGCCAAGACCCGAAGAAATGGTCGAATTGGGTAAGTATGACGTCCGATTTCACGGACAGGTTCAGTTTCAACACGGAGGATGTGCCAGATATATTCTACATCTATAACCTAAAGAAGAAACCCACAGAAACTTTCTGTGAGTATGCCACTCGTTGGAGATCAGAGGCTGCTAAGGTCAGACCGGCTTTAGAAGAAGAACAAATGAACAGGTTTTTCGTCCGAGCTCAAGACCCACAGTACTACGAAAGGTTGATGCTGATTGAAAGCCAAAATTTTCCGACATCATCAAGCTAGGGGAGAGGATCGAGGAAGGTATCAAAAGTGGCATGGTCACAAACCTTGAAGCTTTGCAAACTACCAACAAGACTCTACAGTCTGGTGGCACGTCCAAGAAAAGAGACGTGTGTGCCGTGATGGTTGCATAGAGAACAAAATCCCCAATCAAATATCGAACCTACCCAATACCTCCACTCACATATCAACCTATCCCAAATTACCAAGCACCCTCGCCCTCTTACCAAGCTCCACCACCTACTTATCAATCACCTCCACCACCCACATATCAACCTACTTCACCCTGATACTCCCAACCTGCACACGTCTACCAAGCCTACAACACCCAACAAGCCCACTATCAATCACCTCCCCCTAGCCAAAACTTTCCTAGACCCCGACCAAATTTCGACTGCAGACCTCCCAAACAGTATACCGCCATTGCCGAACCAATTGACCAGCTGTATGAAAGGCTCAAAGCTGCTGGTTATGTCACCCATATCCCTGCCATAACCCCCGAAAACCCTTCCCAATGGGTCAACCCAAACAAAACTTATGCATACCATTCCGGCATGAAAGGGTATACCATTGATGAGTGCCACTCTCTGAAGGATAAGATCCAAGCTTTGATTGACAACAAGATTATCGTGGCAAAAGAGCCTGCCTCGAACGTCCGAAGAAACCCTATACCAGACCACAAGGGTGGAGGCGTTCACATGATTGAGATAGAGGATGATTGGGACCCCAAAGGATCGATCAGATTAATCGTAGAGGGTGACGAGCCAAAGAAATCAACAGTCACCCTTAACCCAATTGTGGTCCAGATTCAGCCTTCTGGGGATGCCGAGGTGAATATGTCTGTACCACTTGAGTTTGAAGCACCACCCCCTGCAAAGACGCCAACACCAATTGAGGTCGAGTTTGGGTCCCCAAAGGTACCTGTACCATTTGAGGTTGATGTATTACCTTCCAAAGCAAGGGTGCTCATTCCGGTAGCAATAATAGCCATAACACCGTTCCACACAAAAGCTATACCATGGGATTACACAGCCGAGGCAAGAAGGAAAGAGAAAACCAAGTTTGGAGAAGCAGTTGTGACACAGGGTATGACAAGGACCGGTAGGGTTTATACTCCAGAACACTTGGCTGAGTCGAGTAAGTAGGCATATGGACGGCCAGCCATCACTGAAGCTGGGCCCGACGACCTCTAGAGGAAGATACAGGCCAAAGAGTATTCAGTCATTGATCAGTTGAACAGAACGTCAGCCCAGATCTCTATCTTAGCTTTGCTACAAAGCTCTGACGCACATAAGAATTCCTTATTGAAGGTGCTGAGTGAGGCGCATGTACCAAGCAACATCACCGGAGGAGAAATGACAAATATGGTGGGACAGGTATTGAAGAGTCACAAAATCACTTTTCATGAAGATGAGTTGCCACCAGAAGGGCTGAGCCACAACAAGGCATTGCACATCACCGTGCAATGCGAAGATTATTTTATCACCAAGGTCCTGATCGATGGAGGGTCCAACCTCAATATTTGTCCGCTGGTAACACTCAAAACATTAGGGAAATGGCTGCATGAGATCAAAGATGGGCCATTAACGTCAAAGCCTTCGATGGTTCCTAAAGGTCTACTATTGGGGAAATCAGCCTGTGTTTAAAGATGGGGCCTACTTGGTTTGATGTTGACTTTCAAGTAATAGACGTGCCAGCATCTTACAACTTGCTCTTGGGACGACCATGGATTCATGCCGCTGGAGCTGTAGCATCAACCCTACATCAGGTAGTGAAATTTGAGTGGAATCACCAAGAGGTGATCATCCACGACGACGGTAGCAATCCCATATACAGTTGCCAGACTATCCCAGCGATCGGAGGAAGAAGTAAGATAGGCGGAGAAACCTATCACCACATCGAGCGAGTCAACACCGTTGACAAGGATAAATGGTGGGATAAAAAATCGAAAGCATATTGAACTGGTGCAGATATGAGCCAGGCAAGGGACTTGGCAAGAACCTACAAAGGATCGCTAAGCCTGTCAAGCTGAAGAAACATGGTACCACCTTCGGTCTGGGATATGAGTACACCTGGAAAGAGTTCAATGAATGGTCGCCGCCATGGTGCGGGCCTTATTATCCACTAGAGCACCTGATACCTCGCTTGGAGCAGATTTTCTAGCCAGCTAATGTTATATATGGGTCAAAAGAAGAGGAAGCACTGACAACGATGAAGGATTTGTTTTTGGAAGAGGACGACATGGATTGCTGTGTCATTTTCGAGGAGGAGGGGGAGGAAGGCCCTTCCATACAAGCCATGAGCCGAGGAGCGCGCCTCAACAATTGGTCCGTCAAAACCACCAGAGCCCAGAAAGCCTCGGGGTAGCAAGGCTAGACAAGCATCATGCACTATTTTTTCATTTTTTACTAGTTGACTTTCCTTTTGCCTTTTAATTTCGCAATAAGATCTTCAATGTTCAAAACAGTTATGGAATTTTTCAAAGCATTTCGATTTTTCATATGAATCTTACTCTTATTACTTTCTCTCATTTACTTTATTTACAATATTACTATTACTTATCTTGATAAACCAATGACTGTGACATATAACGAGACAACGCGACAAACAGACTCATAGGAAGATGATATACCAGAAGAGGTTGTTAAAGAGGTTGAGGATTTTGAGAACAGACCTAAGTCCAACCTGTACGAGACCGAGATTGTTAACCTGGAAGATGCAGAAAATGTCAAAGAAACTCGGATCAACATTTATTTGTCACCAGTAGAAAAAGAAGAATACACAGAATTTCTGAAGGAATATGAGGACATATTCGCCTGGTCGTATGACAACATGACTAGTTTGAGTACAACTATTGTGGCGCACAAGCTTCCAACTGATCTGACATGCCCACCGGTAAAGTAGAAACTCAGGAAGTTCTAGCCTGACATGAGTTTGAAAATCAAGGAAGAAGTCACCAAGCAAGTCAAAGCTATGGTTCTCAGAGTAGTAGAGTATCCAACA
Organism: Nicotiana tabacum; assembly: GCF_000715075.1. Lineage (NCBI taxonomy): Eukaryota > Viridiplantae > Streptophyta > Magnoliopsida > Solanales > Solanaceae > Nicotiana > Nicotiana tabacum. The sequence goes on along the minus strand of NC_134089.1, from coordinate 80,032,471 downwards.
TGGTTAGCCAACATCATGCTAGTACCAAAGAAGGCCGGGAAGGTTAGAGTCTGTGTCAACTATCGGGACCTCAACCAGGCCAGTCCCAAAGACAACTTCCCCTTGCCAAACATACACATTCTAATTGACTACTGCGCCAAGCACGAGCTGCAGTCATTTGTTGATTGTTTTGCTGGGTATCATCAGATCTAGATGGATGAAGAAGATGTTGAGAAAACGGCCTTCATTACGCCGTGGGGAATGTATTGTTACAAGATGATGCCGTTTGGATTAAAGAATGTTGGGGCCACCTACATGAGGGCTATGACCACTATTTTCCATGATATGATACACAAGGAGATCGAGGTATATGTAGATGATGTCATCATCAAGTCCAAGAAACCACTGATCCCATGGAAGATTTGAGGAAGTTCTTCAATAGACTAAGAAGGTACAATTTGAAGTTGAATCCCGCAAAATATACATTCGGGGTTCCTTTCGGAAAACTACTTGGGTTCATTGTGAGTCGCCGAGGAATAGAACTGGATCCGTCAAAGGTCAAAGCCATTCAAGAGTTGCCACCGCCAAAGAACAAGAAGGACGTAATGAGTTTCTTGGGAAGACTCAACTACATTAGCCAGTTCATAGCTCAATCTACTGTCATCTGTGAGCCAATCTTTAAGATGTTGAAGAAGGATGGCACTACCAAATGGATTGATGACTGTCAAAAAGCCTTCGATAGAATCAAGGAGTACCTGTACACACCGCCAGTCTTGGTCCCGCCCGAGCCTGGCAGACCTCTATTACTCTACCTTGCAGTATTGGATGTAGCATTCGGTTGTGTTCTGGGACAACATGATGAAACAGGAAGGAAGGAGCAGGCCATCTATTATCTCAGCAAGAAGTTCACCCCATACGAGGCCCAATATTCTCTGTTGGAACGCACCTGTTGTGCTCTGACTTGGGTAGCTCAGAAGTTAAGGCACTATTTCTGTGCCTATACTACGTATCTCATATCAAGGATGGATCCGTTGAAGTACATCTTTCAGAATCCCATTCCCACTAGCAAGCTAGCCAAGTGGCAAATCCTGCTGAGTGAATTCGACATTGTCTATATGACTCAGAAAGCGATCAAGGGACAGGCTTTGGCAGATCATCTTGCCGAGAATCCCGTGGACAGAGAATACGAATCCTTAAAGACGTATTTTCCTGACGAGGAGGTATCCTTCATAGGAGAAGACGTTGCAGAATCCTATGATGGTTGGAGAATGTTTTTCAACGGAGCAACAAATTTCAAAGGAGTTGGCATAGGAGCAGTTCTAGTATCAGAAACTGATCAGCATTATCCGGTGTCCGCCAAACTCAGGTTCCCGTGTACCAACAACATAGCCGAGTACGAAGCCTACATCTTGGGACTCAAGATGGCCATTGACATGAACATCTAAGAGTTGCTAGTAATCGGGGATTCAGACTTGCTTATACATCAGGTCCGAGAAGAATGGGCAACCAAGAACTCCAAGATACTCCCTTATCTGTATCATGTACAGGAGTTGAGAAAGAGATTCACAAAGATAGAATTCCAGCATGTTCCTAGAGTCCAGAATGAGTTTGCCGATGCATTGGCTACCCTGTCCTCTATGATACAACATCCAGATAAGAACTTCATTGATCCTATTCCGGTGAAGCTTTATGATCAGCCAGCCTACTGTGCTCATGTCGAGGAAGAAGCGGACGGAAAACCTTGGTTTCATGATATCAAGGAATACCTGGAAAAAGGAGAATACCTAGAGCTTACCAACACCACTCAGAAGCGCACACTTCGGAGGTTATCTAACAATTTCTTCCCCAACGGAAGAATCCTGTATCGGAGGACTCCTGATTTGGGATTATTAAGGTGTGTCGACGCAAGGCAAGTACCCAGGCTACTAGAGGAAATCCATGCTGGGACCTGCGGTTCACATATGAACGGTTTTGTCTTAGCCAAGAAGATACTCTAGGCTGGTTATTTTTGGATGACTATGGAAACGGACTGCGTCCAGTATTTTCGAAAGTGCCATCGCTGTCAGATACATACAGACATGATAAAGGTGCCCCCAAATGAGCTTAATGCAACAAGCTCACCGTGGCCATTTGCTGCTTGGGGTATGGATGCCATCAGACCTATCGAGCCCACCGCATCAAACGGGTACAGGTTCATTCTAGTGGCAATTGATTATTTCACCAAATGGGTTGAAACAACATCATACAAAGCAGTGACTAAGAAAGTTGTGGCAGACTTTATCCGTGACTGCATCATTTATCGATTCGGGATCCCAGAATCAATCATTACTGATAATGGTTCCAATCTCAACAGTGACTTGATGAAGGCCATGTGTGAAACCTTCAAGATCAAACACAAGAATTCTACAACTTACAGACCTCAGATGAACGGAGCCGTAGAAGCTGCCAACAAGAATATCAAGAAGATACTAAAGAAAATGATAGAGAAACATAAGTAGTGGCACGAGAAGCTCTCATTTTCTTTATTAGGATACTGTACCACTGTCCGCACATCAACTGGGGCAACTTCGTACATGTTGGTATATGGTACAAAAGCAGTCATACCTGCTGAGGTAGAAATTCCTTCCTTAAGGATCATACAGGAAGTAGAGCTCGACAACGCAGAATGGGTGAAGAGTCGTTACGAGCAACTAACTCTTATAGATGGAAAGAGAATGAATACAGTTTGCCACGGTCAGCTCTATTAGAATAGAATGTCCAGAGCCTTCAACAAAAGAGTCAAGCCGAGACAATTCGCACCGGGGCATCTGGTGTTAAAGAAAATTTTCCGCATCATGAGGAAGCCAAAGGGAAATTCTCTCCCAACTGCCAAGGTCCGTACATGGTTCACTGGGTTCTGATAGGAGGAGCCCTAATACTTGCAGAAATTGACGGAGAAGTTTGGCCAAAGCCGATCAATTCAGACGCAGTCAAGCGATACTATGTGTAACCTTTATGCTTTCTTTTATGATGTAATTTGAACTACACCTGACCTGATTCCCGTTTAAGAGGGGATACGTAGGCAGCCTTATGGGTTCGGTCAAAATTCAATAAAATTTTCATTTTCCCCGCTACTGGAAACTGGGGCTGAATTTTGAGGAGGACCCTCAAAATTCCGGAGCAAGCAAAGTTGTAATGTTTTGAACCACGTTGCAGTTGTCGGTTCATCTAAAGAAAATTATTCTTAATTATGCACTTATATTATGCTTTTACTAAATCATGCATGTCTGTTACCAAAATTGCTTTGTTTAGCAACGCTACCCCAATGATACGCATAGTATCACCGAAACAGAGCCGAGCATGTCAAGCAAAGTCAGCAGGGATACGAACTAACCTTTCCCCTTTACAAAACTCACAATTTTTCTTTGGATGACGACACCTGAGTTGGTAAATCATCGAATATACTATGCACTCATACTGATCAGGAATACAACTCTCAGAACCGTCACCTACTCACAGTTGCTATACGCACACAATATCCCCAGCAGCCACAATATCGAAATCAGATATCAACTAAGAAAACTCTACTGCCACTTGCCTTTTATTTCTTGCATAAGGCTACCATTCTGCCTTCCGAGACTAAGATCTGTCTCCATCTGAATTCTTTGCATTGCATAAGCTACCATTCTGCCTTCCAAGACTAAGCACTGTCTCCATCTGCATTCTTTGCATTGCATAAGGCTACCATTTTGCCTTCCGAGACTAAGATATGTATCCATCTGCATTCTTTGCATTGCATAAGGCTACCATTCTGCCTTCCAAGGTTAAGCTCTACCTCCATATGTATTTCGCCTGCATTGCATGAGGCTACCATTCTGCCTTCCGAGGTTAAGCTCTACCTCCATCTGCATTTTGCCGTATTGCATAAGGCTACCATTCTGCCTTCCGAGACTAAGCTCTGTATCCATCTGCATTCTCGGCATTGTATAAGGCTACCATTCTGCCTTCCGAGGTTAAGCTCTACCTCCATCTGCATTTTGCTGCATCGCATAAGACTACCATTCTGCCTTTCGAGACTAAGCCCTGTCTCCACCTGCATGGCTGAAATATCGCCACTTTATTTATGTCTCGCATGGCTGAAAGATCGCCACCTTCATCTACATCTTGCACGACTGAAATATCGCCACCTCGTTTACATTTTTTGCATGGCTGAAATATCACCACTTTCTATTTACATCTTGCATCGGCTGAAATACCGCCATCGTATTTACATTTTTTGCATTGGCTGAAAGATCGCCTCCTTCTGCATCTCATAGGCTGAAAGATCGCCAAATTATTCGAAGGCATCATTGTTTGGAGGCACCATTTTCATAGCCCGAGAATGCCATGCCATGGCCTGAGGACCCCATTTTATCTTTTGCATATCATTATTCAAAGGCATCATAGCTCGGAGGCATCATCTTCATAGCCCGAGAGCATCATTTCATGGCTTGTGAATCCTTTATTATATGCTTCATGGCCCATGACGTCATGGTCTGAGGACATCATCTTAACCGTCCAAAGACAACATTCATGGTCCAACGAAACTTGCATCATGTTTAAAATTATGCACAATATATGTTCGTATTGTTCATTTGCAGGTAAACCGGCTAGCAACGACCGTCTCAGCAGGAGCGATCCCGCTCCAGTTCCCGCAGCCCGGATTAGACCTTAACTATTCTTCCTAACCTAAATACCGCGTGTCCGTTCTTGTAAAACCTCCATCAGCATATTCCGCCGATGGATCCTGAACTACATATGACCTGATTCTTGTAAGACCAGGGATATGTAGGCAGCTCACAAACCAGAGCACAGTCAAATTCTTCAAACCATCTCGTTCGGTCAAAATTGGCCATCATATCTTTACCCGACAACTTTTTCATCCTTCCCGAGTAAAAAGTGGCAGCTGTTGATACCCAATTTTTTTTCTATGTATTTTTTATATACAAAGTACTTTGAAAAAAACATATGTACACATATATAAGCATGCCCAAGTGTTTTAGTATTTTTTTCCAATTTTTAAAGATTTGTTAATCAATTTATTGCTCATTTTAGCAGTATAAAAACCAATAATTATTCCCAAAATTATCATTTTGGTGGATAATTTGTTTTATTTCCCATATTTAGACCAAAATATAGTTAAGTTAATTTTTATATATTTTCACAAATTTATTTGGTATTTTTAAAGCTAAATTGCATATAATTACAATCCTAGCCTACTTTAAGATTTAATAGCATTTTATAATTATAAAATTAGTTCCAACATTTTTAAATCAATATTTATATATTATTAAATGATCCAGTACTCTTAATTTACTTTCAAAATCATTTTACTATTTTAAAATAAAAAGGAAAAAACTGGCTATTTAAAACCTAGCCCATTTTTATTTCAATCATAGCCAAATTGACCCCCCCTAATTGACCTAATTTTGAAACCCAATTGGACTGGCCCAATTCTAATCTAACCCGACCCCCGACCCAATCAATTAACCCTCTTGGCCCTTTCTTTCAATCCAGACCGTTGATCATTTAGATCAACGGCCATGATTACCCCTTATCTTTTTTAATTCACTAACCCTACCCTAATCCCCTCATTTCCATCTCTCAGCCGCCTTTGAATACTCTCCCTCTCTCAAACTCTCCCGAAGGTTCCTAAAACCCTAGCCTCTCTCACCCCATTCAACCGCAATCTCACCGGAACCCATGGCTTCTCAAGCCATGGATGGCCTATACTCACCCTCCTCCACCATTAAACCCTGGGTGTTCGAAGTTTCGAGGTCCGTCCTCAATGGTGACCTTTCAGATCTCTACAAATCCAAGGTTCTATGGCCTCTCCGGCCTGGATCCGGCATATTCAAGCATCAGAAGCCTATTTCTGACCTCTCCGACTCAAGATCGGACCTTCTTCCAAGACTTTCTCGTTTCTAGGGTTTCTCTGAAACCCTAAGCTATTCGAGGTTTTTATCTGGTTGTTTTCTTATATCTAGGCTATGTCTGTGCTCTACTTGAGTTCTTAAATGTTTTCCCTAATTTTCTTTCAAAAATTACTTCTCTTCGATTTAGTGTCTCTGAAAAGGTTTTAAAATATTTTCTGACTCCTCTTCTTCTTCTCTTTGTGTGAATCTGTCTATGCTATGTTTTTGTGTTCTCTTTTCTACCTCGCATGTCCTTATCCTGTGTTCTTATGTTTGCCTTATTTTGCATGTCCTTCTATTGTGCTCCGTTCTTTCTTCTACTGGTTTCTATATCATGCTTTCACATGTTTATCTTATGTGTTCGTTTACCCCTAAGTTCCTTTAGTGTATTTTCCACTAAGCTTTTAGGTCTTTAGTTGCATTCTTCTGGATTTTTGTTTGAGTTCTTTGTTAAACATGTTTCCTCTACTGTTCTCTCAAGTGCTATGCTATTTCGTTTCTCTTCTGAAACTTGTTTAAGTTCCAAGCTTTCTTAAAACGTGTTCTTTATAATTCAAATCAGTTCTTCATTCTATTTGCCTTGAACCTGCTATTTTATCTATTTGTTTTCACATGAATCCCTGAAAGAGACCTCTAAGCCTGTTTCAGTTATTTGTCTTCTCTTTTATGTATCTGACTCGAGTTGAAAACCCTGGGATTTGGGGGTTTTTGGCGAGTTTGATCTTGTGTTTTGGACTAGGGTTCTATTTGGGACCCTGAACACTCTTAAACTCATTCTGAGTCTATGTATTTGATTTGAGCCTCTTTGTTATGACCCAGAACTCTTCTATACTAGGCTTTTTCGCATGCTGGTTCTTTCTTGTTCGATATGTCTGTATGCTTTATATATGAGGAATTTTGCCTTCAAAAGGTCTCCTCTTAATAAGGTTTGATTGATTGTTACTAATTTTCCTTAAGTAAAACCCTTTCCTCATTTTTCCTGACTTGGTTCATTCGAACAAATCCTGCAATTTTGATTTTACTGGCTGTTGAGTGATCGCCTTTCCTTATTTGCACAAACCATGTGCCACTGGACTTTTGCCTTAAATAATTTCTATGTATTTACCCTTCTTGTGCTACTTTGGAAAAGATTTTGATCAAACTCTTTCCTTAATTATCTTGCCCGTTTGAAATCAGAATTCCTTAATTGAAGGGAGACCTTATGTGATTAATTTCGAAACTATTTTTTTACCTTTTCTTACTTACTTTCTGCACTATAAAGGGCATGACCCTTCTGCACTTTTACACACTTCCAATTCAATACTCTTTAAGACCTTGAGTTCAATACTCTGACAATACTTATTGAACACTTTCAATTTCAATACTCCTACATTCTCAATGCAACACTCTACTCTCTTCTGAAATCTTCTGGCTGTGTGTTTGCAATTTGGCTTTACTACTGCTCTTCTCCTCTTATTTCCCTGAAACTGGTATGTTCTAATTTAACTTTCAGCTTCATCCCTATGTGTTTGCTTTACAGTTTCAACAATCTTGTCTACTTTGCTGTTTATGTTCTGTATTGAATATGCTGTCTCTTTGCATCTGTTGCTGTGTGAATTCCCCATACCCTTATTCCCTTCTATGTGTTTGAGTTAAAGTTCAAAGCATGGCAACATCCAAATTGTTGCTCATGTCTGGACTTGATCCTTTAATGGATCCTAACTCCCAAACAATGTGGCTAACAGGCTGGTTGGGGTGTGCCAGCACTTCCAATTGCTGGGTATGACCACCAGCCTGTCTTGGCTTTCCCCAAAATCCCCTCTATGCACTTGCACTCTCTCTTAGATTCTAAGTTCTTCCCCTCCTATGAGCCTTGCTTTGGGACCTTGAGCTCCCTCTGAACTTGGACATTTGAGGGCTGGCCCTTCCACACTGTACTATAATCCAATTCTGCAATATATTTGGGTGTAAGCACTGCCCGAAGTCCACTTGAGACTCTTAGGGAACTCTGACACATCCCAGATAAGAGAAAGGCTTTGGAATTTGATCTTTGGAGTTGGTTTACTTCATGCTTCAGACAGAAGTCTGAATCAGGCTCTCCTTGGTTGGGATTTTTAACTTTCTGATGTAATTTTATTTATTCATTCTAGGCTGTAATAATTTATAATAACTTATGGGGTTTTAGTGAAAATGGGAGGGTCACTCATGTATGCATAAGGGTAGATATCATGTTCATAGGTATTTACTGCTGCAATCATGTCCTGTTTTCACTTCTGCATTTTTCATATAGAAATCATGTTTACAAGTCCTGCACTTCTGCATTTTTCATATAGAAACTAAAGGTGTTAATCGGGCTGGGCTGACCCGCTAACAACCCGGTTCAACCCGGGCCAGCCCGTTACTGTGCATATGTGTGCGGGTTGGGACGGGTTGGACGGGGGGAGGGCTAGTAACGTTAAGTTTTCACCAAACGGGTACCCGAACCCGCCACATCCCGTTAAGGGCTTAACGGGTTCTTAACGGGCCTCGGCCCGCGACAGCCCGCAAACCCGCCTAAATATTTTTTTTAAATTAAATCTGACTGTTGCCAACGGTCAAATTTCAAAAATGACCGTTGGCCAACGGCCAAATCTGTCAAAAACAGCCAAAATTTGGTATTTTATTTATATTTTAGCCCTCCCCCCCCTTATAATTTGTAAATTGTAATTGAATCCTTTTAAAAAACTATAAATATTTTCATTATTCCTCACAATTATCTCTCAGTTCTCTCTAATTATCTCTCAATTCTCTCTTGATAATATTCTCAATTGCTCATTATTTCAAGCTTTCAAGTTTCATACTTCCATTACAAAAGTATTATTATCATAAATTTCTAATTCAATTATTCAAGTGAAGTGTGACATCAATTATCAAGTTATCAAATATCAATTGAAGATTTGAAGTTTGAGTTTCTACTTTCTCGTTTCTATATCAAATTTAGTGCGGCATTCGGAATTCCGGTACACTCGTTCCATCCCTTTCTCTTTATAATTTAGAATTATTATTTGAATTTTTTGTATTAAATTAGATAATGAATTTACTTAGAGCAGCCAAAAAAGCTTGCACTAGTAAAGGTGGTAGTAAAAAAAATTCCAAAAGAGTAAGAGGTGGTTCTTCTAGTAGTGCAACACATGTTTCTGAAAGTTCACCCGAAAACGTAAATGTAGATTATGAGCTACTTCAAGAAAATTTTGGTATTGTTGATGATTTAGATGATATTTTAGATGATATTCAATCACCCGATAATCTTGAAACACCACCACCTACCCCCGATAATGCTAGTCAAAATATTAGCGGTGGAAGTGTAAGTAAGCCTCCTTTGCCTATTAAGAAGAATAGAAGATTAAGAAGTAAGTGTTGGAATTTTTTTGATAGACTAGAAAATGAGAAAAATTATGTAAAATGTAAAATATGTAATGAAGTTTATAAACACGAGCCCGGTAAGAATGGGGGAACGGGTCAACTTCGTAGGCACATGGAAGAAATTCATCCTATTGAGGGGAGTAGGCGATGAAGCTGGGCAACAAAAACTTAACCCGGTCACTGGGGGGTTAATGGGTAAATACGATATTAAAAAAGATCGAGAAGAATTAGCTAAAATGATTGTTTTAGGTTGTTTACCTTTTAGTTTTGCTTCTTCACCATATCTTGTTACTTATATTCAAAGAATTTATAACCCTATGTTTAAAGGTATTCCTAGAAGTACTTGTAGATATGATATCTTTAGGCTTTATGGACAATATCAGACATATATACGTTATTTGTTCGCTAGTCTTTCTTGTAAAGTTTCTCTTACTTCTGATATTGGTCGTGCTATAAATGGAAATGATTATTTAACTGTTACATACCATTGGATAGATGATAATTTTTGTATGCAAAAATGTATTATTGCTTTTAAATATAATGAAGATCAAAGTCATACCGGTGCATTTATAAGTGCTACTATCCATGAAGTTGCTTTATTTTATAATCTTTCTGAAAAAGTTTTGTGTATGTCATTTGATAATGCTTCTAACAACACTTCTGCTATTACATTACTAAAATTGCATCTACGCCCACCACTTCCTGAAATATTTCATATTAGATGTGCATGTCATATTTATAACTTGATTGTGAAGAGTGACCTTGACTTATTTCACAATGACATCACTTTAGTTAGAAGAGCTGTTGGTGTAATTCAAGGAAATAATAGAAGTGCTAGATTAAATGCATTTAAGAAAAAATGTGTACACTATGGACTAAAACCAAGACTCATGCCTGAAGAAATAGTTACTAGGTGGAATTATACTTATTTGTTCCTAAGATGTTGTTATAAATATAGAATGCCTATAACTGAAGTTGCTAATTCTCATTGTACCGATCCTAACCGTCTGTTAACATCTAAAAATTGGGATGTCATTCATGATGTTGTACAATTTTTACAAAAATTTTATGTGGCTACACTTTAGTTTTCTGGAGCTTATTATGCTACTATTGTAAATGGTTTAGTTCACATTGATGAAATTTCTCTTTTACTACATAAGTTGAAGGCGAAAGAGGGATATACTAATGTTGTTGAAACCATGCTAGATAAGTTTAAAAAATATTTCTTCCCAATTCCCCCTATTTACCTAATTGGTGCTATTTTAAACCCTACTATCAAAATGATAAAGTGTCGCCAATTAATCAGTGCTTTATATACTTATATGGATATTGGACCAACTGAAACTCCTGATACTGAGACTTGTATTTCTGATCTGCACAAACATTTACAAATTTTGTATAATTATTTTGTTAACATTGTTGATGCTTCTTCGGTTGTAGATGCAAATATTCCTTCAAGTAATACTTCAACATCTAGAACAAATTTGGAAGATGATGATAATGTTCAAGATTATTTGATTTGGTATACACTAGGAGAGCATCAACAAACTAGTAGCCGGAATATTGATGAACTCCAATTCTACTTGCAAAAGTCACCGGAGCCCCTCACAAAGGATTTTTTACCTCTGAGTTGGTGGAGGAGCAACGCATATCAGTTTCCTGTTCTTTCGGCCATGGCTCGAGACGTTCTAAATGTGCCTATTTCAACAGTCGCATCAGAGAGCGCATTTAGCCAAGCAAGACATCAGCTAGGAGATACCCGTCATTCATTGGGCAGCAACGCTTTGGAAGTTCTAGTATGCTTCAGAGATTGGATTAGATCAGAACGACGAAATCAAGGGCGCGGCGAGGTAGATGAAGAGGAAGACCAAGAAATTGGAGATATAATGGTTTATGGTACCGATTATAATACCGGAAATCAAGCACCTCACATTGACATGGAAGAGCTTACAAAGATGATGCAAAACATTTGATTTACTATTACTTCTTTTTTTTAACAATTGTTGTAAACTTTTAATTTGCAAGTTAAAATATTTAAAAAATCAAAAAAGAACTTGCAAATTAATTAGAAGTACTATATATTATTCAATAAAAATATCAAAGTTACTTAAACATTGTGAATTTTTTATATTGCATAATGCCTTATACTCTTATTCAATATTTTTTATATAGACTTATGCATTTATGTTAATATGTTTTATGTTTTAGACTTTTAGTTTGTAAATTTTAGACTTTTAGTTTGTTCTTTTAATTCTAACCCTTAAAAGTTCAATTCTAATCTTTAATTTTAATCCTTAAAAGTTTGAAAACACTTAAGTACTTAACTATCAATAACATTGAAAAAGAAAAATATAAGATAGTTAAAAATAAAAAAAAACGAAAGCCCGACCCGCCCGAACCCGTACGGGCCCTATAGGACCCAAAAAATCCCAGCCCGCCACCAGCCCATTAACTCCAGCCCGCTAACAACCCGCCCGTAACCCTAACGGGCTGACCATTTTTGTGTCCAGCCCGTCCCAGCCCGTCCCAGCCCGCTCGGTAAACACCTTTAATAGAAACCATGCCTACAGGTTCTGCATTTCATATAGAAATCCTGTCTATAGGTTATGCATTTCGTACGTAGATACCATGTTTATAGTCTCTGCATTTCATACATAGATACCATGTCTATAGCTTCTGCATTTCATACATAGAGCCCATGTCTATAGGTTTCTGCATTTCTGCATATCACATAGAGAACATGTCTATAGAGTTTCCTGAATTCTGCATATGCATCTATCACTAGGCAAACACATTTATAGGCTTAAATAATAAAATCAACGTTTTAAACACCATGCCTATAGGATTTCTGCATTTTTCGTAAAGGTTAAACTCAATAACTCTTAGAAAACATGTCTATAGGAGTAACCAACTGATCTGAATCGTTTACAAGTTTAAAATCAGTAGTAACGTTACTCAATGTCTACAGAACTTATGTTTTCTATAATCAACATGCCTTCTTCTTTTAAAAATTAGTACACTTCTGCATTATTAGATGACATGCCTGTAGGTTTCACTTAGGCAAGCTATAAGGTAAAATTAGCTAATTGAATCAGACTCTATTAATTCTAACCAACAGGTGGGTCTTATTCTGGTTTCTTATCTGAAATGTGTAATTGACCAGTCTGCCTCCTTAACGTTTAAGTTTAATTCAGACCCTAACCCGTGTCTACAAGACATGCTAAACAATCTGTCTATAAGTGAGGAGGCCCATCTGAGCCTTTTAAATTGTTATGTGTTTCCCATAATCTGCCTTATGTGTTTTTGTTTGTCGCTTTAGACTTTTATCCTTTTAAACCACACAAAACCCACATTTCCCTTCCCTTTAGGACTAGTAGTCCCAAATGCCTCCGGGACTGATAGGATTGGGGCGGGTACTAGCATGCAATAAGTAACGAAACCATTCCGCGTTTAAATACCTCAACGAGGTGGGAAAGGGTAGATATGGATATGATGACCGGTGCATTAATACCATGTGTAACCCCTTTTCTGAGGAGTGATTACCGGGTATTGCATTGATGTGATCCATATTATTTATAAACCTAGGACCCCCTTCCCTTTACTTGTTTATTTTATCACTCTCAAAATTTCAAATTCCTTTTTCTCAAATTTCAACTTCCTTGTTTCTTCAAACTTTAACTTATTTGCAATCACAATGTGACAACCCCTCATATTTGAAATCCTTAATTGCTTATTTATTGCTTGTACTTAAGTCACAATTATAGCATGGCCGGGAACCACACTAGTGGATCTTGAGGGGTGCCTAACACCTTCCCCTCGAGATAATTTCTAGCCCTTAGCCAAACTCTGGTTTTTCTAAACAAATTCTTCCTAGTATCCTAATGCACTTAATCATTAGGTGGCGACTCTTCAAATAAAAAAATCCAATTTTCAAAAGGGAACGAGTTGTCTTCCCAAATGTCATAAACCTGATTTCGCGAGAAAAAGGGGGCGCGACAAAGGTCTGCAGCTGCAACGTCATTGATGGAAAGGGGTGTTGAATTTATGTCAGTGCCGATGAAGAGATTTGAGAAATACATACGGCGAGCACATTAGCATTCATTTTTGCTGTATGATAACGAAAGAAATGTTTTTGAAGTTTGCACCGCTATCAATCAAAATCGGGGTAATAATGTACATACTGTAAATGAATCTACAAGGTTATGCTCTTGTGGGAAATGGTTCATCTACCACATGCCTTGCTCACATGCCATCAAGTGCTTTCAACAAGTTGGTTTAGGTGCAACCAACAATGTTGATCAACAATATAGTGTTTCGATGTACCTAAACACATATAGTTGGCAATTGCAGCCACTGGGTGCTGAGCATTATTGGCCGCCTGAACCATTTAAAATGGTGTGCAACAAGACCTATTTGCGTCGAATACAGGTGAAGAAGAGAACGCGTATACGGAACCAAGTGGATGTTAGTGATACCGTTTATGCGCGCAGATGTGGTATATGCTCGCAAACAAAACACGACCGTCGAAAATGTCCTTCGGCTGGTTTGGGTGGCAATAGTACTCAAGCTCTTGGTGGTCCTTCTTCTATTATGCCTAACTATCACTGAGTTTATGTTGTAATAGGACACTATTTTGTTTATGTTGCAAGTTTTATAAAATAAAATTATGTTTGTTAATTATGAGTTGAACTTTTCCATTTCAATTTTTTTAATGATATTTAAAAAAAATTATATATTCGAAAGAACTGGAAACAACATTGAAATATCATAAGGCTAATTAATTTAATTTTAATTATGTTTGTTATTTTATATATAAGTGTTGTCTTGTGGAACTGACATAAAGTTGTTTCGTACACGTCAGAACATTTAACACGCAAAGCATAGCGTGGTCAAATATTATGTTATGTCTATATATAGCGTGGTTAAATACTACATTATGTGTGTTGTCTTGTCGAACTGAAAAGGCTGCCCAACTGACATAAAGTTGTTTCGTACCCGACAGAACCTTTAACACACAACGCATAGCGTGGTCAAATGTTACGTTATATATATATATCACAGTTAAATAGTACATTATGTGTGTTGTCTTGTCGAACTGAAAAGGCTGCCCAACTGACATAAAGCTATTTCGTACCCGTCGGAACCTTTAACATGCAACGCATAGCGTGGTCAAATGTTACGTTATGTCTATATATAGCATGGTTAAATAGTACGTTATGTGTGTTGTCTTGTCGAACTGAAAAGGCTGCCCAACTGGCATAAAGCCGTTCGTACCCGTCAGAACCTTTAACACGCAACGCATAACGTGATCAAATGCTACATTATATGTGTATATAGCGCGGTTAAATAGTACGTTATGTGTGTTCTCTTTCCTATAAATGACGAGCTCATTCTACATATTTTCTGCGCTCAACAATAACTAATAGCAAATCTTTCAAGAAAAGCAAGTTTTTTTAACACAAAAAAGTCTCAACCTCTTTATGTACCAAGGTGCAAGTGCGGAAAAAAAATGCCAGATGCAAAGTTGTTGGGATAATGGTGAAGCTGGACGCCGCTACTGGGAATGTTTGAACAAGTTTTATAAGGTTCCCGGCGAACCTATTTGCGACTTTGAGGTATGGATTGATGAACCCTGTCATCAAGAATACTACAAAGAATTGTTGAACGATCTTAATAATTTGTGTTTTAAACAGTGAGAACGTGAAAAAGAACTTAAAAAAGAGGTTCTGGAGTTGAAAGCGAAACTTAAAGAGGTAGAAGAAGAAAAAAATAAGCTTGAAGAACAATTTAAGTGGTTGGAGCAGAGAATAATGGGCGGCAGGGACTAAATGTATGTGCTTAGTCTATCACTTTATCTATATGTTTCTTGTGTCGTGTATTTTTACTAGTTGTAGCGAATTTTAATTATGTTAAGTTGCTATGTTTGTGTTCGTATTGTAGTATTAAACAAAAATAGTTGTAATGAATTTTATTTTCATTGATTGTAATGGAATTTAAGTTTTTACGACTTGTGTTTGTGTTGTAGTACGAAACTAGCTAATTAACGGAGAAATAAAAAAGTAATACACATATTATATAAAAGTTGTTGTTAATGTATGTACAAAAATATTATTTACATCAAATACAAAAAACAAAGAATAAAATCAATATGTCCCGCATCCAGTGTGTTTCAACGGAGCTGCTGGCCTGAGGCGCATCACATACCGCCTGGGTAAGCTATCAGGATCGTCATCATCAAGTCGCCTCCTTATAGCCGGATGCGCCGCTGCATGATCGTCAATGGTGATGACAGGATCAGTAGAAGGGGCATTCAGTCCAGTAGAAACCTACATAAGAATAAAAAGCTCAGTATAACAAAGTATATAATAAGTCACAACAATTTAAATTGTCGTACCACTATCTCGTCGGGCTCATGAATGTAATCATCTGTCGCAGCCATGTCAACATCGCGTTCAGCCTTGAAAAGGAAATTAACAAAGTTATGGAAAATAAAGACAAATTCTAATTCAATACTATGAAAACCATACCTGCGCCTGTGATAAAGAACCATAACTCAGCCGACGCCCACTATGTAAATCTCGGGTCGACTGCTCCTCAGCAACAATAGACGGGCCTGGAAAGTATGTATCCCAATCCACTCTAGAAAGGTCCGTGCCCGTGATCAATAATTGACCTGACGGGGTCACTTGCGAAGTCCCTAGAGTGAGATCCATCTCAAGGCTATACAACAGCATGTCCATCTCATGTAGTCCACCCGACAGATCAGCAGCAACATAATCAGCAGGGGCCTCAATGCCCCCGTGCTGGGGACCACCTCCTCTCCGCCCACCGCCACGTCGTCCGGCACTCCCGCCTCATCGGGCACCACCACCTCGTCGGGCATCACCACCTCGTGCCACACCAGGGCCTCGCTCGTACTGCTCTAGCTCCACATAATCAGGCATGTGTGCCAAATGATGATCCTCCCGGGCTCGCTGCAGTGTTCGGGCAGCTAACTCTACAAATCAACAGCTGTAATCCTGCAAGGCAACGGCATGATCGCTGACATAATCCTGTATCTGCAGTCCCATATGATAGACTGTATGTAGTCCAATAGCCTGTACAACGTATAAAATATAAACTACATATATTGCACTAAAATACAGTAGTATAATGAATAATAACAGAAAACATACCAGGGCCTCGTGTCGCCTGGCATATGGAACGTACCCACCGCCAGCCTGATGAATAGGATTCCCGATAAAAATTTGGGTGACGTGCCGGTACCAGGACATATACCTCTGAATGGCCACATCTTGGATCTGTGTAGGTGGGGTCGGAATCATCTGATCTCGATGGTCCCAAATATGGATCTGCGCCGTTAACCATGCCATAAATGCGTCGTCCGCCCTGCAACGATCATCCCTCTGATAATGCGTAGGCTCCCATATAGGCCCCCTCGGTATATACTGCGGGCGGCCAAACTGCCGAAGTACCCGCTCTAAGGCATGATGCTCCATAATATCGAGGCATATGAGTGGGGCAGAAGTGCTCTAAATCAATCGGTTGGCCGAGCAATAAGCTGGCAGGGAAGCTATCAAATCGTCGCTGTATGGCGTCCAGATGAACTATCAAATAAGAACATGAAATGTGAGTATGCGCAACACTAAGTTAATCTATACCAGGTAAGTTTAGGTATATATTTACCTGTGCGCCCTCCAGTAGATCCAACACATCCATGCAGAGGGGGAGATTATAATGAGCATCATACTCTCGTAAAGTGTACGGCGGAGAACCCACCTCCTGGGTAGAGGGAGAAACAGAGGTGGTACTTTAGGAGGTAATTGTGGTCGAGGTGGCTGAAACTGCAAGAAGCGCTCCTAGGCCCAAACCTAACATATAAAGTTGACATAAGGTTTAAGATAAATTCTAACTAGGTAGAGTTGGGAGTGATGAAAAGATTATTTGAATATGTTGTCACCTGTAGAAGCGGCATAAAACCACAAACATCTCTCTGAGTGCCCATGCTCGCCTGACACATCTGCCTATACATGTAGCCGAGAACAGCAACACCCCAACTGTAATAGGGTAACTTATTTAAAAGCTGAAGATGATGAAGAAATCTCAGGATGACTAGGTTCCCCAAAGTGTTCGGGAACAAGACACCTCCAAATAGAAGAAGCAGCAACAACCTCGTATCCCGAGTGATATGTACCTCCTCTGTATCATCGGTGATATCAGGGTGGAGTACTTCCAGGTACTGTCTAATAGGTGTCAAAGTCAACCGACTGGCACCCGATGATGCAGTCTCGTCTTGTAGCTTGAAACCCGTGAGCTACTACAGCATGTCCAAATAAGCATCACGCGCCATAGATCTCATAGCAATAGGCAGTGAAACGACCATACCATCAACGGGCAGGCCATACAAAACCTCCACGTCCTGCAGCGTGATGGTAGCCTCGCCAATGGGCAGGTGAAAAGTATTCGTCTCCGGTCGCCACCGCTCAATCAACGCCGTGATCAAAGCCCAGTCAACCTGTATCTGCCTGATCTCAATAATCTTATAGAATTCCGTATCCTGGAGGCGATGGACTACACGCTCGTGGAGATCTCTGGGCCTCAGAAAATCCCACAGGTCGTCCACTCTCCTAGCGCGGAGAGTCTGGGAAAGTAACTCTCCCTCCCATATATGGGCGGACCTATGATCGCCCTGAAGCACTAATAGCTCACGAGAGTAAGGGCCGGGATGTATAGGCGCGTCCATGTCGTCAACTGTAAATTAAACAACATTAATTGTATGTTAACTATTAAATTGTACAAAGTATATATACCTATTGGGTTCCAGGCTCGATATTTGAGGCCCAGTAGCACCAAACTATCATGAATATTTATGTGTGTCAAATTCAATATTTTGATGATTTTGTGTGTGTTTGTTTTATAATTTTAATTCTTAAATATATATACCTATTGGGTTCCAGGTTCGATATTTGAGGCCCAGTAGCACCAAACTATCATGAATATTTATGTGTATCAAATTCAATATTTTGATTATTTTGTGTGTGTTTGTTTTATAATTTAATTGTACAAAATATATATACCTATTGGGTTCCAGGCTCAATATTTGAGGCCCAGTAGCACCAAACTATCATGAATATTTATGTGTGTCAAATTCAATATTTTGATTATTTTGTGTGTTTGTTTTATAATTTAAATTCTTAAATAGATATACCTATTGGGTTCCAGGCTTGATATTTGAGGCCCAGTAGCACCAAACTATCATGAGTATTTATGTGTGTCAAATTCAATATTTTGATTATTTTTTGTGTGATTGTTTCATAATTTAAATTCTTAAATATATATATATACCTATTGGGTTCCAGGCTCGATATTTTAGCCCAGTAGCACCAAACTATCATGAATATTTATGTGTGTCAAATTTAATATTTTGATTATTTAAATGTACAAAGTATATATCTTTATCTACCAGTACAAGAAATACTTAAACTACAGAGATTCTACGCTAAAATACTATACAGTTTGCTATGCTAAAAGTTTCTACATTTTACTACGCTAATAAATAAACTAAATGTGAACAACAAATACATTTTAATCACATAAAATTCACAAAAATACATATAACTTACTAGTTTCGCAAATAATACACAAAACGACATGGAAACACTAATATCTAAATTCGGATATTAACATAAAAAATTAAATCTCAATTTTACATTTATTTTAGAACACATTAATCTAAGTCTGGATAAATATAACATACTAGTTTCGCAAATAAAATACAAAACGACATGGAAACACATTCAATCAACTAATATACATTATTATACAAGTTTCGACATAAAATAAATCGAAATACCTCGATGCAGTGAGTGTTTTGTATGAAAATTTGAAGACGATGGAGTTAAACCACAATAATACAATGCTCCAGTACGATGTGTGAGCTATGTTCTTCACCTTTTGTGTGACGGGAGGGGCCCATAATTTTTTTTTAAAACACGAGCAGTCTAGTCGTTCTTTGTCGGAAAACTCTTCGTGTTTCCAGTCAAAGAGGGGCAGCTGTAAGCACGTGATTTTTGACCCTCCCCGAGAATTTTCACATTTTTAGCGTGAATAGGTGAAATTGGGTCCAGTATAGCTATTTTAACTATTTTTACTTTATTTCGTTGCAAAAAGAAAATTTCAAAAAATACATATATAAATTTTAGTTTATGGATCTCATAAACTTGAAAAAATACAAAAATTGCACTTTATTTTGGTATTTTATATAATTTCGAAAATTACAAAAATATAGTTCTATTAAGGTTTTATAATCATTTTTAACTTTGAAAAATACAAAAATATTACTTCATATTTTATCTTAATATTTAAAAAAAAATGAAAATTACAAAAATAGTTTTATTAATATTTTGTAGCTACTTTAAATCTTGAAAAAATATTTAAAAAATATATAGTTTTGTTTGAATACTAGTCTTATTTTTGTAGTTATTTTGCTTACATAGGACTAGTTAAGCAACGTATTCCTATTTCTCGGGTCCGGGCAAAAGAATAATATTCGGGTTCAAGCTACCCGGTTTTAGACCTAATTTTCGGACCTAGCCCATAATAAACCGTATCCAGGACACGTGGGGAACCCCACCACGCGTGGGGGACATATGCCTCGAACCCCACCACGCGTGGGGCTCATTTTCATGGGCAAAGCATTACAAAACACGGACAGACTTTGAGGGATGGGGGACTTTTAAAAAAAAAAATTGAAAAAAAGGACTACTGTTGGTCTTTCTTCTTGATAAAGAAGAAAGAAAGGAAACCTAGGGGGGGGGGGGGAACGAACTGAAGGAGGATTTTTGAATTGAAGAAAAAAAGGACTTTGGAATTTTTTGGAAGGGACTGTGGATCGTCTTCTTCCTCCTTCTTAAAAACCAAAAAAACCCTACTTCCCCCGCGTCAAAACTCAACCTCGCGGACCACCCCCTCGTCGTCCAAACACCACCACCCTACTAATCAAACCACCATAACCTGCTGCCCAGTTCCGGCGACCACGACCACCCCTCCAGTCCGTCGACCTCCATAACCGCTGCCCAGTTCCGTCGACCACGACCACCCCTCCAGTCCGTCGACCTCCATAACCGCTGCCCAGTTCCGTCGACCACGACCACTCCTCCATTGCTGCTGCTTCACGTTCTTCTTCATCTATACTACCCAAACCAGTCGCGAACCACCCCCAGCGCACCAGCCTCGTCGTCGTTGCCCTTCGACTGCCGTTACCCGAAAAAAAAAACAGTAGTTTCATCGCCTCCCTTCGAGCAGCAGTTGTGGCTGCGTTTGCTGCGTCGCATCACCCAAACAACCCACAGTCCGTCAAGGTCGTCGAAAGAGAGAAGATGAGTGTCGAGGTCATTGACAATCTTGGTTCGAGTCGTCGGTTCCGTTGAGGTCGTCGTTGTTCGTCGAGTCCGTCCGTTGAAGTCGATGTAGAGGTTTGGTCCCTGGTTCTATCCGTCTCTGTTTGTTCAGGTTAGTAAACTTCAAGCATTAGACAAGGAAATGTTACGGAATGTTCAAAAAAAAAATGCAATATAGAAATTGGTATGGTAACTTTCTGCCCATGTTTCACCGTATGCATTTTATTCATTTTTGCGTTGTGTTATTCTTGTTTTTTTGATGTCATTTAATTAAGTTGGGCTAGTTGTTCTTGACACAAGTTTGACGTTAATTTATTCGTGGTCCTTTGTTTAGTTCGTTCGGACAAAATTAGCATTAGTACTTGTTGTTACCACTTCCGAAACACCCATTCACTAGATTCATTTTATTAAATTTTGACAAGTTATGAGATTTTAGTTGTAAAGAAGCCGTAAGGTTTAGTATTGTTAACGGCGTGAAAATGGTATCCTTTTTTAAAAAAATATATAAAAAAATAAAAAATGAATAATAATAATAAAAACGAGACTAGCTTCGCCAAATAAAAATGTACAAAGTGCGGAGCCCTCGCAAAATATATGTATTAAATACTTAGATTCCGGGACGGGCCGTTTAGCAAATTTCACGGCCCTCCCCAAAAATAATAATGCGCTAGTTGCTTTAGGCGCGCCTTTAATAATTTAATTTTCCTAAACTCGGGTGCACATTTATGTGACCCAAATCTAAATCTCAACGGAATCGAAATGTGTCTCTACTCACGGGTATATTGATTATGGCGTGGCTCGAGATGCATTTCCATGACGTTGTAAATTCCTTTTAATAATAAATGAGACGAGCCTCGACAAACAAAATGTAGAAGCTGCGGGGCCCTCTAAATGTATATATATGTTAAAAATACTTAGAATCCGGGACATGCCGTTTAGCAAATTTTACGGCCTTCCCCAAAATAAATACGCTAGTCGCTTTAAGCGCGCCTTTAATAATTTAATTTCCTTAAACTCGGGTGCACATTGATGTGACCCAAATCCAAATCTCAACGGAGTCAAAGTGTGTCGATAACCACGGGTACATTGATTGTAGCGCGGTTCGAGATACATTTTCACAACGTTGCAATTCTTGATAAAAACAATAATAATAAAGCGGTTAAAAGATAAAATTTGCACATAAGTTCATATTGTATTTAAAATCAGATAATCAAGCCAAATATAACAGTTGAGCGACCGTGCTAGGACCACGGAACTCGGGAATGCCTAACACCTTCTCCCGGGTTAACAGAATTCCTTATCTAGATTTCTGGTACGCAGACTGTAATATAGAGTCATTATTTTCCTCGATTCGGGATTAAAATTGGTGACTTGGGACACCGTAAATCTCCCAAGTGGCGACTCTGAAATAAACAAATAAATCCCGTTTCGATTGTCCTTTAATTGGAAAAAACTCCCCTGCGCCCCTCGGGCGCGGAAAAAGGAGGTGTGACAGCTCTGGCGACTCTGCTGGGGATATATATTTAGAACCACTGGTTCAGGTTTAAGAATTCGAGCTTGAAATAATTGTTATTATTTGGCTTTATTTATTATCTGTTTTTTTTAGGTGTTTGAGCCTAATGTGCTAAATGCTGCTTTTACCGCTTTGATATTATTTGGACTGTATATAAACTGTGCCGAAACCCTTCTCTTCTTACCTCCAGGGAGAAGCTCGCCGGTCGAGACTCCCTATTCTGTTAGTGTCAATACCCGAAATAAGAAAGAGGACGGATAAGTTACGAAGCCGGACGGCCTTTTGGTTCCCGGTAAGTTGCCCCCTCCTCGACTCGAGTTGTCCGCTCGGGTACACTGTCTAGAACACTGACCCAGGTTTTTGAACATAGAATAACGTGACTTCATGCCGGATCCCTAGTAGGAACGTTTATTTGCATCATGTGCATTTGACTTAGGGGACTCAACATAGGGGTTGGGTCCGTCTAGGACAAGCAACCTGAAAATAATAGACAATCTTTCGGCATCCTATGTGCTACATGTTGTATTTAGTCAAGGGCGTATGGGTCATTTGGTCATTTCCAGCATGATGTTATTTTAATCAAAGCATGAGGAACATTTGTGGAATCCAAGAAGCCTTGGAATTCCCTATGTCCCCCACGCTTGCTTTTTGGGAAAGCACATGGGGAACATTTGTGGAATCCAAGAAGTCTTGGAATTCCCATATGTCCCCCATGCTTCATATGTTGGGAAAAGTGCATGGGGAGCATTTGCGGAATCCAAGAAGTCTTGGAAATCGTTATGTCTCCCATGCCACATTTTTGAAAGAAATAATAAATATAAAAAAAAATTTACAAATAAAACAAAGCATGAAAATTCAAAAAGATTTTGTATGTTTTCATTATTTTCCACAGATTAAAAAAACAATCGTGAAAAAGAGGAGAAAAATGACAGTGTAGAGATATAACTACTTATTTTTAGAGAAAAAACGAATATCCGAGTAGATCGAAACTCTGCCGAAATTTTGAAAATGAAAAAATGTCTTATTAGTTTGTTATATTAAAAGCAAAAGAAAAAATAGAAAAAAAATCATCATTGTTCTTTCAAAAAAAAAATATAGAAAAAAAATAGTTTGTTTTGCCATGAAAAGAGTCTTATTTTTTTTAAAAAAAATGTTTTTTTATTCGTTTATGAAAATGCAAAAATAAAAAAAAATAATAAAAGGGTCTCTCTCTACTTGTCACAAATAAATATGTATATATATATAAATCCAAAAAGTTTTTAATTTTCCAAAAAATATATATATATATATGTCTTTATTTGTTGCAAAAATATTTGTCTTGCCAAAAAGTCTAGAAAGGTTTTTAGACCCCTAATTTTCAAAACAATAAAAATCCAAAAATATTTTCCATTATGGACTTCTTTAGAAAGTCATTCTAATTGTTTTTTTAAAAAAAAAATAATAATAATAATAAAAAACAAAAAAAAAAGAATAAAAAAAAAATAAAAAAAAAAACCGAAAATATTTTGATTCTTCTTTAGAAGATTCAGAAAAAAACATGTTAGAAGCATTTCTTTTATTAAAGGTAAAATTCCAAAAAAAAAATATTTTCTTCTTCTTCTTTAGAATAAAAAAAAAGCCAATGAAATTCAAAAATATACTTCCTTTCTTCTTTTGAAGTAGTTCTTTCAAATTCAAAAAAAGGTTAGTTCATTTACTTATCCTTGATTGCCCGAACTATGCGGGTTTGATTCTCACCGGATGTGAGATACGTAGGCAACCCTCATCGGGTCCAACCCCACCTTCTCAAAAAAGAAGGGATGTTTTATGTTTTTCGTTAATTCGTTTGTTTGTTATAAATGAAAAATAACAGAATAATAGGCTATTTGGTTGTTGTGAAAATAAAAAAAATATATATATAGAAAACGGAAAAGGGTCTTCTCAATAATATTCTTATTTGACCGAACTACGCGGGTTTGATTCTCACCGGATGTGAGATACGTAGGCAACCCTCATCGGGTCCAACCCCCACCTTCTCAAAAAGAAGGAATGTTTTATGTTTTTCGTTAATTCGTTTGTTTGTTATAAATGAAAAATAATAGAATAATAGTCTATTTGATTGTTGTGAAAAAAGAATAATAATAAAAAAAATA
Organism: Nicotiana tabacum; assembly: GCF_000715075.1. NCBI lineage: Eukaryota > Viridiplantae > Streptophyta > Magnoliopsida > Solanales > Solanaceae > Nicotiana > Nicotiana tabacum. The sequence continues at coordinate 80,008,134 of NC_134089.1, read as the reverse complement.
TAGAAATGGAAAAGGGTCTTCTCAATAATAGTTTATTTGCCCGAACTACGCGGGTTTGATTCTCACCGGATGTGAGATACGTAGGCAACCCTCATCGGGTCCAACCCCACCTTTGCTAAAATAGCTAAAAAACAAAATTTTAATCTTGTCATAAATAAGTCGGGTGATGTCCAACCCACCTTTTGCTAAAAAAGCCAAAAAACAAATAATAATAATAATAAAAAAAATATACATTTCAAATTTTAATTTTATCATAAAGAAGTCGGGTGACGCTGTTTTATCAAGACATAGCCGAATGTTCCCGAAAGGGACGCCGGAAGGCTGACTTTGCATAAACAGCCACCTTTTGGGTCATGTTTTGGATTTGGTCCAATTGGCCCACACAGCCTTAAAAATCTTCGTCCCCGAGACGTTGAGAGGCCGTGCTTGCAATATTGAGTTTTCTAATTTGAAAAAATGATAAAAAGAGTTATAAATAAGTCAGGTGATGCTGTTTTGTCATAAATAGCCGAATGTTCCCGAAAGGGACGCCGGAAGGCTGACTTGGCATAAACAGCCACCTTTGGGTCATTTTGAGATATGGACCCACACAGCCTTAAGAAAGCTTTGTCCCCGAGACGATGAAGGGCCGTGTTTACAACGCCAAGTCTTTTACTGTAATCTGGAAAGAAAAAAAAAATCAAAGAGACAGCGGTCATGTGAATGCCGTCTTTTGTCATAATAAGGCGAGCCAGCTTCGGCCGCGTCTTAAACCGTTCTTGCCGAAATAGCCTTAGAGTATCTTTCAGTTGTCGAAAGGTTATTTTCGTAAAAGAATGGACAAGTTTTAAAGTGTCAAAATAATCCTCCCCGGCCTCAAAATTCATGTGAAATTTGGAAGGGGCCACATTTGCAAAAAATAACCATTTGGTTGCATTTGTCGAACAGAGAAAGGGAGCTGGAATTTTGTTTTTGAGTCTACCAATCTTTTGATTAGAGCATGCGGTTTGTTTGATTTTCAAGTTTGCGGGTCATCTTTAAATCCTTGAAACCCAGTTTGTTCTAATATGAAAATTGAAAAATGTTTACTGTTGTTTATCTTTTATTGGGCACGAACTACGCAAGGTCTGATTCATGCGGGGTCATGATACGTAGGCAATCTCCATAAGATTCGACCACAACAAAAGAAAAAAGAATGAAAAAAAAAGAATCGAAAAAAAAGGAAAGAAAAACATCGAAAAAAAAAGAAAAAGAAAAAAGATGTTGCCAATAATGAGGACCGGCTGAGTCCATTCTAACCTGTTTGTTTTGCAAATAAAGTTAAGGTGGTTGGTTTGTGGTAAGCCAGACAATGACACCCAGAATCCTTTACTTGCACCTCATGGTGCACACTCTGCGAGGATCAGGCCTGATGACAGAAGCATTCGAATCCTGTTGGAAACTTGTTGACGGAGATATGGAAGCTGGTAATGGTCTCGGCAGTATTGATGCAAAGCTCAGGGGCTAAGATGCCAGTTCTTGATAAAATCGGGGGTCGCTCCGTTCCTGGTTAGCAAGAGAGAAGCTGTTGGTGGCTTATTTTGTTGTCATTTCGGTTGTTCGGATTATTCTTAGGGTTGTAATCCAAGTATTGTCTTGTGTCAAACCTTCCTATCTTTCCATTTTGTCATATAAGTTTGTTCAAGTTTTGTCGAGGCTGGGTTAGAATTTTATTCTGGTTGTTTTGTTTGTCTGGTCATTCAAACCATTTTCACCGGTAATCTAATGCAAAATCCGGTCATTTTTATTTCCAGTTTTCTTTTGTTTAGTCCTGTTATCATTTTTTATTCAATGCCGATTCTAGGGACATGACATGCGCACCCAGTTTGGGCCTAATCTCAAAAGTTAATCATAAAACCCTGGAAAGGCGATTCAGACCATTTAAAGGAAATAAGGACGGTTGAGATTATTCAGAGCTCGAGTCATGCGGAACTGGGGCAAGTTGAACACAAAGAAAACCGTTAAAGAAAGGTTCGCCTAAATTGGCATGAGGGTCATTCATAATAATGAGAATGAGAGTGTCGCCCAACGGTGCTTTAGAATTGACAAATGAACAAACATATGTTGAACATAATTGTCAAGTCCAACACCATCGGAAGAGACTATAAATCTATTGTTTAAATTGTGTTGTTTGCACTTGGCATGTTTTGAAGACTAGAATGACGAAGGCATTTTGTTCTGCTACCCAAACACTTTATCCTTCGTTAACCCCTTTTGAGCCTTATTTATTTTCTTTCATACCCCTCGTTCGGAATCGGTAGCAACGAAAAAGAAGAAAAAAAAGAGAAAGAAAGAAAACAAAAACGACAAAAAGAAAGGAGAAATGAGAAAGGAAAAAAAGAAAAGAAAAGAAAATTGATAACAAAGAAAAAATCATATGAAAAAGAGGAATTGGGAACTACGTTTGACCTGATTCCTCAAAGAGGATACGTAGGCGCTTCACAGCTCGGTCATAGTTTTGAAAAATGAAAAAAAATCAATTGGAATATCCCCAAGCAAGAAACTGGGGCAGATGTTGCGTTTGATGTAAATAAATCTAATTCCGAAGGTTGTAATTAATAACCCAAAATTAATGCATTTTTGAGCCTTTTATACCCTTTCTTTCTAACCCTCTCCAAAACCCACATTGCGGTCCAAAGAAAGACCTTCCGATCAGTCTTCAAAAGATGCCAAGTCAGACAAATGAAGAGTCTTACCGGCGAACATAACATTCTGTTCCACAGCAGAAAGGACTCTAATCTCCATCAGAAAGAGTCATACCGATGACGCTCCAAATCCCCAGCTGGAAAGTGATACAAATGAGAGAGTCTTATCGGTGAAAACCTTCACAGGCACCATAAGGCCATGAAAGCTGAGAGAAAAGCCAAAAATGAGAGAGACTTGATAGTGAAAACCCTCCTTCGGGCACTGCAAGTCGAATAAGATTAAGAATCAGCTGGGGAATCACCAATTGAGGATCTTGAAAGATGATTGACGGTAAAAGAAAGTCCCATATGCATGTCATGGCCATTAGAGTCGGTATCTGCGTTTGATAGATTTTTATTTTTTGTTTCCTTTGTAAAAGAGTCATCGTTTCCTTTGTCTTTTATTTTGTTTCCGTTGTCTTTCTCCTTTCATAAAAAATTTGCCCCAATAGAGTCTGTCCGGTCAGAACAAGTATGAAATGACTTCAAAATATGCCATCAGCTTTCCAAGATGAGATCTGACTAGTATATCCCAATGGTATAGTCAGCGAGGAACAAGCGCGAGGCCAGTGTCAAAAAAGATATCCCCAGCAAAGGGAATTGACAAAAGGATTGACGGGCGTCAAGAGAGATATACTTGTCAAACCCAAGGTTATAAACCTCAAAGCCAAGGCCCATGAACAAAGCGAGGAAAGCAGTGAGCATGATTTGGCGAAATCCATGCTAGACTAAAAGGTCGGGGAAATGCCAGTTTCCAAGCTATGCCACAAAAGAAGAGGGATATCTCCCAGGAGGAAGGGATTATCCCCAGCACATAATACCACCCCCAACAAGTTGTGCAACGCAAAGCAAGGAAGGAAAAAGGAAAATCCATCCCGTTGGGAGTATCACAACCAACCACCATGTTTTAAACTAACAAATTTTGTTTGATTTGAAACAGGTAAAGGAAATGGCATTGAGGCAGAAACGCATGCCACAAGGGATATTATCAAACTGGGGCAGAAAATTTTCCTTCCATTTAGAAAATTTTCTGGAAGTCAGGTACCCCCAGCTGATAACATTTTACCCCCCAACAGGTAAGTAAATCAAGGGAGGTATTCTTTGAAGGGAGAAGCTATGCAAAAACAAAACAAAAATAAAAAAGGAATAAAAAAAAGAATAATAATAAAAATGGGGAAGGTAGAAAAGGAAAATTCATCCCAATCCCCAGCAAGTATTCAAGGTAAGACATTTTCAAGTCTTAAAGATATTTTGGGTTCATCCGCCCTCAAATAGGATATGTCGGGTTCATCCGCCCTCAAATAGGATATGTCGGGTTCATCCGCCCTCAAATAGGATCTGTTGGGTTCATCCGCCCTCAAATAGGATATGTCGGGTTCATCCGCCCTCAAATAGGATATGTCGGGTTCATCCGCCCTCAAATAGGATATGTCGGGTTCATCCGCCCTCAAATAGGATATGTCGGGTTCATCCGCCCTCAAATAGGATCTGTCGGGTTCATCCGCCCTCAAATAGGATCTGTCGGGTTCATCCGCCCTCAAATAGGATCTGTCGGGTTCATCCGCCCTCAAATAGGATCTTGTTTTCAAAGTTATTGTTGAAGACAGGCGCCCACCTGAATAACGAGAGGAATACATTTTGTCTTTTCATTTCTGTTCTAGGTCACCCACCAGTATAATGCGGGAATACATTTTTTGTCTTTTCATTGTTGTTCTGGGTCACCCACCAGTATAATGCGGGCATATCATTTTTTCATATCTTTACCAACAGGCGCCCACCTGTATAACGAGAGGAATACTTTCAGTCTTTAAAATTCTTACCAGGCGCCCACCTGTATAACGAGAGGAATACATTTCAGTATTTGCATTTCATGTTCCAGGCGCCCACCTGTATAACGAGAGGAATACATTTCAGTCTTTTTATTTCAAGTGTTGAATTTGGGAGCCCGCCCAGATAATAGAGGCATACATTCAGTCTTTTTTACTTTTAAGTGTTGAAGTTGGGAGCCCGCCCATAATAACAGAGGAATACATTCAGTCTTTACTTTTAAGTGTTGAAATTGGGAGCCCGCCCAGATAACAGAGGCATACATTCCACGTATTTACCCATAGGAGATGCATTTCCTCCTAAGTTCATTTCACCCATAGGAGACGCACTTCCTAAGTCAGTTTCACCATAGGAGACGCACTTCCTAAAGTTCAGTTTCACCATAGGAGACGCACTTCCTAAGTTCATTTCACCCATAGGAGACGCACTTCCTAAGTCAGTTTCACCATAGGAGACGCACTTCCTAAAGCAAGTTTCACCAGTAGGAGACGCACTTCCTAAGCAAGTTTCACCATAGGAGACGCACTTCCTAAAGCAAGTTTCACCAATAGGAGACGCACTTCCTAAGCAAGTTTCATCAATAGGAGACGCACTTCCTAAGTTCAGTTTTACCATTAGGAGACGCACTTCCTAAGAATAGGTTCACCAATAGGAGACGCACTTCCTAAGTTCAGTTTCACCAATAGGAGACGCACTTCCTAAGTCCATTGTACCAATAGGAGACGCACTTCCTAAAAAGTTTCACAAGTAGGAGACGCACTTCCTAAAAAGTTTCACAAGTAGGAGACGCACTTCCTAAAAAGTTTCACCAGTAGGAGACGCACTTCCTAAGCAAGTTTCACCAGTAGGAGACGCACTTCCTAAGATCAGTTTCACCATAGGAGACGCACTTCCTAAAGTTCAGTTTCACCAATAGGAGACGCACTTCCTAAGTTTATTTCACCAATAGGAGACGCACTTCCTAAGTTTCAGTTTCACCAATAGGAGACGCACTTCCTAAGTTTATTTCACCAATAGGAGACGCACTTCCTAAGATAAGTTTCACCAATAGGAGACGCACTTCCTAAGTCAGTTTCACCAATAGGAGACGCACTTCCTAAGCAAGTTTCACCAATAGGAGACGCACTTCCTAAGTTAATTCCACCGATAGGCGACGCACTTCCTAAGTCCAGTTTCACCAATAGGAGACGCACTTCCTAAGATAAGTTTCACCAGTAGGAGACGCACTTCCTAAGCAAGTTTCACCAATAGGAGACGCACTTCCTAAGTTAATTTCACCAATAGGAGACGCACTTCCTAAGTTTATTTCACCAATAGGAGACGCACTTCCTAGGTTCAGTTTCACCAATAGGAGACGCACTTCCTAAGCAAGTTTTACCCAGTAGGAGACGCACTTCCTAAGAACAGTTTTTCCCAATAGGAGACGCACTTCCTAAGCAAGCTTCACCAGTAGGAGACGCACTTCCTAATTTGATTCATTTTAAGTTCGACCATAGGAGACACCATTCCTAGTCCAGTTTTTTGAAGTTTACCCGTAGGAGGCGCACTTCCTAGTTGAGATTTTATTCATAGGAGATGCACTTCCTAGTTCAAGTCACTGAAGTTTTCACCCTTAGGAGACGCACTTCCTAGTTTAGCTCATTCCGATTCAACCATAGAAGACACACTTTCTAGTTTGAGTCATTGAGGTTTTACTTTAGCCGACACATTTGCTAGCAAGAGTTTTGGTTTTACTCATAGGAGATGCACATCCTAGCCTTTAGTTTACTCTCATCATTGCATCAGTAGTGTAAGTGAGTTACAATTTTGCTAACGACTCACAAACCTTCCCAGTACAAACTGGGTTAGGAAATTTTGTTTGTTTTATTTGTTTTGATTGTCAGGGACCCGCCTGTAGAACGGAGAAACATTTTTCAAAATCAAGCAGTGACCCACTGGAGAGCAGAAGGATTACAACAGAAATCCCCAGCATTCAATCCAAGTTAGAAGCTCGCCTCAAGAGCGCGAATCAATAGTCTGGGATGATAAACAAAAGCTGGTCACAAAAAAAAAAAAAAGAAAAAAAAAAAACCAAAACAAGAAAAAGAAGAAAAAAAAAAGAGAAGAAGAAAGAGAAGAGACCAAAATACGGAAGTGGAGAACAAATGTGGTCTGCTCAAGAACTAGCACCTACAACTAGCAAGTATCAAGGTTCAGATCCAAAGTCTGTATGAAGCACCATTCAAGATTCAAGACCAAGTTTCAGAAGACTTAAGAGATAGGAATCCTTGTAACTAGTAGCTGATAGGCTTAGTTAGTCTTTTTCAGTTTTCATTTTTGTTGTAATGACAGGACCGCGGACCGGAACCTCAACGGAACGGCACCTCGATCGGCTCTTCACCTCGGTACACTTCACTATCTCTCTCATATCCGAACTACACGTGGCCTGATTCCTGTAAAACCAAGGATATGTAGGCAGCTCAGATACCAGGGCTCGGTCACATTCCCTCCCTTTCCATAAGTGTAGTCCGTCCAAGTAATGGTCGGGTCAAAAACACGTCTAGTCGTTCTTTGTCGGAAAACTCTTCGTGTTTCCAGTCAAAGAGGGCAGCTGTAAGCACGTGATTTTTGACCCTCCCCGAGAATTTTCACATTTTTAGCGTGAATATGTGAAATTGGGTCTAATATAGCCATTTTAACTATTTTTACTTTATTTCGTTGCAAAAAGAAAATTTCAAAAAATACATATATAAATTTTAGTTTATGGATCTCATAAACTTGAAAAAATACAAAAATTGCACTTTATTTTGGTATTTTATATAATTTCGAAAATTACAAAAATATAGTTCTATTAAGGTTTTATAATCATTTTTAACTTTGAAAAATACAAAAATATTACTTCATATTTTATCTTAATATTTTAAAAAAAAATGAAAATTACAAAAATAGTTTTATTAATATTTTGTAGCTACTTTAAATCTTGAAAAAATATTTAAAAAATATATAGTTTTGTTTGAATACTAGTCTTATTTTTGTAGTTATTTTGCTTACATAGGACTAGTTAAGCAACGTATTCCTATTTCTCGGGTCCGGGCAAAAGAATAATATTCGGGTTCAAGCTACCCGGTTTTAGGCCTAATTTTCGGACCTAGCCCATAATAAACCGTGTCCAGGACACGTGGGGAACCCCACCACGCGTGGGGGACATATGCCTCGAACCCCACCACGCGTGGGGCTCATTTTCATGGGCAAAGCATTACAAAACACGGACAGACTTTGAGGGATGGGGGACTTTTAAAAAAAAAAATTGAAAAAAAGGACTACTGTTGGTCTTTCTTCTTGATAAAGAAGAAAGAAAGGAAACCTAGGGGGGGGGGGAACGAACTGAAGGAGGATTTTTGAATTGAAGAAAAAAAGGACTTTGGAATTTTTTGGAAGGGACTGTGGATCGTCTTCTTCCTCCTTCTTAAAAACCAAAAAAACCCTACTTCCCCCGCGTCAAAACTCAACCTCGCGGACCACCCCCTCGTCGTCCAAACACCACCACCCTACTAATCAAACCACCATAACCTGCTGCCCAGTTCCGGCGACCACGACCACCCCTCCAGTCCGTCGACCTCCATAACCGCTGCCCAGTTCCGTCGACCACGACCACCCCTCCAGTCCGTCGACCTCCATAACCGCTGCCCAGTTCCGTCGACCACGACCACTCCTCCATTGCTGCTGCTTCACGTTCTTCTTCATCTATACTACCCAAACCAGTCGCGAACCACCCCCAGCGCACCAGCCTCGTCGTCGTTGCCCTTCGACTGCCGTTACCCGAAAAAAAAAATAGTAGTTTCATCGCCTCCCTTCGAGCAGCAGTTGTGGCTGCGTTTGCTGCGTCGCATCACCCAAACAACCCACAGTCCGTCAAGGTCGTCGAAAGAGAGAAGATGAGTGTCGAGGTCATTGACAATCTTGGTTCGAGTCGTCGGTTCCGTTGAGGTCGTCGTTGTTCGTCGAGTCCGTCCGTTGAAGTCGATGTAGAGGTTTGGTCCCTGGTTCTATCCGTCTCTGTTTGTTCAGGTTAGTAAACTTCAAGCATTAGACAAGGAAATGTTACGGAATGTTCAAAAAAAAAATGCAATATAGAAATTGGTATGGTAACTTTCTGCCCATGTTTCACCGTATGCATTTTATTCATTTTTGCGTTGTGTTATTCTTGTTTTTTTGATGTCATTTAATTAAGTTGGGCTAGTTGTTCTTGACACAAGTTTGACGTTAATTTATTCGTGGTCCTTTGTTTAGTTCGTTCGGACAAAATTAGCATTAGTACTTGTTGTTACCACTTCCGAAACACCCATTCACTAGATTCATTTTATTAAATTTTGACAAGTTATGAGATTTTAGTTGTAAAGAAGCCGTAAGGTTTAGTATTGTTAACGGCGTGAAAATGGTATCCTTTTTTAAAAAAATATATAAAAAAATAAAAAATGAATAATAATAATAAAAACGAGACTAGCTTCGCCAAATAAAAATGTACAAAGTGCGGAGCCCTCGCAAAATATATGTATTAAATACTTAGATTCCGGGACGGGCCGTTTAGCAAATTTCACGGCCCTCCCCAAAAATAATAATGCGCTAGTTGCTTTAGGCGCGCCTTTAATAATTTAATTTTCCTAAACTCGGGTGCACATTTATGTGACCCAAATCTAAATCTCAACGGAATCGAAATGTGTCTCTACTCACGGGTATATTGATTATGGCGTGGCTCGAGATGCATTTCCATGACGTTGTAAATTCCTTTTAATAATAAATGAGACGAGCCTCGACAAACAAAATGTAGAAGCTGCGGGGCCCTCTAAATGTATATATATGTTAAAAATACTTAGAATCCGGGACATGCCGTTTAGCAAATTTTACGGCCTTCCCCAAAATAAATACGCTAGTCGCTTTAAGCGCGCCTTTAATAATTTAATTTCCTTAAACTCGGGTGCACATTGATGTGACCCAAATCCAAATCTCAACGGAGTCAAAGTGTGTCGATAACCACGGGTACATTGATTGTAGCGCGGTTCGAGATACATTTTCACAACGTTGCAATTCTTGATAAAAACAATAATAATAAAGCGGTTAAAAGATAAAATTTGCACATAAGTTCATATTGTATTTAAAATCAGATAATCAAGCCAAATATAACAGTTGAGCGACCGTGCTAGGACCACGGAACTCGGGAATGCCTAACACCTTCTCCCGGGTTAACAGAATTCCTTATCTAGATTTCTGGTACGCAGACTGTAATATAGAGTCATTATTTTCCTCGATTCGGGATTAAAATTGGTGACTTGGGACACCGTAAATCTCCCAAGTGGCGACTCTGAAATAAACAAATAAATCCCGTTTCGATTGTCCTTTAATTGGAAAAAACTCCCCTGCGCCCCTCGGGCGCGGAAAAAGGAGGTGTGACAGTCGGGGAAGAAGACGAAGGACGTTATTTAATTAGGGGTATAGCGTCTTCATTTCATACGCTATGTATAGCGTATGAAATGAAGACGCTATATATGGCAGTCAAATCGTCAGGTAATATAGCGTTCAAATACAAGGCGCTATACTTTAACGGCAAAAGTTACCGTTAAGGTATAGCGTCTTGTATTTGAACGCTATACATAGAAAGGTAACTTTTTTTTTACACTTATTAATGTATTTTGAGTCCAAAAAAACAATATTTATGTTCCGACTGCAAAAGTAGCTAGTGTAGCAAAACACTTTTACACTAAAACAAATAGTATTATAGGAGAATCATAATTGTAATTACACAACTTTAATCAAACCATACATAGGTGAACCCAGTAGCAACAGCCTCTCAGGTCTCCACTTTGGCATTTCTAATAGCTCCTTCATTCAGTTTACATTCTCAAAATCCCATATTTTGGAATCTAAAAATACTAGTACATCTTACTGGCAAGAGCTTTACTTAACAACAAAACAAGAATGCAACAAGCATGTTATGAATTATCCAGTAAACTACAATGACTTACAGCAAGAGCTAAATGACAATCACCATAGTCAAAGGCATCGTGTACAATGATGAGATCTTCATTTCCATACGGAAAGAAACTAAGGTGCTGACTGTTGAATATCAAACAAAGTTTTACTTTTCCGAGAGGAAAGTTTGTAGATCAAAAAAATAAATGGAATGTATCGGCAAAAGAGATTAACTGACTCCATGAACTATCTTCACTTTCTAAGAAAGAGATGGATTAACAATTCAACCTTAGCAACTATAAGAGAAACTACTGCTATCAGTATCCTGCAAGTTCACAATTAGCCATAATTTTAGTGTGCTAGCATGAGATCGTGTGAGACCTTGAACCGAGAAATCTATAGAATAATATTGTTGATGATTAGACTTCCATTAGCAGAAATACATAAGTTTTCCCAAAAATCTGCAACCAATAAGATCACACTGCTTCGCTAGGCCAATTAAGCATTTTGGTTTAAGAGATACGTCATTCTCTTAGGTTTTAGCTCTTGTTTAATTATCTCTCATGGTGTCATACTGATGGGGTTTCCAGCAGCTGTAGCGATATCTGCTTACACTCTTCTTTTTTGCTGGTCTTCCCTAATCTTTGCTTTTAGCATCTTGGATAATGTCTTTCTTCAACCGGTTCAATCTCTGATCTTTACCTGATCAGACTCAATATAACTGTCTGTGAATCCTACCTTCTATATATGAACTTATGAAAGAAAAAATGTTGTACCTTGTTTGATTGGTTTGTTTTTGTGCCTTTAGGAAATTATTTGTAATGACCCGACCAGTCATTTTGAGCTTTAGCATTCAGTTCGGCGGTATTGAGACCTTGATTAGCTACATATAATGCATTATAACTTGCGTTTATGGTTGGTGTTGTTGTTTGAGAGGTTCAAGATTGATTTGGAAAAGTGATTCTTAATTTAGAAGCTTTAAGTTGGAAGAGTTGACCAATGTTTGACTTTTGAGTAGATAACCTCAGATCAGAGTTTTGGTTGTTTCGATAGACTCAAATGGTGATTTTGACTTAGGCACATGCCCGTATTTGATTTCTGAGGTTCCTAGGTGAGTTTGAGGATAATTGTCGAAAGTTGGCGCTTGAAGGTGTTGGAATTGGCTAAGCTTGACTTAGAGTGGACTTTGGTGATATTGGATTCTGTTTGGTGTTTCGAGCCTTGGAAGGAGGGGGGGGGGGTCGTGTTGTCATATTAGACTTGTGTGTGAAATTTGGAGAAATTCCGTGAGGTGTTTAAGAGTGATTCAGACACTTGAGTTGCATACTAGTTAAGTTTAAGAATTTGAGTTGGCCACAGTCAAATAGTGGACTCGAGCTCAAATTAATGATTTAAATATTTAACATATTTGTCTGATGACTGTGGACTTGTTCGCAAATTTTACTTAGATTCTGATGAGTTTCAAATGGGTTTGAGTTTTGTTGCGCTCTTATTTGGTGTTTTGATGTTATTTTTTTGACATAAAGGGCACTATATTGACCAAATGATATCTAAATTTTGTTTTACTGAACCATTAGATTAGTATTGTGATTTCGAAGTCATAGCATTAAGAATCGTCGAATTCCGAGATCGTATGAGAGAGTTATGCTCATTTAAGTATTGAAAAAGATTGCTGGTTTCTGATGCGAACTTTTGTTCTTCGCAAATGCGAGGAGGGATCCGCGAACACAAAGAAGGAATTTGGGTTGATCGGTCAATGCAAAAATTTCTTTTCGTGAAGGAGAAGGTGTCCCGCGAAGGCGATAAACAAAAATCACCTGGTCAGTGTTTTAAATTCGCAAATCGCACATTATAAGTATTTTAAGCATAGTTTGAGTTTCAGAGCTCGGTTTAAGGCATTCTTCTCATTTTTGAAAGAGGGTAAGTAATTAAGCTTAATTTTGATATTTTTCCAAGATTATTTCCGTTAGTTATCGTTTTATATGTATTGGATTGTCGAAATTGGGATTTGAGCCCCAAGGTGGAGAAATGGTAAATTCTTAATTTGAGGGGTTGCCATTTGTTTACTTTTCGTGTGGGATTGAGAATTTGCTTCTAGTTGATAAATTATGAGCTTTTGAGCATGTTTTGACTAGTTTGCATGTTTTCAGGTTAGTTTTGAATTATTCAGCATTGATTTGAGGTATTAGAGCGTTGTTGGAGTTGATTATCAAATTTCGGATCAAGACAAGTCTCTTGCCTAATCTTGTAAGAGGGAACTTATCTTCGTAGGTATTCTATTTGCTATATGTTATGTGTTATAGGAGCTACGTAAATATGAGGTGAAAACCGTCCATGTGTATACTAGATTTGTATATGTCTGGATAGACTTAGACTTATATCATGCTTTAGCTATACTATTTGAGTTAATATATCCTGTTTAAATGCTTTAATTTATGATTTAACTTGAGAGTAGACTTGCGTAGTTTACCAAGCTTTGCTATTTTGGAGACATGGCGCTCTACTTGATTAGCTGCGGAAATTATATCCTCTCTTATAATTTACTCTCATGTTCTATTTATTTGTCCGGAAATTTCATGATTTATTAACCGGTACGCATATTCGCGAGTTGTGCTAATGATCCGACGAGAGTTTCACTACACTTATGGAATCGGGCATTTTCCCTCGGCAGTATTATGAAATATTCTTATGGGAGCGATCCTTTCTCTTCAATGGTATTATGAGATACACTTATGGATCCGGTCGTACAACCTCAGCAACATCATGTAACACCATTCTTATGGGATCAGATTGTTTGCCTCGACAATATTATGACAATCATATGGGAGCGGGCCGTTCGTTTCGATAGTATTATGAGATACACTTATGGATCGGGTCATACGACCTCAACAGTATCATGTAACACCATTCTTTTGGGATCAACCCGTTTTCCTCGGCAGTATTATGAGATACACTTATGGATCAGGTCGTACGACCTCGACAGTATCATGTAACACCACTCTTATGAGATCTGGTATTTCCCCTCGGGTGAATCGTGCGTAATATTTTGATAGGGAGTCAGTGCATATATGATTATCCTGACTCAAATTTGGATTTTGCACCTGATATTGATCACATATATTCCATTCGAGACAATTTTTGGTATTTGATGATTTCGTATTTATTCTCCTACCGAGGATCATGACATACATATTTATCTATTTTGTTGCTACTTGCTATGCTTCATACCTGTCCACTTTTATTGTACTTTGATTATTGGACCACTAGTAAGTGTCGATGTCGACCCCTCGCTACTACTTCTTCGAGGTTAGACTAGCTACTTATTGTGTACGTGTTAATTTACGTACTCATACTACACTTATGCACTAATTATGCTTGTACTATAACATGTACATTTGGTGGCCATATATGCGCGTAGAGACAGTTGCTGAGGAGACCTTCTAGTGAGCTGCTTTTTATGTTACAATCCACTGCACACAGAGTCCTCTTCCTATTCATTTACTGTATTCTGTCTATTTCCTATTCCAGACAGTTGTTGTAGTAGCATTGTATATTCCAGTAGATACTACACTTGGTTTTGGGGATTTAGACCATTATTCATGGTTGCATTTTTGTATGACATTCTGTTTTATGTTTTGATCATGTTCAAACCTTGTAAGATGTGGTCAGTATTTTATAATGAAAATGAAAAACTTTCGTTTATTTATTTTATCACTTGTTTCAAAATGTGTTATGAACTATCGATTAGCGTGTTGATTTATTGATAGCTTGCCTTACGATAACATTGGGTGCCATCACGGCCTATGGTGGGAATTGGGTTGTGATATTTGGTATCAGAGCACTAGGTTGCTTAGGACTCACGAGTCATGAGCAAGTCTAGTAGAGTCGTGCAGATCAATATAGAGACGTCTGTACATATCTTCGAGAGGCTATAAGACTGTTAGGAGAACTTACCTTTCTTGATGCCTTATCGTGAGAATTTATTTCAGTTGAAGCTTATATCTTCAGTTTCTTCCTACTCATTTGTACACAATGTCGAGCACTCGAAATCAGTTGGGCACCAACGAGATGTGGTTATGCTACAGATATGGTGCATGATATTTTCCCAGTGTTATAAGGGAGAACTACTATCATCTCCTTATGGAAAAGTGTTCAATTATTTCAGCCTAGTGTTGGTACTTACCACAGGTTTAGGGCTATACACAATGTATTGTGATGCTTCGGGTGTCGATTTTTGCGTGGTGCTGCTGCAGAATGATAGGGTGTTAACTTATGTTTCGCGGTAATGAATGATTAGGAGAAGGATTAATCGGTTCATGATTGGAAGGTTGACATTGGTTCCAGCGGAGGAGAGGCATTAGGGCTATGGATGTTCAGGCCTTGGCCGTTGGATTTGCGAGATTGGGTATTTTCGAGCATAGTGAGTTCTCACTTGTGTTATGCGCAGTCATCTTTGTTTAAATGTATTATGGCTCGTCAGTATGATGGTCTCCATTTGCTTGTACTTGGAGACAAGGTGTTGCAAGGTGGTGCTTAAGTAGTGGTCATCAGAGATGATGGTGTATTCCAACTTTAGGGTCGGATTTGTTTTCCTAGTATTGATGGTGCGAAGGAGTTGATCCAAATGACTAAGTCTATGCATTTCATTTAGGTTACTGGCTCTATACTTAGAAAGTTCGAATGTGGCGAAAAGGCTTACTTGGAGTGCAGAGGGAATGTGAATGCTTGATTATCATTTACCGATGCAATATAGTCTCTAGTTTTGAACGTATTGTTGGACCTTTAGTTGATTTTGATGGAACGAATGGATTCTTATGGCTGGTGGACGAGTGTGGACTTAGAAGGATTAATCAATTACATTTAGTGGTTATGCCCATGTCAAGGTCATTTAAGGATGCCGATATGGGGTTACACAGGTGGGATATCTCCTGTGAGAAGGTTTAGGGTTGTTTGATTTCTTATAAAGTTCATATGAAGAGTTTTACCTTCGATCCAGTGAGATGCATAGACTATAATGTGGGTCTTAATCGCTTGAGGGAGATGGCGCAACTATCATGAGGTTGACTGTGCATTTGGCGCTGATAATTTAGGATGTGTTATGACTGGTGTAACACGAGCTTATGAAAAATTCATTAGAATAACAACGTGAGATCATGGTGGCTGAGGAAGAGAAGTCATTGTAGGTTCTTAGGTTATGTGATCGTATCTTAAAGTCAAGTGGGGGAGCCTACCATCAATAGTTGGGTCACATGGTCATGAGTTTTTGATGTTTTTGGATTCCGGTACTTTTGTTGATTAGTTATGACTTGAGGAAGATGACATTAGGGGTAATAAGAGCAAGAAATTTGATGGATATGTGTTATATTTCAACTTATTTAAAGGATTCGCTTGGGCGCTTCTTTTGAAGTATTCATGTGATAATGGAGCACTAGTTATTTGAATATGTAGTCAGAACTAAGTCAGAGTGGGCGACTCTCAAGAATGGTTCTAGTGGATTAGAGATCTAAGACGTGGTACCTAAGGATTTAGAGTTGCATTGGATTGTGAAAGAGACTTCGAGTATTTCTACATCATTATCGTTTTGGCGATGCAGTTTTAGAGAGTGGAGGAAACAACTTCAGATTTGTAGAATGTCTCTTCAGAGCAGGGATTTCAGTTTGAGGTACTATTGGATGCACGAGAATAAAGTGGTTAGGGGTCTTAAGACAATGTGGTTTCGTGTTGGGGTCACCTGGTATAAGTGTTGATTGAGATCCATAGTGTGTTGGGAAAGAGAAGTGCTATCTTGAAGGCAAGTCAGAGGAATCTAAACATGTTGGATCTTTTTAGCAGTGATTTGGATCAACGTCATAATGAAACTGATCCGTTCCTTTGGTATGATAGGGCCTTACAAGTGTTTTTGTGGCAATACTTTTGGGTTGGCAGTCTGCGTGACTTGTTGAATTCGAGGGATTCAATTTTGATGGCTTGGTTACATGCAAACAGATCCCGAAGAGTTTGTGATGGTTTTGACCATGACTTCAGGTTGATGTATTCTACGGTTATGGAAATCTTTTTGCATGATATGACCTTCTCCTAATTTGAGTAAGTGAAGGGTTTTGATGGAGTGTTTATTCTACTTATGATTCAGTACTGATAATGATATTCTCGATATTTTCATATGATAACATGATAGATATAGTGGGCCGTATGAGATTATGATTTAATGGACAAGTTACAATTTAGTTTTAGAAGTAAGGTCATGAGTTCTAGACAATGTGAGAGATTTCAGGTGTTTGAGAGAATGCTAGCACTATCTTATATCGCCTGAGAAGGGTGGTTATATAAGACGTATTTTGTATTGTGTGGAGAGTTGGCTAGTACTATTGAGGTTTCATGGTTGACAACTGTTGAGGTTTAGGTTTTGCTACTTGAAACAGAAGATTTTATGATAGTGTTTCTACTGAGGTGATTTTGTGTACGTGATATACCAGTCATTTTAATGGTAGAGCTAAAGGTCAGGTATGGAGATTCCTGTATTCTTGAGGTTTAGAGACCACTTGATTATTCACATTCATGTGGTGGCACTTTTTAGTCCTTGTGGCGATATCCAAGTGAGGTGGCTCCTAAGATGTTGATTTGCTTGTTGCATCGCATTTGTGCTTGTCTTTTATTCTTCGTACCAATCCGTCTCCCCAGGGTTATGTTTATGCACTTGACGTGCTTGTTGTTGATACACGTGTGTCTAGTAAGTACGAGCATTTTGGCTCGATGGCTATCCCCATGTAGATTATTATGTTTGGATCGTGTTACACTCTGCAATAATATTCTGTTTGAATCGAGTTGCAAACTGCAATGGTATTATGTGTAAAACGGGTTGCAGGCCACAACGATGAGATATTTGATACGATTCATTGTACTTATATTGTGTGTTTTTCTTCTACTTTGTGGAATGTTTGTAGAATATTTTTTTGTTGGTATACCTATTACACGAATTGGATAATCCTCGTACTCTGGTTCCTTTTTCATTATTAGTCATATTCGAGATATTTCTTATTTGGTGCATGGATCGTATTATATGAGATTCTAGATGGTATTTGATGTGGTATGTCAATCGAGTAGCTTGTACTGAATGAGACAAGGTTATCAGACCTAGAATTAATGCAATCGGATTTGATCAGGTATGTTTGGAATAAGGCTGTCATTAGATAGCTTAGATTTTGGTAATGGTTCTTGTCGGGTGAGAGACCCTATGACTTTGGTTCTGAGGGGTAGGTATGAGTTATACCCATTTATTTCATTTTTAGAAGTGTTGCAAAGGCTTGGCACATGGTTCTACATAATATGAGGTATGTTATCGATACCAGATCTGATAATGAACAATTATTGCGGGAGAAGATATGGTTATGGGCATATGAGTTATGAGGCACATCATGTAGCTACATCTTGGGAGTACATTTATGACTTGATGTAGCTTGTGGGGATTGATACAGTGAATACATACAAGTATCTGATCTTATGGGGGAATTTCAAATATTAGAATTTGGCTCTAAGGCTTGTAGGTTTAGGTCGAAAGAAGAATCTTCAGTCGAGATCATGTTAATGGAGTTATATGGATTAATGTGGCATGGGTGTGTGTATGAAGAGCATATACAGTTATTTGATGGCTTTTTAACGACTCTTTGCGCGTTCGAGAACGGACATATATTTAAATAGAGAGTGGGGGCAGAATGTAATGACCCGACCAATTATTTTGAGCTTTAGCATTACGTTCGCTGGTTTGAGACCTTGAATAGCTTCACATGATACCTTATGACTTGCGTGTATGGTTGGTTTCGATGTTCGAGATTGATTTGGAAAAGTGATTCTCAATTTGAAAGCTTTAAATTGGAAGAGTTGACCAAAGTCTTTTGAGTAAATGACCTTGTATCGGAGTTTTGATTATTCTAGCAGATCCGGATGGTGATTTTCAACGTAGTCATATGCCCAAATTTGATTTTTGAGGTTCCTAGGTAATTTTGAGGATAATTGCTGAAAGTTGACACTTTGAAGATGTTGAAATTGGCTAAGTTTGACATGGAGTGGACTTTGGTGATATTGGATCTCGATTAATATTCCGAGACTTAGGGCAATTTCATGTTGTCATATTAGACTTGAGTGTGAAATTTGGTTCTATTTCGAGGTGTTTAATAGTGAGTCAGACACTTGAGTTGCATACTAGTTAAGCTTAAGAATTTGAGTTGACCACAGTTAAATAGTGGATTTAACGAGCTCTATTTAATGATTTAAACATTTCAACAAGGATTGTATGAAGATTTTGGACTTATCCCCAAGTTTTGGTTAGATGCCAATGAGTTTCGGAAGGGTTTGGATTGTGTCGCGCTCTTATTTGGTGATTCGGCATCATTTCCTTTGGTGTAAATGATACCATATTGATCAAATAAGCTCTAAATTGTACTTTGATTGAACTATTAGATCTGTATCATTATTTTGGAACCATAACAACAAAAATCGTTGAATTTCGATGTCATAGGAGAGAGTTATGCTCATTTCAATATCAGAAAAGGTTACTGACTTCTCGTGCGAACTTTTGTTCTTTGCGAACGCAAAAAGGATCCTACGAACACAAAGAATGAATTCTGGTTTGACCGGTCAATGTAAAAAATTACTCTTCGGGAAGGCGAAGGTGTCCCATGAAGGCGATGAACAAAATCACCTGGTCAGTATTTTAAATTGGCAGATCGCACATTTTTAGTATTTTGTGCATATTTTCAGTTCTAGAGCTCGGTTTGAGGTGTTTCTCACGGCGTTGTTCTCGTTTTCGAAAGGGAGTAAGTTTCTAAAATTAATGTTGATATTTTCCCATGATTACTTCCATTTGTTATTATTTTTATCCGTATTTGGGTTGTAGAAATTTGGGTTTCGAGCCCCAAGGTTGAGAAATGGTAAATTATTGATTTGAGAGTCAATTTATGAACGAAATT